>NW_028133386.1:0-600000 GCF_964374135.1 Grampus griseus
TTCGGGGAAGGGTTAGGGTTAGGGTTCGGGCTAGGGTTAGGGTTAGGGGACGGGGACGGTTTAGGGTCCAGGTGAGGGTACGACAACGCTTTAGGGGGAGCGTACGTGTGAGGGCGCGGGTTAGTGTCAGCGTACCGCTTACGATTAGGGGACGGGTGACGGTCAGGCTTCGGGGAAGGGTTAGGGTTAGGGTTCGGGCTAGGGTTAGGGTTAGGGGACGGGGACGGTTTAGGGTCCAGGTGAGGGTACGACAACGCTTTAGGGGGAGCGTACGTGTGAGGGCGCGGGTTAGTGTCAGCGTACGGGTTAGGATTAGG
This sequence comes from Grampus griseus, assembly GCF_964374135.1. Taxonomy (NCBI): domain Eukaryota; kingdom Metazoa; phylum Chordata; class Mammalia; order Artiodactyla; family Delphinidae; genus Grampus; species Grampus griseus. Next base: position 318 of record NW_028133386.1, read on the forward strand.
GGACTGGTGAGGGGCAGGCTTCGGGGAAGGGTTAGGGTTAGGGTTCGGGCTAGGGTTAGGGTTAGGGGACGCGGACGGTTTAGTGTCCAGGTGACGGTACGACAACGCTTTAGGGGGAGCGTACGTGTGAGGGCGCAGGTTAGTGTCAGCGTACGGGTTAGGATTAGGCGACGGGTGAGGGTCAGGCTTCGGGGAAGGGTTAGGGTTAGGGTTCGGGCTAGGGTTAGGGTTAGGGGACGGGGACGGTTTAGGGTCCAGGTGAGGGTACGACAGCGCTTTAGGGGGAGCGTACGTGTGAGGGCGCGGGTTAGTGTCAGCGTACGGGTTCGCATTAGGGGCCGGGTGAGTGTCAGGCTTCGGGGAAGGGTTAGGGTTAGGGTTCGGGCTAGGGTTAGGGTTAGGGGACGGGGACGGTTTAGGGTCCAGGTGAGGGTACGACAACGATTTAGGGGGAGCGTACGTGTGAGGGCGCGGGTTAGTTTCAGCGTACGGGTTAGGATTAGGCGACGGGTGAGGGTCAGGCTTCGGGGAAGGGTTAGGGTCAGGGTTCGGGCTAGGGTTAGGGTTCGGGGACGGGGACGGTTTAGGGTCCAGGTGAGGGTACGACAACGCTTTAGGGGGAGCGTACGTGTGAGGGCGCGGGTTAGTGTCAGCGTACGGGTTAGGATTAGGGGACTGGTGAGGGGCAGGCTTCGGGGAAGGGTTAGGGTTAGGGTTCGGGCTAGGGTTAGGGTTAGGGGACGGGGACGGTTTAGGGTCCAGGTGACGGTACGACAACGCTTTAGGGGGAGCGTACGTGTGAGGGCGCGGGTTAGTGTCAGCGTACGGGTTAGGATTAGGGGACGGGTGAGGGTCAGGCTGCGGGGAAGGGTTAGGGTTAGGGTTCGGGCTAGGGTTAGGGTTAGGGGACGGGGACGGTTTAGGGTCCAGGTGATGGTACGACAACGCTTTAGGGGGAGCGTACGTGTGAGGGCGCGGGTTAGTGTTAGGGTACGGGTTAGGATTAGGGGACGGGTGAGGGTCAGGCTTCGGGGAAGTGTTAGGGTTAGGGTTTCGGGCTAGGGTTAGGGTTACGGGACGCGGACGGTTTAGGGTCCAGGTGACGGTACGACAACACTTTAGGGGGAGGGTACGTGTGAGGGCGCGGGTTAGTGTCAGAGTACGGGTTAGGATTAGGGGACGGGTGAGGGTCAGGCTTCGGGGAAGGGTTAGGGTTAGGGTTCGGGCTAGGGTTAGGGTTAGGGGACGGGGACGGTTTAGGGTCCAGGTGAGGGTACGACAGCGCTTTAGGGGGAGCGTACGTGTGAGGGCGCGGGTTAGTGTCAGCGTACGGGTTCGCATTAGGGGCCGGGTGAGGGTCAGGCTTCGGGGAAGGGTTAGGGTTAGGGTTCGGGCTAGGGTTAGGGTTAGGGGACGGGGACGGTTTAGTGTCCAGGTGAGGGTACGACAACGATTTAGGGGGAGCGTACGTGTGAGGGCGCGGGTTAGTTTCAGCGTACGGGTTAGGATTAGGGGACGGGTGAGGGTCAGGCTTCGGGGAAGGGTTAGGGTCAGGGTTCGGGCTAGGGTTAGGGTTCGGGGACGGGGACGGTTTAGGGTCCAGGTGAGGGTACGACAACGCTTTAGGGGGAGCGTACGTGTGAGGGCGCAGGTTAGTGTCAGCGTACGGGTTAGGATTAGGGGACTGGTGAGGGGCAGGCTTCGGGGAAGGGTTAGGGTTAGGGTTCGGGCTAGGGTTAGGGTTAGGGGACGGGGACGGTTTAGGGTCCAGGTGAGGGTACGACAACGCTTTAGGGGGAGCGTACGTGTGAGGGCGCGGGTTAGTGTCAGCGTACGGGTTAGGATTAGGGGACGGGTGAGGGTCAGGCTGCGGGGAAGGGTTAGGGTTAGGGTTCGGGCTAGGGTTACGGTTAGGGGACGGGGACGGTTTAGGGTCCAGGTGATGGTACGACAACGCTTTAGGGGGAGCGTACGTGTGAGGGCGCGGGTTAGTGTTAGGGTACGGGTTAGGATTAGGGGACGGGTGAGGGTCAGGCTTCGGGGAAGGGTTAGGGTTAGGGTTTCGGGCTAGGGTTAGGGTTAGGGGACGCGGACGGTTTAGGGTCCAGGTGACGGTACGACAACACTTTAGGGGGAGGGTACGTGTGAGGGCGCGGGTTAGTGTCAGAGTACGGGTTAGGATTAGGGGACGGGTGAGGGTCAGGCTTCGGGGAAGGGTTAGGGTTAGGGTTCGTGCTAGGGTTAGGGTTAGGGGACGGGGACGGTTTAGGGTCCAGGTGAGGGTACGACAACCCTTTAGGGGGAGCGTACGTGTGAGGGTGCGGGTTAGTGTCAGCGTACGGGTTCGGATTAGGGGACGGGTGAGGGTCAGGCTTCGGTGAAGGGTTAGGGTTAGGGTTCGGGCTAGGATTAGGGTTAGGGGACGGAGACGGTTTAGGGTCCAGGTGAGGGTACGACAACGCTTTAGGGGGAGCGTACGTGTGAGGGCGCGGGTTAGTGTCAGCGTACGGGTTCGCATTAGGGGACGGGTGAGGGTCAGGCTTCGGGGAAGGGTTAGGGTTAGGGTTCGGGCTAGGGTTAGGGTTAGGGGACGGGGACGGTTTAGGGTCCAGGTGAGGGTACGACAACGCTTTAGGGGGAGCGTACGTGTGAGGGCGCGGGTTAGTGTCAGCGTACGGGTTAGGATTAGGGGACGGGTGAGGGTCAGGCTTCGGGGAAGGGTTAGGGTTAGGGTTCGGGCTAGGGTTAGGGTTAGGGAACGTGGACGGTTTAGGGTCCAGGTGAGGGTACGACAACGCTTTAGGGGGAGCGTACGTGTGAGGGCGCGGGTTAGTGTCAGCGTACGGGTTAGGATTAGGGGACGGGTGAGGGTCAGGCTTCGGGGAAGGGTTAGGGTTAGGTTTCGGGCTAGGGTTAGGGTTAGGGGACGGGGACGGTTTAGGGTCCAGGTGAGGGTACGACAGCGCTTTAGGGGGAGCGTACGTGTGAGGGCGCGGGTTAGTGTCAGCGTACGGGTTCGCATTAGGGGCCGGGTGAGGGTCAGGCTTCGGGGAAGGGTTAGGGTTAGGGTTCGGGCTAGGGTTAGGGTTAGGGGACGGGGACGGTTTAGGGTCCAGGTGAGGGTACGACAACGCTTTAGGGGGAGCGTACGTGTGAGGGCGCGGGTTAGTGTCAGCGTACGGGTTCGCATTAGGGGACGGGTGAGGGTCAGGCTTCGGGGAAGGGTTAGGGTTAGGGTTCGGGTTAGGGTTAGGGTTAGGGGACGGGGACGGTTTAGGGTCCAGGTGAGGGTACGACAACGCTTTAGGGGGAGCGTACGTGTGAGGGCGCGGGTTAGTGTCAGCGTACGGGTTAGGATTAGGGGACGGGTGAGGGTCAGGCTTCGGGGAAGGGTTAGGGTTAGGGTTCGGGCTAGGGTTAGGGTTAGGGGACGCGGACGGTTTAGGGTCCAGGTGAGTGTACGACAACGCTTTAGGGGGAGCGTACGTGTGAGGGCGCGGGTTAGTGTCAGCGTACGGGTTAGGATTAGGGGACGGGTGAGGGTCAGGCTTCGGGGAAGGGTTAGGGTTAGGGTTCGGGCTAGGGTTAGGGTTAGGGGACGGGGACGGTTTAGGGTCCAGGTGAGGGTACGACAACGCTTTAGGGGGAGCGTACGTGTGAGGGCGCGGTTTAGTGTCAGCGTACGGGTTAGGATTAGGGGACGGGTGAGGGTCAGGCTTCGGGGAAGGGTTAGGGTTAGGGTTCGGGCTAGGGTTAGGGTTAGGGTACGGGGACGGTTTAGGGTCCAGGTGAGGGTACGACAACGCTTTAGGGGGAGCGTACGTGTGAGGGCGCGGGTTAGTGTCAGTGTACGGGTTAGGATTAGGGCACGGGTGAGGGTCAGGCTTCGGGGAAGTGTTAGGGTTAGGGTTCGGGCTAGGGTTAGGGTTAGGGGACGGGGACGGTTTAGGGTCCAGGTGAGGGTACGACAACGCTTTAGGGGGAGCGTACGTGTGAGGGCGCGGGTTAGTGTCAGCGTACGGGTTAGGATTTGGGGACGGGTGAGGGTCAGGCTTCGGGGAAGGGTTAGGGTTAGGGTTCGGGCTAGGGTTAAGGTTCGTGGACTGGGACGTTTAGGTTCCAGGTGAGGGTATGACAACGCTTTAGGGGGAGCGTACGTGTGAGGGCGCGGGTTAGTGTCAGCGTACGGGTTAGGATTAGGGGACGGGTGAGGGTCAGGCTTCGGGGAAGGGTTAGGGTTAGGGTTCGGGCTAGGGTTAGGGTTAGGGGACGGGGACGGTTTAGGGTCCAGGTGAGGGTACGACAACGCTTTAGGGGGAGCGTACGTGTGAGGTCGCGGGTTAGTGTCAGCGTACGGGTTGGGATTAGGGGACGGTTGAGGGTTAGGCTTCGGGGAAGGGTTAGGGTTAGGGTTCGGGCTAGGGTTAGGGTTAGGGGACGGGGACGGTTTAGGGTCCAGGTGAGGGTACGACAACGCTTTAGGGGGAGCGTACGTGTGAGGGCGCGGGTTAGTGTCAGCGTACGGTTTGGGATTAGGGGACGGGTGAGGGTCAGGCTTCGGGGAAGGGTTAGGGTTAGGGTTCGGGCTAGGGTTAGGGTTAGGGGACGGGGACGGTTTAGGGTCCAGGTGAGGGTACGACAACGCTTTAGGGGGAGCGTACGTGTGAGGGCGCGGGTTAGTGTCAGCGTACGGGTTGGGATTAGGGGACGGGTGAGGGTCAGGCTTCGGGGAAGGTTTAGGGTTAGGGTTCGGGCTAGGGTTAGGGTTAGGGGACGGGGACGGTTTAGGGTCCAGGTGAGGGTACGACAGCGCTTTAGGGGGAGCGTACGTGTGAGGGCGCGGGTTAGTGTCAGCGTACGGTTTCGGATTAGGGGACGGGTGAGGGTCAGGCTTCGGGGAAGGGTTAGGGTTAGGGTTCGGGCTAGGGTTAGGGTTAGGGGACGGGGACGGTTTAGGGTCCAGGTGAGGGTACGACAACGCTTTAGGTGGAGCGTACGTGTGAGGGCGCGGGTTAGTGTCAGCGTACGGGTTAGGATTTGGGGACGGGTGAGGGTCAGGCTTCGGGGAAGGGTTAGGGTTAGGGTTCGGGCTAGGGTTAGGGTTAGGGGACGGGGACGGTTTAGGGTCCAGGTGAGGGTACGACAACGCTTTAGGGGGAGCGTACGTGTGAGGGCGCGGGTTAGTGTCAGCGTACGGGTTAGGATTTGGGGACGGGTGAGGGTCAGGCTTCGGGGAAGGGTTACGGTTAGGGTTCGGGCTAGGGTTAAGGTTCGTGGACTGGGACGTTTAGGTTCCAGGTGAGGGTATGACAACGCTTTAGGGGGAGCGTACGTGTGAGGGCGCGGGTTAGTGTCAGCGTACGGGTTAGGATTAGGGGACGGGTGAGGGTCAGGCTTCGGGGAAGGGTTAGGTTTAGGGTTCGGGCTAGGGTTAGGGTTAGGGGACGGGGACGGTTTAGGGTCCAGGTGAGGGTACGACAACGCTTTAGGGGGAGCGTACGTGTGAGGTCGCGGGTTAGTGTCAGCGTACGGGTTGGGATTAGGGGACGGTTGAGGGTTAGGCTTCGGGGAAGGGTTAGGGTTAGGGTTCGGGCTAGGGTTAGGGTTAGGGGACGGGGACGGTTTAGGGTCCAGGTGAGGGTACGACAACGCTTTAGGGGGAGCGTACGTGTGAGGGCGCGGGTTAGTGTCAGCGTACGGTTTGGGATTAGGGGACGGGTGAGGGTCAGGCTTCGGGGAAGGGTTAGGGTTAGGGTTCGGGCTAGGGTTAGGGTTAGGGGACGGGGACGGTTTAGGGTCCAGGTGAGGGTACGACAACGCTTTAGGGGGAGCGTACGTGTGAGGGCGCGGGTTAGTGTCAGCGTACGGGTTGGGATTAGGGGACGGGTGAGGGTCAGGCTTCGGGGAAGGTTTAGGGTTAGGGTTCGGGCTAGGGTTAGGGTTAGGGGACGGGGACGGTTTAGGGTCCAGGTGAGGGTACGACAGCGCTTTAGGGGGAGCGTACGTGTGAGGGCGCGGGTTAGTGTCAGCGTACGGTTTCGGATTAGGGGACGGGTGAGGGTCAGGCTTCGGGGAAGGGTTAGGGTTAGGGTTCGGGCTAGGGTTAGGGTTAGGGGACGGGGACGGTTTAGGGTCCAGGTGAGGGTACGACAACGCTTTAGGTGGAGCGTACGTGTGAGGGCGCGGGTTAGTGTCAGCGTACGGGTTCGGATTAGGGGACGGTTGAGGGTCAGGCTTCGGGGAAGGGTTAGGGTTAGGGTTCGGGCTAGGGTTAGGGTTAGGGGACGGGGACGGTTTAGGGTCCAGGTGACGGTACAACAACGCTTTAGGGGGAGCGTACGTGTGAGGGCGCGGGTTAGTGTCAGCGTACGGGTTAGGATTAGGGGACGGGTGAGGGTCAGGCTTCGGGGAAGGGTTAGGGTTAGGGTTCGGGCTAGGGTTAGGGTTAGGGGATGGGGACGGTTTAGGGTCCAGGTGAGGGTACGACAACGCTTTAGGGGGAGCGTACGTGTGAGGGCGCGGGTTAGTGTCAGCGTACGGGTTAGGATTAGGGGACGGGTGAGGGTCAGGCTTCGGGGAAGGTTTAGGGTTAGGGTTCGGGCTAGGGTTAGGGTTAGGGGACGGGGACGGTTTAGGGTCCAGGTGATGGTATGACACGCTTTAGGGGGAGCGTACGTGTGAGGGCGCGGGTTAGTGTCAGCGTACGGGTTCGCATTAGGGGCCGGGTGAGGGTCAGGCTTCGGAGAAGGGTTAGGGTTAGGGTTCGGGCTGGGGTTAGGGTTAGGGGACGGGGACGGTTTAGGGTCCAGGTGAGGGTACAACAACGCTTTAGGGGGAGCATAGTTGTGAGGGCGCGGGTTAGTGTCAGCGTATGGATTAGGATTAGGGGACGGGTGAGGGTCAGGCTTCGGGGAAGGGTTAGGGTTAGGGTTCGGGCTAGGGTTAGGGTTAGGGGACGGGGACGGTTTAGGGTCCAGGTGAGGTTACGACAACGCTTTAGGGGGAGCGTACGTGTGAGGGCGCGGGTTAGTGTCAGCGTACGGGTTAGGATTAGGGGACGGGTGAGGGTCAGGCTTCGGGGAAGTGTTAGGGTTAGGGTTCGGGCTAGGGTTAGGGTTAGGGGACGGGGACGGTTTAGGGTCCAGGTGAGGGTACGACAACGCTTTAGGGGGAGCGTACGTGTGAGGGCGCGGGTTAGTGTCAGTGTACGGGTTAGGATTAAGGCACGGGTGAGGGTCAGGCTTCGGGGAAGTGTTAGGGTTAGGGTTCGGGCTAGGGTTAGGGTTAGGGGACGGGGACGGTTTAGGGTCCAGGTGAGGGTACGACAACGCTTTAGGGGGAGCGTACGTGTGAGGGCGCGGGTTAGTGTCAGCGTACGGGTTAGGATTAGGGGACGGGTGAGGGTCAGGCTTCGGGGAAGGGTTAGGGTTAGGGTTCGGGCTAGGGTTAGGGTTAGGGGACGGGGACGTTTAGGGTCCAGGTGAGGGTACGACAACGCTTTAGGGGGAGCGTACGTGTGAGGGCGCGGGTTAGTGTCAGCGTACGGGTTAGGATTAGGGGACGGGTGAGGGTCAGGCTTCGGGGAAGGGTTAGGGTTAGGGTTCGGGCTAGGGTTAGGGTTAGGGGACGGGGACGGTTTAGGGTCCAGGTGATGGTACGACAACGCTTTAGGGGGAGCGTACGTGTGAGGGCGCGGGTTAGTGTCAGCGTACGGGTTAGGATTAGGGGACGGGTGAGGGTCAGGCTTCGGAGAAGGGTTAGGGTTAGGGTTCGGGCTGGGGTTAGGGTTAGGGGACGGGGACGGTTTAGGGTCCAGGTGAGGGTACGACAACGCTTTAGGGGGAGCATAGTTGTGAGGGCGCGGGTTAGTGTCAGCGTATGGATTAGGATTAGGGGACGGGTGAGGGTCTGGCTTCGGGGAAGGGTTAGGGTTAGGGTTCGGGCTAGGGTTAGGGTTAGGGGACGGGGACGGTTTAGGGTCCAGGTGAGGGTACGACAACGCTTTAGGGGGAGCGTACGTGTGAGGGCGCGGGTTAGTGTCAGCGTACGGGTTAGGATTAGGGGACGGGTGAGGGTCAGGCTTCGGGGAAGTGTTAGGGTTAGGGTTCGGGCTAGGGTTAGGGTTAGGGGACGGGGACGGTTTAGGGTCCAGGTGAGGGTACGACAACGCTTTAGGGGGAGCGTACGTGTGAGGGCGAGGGTTAGTGTCAGCGTACGGGTTACGATTAGGGGACGTGTGAGGGTCAGGCTTCGGAGAAGGGTTAGGTTTAGGGTTCGGGCTAGGGTTAGGGTTAGGGGACGGGGACGGTTTAGGGTCCAGGTGAGGGTACGACAACGCTTTAGGGGGAGCGTACGTGTGAGGGCGCGGGTTAGTGTCAGCGTACGGGTTGGGATTAGGGGACGGGTGAGGGTCAGGCTTCGGGGAAGGTTTAGGTTTAGGGTTCGGGCTAGGGTTAGGGTTAGGGGACGGGGACGGTTTAGGGTCCAGGTGAGGGTACGACAGCGCTTTAGGGGGAGCGTACGTGTGAGGGCGCGGGTTAGTGTCAGCGTACGGTTTCGGATTAGGGGACGGGTGAGGGTCAGGCTTCGGGGAAGGGTTAGGGTTAGGGTTCGAGCTAGGGTTAGGGTTAGGGGACGGGGACGGTTTAGGGTCCAGGTGAGGGTACGACAACGCTTTAGGGGGAGCGTACGTGTGAGGGCAGGGTTAGTGTCAGCGTACGGGTTAGGATTAGGGGACGGGTGAGGGTCAGGCTTCGGGGAAGGGTTAGGGTTAGGGTTCGGGCTAAGGTTAGGGTTAGGGTACGGGGACGGTTTAGGGTCCAGGTGAGGGTACGACAACGCTTTAGGGGGAGCGTACGTGTGAGGGCACGGGTTAGTGTCAGCGTACGGGTTCGGATTAGGGGACGGTTGAGGGTCAGGCTTCGGGGAAGGGTTAGGGTTAGGGTTCGGGCTAGGGTTAGGGTTAGGGGACGGGGACGGTTTAGGGTCCAGGTGACGGTACGACAACGCTTTAGGGGGAGCGTACGTGTGAGGGCGCGGGTTAGTGTCAGCGTACGGGTTAGGATTAGGGGACGGGTGAGGGTCAGGCTTCGGGGAAGGGTTAGGGTTAGGGTTCGGGCTAGGGTTAGGGTTAGGGGACGGGGACGGTTTAGGGTCCAGGTGAGGGTACGACAACGCTTTAGGGGGAGCGTACGTGTGAGGGCGCGGGTTAGTGTCAGCGTACGGGTTAGGATTAGGGGACGGGTGAGGGTCAGGCTTCGGGGAAGGGTTAGGGTTAGGGTTTGGGCTAGGGTTAGGGTTAGGGGACGGGGACGGTTTAGGGTCCAGGTGAGGATACGACAACGCTTTAGGGGGAGCGTACGTGTGAGGGCGCGGGTTAGTGTCAGCGTACGGGTTAGGATTAGGGGACGGGTGAGGGTGAGGCTTCGGGGAAGGGTTAGGGTTAGGGTTCGGGCTAGGGTTAGGGTTAGGGGACGGGGACGGTTTAGGGTCCAGGTAAGGGTACGACAACGCTTTAGGGGTGCGTACGTGTGAGGGCGCGGGTTAGTGTCAGTGTACGGGTTAGGATTAGGGGACGGGTGAGGGTCAGGCTTCGGGGAAGGGTTAGGGTTAGGGTTCGGGCTAGGGTTAGGGTTAGGGGACGGGGACGGTTTAGGGTCCAGGTGAGGGTACGACAACGCTTTAGGGGGAGCGTACGTGTGAGGGCGCGGGTTAGTGTCAGCGTACGGGTTAGGATTAGGGGACGGGTGAGGGTCAGGCTTCGGGGAAGTGTTAGGGTTAGGGTTCGGGCTAGGGTTAGGGTTAGGGGACGGGGACGGTTTAGGTTCTAGGTGAGGGTACGACAACGCTTTAGGGGGAGCGTACGTGTGAGGGCGCGGGTTAGTGTCAGCGTACGGGTTAGGATTAGGGGACGGGTGAGGGTCAGGCTTCGGGGAAGGGTTAGGGTTAGGGTTCGGGCTAGGGTTAGGGTTAGGGGACGGGGACGGTTTAGGGTCCAGGTGATGGTACGACAACGCTTTAGGGGGAGCGTACGTGTGAGGGCGCGGGTTAGTGTCAGCGTACGGGTTAGGATTACGGGACGGGTGAGGGTCAGGCTTCGGAGAAGTGTTAGGGTTAGGGTTCGGGCTGGGGTTAGGGTTAGGGGACGGGGACGGTTTAGGGTCCAGGTGAGGGTACGACAACGCTTTAGGGGGAGCATAGTTGTGAGGGCGCGGGTTAGTGTCAGCGTATGGATTAGGATTAGGGGACGGGTGAGGGTCAGGTTTCGGGGAAGGGTTAGGGTTAGGGTTCGGGCTAGGGTTAGGGTTAGGGGACGGGGACGGTTTAGGGTCCAGGTGAGGGTACGACAACGCTTTAGGGGGAGCGTACGTGTGAGGGCGCGGGTTAGTGTCAGCGTACGGGTTAGGATTAGGGGACGGGTGAGGGTCAGGCTTCGGGGAAGTGTTAGGGTTAGGGTTCGGGCTAGGGTTAGGGTTAGGGGACGGGGACGGTTTAGGGTCCAGGTGAGGGTACGACAACGCTTTAGGGGGAGCGTAGGTGTGAGGGCGAGGGTTAGTGTCAGCGTACGGGTTAGGATTAGGGGACGTGTGAGGGTCAGGCTTCGGAGAAGGGTTAGGTTTAGGGTTCGGCCTAGGGTTAGGGTTAGGGGACGGGGACGGTTTAGGGTCCAGGTGAGGGTACGACAACGCTTTAGGGGGAGCGTACGTGTGAGGGCGCGGGTTAGTGTCAGCGTACGGGTTAGGATTAGGGGACGGGTGAGGGTCAGGCTTCGGGGAAGGGTTAGGTTTAGGGTTCGGGCTAGGGTTAGGGTTAGGGGACGGGGACGGTTTAGGGTCCCGGTGATGGTACGACAACGCTTTAGGGGGAGCGTACGTGTGAGGGCGCGGGTTAGTGTCAGCGTACGGGTTAGGATTACGGGACGGGTGAGGGTCAGGCTTCGGAGAAGGGTTAGGGTTAGGGTTCGGGCTGGGGTTAGGGTTAGGGGACGGGGACGGTTTAGGGTCCAGGTGAGGGTACGACAACGCTTTAGGGGGAGCGTAAGTGTGAGGGCGCGGGTTAGTGTCAGTGTACGGGTTAGGATTAGGGGACGGGTGAGGGTGAGGCTTCGGGGAAGGGTTAGGGTTAGGGTTCGGGCTAGGGTTAGGGTTAGGGGACGGGGACGGTTTAGGGTCCAGGTAAGGGTACGACAACGCTTTAGGGGTGCGTACGTGTGAGGGCGCGGGTTAGTGTCAGCGTACGGGTTAGGATTAGGGGACGGGTGAGGGTCAGGCTTCGGTGAAGGGTTAGGGTTAGGGTTCGGGCTAGGGTTAGGGTTAGGGGACGGGGACGGTTTAGGGTCCAGGTGAGGGTACGACAACGCTTTAGGGGGAGCGTACGTGTGAGGGTGCGGGTTAGTGTCAGCGTACGGGTTAGGATTAGGGGACGGGTGAGGGTCAGGCTTCGGGGAAGGGTTAGGGCTAGGGTTCGGGCTAGGGTTAGGGTTAGGGGACGGGGACGGTTTAGGGTCCAGGTGAGGGTACGACAACGCTTTAGGGGGAGCGTACGTGTGAGGGCGCGGGTTAGTGTCAGCGTACGGGTTAGGATTAGGGGACGGGTGAGGGTCAGGCTTCGGGGAAGGGTTAGTGTTAGGGTTCGGGCTAGGGTTAGGGTTAGGGGACGGGGACGGTTTAGGGTCCAGGTGAGGGTACGACAACGCTTTAGGTGGAGCGTACGTGTGAGGGCGCGGGTTAGTGTCAGCGTACGGGTTCGGATTAGGGGACGGTTGAGGGTCAGGCTTCGGGGAAGGGTTAGGGTTAGGATTCGGGCTAGGGTTAGGTTTAGGGGACGGGGACGATTTAGGGTCCAGGTGAGGGTACGACAACGCTTTAGGGAGAGCGTACGTGTGAGGGCGCGGGTTAGTGTCAGCGTACAGGTTAGGATTAGGGGACGGGTGAGGGTCAGGCTTCGGGGAAGGGTTAGGGTTAGGGTTCGGGCTAGGGTTAGGGTTAGGGGACGGGGACGGTTTAGGGTCCAGGTGAGGGTACGACAACGCTTTAGGGGGAGCATACGTGTGAGGGCGCGGGTTAGTTTCAGCATACGGGTTAGGATTAGGGGACGTGTGAGGGTCAGGCTTCGGAGAAGGGTTAGGTTTAGGGTTCGGCCTAGGGTTAGGGTTAGGGGACGGGGACGGTTTAGGGTCCAGGTGAGGGTACGACAACGCTTTAGGGGGAGCGTACGTGTGAGGGCGCGGGTTAGTGTCAGCGTACGGGTTAGGATTAGGGGACGGGTGAGGGTCAGGCTTCGGGGAAGGGTTAGGTTTAGGGTTCGGGCTAGGGTTAGGGTTAGGGGACGGGGACGGTTTAGGGTCCAGGTGATGGTACGACAACGCTTTAGGGGGAGCGTACGTGTGAGGGCGCGGGTTAGTGTCAGCGTACGGGTTAGGATTACGGGACGGGTGAGGGTCAGGCTTCGGAGAAGGGTTAGGGTTAGGGTTCGGGCTGGGGTTAGGGTTAGGGGACAGGGACGGTTTAGGGTCCAGGTGAGGGTACGACAACGCTTTAGGGGGAGCATAGTTGTGAGGGCGCGGGTTAGTGTCAGCGTATGGATTAGGATTAGGGGACGGGTGAGGGTCAGGCTTCGGGGAAGGGTTAGGGTTAGGGTTCGGGCTAGGGTTAGGGTTAGGGGACGGGGACGGTTTAGGGTCCAGGTGAGTGTACGACAACGCTTTAGGGGGAGCGTACGTGTGAGGGCGCGGGTTAGTGTCAGCGTACGGGTTAGGATTAGGGGACGGGTGAGGGTCAGGCTTCGGGGAAGTGTTAGGGTTAGGGTTCGGGCTAGGGTTAGGGTTAGGGGACGGGGAAGGTTTAGGGTCCAGGTGAGGGTACGACAACGCTTTAGGGGGAGCGTACGTGTGAGGGCGAGGGTTAGTGTCAGCGTACGGGTTAGGATTAGGGGACGTGTGAGGGTCAGGCTTCGGAGAAGGGTTAGGTTTAGGGTTCGGCCTAGGGTTAGGGTTAGGGGACGGGGACGGTTTAGGGTCCAGGTGAGGGTACGACAACGCTTTAGGGGGAGCGTACGTGTGAGGGCGCGGTTTAGTGTCAGCGTACGGGTTAGGATTAGGGGACCGGTGAGGGTCAGGCTTCGGGGAAGGGTTAGGGTTAGGGTTCGGGCTAGGATTAGGGTTAGGGGACGGGGACGGTTTAGGGTCCAGGTGAGGGTACGACAACGCTTTAGGGGGAGCGTACGTGTGAGGGCGCGGGTTAGTGTCAGCGTACGGGTTAGGATTAGGGGACTGGTGAGGGGCAGGCTTCGGGGAAGGGTTAGGGTTAGGGTTCGGGCTAGGGTTAGGGTTAGGGGACGCGGACGGTTTAGTGTCCAGGTGACGGTACGACAACGCTTTAGGGGGAGCGTACGTGTGAGGGCGCAGGTTAGTGTCAGCGTACGGGTTAGGATTAGGCGACGGGTGAGGGTCAGGCTTCGGGGAAGGGTTAGGGTTAGGGTTCGGGCTAGGGTTAGGGTTAGGGGACGGGGACGGTTTAGGGTCCAGGTGAGGGTACGACAGCGCTTTAGGGGGAGCGTACGTGTGAGGGCGCGGGTTAGTGTCAGCGTACGGGTTCGCATTAGGGGCCGGGTGAGGGTCAGGCTTCGGGGAAGGGTTAGGGTTAGGGTTCGGGCTAGGGTTAGGGTTAGGGGACGGGGACGGTTTAGGGTCCAGGTGAGGGTACGACAACGATTTAGGGGGAGCGTACGTGTGAGGGCGCGGGTTAGTTTCAGCGTACGGGTTAGGATTAGGGGACGGGTGAGGGTCAGGCTTCGGGGAAGGGTTAGGGTCAGGGTTCGGGCTAGGGTTAGGGTTCGGGGACGGGGACGGTTTAGGGTCCAGGTGAGGGTACGACAACGCTTTAGGGGGAGCGTACGTGTGAGGGCGCGGGTTAGTGTCAGCGTACGGGTTAGGATTAGGGGACTGGTGAGGGGCAGGCTTCGGGGAAGGGTTAGGGTTAGGGTTCGGGCTAGGGTTAGGGTTAGGGGACGGGGACGGTTTAGGGTCCAGGTGAGGGTACGACAACGCTTTAGGGGGAGCGTACGTGTGAGGGCGCGGGTTAGTGTCAGCGTACGGGTTAGGATTAGGGGACGGGTGAGGGTCAGGCTGCGGGGAAGGGTTAGGGTTAGGGTTCGGGCTAGGGTTAGGGTTAGGGGACGGGGACGGTTTAGGGTCCAGGTGACGGTACGACAACGCTTTAGGGGGAGCGTACGTGTGAGGGCGCGGGTTAGTGTTAGGGTACGGGTTAGGATTAGGGGACGGGTGAGGGTCAGGCTTCGGGGAAGGGTTAGGGTTAGGGTTTCGGGCTAGGGTTAGGGTTAGGGGACGCGGACGGTTTAGGGTCCAGGTGATGGTACGACAACGCTTTAGGGGGAGGGTACGTGTGAGGGCGCGGGTTAGTGTCAGAGTACGGGTTAGGATTAGGGGACGGGTGAGGGTCAGGCTTCGGGGAAGGGTTAGGGTTAGGGTTCGGGCTAGGGTTAGGGTTAGGGGACGGGGACGGTTTAGGGTCCAGGTGAGGGTACGACAACCCTTTAGGGGGAGCGTACGTGTGAGGGTGCGGGTTAGTGTCAGCGTACGGGCTCGGATTAGGGGACGGGTGAGGGTCAGGCTTCGGTGAAGGGTTAGGGTTAGGGTTCGGGCTAGGATTAGGGTTAGGGGACGGAGACGGTTTAGGGTCCAGGTGAGGGTACGACAACGCTTTAGGGGGAGCGTACGTGTGAGGGCGCGGGTTAGTGTCAGCGTACGGGTTAGGATTAGGGGACGGGTGAGGGTCAGGCTTCGGGGAAGGGTTAGGTTTAGGGTTCGGGCTAGGGTTAGGGTTAGGGGACGGGGACGGTTTAGGGTCCAGGTGATGGTACGACAACGCTTTAGGGGGAGCGTACGTGTGAGGGCGCGGGTTAGTGTCAGCGTACGGGTTAGGATTACGGGACGGGTGAGGGTCAGGCTTCGGAGAAGGGTTAGGGTTAGGGTTCGGGCTGGGGTTAGGGTTAGGGGACAGGGACGGTTTAGGGTCCAGGTGAGGGTACGACAACGCTTTAGGGGGAGCGTACGTGTGAGGGCGCGGGTTAGTGTCAGCGTATGGATTAGGATTAGGGGACGGGTGAGGGTCAGGCTTCGGGGAAGGGTTAGGGTTAGGGTTCGGGCTAGGGTTAGGGTTAGGGGACGGGGACGGTTTAGGGTCCAGGTGAGTGTACGACAACGCTTTAGGGGGAGCGTACGTGTGAGGGCGCGGGTTAGTGTCAGCGTACGGGTTAGGATTAGGGGACGGGTGAGGGTCAGGCTTCGGGGAAGTGTTAGGGTTAGGGTTCGGGCTAGGGTTAGGGTTAGGGGACGGGGAAGGTTTAGGGTCCAGGTGAGGGTACGACAACGCTTTAGGGGGAGCGTACGTGTGAGGGCGAGGGTTAGTGTCAGCGTACGGGTTAGGATTAGGGGACGTGTGAGGGTCAGGCTTCGGAGAAGGGTTAGGTTTAGGGTTCGGCCTAGGGTTAGGGTTAGGGGACGGGGACGGTTTAGGGTCCAGGTGAGGGTACGACAACGCTTTAGGGGGAGCGTACGTGTGAGGGCGCGGTTTAGTGTCAGCGTACGGGTTAGGATTAGGGGACCGGTGAGGGTCAGGCTTCGGGGAAGGGTTAGGGTTAGGGTTCGGGCTAGGATTAGGGTTAGGGGACGGGGACGGTTTAGGGTCCAGGTGAGGGTACGACAACGCTTTAGGGGGAGCGTACGTGTGAGGGCGCGGGTTAGTGTCAGCGTACGGGTTAGGATTAGGGGACTGGTGAGGGGCAGGCTTCGGGGAAGGGTTAGGGTTAGGGTTCGGGCTAGGGTTAGGGTTAGGGGACGCGGACGGTTTAGTGTCCAGGTGACGGTACGACAACGCTTTAGGGGGAGCGTACGTGTGAGGGCGCAGGTTAGTGTCAGCGTACGGGTTAGGATTAGGCGACGGGTGAGGGTCAGGCTTCGGGGAAGGGTTAGGGTTAGGGTTCGGGCTAGGGTTAGGGTTAGGGGACGGGGACGGTTTAGGGTCCAGGTGAGGGTACGACAGCGCTTTAGGGGGAGCGTACGTGTGAGGGCGCGGGTTAGTGTCAGCGTACGGGTTCGCATTAGGGGCCGGGTGAGGGTCAGGCTTCGGGGAAGGGTTAGGGTTAGGGTTCGGGCTAGGGTTAGGGTTAGGGGACGGGGACGGTTTAGGGTCCAGGTGAGGGTACGACAACGATTTAGGGGGAGCGTACGTGTGAGGGCGCGGGTTAGTTTCAGCGTACGGGTTAGGATTAGGGGACGGGTGAGGGTCAGGCTTCGGGGAAGGGTTAGGGTCAGGGTTCGGGCTAGGGTTAGGGTTCGGGGACGGGGACGGTTTAGGGTCCAGGTGAGGGTACGACAACGCTTTAGGGGGAGCGTACGTGTGAGGGCGCGGGTTAGTGTCAGCGTACGGGTTAGGATTAGGGGACTGGTGAGGGTCAGGCTTCGGGGAAGGGTTAGGGTTAGGGTTCGGGCTAGGGTTAGGGTTAGGGGACGGGGACGGTTTAGGGTCCAGGTGAGGGTACGACAACGCTTTAGGGGGAGCGTACGTGTGAGGGCGCGGGTTAGTGTCAGCGTACGGGTTAGGATTAGGGGACGGGTGAGGGTCAGGCTGCGGGGAAGGGTTAGGGTTAGGGTTCGGGCTAGGGTTAGGGTTAGGGGACGGGGACGGTTTAGGGTCCAGGTGAGGGTACGACAACGCTTTAGGGGGAGCGTACGTGTGAGGGCGCGGGTTAGTGTCAGCGTACGGGTTAGGATTAGGGGACGGGTGAGGGTCAGGCTTCGGGGAAGGGTTAGGGTTAGGGTTCGGGCTAGGGTTAGGGTTAGGGGACGGGGACGGTTTAGGGTCCAGGTGAGGGTACGACAACGCTTTAGGGGGAGCGTACGTGTGAGGGCGCGGTTTAGTGTCAGCGTACGGGTTAGGATTAGGGGACGGGTGAGGGTCAGGCTTCGGGGAAGGGTTAGGGTTAGGGTTCGGGCTAGGGTTAGGGTTAGGGGGCGGTGACGGTTTAGGGTCCAGGTGAGGGTACGACAACGCTTTAGGGGGAGCGTACGTGTGAGGGCGCGGGTTAGTGTCAGCGTACGGGTTAGGATTAGGGGACGGGTGAGGGTCAGGCTTCGGGGAAGGGTTAGGGTTAGGGTTCGGGCTAGGGTTAGGGTTAGGGGATGGGGACGGTTTAGGGTCCAGGTGAGGGTACGACAACGCTTTAGGGGGAGCGTACGTGTGAGGGTGAGGGTTAGTGTCAGCGTACGGGTTAGGATTAGGGGACGGGTGAGGGGCAGGCTTCGGGGAAGTGTTAGGGTTAGGGTTCGGGCTAGGGTTAGGGTTAGGGGACGGGGACGGTTTAGGGTCCAGGTGAGGGTACGACAACGCTTTAGGGGGAGCGTACGTGTGAGGGCGCGGGTTAGTGTCAGCGTACGGGTTGGGATTAGGGGACGGGTGAGGGTCAGGCTTCGGGGAAGGTTTAGGGTTAGGGTTCGGGCTAGGGTTAGGGTTAGGGGACGGGGACGGTTTAGGGTCCAGGTGAGGGTACGACAGCGCTTTAGGGGGAGCGTACGTGTGAGGGCGCGGGTTAGTGTCAGCGTACGGTTTCGGATTAGGGGACGGGTGAGGGTCAGGCTTCGGGGAAGGGTTAGGGTTAGGGTTCGGGCTAGGGTTAGGGTTAGGGGACGGGGACGGTTTAGGGTCCAGGTGAGGGTACGACAACGCTTTAGGTGGAGCGTACGTGTGAGGGCGCGGGTTAGTGTCAGCGTACGGGTTCGGATTAGGGGACGGTTGAGGGTCAGGCTTCGGGGAAGGTTTAGGGTTAGGGTTCGGGCTAGGGTTAGCGTTAGGGGACGGGGACGGTTTAGGGTCCAGGTGACGGTACGACAACGCTTTAGGGGGAGCGTACGTGTGAGGGCGCGGGTTAGTGTCAGCGTACGGGTTAGGATTAGGGGACGGGTGAGGGTCAGGCTTCGGGGAAGGGTTAGGGTTAGGGTTCGGGCTAGGGTTAGGGTTAGGGGACGGGGACGGTTTAGGGTCCAGGTGAGGGTACGACAACGCTTTAGGGGGAGCGTACGTGTGAGGGCGCGGGTTAGTGTCAGCGTACGGGTTAGGATTAGGGGACGGGTGAGGGTCAGGCTTCGGGGAAGTTTTAGGGTTAGGGTTCGGGCTAGGGTTAGGGTTAGGGGATGGGGACGGTTTAGGGTCCAGGTGAGGGTACGACAACGCTTTAGGGGAAGCGTACGTGTGAGGGCGCGGGTTAGTGTCAGCGTACGGGTTCGGATTAGGGGACGGTTGAGGGTCAGGCTTCGGGGAAGGGTTAGGGTTAGGGTTCGGGCTAGGGTTAGGGTTAGGGGACGGGGACGGTTTAGGGTCCAGGTGACGGTACGACAACGCTTTAGGGGGAGCGTACGTGTGAGGGCGCGGGTTAGTGTCAGCGTACGGGTTAGGATTAGGGGACGGGTGAGGGTGAGGCTTCAGGGAAGGGTTAGTGTTAGGGTTCGGGCTAGGGTTAGGGTTAGGGGACGGGGACGGTTTAGGGTCCAGATGAGGGTACGACAACGCTTTAGGGGGAGCGTACGTGTGAGGGCGCGGGTTAGTGTCAGCGTACGGGTTAGGATTAGGGGACGGGTGAGGGTCAGGCTTCGGGGAAGTTTTAGGGTTAGGGTTCGGGCTAGGGTTAGGGTTAGGGGACGGGGACGGTTTAGGGTCCAGGTGAGGGTACGACAACGCTTTAGGGGAAGCGTACGTGTGAGGGCGCGGGTTAGTGTCAGCGTACGGGTTAGGATTAGGGGACGGGTGAGGGTCAGGCTTCGGGGAAGGGTTAGGGTTAGGGTTCGGGCTAGGGTTAGGGTTAGGGTACGGGGACGGTTTAGGGTCCAGGTGAGGGTACGACAACGCTTTAGGGGGAGCGTACGTGTGAGGGCGCGGGTTAGTGTCAGTGTACGGGTTAGGATTAGGGCACGGGTGAGGGTCAGCCTTCGGGGAAGTGTTAGGGTTAGGGTTCGGGCTAGGGTTAGGGTTAGGGGACGGGGACGGTTTAGGGTCCAGGTGAGGGTACGACAACGCTTTAGGGGGAGCGTACGTGTGGGGGCGCGGGTTAGTGTCAGTGTACGGGTTAGGATTAGGGCACGGGTGAGGGTCAGGCTTCGGGGAAGTGTTAGGGTTAGGGTTCGGGCTAGGGTTAGGGTTAGGGGACGGGGACGGTTTAGGGTCCAGGTGAGGGTACGACAACGCTTTAGGGGGAGCGTACGTGTGAGGGCGCGGGTTAGTGTCAGCGTACGGGTTGGGATTAGGGGACGGGTGAGGGTCAGGCTTCGGGGAAGGTTTAGGGTTAGGGTTCGGGCTAGGGTTAGGGTTAGGGGACGGGGACGGTTTAGGGTCCAGGTGAGGGTACGACAGCGCTTTAGGGGGAGCGTACGTGTGAGGGCGCGGGTTAGTGTCAGCGTACGGTTTCGGATTAGGGGACGGGTGAGGGTCAGGCTTCGGGGAAGGGTTAGGGTTAGGGTTCGGGCTAGGGTTAGGGTTAGGGGACGGGGACGGTTTAGGGTCCAGGTGAGGGTACGACAACGCTTTAGGTGGAGCGTACGTGTGAGGGCGCGGGTTAGTGTCAGCGTACGGGTTCCGATTAGGGGACGGTTGAGGGTCAGGCTTCGGGGAAGGGTTAGGGTTAGGGTTCGGGCTAGGGTTAGCGTTAGGGGACGGGGACGGTTTAGGGTTCAGGTGACGGTACGACAACGCTTTAGGGGGAGCGTACGTGTGAGGGCGCGGGTTAGTGTCAGCGTACGGGTTAGGATTAGGGGACGGGTGAGGGTCAGGCTTCGGGGAAGGGTTAGGGTTAGGGTTCGGGCTAGGGTTAGGGTTAGGGGACGGGGACGGTTTAGGGTCCAGGTGAGGGTACGACAACGCTTTAGGGGGAGCGTACGTGTGAGGGCGCGGGTTAGTGTCAGCGTACGGGTTAGGATTAGGGGACGGGTGAGGGTCAGGCTTCGGGGAAGTTTTAGGGTTAGGGTTCGGGCTAGGGTTAGGGTTAGGGGATGGGGACGGTTTAGGGTCCAGGTGAGGGTACGACAACGCTTTAGGGGAAGCGTACGTGTGAGGGCGCGGGTTAGTGTCAGCGTACGGGTTCGGATTAGGGGACGGTTGAGGGTCAGGCTTCGGGGAAGGGTTAGGGTTAGGGTTCGGGCTAGGGTTAGGGTTAGGGGACGGGGACGGTTTAGGGTCCAGGTGACGGTACGACAACGCTTTAGGGGGAGCGTACGTGTGAGGGCGCGGGTTAGTGTCAGCGTACGGGTTAGGATTAGGGGACGGGTGAGGGTGAGGCTTCAGGGAAGGGTTAGTGTTAGGGTTCGGGCTAGGGTTAGGGTTAGGGGACGGGGACGGTTTAGGGTCCAGGTGATGGTACGACAACGCTTTAGGGGGAGCGTACGTGTGAGGGCGCGGGTTAGTGTCAGCGTACGGGTTGGGATTAGGGGACGGGTGAGGGTCAGGCTTCGGGGAAGGGTTAGGGTTAGGGTTCGGGCTGGGGTTAGGGTTAGGGGACGGGGACGGTTTAGGGTCCAGGTGAGGGTACGACAACGCTTTAGGGGAAGCGTACGTGTGAGGGCGCGGGTTAGTGTCAGCGTACGGGTTAGGATTAGGGGACGGGTGAGGGTCAGGCTTCGGGGAAGGGTTAGGGTTAGGGTTCGGGCTAGGGTTAGGGTTAGGGTACGGGGACGGTTTAGGGTCCAGGTGAGGGTACGACAACGCTTTAGGGGGAGCGTACGTGTGAGGGCGCGGGTTAGTGTCAGTGTACGGGTTAGGATTAGGGCACGGGTGAGGGTCAGCCTTCGGGGAAGTGTTAGGGTTAGGGTTCGGGCTAGGGTTAGGGTTAGGGGACGGGGATGGTTTAGGGTCCAGGTGAGGGTACGACAACGCTTTAGGGGGAGCGTACGTGTGAGGGCGCGGGTTATTGTCAGCGTACGGGTTAGGATTAGGGGACGGGTGAGGGTCAGGCTTCGGGGAAGGGTTAGGGTTAGGGTTCGGGCTAGGGTTAAGGTTCGTGGACTGGGACGTTTAGGTTCCAGGTGAGGGTACGACAACGCTTTAGGGGGAGCGTACGTGTGAGGGCGCGGGTTAGTGTCAGCGTACGGGTTAGGATTAGGGGACGGGTGAGGGTCAGGCTTCGGGGAAGGGTTAGGGTTAGTGTTCGGGCTAGGGTTAGGGTTAGGGGACGGGGACGGTTTAGGGTCCAGGTGAGGGTACGACAACGCTTTAGGGGGAGCGTACGTGTGAGGTCGCGGGTTAGTGTCAGCGTACGGGTTGGGATTAGGGGACGGTTGAGGGTCAGGCTTCGGGGAAGGGTTAGGGTTAGGGTTCGGGATAGGGTTAGGGTTAGGGGACGGGGACGGTTTAGGGTCCAGGTGAGGGTACGACAACGCTTTAGGGGGAGCGTACGTGTGAGGGCGCGGGTTAGTGTCAGCGTACGGTTTGGGATTAGGGGACGGGTGAGGGTCAGGCTTCGGGGAAGGGTTAGGGTTAGGGTTCGGGCTAGGGTTAGGGTTAGGGGACGGGGACGGTTTAGGGTCCAGGTGAGGGTACGACAACGCTTTAGGGGGAGCGTACGTGTGAGGGCGCGGGTTAGTGTCAGCGTACGGGTTGGGATTAGGGGACGGGTGAGGGTCAGGCTTCGGGGAAGGTTTAGGGTTAGGGTTCGGGCTAGGGTTAGGGTTAGGGGACGGGAACGGTTTAGGGTCCAGGTGAGGGTACGACAGCGCTTTAGGGGGAGCGTACGTGTGAGGGCGTGGGTTAGTGTCAGCGTACGGTTTCGGATTAGGGGACGGGTGAGGGTCAGGCTTCGGGGAAGGGTTAGGGTTAGGGTTCGGGCTAGGGTTAGGGTTAGGGGACGGGGACGGTTTAGGGTCCAGGTGAGGGTACGACAACGCTTTAGGTGGAGCGTACGTGTGAGGGCGCGGGTTAGTGTCAGCGTACGGGTTCGGATTAGGGGACGGTTGAGGGTCAGGCTTCGGGGAAGGGTTAGGGTTAGGGTTCGGGCTAGGGTTAGGGTTAGGGGACGGGGACGGTTTAGGGTCCAGGTGACGGTACGACAACGCTTTAGGGGGAGCGTACGTGTGAGGGCGCGGGTTAGTGTCAGCGTACGGGTTAGGATTAGGGGACGGGTGAGGGTCAGGCTTCGGGGAAGGGTTAGGGTTAGGGTTCGGGCTAGGGTTAGGGTTAGGGGACGGGGACGGTTTAGGGTCCAGGTGAGGGTACGACAACGCTTTAGGGGGAGCGTACGTGTGAGGGCGCGGGTTAGTGTCAGCGTACGGGTTAGGATTAGGGGACGGGTGAGGGTCAGGCTTCGGGGAAGGGTTAGGGTTAGGGTTCGGGCTAGGGTTAGGGTTAGGGGACGGGGACGGTTTAGGGTCCAGGTGAAGGTACGACAACGCTTTAGGGGGAGCGTACGTGTGAGGGCGCGGGTTAGTGTCAGCGTACGGGTTAGGATTAGGGGACGGGTGAGGGTCAGGCTTCGGGGAAGTGTTAGGGTTAGGGTTCGGGCTAGGGTTAGGGTTAGGGGACGGGGACGGTTTAGGGTCCAGGTGAGGGTACGACAACGCTTTAGGGGGAGCGTACGTGTGAGGGCGCGGGTTAGTGTCAGTGTA
The DNA here is from genome assembly GCF_964374135.1 of Grampus griseus. Taxonomy (NCBI): domain Eukaryota; kingdom Metazoa; phylum Chordata; class Mammalia; order Artiodactyla; family Delphinidae; genus Grampus; species Grampus griseus. The sequence goes on from NW_028133386.1 coordinate 22,978, forward strand.
CGGGTTAGGATTAGGGCACGGGTGAGGGTCAGGCTTCGGGGAAGTGTTAGGGTTAGGGTTCGGGCTAGGGTTAGGGTTAGGGGACGGGGACGGTTTAGGGTCCAGGTGAGGGTACGACAACGCTTTAGGGGGAGCGTATGTGTGAGGGCGCGGGTTAGTGTCAGCGTACGGGTTAGGATTAGGGGACGGGTGAGGGTCAGGCTTCGGGGAAGGGTTAGGGTTAGGGTTCGGGCTAGGGTTAAGGTTCGTGGACGGGGACGTTTAGGGTCCAGGTGAGGGTACGACAACGCTTTAGGGGGAGCGTACGTGTGAGGGTGCGGGTTAGTGTCAGCGTACGGGTTAGGATTAGGGGACGGGTGAGGGTCAGGCTTCGGGGAAGGGTTAGGGTTAGGGTTCGGGCTAGGGTTAGGGTTAGGGGACGGGGACGGTTTAGGGTCCAGGTGAGGGTACGACAACGCTTTAGGGGGAGCGTACGTGTGAGGTCGCGGGTTAGTGTCAGCGTACGGGTTGGGGTTAGGGGACGGTTGAGGGTCAGGCTTCGGGGAAGGGTTAGGGTTAGGGTTCGGGCTAGGGTTAGGGTTAGGGGACGGGGACGGTTTAGGGTCCAGGTGAGGGTACGACAACGCTTTAGGGGGAGCGTACGTGTGAGGGCGCGGGTTAGTGTCAGCGTACGGGTTGGGATTAGGGGACGGGTGAGGGTCAGGCTTCGGGGAAGGGTTAGGGTTAGGGTTCGGGCTAGGGTTAGGGTTAGGGGACGGGGACGGTTTAGGGTCCAGGTGAGGGTACGACAACGCTTTAGGGGGAGCGTACGTGTGAGGGCGCGGGTTAGTGTCAGCGTACGGGTTGGGATTAGGGGACGGGTGAGGGTCAGGCTTCGGGGAAGGTTTAGGGTTAGGGTTCGGGCTAGGGTTAGGGTTAGGGGACGGGGACGGTTTAGGGTCCAGGTGAGGGTACGACAACGCTTTAGGTGGAGCGTACGTGTGAGGGCGCGGGTTAGTGTCAGCGTACGGGTTCGGATTAGGGGACGGTTGAGGGTCAGGCTTCGGGGAAGGGTTAGGGTTAGGGTTCGGGCTAGGGTTAGGGTTAGGGGACGGGGACGGTTTAGGGTCCAGGTGACGGTACGACAACGCTTTAGGGGGAGCGTACGTGTGAGGGCGCGGGTTAGTGTCAGCGTACGGGTTAGGATTAGGGGACGGGTGAGGGTCAGGCTTCGGGGAAGGGTTAGGGTTAGGGTTCGGGCTAGGGTTAGGTTTAGGGGACGGGGACGGTTTAGGGTCCAGGTGAGGGTACGACAACGCTTTAGGGGGAGCGTACGTGTGAGGGCGCGGGTTAGTGTCAGCGTACGGGTTAGGATTAGGGGACGGGTGAGGGTCAGGCTTCGGGGAAGTTTTAGGGTTAGGGTTCGGGCTAGGGTTAGGGTTAGGGGATGGGGACGGTTTAGGGTCCAGGTGAGGGTACGACAACGCTTTAGGGGAAGCGTACGTGTGAGGGCGTGGGTTAGTGTCAGCGTACGGGTTCGGATTAGGGGACGGTTGAGGGTCAGGCTTCGGGGAAGTGTTAGGGTTAGGGTTCGGGCTAGGGTTAGGGTTAGGGGACGGGGACGGTTTAGGGTCCAGGTGACGGTACGACAACGCTTTAGGGGGAGCGAACGTGTGAGGGCGCGGGTTAGTGTCAGCGTACGGGTTAGGATTAGGGGACGGGTGAGGGTGAGGCTTCAGGGAAGGGTTAGTGTTAGGGTTCGGGCTAGGGTTAGGGTTAGGGGACGGGGACGGTTTAGGGTCCAGATGAGGGTACGACAACGCTTTAGGGGGAGCGTACGTGTGAGGGCGCGGGTTAGTGTCAGCGTACGGGTTAGGATTAGGGGACGGGTGAGGGTCAGGCTTCGGGGAAGTTTTAGGGTTAGGGTTCGGGCTAGGGTTAGGGTTAGGGGACGGGGACGGTTTAGGGTCCAGGTGAGGGTACGACAACGCTTTAGGGGAAGCGTACGTGTGAGGGCGCGGGTTAGTGTCAGCGTACGGGTTAGGATTAGGGGACGGGTGAGGGTCAGGCTTCGGGGAAGGGTTAGGGTTAGGGTTCGGGCTAGGGTTAGGGTTAGGGTACGGGGACGGTTTAGGGTCCAGGTGAGGGTACGACAACGCTTTAGGGGGAGCGTACGTGTGAGGGCGCGGGTTAGTGTCAGTGTACGGGTTAGGATTAGGGCACGGGTGAGGGTCAGCCTTCGGGGAAGTGTTAGGGTTAGGGTTCGGGCTAGGGTTAGGGTTAGGGGACGGGGACGGTTTAGGGTCCAGGTGAGGGTACGACAACGCTTTAGGGGGAGCGTACGTGTGAGGGCGCGGGTTAGTGTCAGCGTACGGGTTAGGATTAGGGGACGGGTGAGGGTCAGGCTTCGGGGAAGGGTTAGGGTTAGGGTTCGGGCTAGGGTTAAGGTTCGTGGACTGGGACGTTTAGGTTCCAGGTGAGGGTACGACAACGCTTTAGGGGGAGCGTACGTGTGAGGGCGCGGGTTAGTGTCAGCGTACGGGTTAGGATTAGGGGACGGGTGAGGGTCAGGCTTCGGGGAAGGGTTAGGGTTAGTGTTCGGGCTAGGGTTAGGGTTAGGGGACGGGGACGGTTTAGGGTCCAGGTGAGGGTACGACAACGCTTTAGGGGGAGCGTACGTGTGAGGTCGCGGGTTAGTGTCAGCGTACGGGTTGGGATTAGGGGACGGTTGAGGGTCAGGCTTCGGGGAAGGGTTAGGGTTAGGGTTCGGGCTAGGGTTAGGGTTAGGGGACGGGGACGGTTTAGGGTCCAGGTGAGGGTACGACAACGCTTTAGGGGGAGCGTACGTGTGAGGGCGCGGGTTAGTGTCAGCGTACGGTTTGGGATTAGGGGACGGGTGAGGGTCAGGCTTCGGGGAAGGGTTAGGGTTAGGGTTCGGGCTAGGGTTAGGGTTAGGGGACGGGGACGGTTTAGGGTCCAGGTGAGGGTACGACAACGCTTTAGGGGGAGCGTACGTGTGAGGGCGCGGGTTAGTGTCAGCGTACGGGTTGGGATTAGGGGACGGGTGAGGGTCAGGCTTCGGGGAAGGTTTAGGGTTAGGGTTCGGGCTAGGGTTAGGGTTAGGGGACGGGAATGGTTTAGGGTCCAGGTGAGGGTACGACAGCGCTTTAGGGGGAGCGTACGTGTGAGGGCGCGGGTTAGTGTCAGCGTACGGTTTCGGATTAGGGGACGGGTGAGGGTCAGGCTTCGGGGAAGGGTTAGGGTTAGGGTTCGGGCTAGGGTTAGGGTTAGGGGACGGGGACGGTTTAGGGTCCAGGTGAGGGTACGACAACGCTTTAGGTGGAGCGTACGTGTGAGGGCGCGGGTTAGTGTCAGCGTACGGGTTCGGATTAGGGGACGGTTGAGGGTCAGGCTTCGGGGAAGGGTTAGGGTTAGGGTTCGGGCTAGGGTTAGGGTTAGGGGACGGGGACGGTTTAGGGTCCAGGTGACGGTACGACAACGCTTTAGGGGGAGCGTACGTGTGAGGGCGTGGGTTAGTGTCAGCGTACGGGTTAGGATTAGGGGACGGGTGAGGGTCAGGCTTCGGGGAAGGGTTAGGGTTAGGGTTCGGGCTAGGGTTAGGGTTAGGGGACGGGGACGGTTGAGGGTCCAGGTGAGGGTACGACAACGCTTTAGGGGGAGCGTACGTGTGAGGGCGCGGGTTAGTGTCAGCGTACGGGTTAGGATTAGGGGACGGGTGAGGGTCAGGCTTCGGGGAAGGGTTAGGGTTAGGGTTCGGGCTAGGGTTAGGGTTAGGGGACGGGGACGGTTTAGGGTCCAGGTGATGGTACGACAACGCTTTAGGGGGAGCGTACGTGTGAGGGCGCGGGTTAGTGTCAGCGTACGGGTTAGGATTAGGGGACGGGTGAGGGTCAGGCTTCGGAGAAGGGTTAGGGTTAGGGTTCGGGCTGGGGTTAGGGTTAGGGGACGGGGACGGTTTAGGGTCCAGGTGAGGGTACGACAACGCTTTAGGGGGAGCATAGTTGTGAGGGCGCGGGTTAGTGTCAGCGTATGGATTAGAATTAGGGGACGGGTGAGGGTCAGGCTTCGGGGAAGGGTTAGGGTTAGGGTTCGGGCTAGGGTTAGGGTTAGGGGACGGGGACGGTTTAGGGTCCAGGTGAAGGTACGACAACGCTTTAGGGGGAGCGTACGTGTGAGGGCGCGGGTTAGTGTCAGCGTACGGGTTAGGATTAGGGGACGGGTGAGGGTCAGGCTTCGGGGAAGTGTTAGGGTTAGGGTTCGGGCTAGGGTTAGGGTTAGGGGACGGGGACGGTTTAGGGTCCAGGTGAGGGTACGACAACGCTTTAGGGGGAGCGTACGTGTGAGGGCGCGGGTTAGTGTCAGTGTACGGGTTAGGATTAGGGCACGGGTGAGGGTCAGGCTTCGGGGAAGTGTTAGGGTTAGGGTTCGGGCTAGGGTTAGGGTTAGGGGACGGGGACGGTTTAGGGTCCAGGTGAGGGTACGACAACGCTTTAGGGGGAGCGTACGTGTGAGGGCGCGGGTTAGTGACAGCGTACGGGTTAGGATTAGGGGACGGGTGAGGGTCAGGCTTCGGGGAAGGGTTAGGGTTAGGGTTCGGGCTAGGGTTAAGGTTCGTGGACGGGGACGTTTAGGGTCCAGGTGAGGGTACGACAACGCTTTAGGGGGAGCGTACGTGTGAGGGCGCGGGTTAGTGTCAGCGTACGGGTTAGGATTAGGGGACGGGTGAGGGTCAGGCTTCGGGGAAGGGTTAGGGTTAGGGTTCGGGCTAGGGTTAGGGTTAGGGGACGGGGACGGTTTAGGGTCCAGGTGAGGGTACGACAACGCTTTAGGGGGAGCGTACGTGTGAGGTCGCGGGTTAGTGTCAGCGTACGGGTTGGGGTTAGGGGACGGTTGAGGGTCAGGCTTCGGGGAAGGGTTAGGGTTAGGGTTCGGGCTAGGGTTAGGGTTAGGGGACGGGGACGGTTTAGGGTCCAGGTGATGGTACGACAACGCTTTAGGGGGAGCGTACGTGTGAGGGCGCGGGTTAGTGTCAGCGTACGGGTTAGGATTACGGGACGGGTGAGGGTCAGGCTTCGGAGAAGGGTTAGGGTTAGGGTTCGGGCTGGGGTTAGGGTTAGGGGACGGGGACGGTTTAGGGTCCAGGTGAGGGTACGACAACGCTTTAGGGGGAGCATAGTTGTGAGGGCGCGGGTTAGTGTCAGCGTATGGATTAGGATTAGGGGACGGGTGAGGGTCAGGCTTCGGGGAAGGGTTAGGGTTAGGGTTCGGGCTAGGGTTAGGGTTAGGGGACGGGGAAGGTTTAGGGTCCAGGTGAGGGTACGACAACGCTTTAGGGGGAGCGTACGTGTGAGGGCGCGGGTTAGTGTCAGCGTACGGGTTAGGATTAGGGGACGGGTGAGGGTCAGGCTTCGGGGAAGGGTTAGGGTTAGGGTTCGGGCTAGGGTTAGGGTTAGGGGACGGGGACGGTTTAGGGTCCAGGTGAGGGTACGACAACGCTTTAGGGGGAGCGTACGTGTGAGGGCGAGGGTTAGTGTCAGCGTACGGGTTAGGATTAGGGGACGTTTGAGGGTCAGGCTTCGGAGAAGGGTTAGGTTTAGGGTTCGGCCTAGGGTTAGGGTTAGGGGACGGGGACGGTTGAGGGTCCAGGTGAGGGTACGACAACGCTTTAGGGGGAGCGTACGTGTGAGGGCGCGGGTTAGTGTCAGCGTACGGGTTAGGATTAGGGGACGGGTGAGGGTCAGGCTTCGGGGAAGGGTTAGGGTTAGGGTTCGGGCTAGGGTTAGGGTTAGGGGACGGGGACGGTTTAGGGTCCAGGTGATGGTACGACAACGCTTTAGGGGGAGCGTACGTGTGAGGGCGCGGGTTAGTGTCAGCGTACGGGTTAGGATTAGGGGACGGGTGAGGGTCAGGCTTCGGAGAAGGGTTAGGGTTAGGGTTCGGGCTGGGGTTAGGGTTAGGGGACGGGGACGGTTTAGGGTCCAGGTGAGGGTACGACAACGCTTTAGGGGGAGCATAGTTGTGAGGGCGCGGGTTAGTGTCAGCGTATGGATTAGAATTAGGGGACGGGTGAGGGTCAGGCTTCGGGGAAGGGTTAGGGTTAGGGTTCGGGCTAGGGTTAGGGTTAGGGGACGGGGACGGTTTAGGGTCCAGGTGAAGGTACGACAACGCTTTAGGGGGAGCGTACGTGTGAGGGCGCGGGTTAGTGTCAGCGTACGGGTTAGGATTAGGGGACGGGTGAGGGTCAGGCTTCGGGGAAGTGTTAGGGTTAGGGTTCGGGCTAGGGTTAGGGTTAGGGGACGGGGACGGTTTAGGGTCCAGGTGAGGGTACGACAACGCTTTAGGGGGAGCGTACGTGTGAGGGCGCGGGTTAGTGTCAGTGTACGGGTTAGGATTAGGGCACGGGTGAGGGTCAGGCTTCGGGGAAGTGTTAGGGTTAGGGTTCGGGCTAGGGTTAGGGTTAGGGGACGGGGACGGTTTAGGGTCCAGGTGAGGGTACGACAACGCTTTAGGGGGAGCGTACGTGTGAGGGCGCGGGTTAGTGACAGCGTACGGGTTAGGATTAGGGGACGGGTGAGGGTCAGGCTTCGGGGAAGGGTTAGGGTTAGGGTTCGGGCTAGGGTTAAGGTTCGTGGACGGGGACGTTTAGGGTCCAGGTGAGGGTACGACAACGCTTTAGGGGGAGCGTACGTGTGAGGGCGCGGGTTAGTGTCAGCGTACGGGTTAGGATTAGGGGACGGGTGAGGGTCAGGCTTCGGGGAAGGGTTAGGGTTAGGGTTCGGGCTAGGGTTAGGGTTAGGGGACGGGGACGGTTTAGGGTCCAGGTGAGGGTACGACAACGCTTTAGGGGGAGCGTACGTGTGAGGTCGCGGGTTAGTGTCAGCGTACGGGTTGGGGTTAGGGGACGGTTGAGGGTCAGGCTTCGGGGAAGGGTTAGGGTTAGGGTTCGGGCTAGGGTTAGGGTTAGGGGACGGGGACGGTTTAGGGTCCAGGTGATGGTACGACAACGCTTTAGGGGGAGCGTACGTGTGAGGGCGCGGGTTAGTGTCAGCGTACGGGTTAGGATTACGGGACGGGTGAGGGTCAGGCTTCGGAGAAGGGTTAGGGTTAGGGTTCGGGCTGGGGTTAGGGTTAGGGGTCGGGGACGGTTTAGGGTCCAGGTGAGGGTACGACAACGCTTTAGGGGGAGCATAGTTGTGAGGGCGCGGGTTAGTGTCAGCGTATGGATTAGGATTAGGGGACGGGTGAGGGTCAGGCTTCGGGGAAGGGTTAGGGTTAGGGTTCGGGCTAGGGTTAGGGTTAGGGGACGGGGAAGGTTTAGGGTCCAGGTGAGGGTACGACAACGCTTTAGGGGGAGCGTACGTGTGAGGGCGCGGGTTAGTGTCAGCGTACGGGTTAGGATTAGGGGACGGGTGAGGGTCAGGCTTCGGGGAAGGGTTAGGGTTAGGGTTCGGGCTAGGGTTAGGGTTAGGGGACGGGGACGGTTTAGGGTCCAGGTGAGGGTACGACAACGCTTTAGGGGGAGCGTACGTGTGAGGGCGAGGGTTAGTGTCAGCGTACGGGTTAGGATTAGGGGACGTTTGAGGGTCAGGCTTCGGAGAAGGGTTAGGTTTAGGGTTCGGCCTAGGGTTAGGGTTAGGGGACGGGGACGCTTTAGGGTCCAGGTGAGGGTACGACAACGCTTTAGGGGGAGCGTACGTGTGAGGGCGCGGTTTACTGTCAGCGTACGGGTTAGGATTAGGGGACGGGTGAGGGTCAGGCTTTGGGGAAGGGTTAGGGTTAGGGTTCTGGCTAGGATTAGGGTTAGGGGACGGGGACGGTTTAGGGTCCAGGTGAGGGTACGACAACGCTTTAGGGGGAGCGTACGTGTGAGGGCGCGGGTTAGTGTCAGCGTACGGGTTAGGATTAGGGGACGGGTGAGGATCAGGCTTCGGGGAAGGGTTAGGGTTAGGGTTCGGGCTAGGGTTAGGGTTAGGGGACTGGGACGGTTTAGGGTCCAGGTGAGGGTACGACAACGCTTTAGGGGGAGCGTACGTGTGAGGGCGCGGGTTAGTGTCAGCGTACGGGTTAGGATTAGGGGACGGGTGAGGGTCAGGCTTCGGGGAAGGGTTAGGGTTAGGGTTTGGGCTAGGGTTAGGGTTAGGGGACGGGGACGGTTTAGGGTCCAGGTGAGGGTACGACAACGCTTTAGGGGGAGCGTACGTGTGAGGGCGCGGGTTAGTGTCAGCGTACGGGTTAGGATTTGGGGACGGGTGAGGGTGAGGCTTCGGGGAAGGGTTAGGGTTAGGGTTCGGGCTAGGGTTAGGGTTAGGGGACGGGGACGGTTTAGGGTCCAGGTAAGGGTACGACAACGCTTTAGGGGTGCGTACGTGTGAGGGCGCGGGTTAGTGTCAGCGTACGGGTTAGGATTAGGGGACGGGTGAGGGTCAGGCTTCGGGGAAGGGTTAGGGTTAGGGTTCGGGCTAGGGTTAGGGTTAGGGGACGGGGACGGTTTAGGGTCCAGGTGAGGGTACGACAACGCTTTAGGGGGAGCGTACGTGTGAGGGCGCGGATTAGTGTCAGCGTACGGGTTAGGATTAGGGGACGGGTGAGGGTCAGGCTTCGGGGAAGTGTTAGGGTTAGGGTTCGGGCTAGGGTTAGGGTTAGGGGACGGGGACGGTTTAGGTTCTAGGTGAGGGTACGACAACGCTTTAGGGGGAGCGTACGTGTGAGGGCGCGGGTTAGTGTCAGCGTACGGGTTAGGATTAGGGGACGGTTGAGGGTCAGGCTTCGGGGAAGTGTTAGGGTTAGGGTTCGGGCTAGGGTTAGGGTTAGGGGACGGGGACGGTTTAGGGTCCAGGTGAGGGTACGACAACGCTTTAGGTGGAGCGTACGTGTGAGGGCGCGGGTTAGTGTCAGCGTACGGGTTCGGATTAGGGGACGGTTGAGGGTCAGGCTTCGGGGAAGGGTTAGGGTTAGGGTTCGGGCTAGGGTTAGGGTTAGGGGACGGGGACGGTTTAGGGTCCAGGTGACGGTACGACAACGCTTTAGGGGGAGCGTACGTGTGAGGGCGTGGGTTAGTGTCAGCGTACGGGTTAGGATTAGGGGACGGGTGAGGGTCAGGCTTCGGGGAAGGGTTAGGGTTAGGGTTCGGGCTAGGGTTAAGGTTCGTGGACGGGGACGTTTAGGGTCCAGGTGAGGGTACGACAACGCTTTAGGGGGAGCGTACGTGTGAGGGCGCGGGTTAGTGTCAGCGTACGGGTTAGGATTAGGGGACGGGTGAGGGTCAGGCTTCGGGGAAGGGTTAGGGTTAGGGTTCGGGCTAGGGTTAGGGTTAGGGGACGGGGACGGTTTAGGGTCCAGGTGAGGGTACGACAACGCTTTAGGGGGAGCGTACGTGTGAGGTCGCGGGTTAGTGTCAGCGTACGGGTTGGGGTTAGGGGACGGTTGAGGGTCAGGCTTCGGGGAAGGGTTAGGGTTAGGGTTCGGGCTAGGGTTAGGGTTAGGGGACGGGGACGGTTTAGGGTCCAGGTGATGGTACGACAACGCTTTAGGGGGAGCGTACGTGTGAGGGCGCGGGTTAGTGTCAGCGTACGGGTTAGGATTACGGGACGGGTGAGGGTCAGGCTTCGGAGAAGGGTTAGGGTTAGGGTTCGGGCTGGGGTTAGGGTTAGGGGACGGGGACGGTTTAGGGTCCAGGTGAGGGTACGACAACGCTTTAGGGGGAGCATAGTTGTGAGGGCGCGGGTTAGTGTCAGCGTATGGATTAGGATTAGGGGACGGGTGAGGGTCAGGCTTCGGGGAAGGGTTAGGGTTAGGGTTCGGGCTAGGGTTAGGGTTAGGGGACGGGGAAGGTTTAGGGTCCAGGTGAGGGTACGACAACGCTTTAGGGGGAGCGTACGTGTGAGGGCGCGGGTTAGTGTCAGCGTACGGGTTAGGATTAGGGGACGGGTGAGGGTCAGGCTTCGGGGAAGGGTTAGGGTTAGGGTTCGGGCTAGGGTTAGGGTTAGGGGACGGGGACGGTTTAGGGTCCAGGTGAGGGTACGACAACGCTTTAGGGGGAGCGTACGTGTGAGGGCGAGGGTTAGTGTCAGCGTACGGGTTAGGATTAGGGGACGTTTGAGGGTCAGGCTTCGGAGAAGGGTTAGGTTTAGGGTTCGGCCTAGGGTTAGGGTTAGGGGACGGGGACGCTTTAGGGTCCAGGTGAGGGTACGACAACGCTTTAGGGGGAGCGTACGTGTGAGGGCGCGGTTTACTGTCAGCGTACGGGTTAGGATTAGGGGACGGGTGAGGGTCAGGCTTCGGGGAAGTGTTAGGGTTAGGGTTCGGGCTAGGGTTAGGGTTAGGGGACGGGGACGGTTTAGGTTCTAGGTGAGGGTACGACAACGCTTTAGGGGGAGCGTACGTGTGAGGGCGCGGGTTAGTGTCAGCGTACGGGTTAGGATTAGGGGACGGTTGAGGGTCAGGCTTCGGGGAAGGGTTAGGGTTAGGGTTCGGGCTAGGGTTAGGGTTAGGGGACGGGGACTGTTTAGGGTCCAGGTGAGGGTACGACAACGCTTTAGGGGGAGCGTACGTGTGAGGGCGCGGGTTAGTGTCAGCGTACGGATTAGGATTAGGGGCCGGGTGAGGGTCAGGCTTCGGGGCAGGGTTAGGGTTAGGGTTCGGGTTAGGGTTAGGGTTCGCCTAGGGTTAGGGTTAGGGGACGGGGACGGTTTAGGGTCCAGGTGAGGGTACGACAACGCTTTAGGGGGAGCGTACGTGTGAGGTCGCGGGTTAGTGTCAGCGTACGGGTTAGGATTAGGGGACGGGTGAGGGTCAGGCTTCGGGGAAGGGTTAGGGTTAGGGTTCGGGCTAGGGTTAGGGTTAGGGGACGGGGACGGTTTAGGGTCCAGGTGATGGTACGACAACGCTTTAGGGGGAGCGTACGTGTGAGGACGCGGGTTAGTGTCAGTGTACGGGTTAGGATTAGGGGACGGGTGAGGGTCAGGCTTCGGGGAAGGGTTAGGGTTAGGGTTCGGGCTAGGGTTAGGGTTACACGACGGGGACGGTTTAGGGTCCAGGTGAGGGTACGACAACGCTTTAGGGGGAGCGTACGTGTGAGGGCGCGGGTTAGTGTCAGCGTACGGGTTAGGATTAGGGGACGGGTGAGGGTCAGGCTTCGGGGAAGGGTTAGGGTTAGGGTTCGGGCTAGGGTTAGGGTTAGGGGACGGGGACGGTTTAGGGTCCAGGTGAGGGTACGACAACGCTTTAGGGGGAGCGTACGTGTGAGGGCGCGGGTTAGTGTCAGCGTACGGGTTGGGATTAGGGGACGGGTGAGGGTCAGGCTTCGGGGAAGGGTTAGGGTTAGGGTTCGGGCTAGGGTTAGGGTTAGGGGACGGGGACGGTTTAGGGTCCAGGTGAGGGTACGACAACGCTTTAGGGGGAGCGTACGTGTGAGGGCGCGGGTTAGTGTCAGCGTACGGGTTAGGATTAGGGGACGGGTGAGGGTCAGGCTTCGGGGAAGTGTTAGGGCTAGGGTTCGGGCTAGGGTTAGGGTTAGGGGACGGGGACGGTTTAGGGTCCAGGTGAGGGTACGACAACGCTTTAGGGGGAGCGTACGTGTGAGGGCGCGGGTTAGTGTCAGCGTACGGGTTAGGATTAGGGGACGGGTGATGGTCAGGCTTCGGGGAAGGGTTAGGGTTAGGGTTCGGGCTAGGGTTAGGGTTAGGGGACGGGGACGGTTTAGGGTCCAGGTGAGGGTACGACAACGCTTTAGGTGGAGCGTACGTGTGAGGGCGCGGGTTAGTGTCAGCGTACGGGTTAGGATTAGGGGACGGGTGAGGGTCAGGCTTCGGGGAAGAGTTAGGGTTAGGGTTCGGGCTAGGGTTAGGGTTAGGGGACGGGGACGGTTTAGGGTCCAGGTGAGGGTACGACAACGCTTTAGGGGGAGCGTACGTGTGAGGGCGAGGGTTAGTGTCAGCGTACGGGTTAGGATTAGGGGACGTGTGAGGGTCAGGCTTCTGAGAAGGGTTAGGTTTAGGGTTCGGCCTAGGGTTAGGGTTAGGGGACGGGGACGGTGTAGGGTCCAGGAGAGGGTACGACAACGCTTTAGGGGGAGCGTACGTGTGAGGGCGCGGTTTAGTGTCAGCGTACGGGTTAGGATTAGGGGACGGGTGAGGGTCAGGCTTCGGGGAAGGGTTAGGGTTAGGGTTCTGGCTAGGATTAGGGTTAGGGGACGGGGACGGTTTAAGGTCCAGGTGAGGGTACGACAACGCTTTAGGGGGAGCGTACGTGTGAGGGCGCGGGTTAGTGTCAGCATACGGGTTAGGATTAGGGGACGGGTGAGGATCAGGCTTCGGGGAAGGGTTAGGGTTAGGGTTCGGGCTAGGGTTAGGGTTAGGGGACTGGGACGGTTTAGGGTCCAGGTGAGGGTACGACAACGCTTTAGGGGGAGCGTACGTGTGAGGGCGCGGGTTAGTGTCAGCGTACGGGTTAGGATTAGGGGACGGGTGAGGGTCAGGCTTCGGGGAAGGGTTAGGGTTAGGGTTTGGGCTAGGGTTAGGGTTAGGGGACGGGGACGGTTTAGGGTCCAGGTGAGGATACGACAACGCTTTAGGGGGAGCGTAAGTGTGAGGGCGCGGGTTAGTGTCAGCGTACGGGTTAGGATTAGGGGACGGGTGAGGGTGAGGCTTCGGGGAAGGGTTAGGGTTAGGGTTCGGGCTAGGGTTAGGGTTAGGGGACGGGGACGGTTTAGGGTCCAGGTGAGGGTACGACAACGCTTTAGGGGTGCGTACGTGTGAGGGCGCGGGTTAGTGTCAGCGTACGGGTTAGGATTAGGGGACGTGTGAGGGTCAGGCTTCTGAGAAGGGTTAGGTTTAGGGTTCGGCCTAGGGTTAGGGTTAGGGGACGGGGACGGTGTAGGGTCCAGGAGAGGGTACGACAACGCTTTAGGGGGAGCGTACGTGTGAGGGCGCGGTTTAGTGTCAGCGTACGGGTTAGGATTAGGGGACGGGTGAGGGTCAGGCTTCGGGGAAGGGTTAGGGTTAGGGTTCGGGCTAGGGTTAGGGTTAGGGGACGGGGAATGTTTAGGGTCCAGGTGAGGGTACGACAACGCTTTATGGGGAGCGTACGTGTGAGGGCGCGGGTTAGTGTCAGCGTACGGGTTAGGATTAGGGGCCGGGTGAGGGTCAGGCTTCGGGGCAGGGTTAGGGTTAGGGTTCGGGTTAGGGTTAGGGTTCGCCTAGGGTTAGGGTTAGGGGACGGGGACGGTTTAGGGTCCAGGTGAGGGTACGACAACGCTTTAGGGGGAGCGTACGTGTGAAGTCGCGGGTTAGTGTCAGCGTACGGGTTAGGATTAGGGGACGGGTGAGGGTCAGGCTTCGGGGAAGGGTTAGGGTTAGGGTTCGGGCTAGGGTTAGGGTTAGGGGACGGGGACGGTTTAGGGTCCAGGTGAGGGTACGACAACGCTTTAGGGGGAGCGTACGTGTGAGGGCGCGGATTAGTGTCAGCGTACGGGTTAGGATTAGGGGACGGGTGAGGGTCAGGCTTCGGGGAAGTGTTAGGGTTAGGGTTCGGGCTAGGGTTAGGGTTAGGGGACGGGGACGGTTTAGGTTCTAGGTGAGGGTACGACAACGCTTTAGGGGGAGCGTACGTGTGAGGGCGCGGGTTAGTGTCAGCGTACGGGTTAGGATTAGGGGACGGTTGAGGGTCAGGCTTCGGGGAAGGGTTAGGGTTAGGGTTCGGGCTAGGGTTAGGGTTAGGGGACGGGGACTGTTTAGGGTCCAGGTGAGGGTACGACAACGCTTTAGGGGGAGCGTACGTGTGAGGGCGCGGGTTAGTGTCAGCGTACGGGTTAGGATCAGGGGCCGGGTGAGGGTCAGGCTTCGGGGCAGGGTTAGGGTTAGGGTTCGGGTTAGGGTTAGGGTTCGCCTAGGGTTAGGGTTAGGGGACGGGGACGGTTTAGGGTCCAGGTGAGGGTACGACAACGCTTTAGGGGGAGCGTACGTGTGAGGTCGCGGGTTAGTGTCAGCGTACGGGTTAGGATTAGGGGACGGGTGAGGGTCAGGCTTCGGGGAAGGGTTAGGGTTAGGGTTCGGGCTAGGGTTAGGGTTAGGGGACGGGGACGGTTTAGGGTCCAGGTGATGGTACGACAACGCTTTAGGGGGAGCGTACGTGTGAGGACGCGGGTTAGTGTCAGTGTACGGGTTAGGATTAGGGGACGGGTGAGGGTCAGGCTTCGGGGAAGGGTTAGGGTTAGGGTTCGGGCTAGGGTTAGGGTTACACGACGGGGACGGTTTAGGGTCCAGGTGAGGGTACGACAACGCTTTAGGGGGAGCGTACGTGTGAGGGCGCGGGTTAGTGTCAGCGTACGGGTTAGGATTAGGGGACGGGTGAGGGTCAGGCTTCGGGGAAGGGTTAGGGTTAGGGTTCGGGCTAGGGTTAGGGTTGGGGGACGGGGACGGTTTAGGGTCCAGGTGAGGGTACGACAACGCTTTAGGGGGAGCGTACGTGTGAGGGCGCGGGTTAGTGTCAGCGTACGGGTTGGGATTAGGGGACGGGTGAGGGTCAGGCTTCGGGGAAGGTTTAGTGTTAGGGTTCGGGCTAGGGTTAGGGTTAGGGGACGGGGACGGTTTAGGGTCCAGGTGAGGGTACGACAACGCTTTAGGGGGAGCGTACGTGTGAGGGCGCGGGTTAGTGTCAGCGTACGGTTTCGGATTAGGGGACGGGTGAGGGTCAGGCTTCGGGGAAGGGTTAGGGTTAGGGTTCGGGCTAGGGTTAGGGTTAGGGGACGGGGACGGTTTAGGGTCCAGGTGAGGGTACGACAACGCTTTAGGGGGAGCGTACGTGTGAGGGCGCGGGTTAGTGTCAGCGTACGGGTTAGGATTAGGGGACGGGTGAGGGTCAGGCTTCGGGGAATGGTTAGGGCTAGGGTTCGGGCTAGGGTTAGGGTTAGGGGACGGGGACGGTTTAGGGTCCAGGTGAGGGTACGACAACGCTTTAGGGGGAGCGTACGTGTGAGGGCGCGGGTTAGTGTCAGCGTACGGGTTAGGATTAGGGGACGGGTGAGGGTCAGGCTTCGGGGAAGGGTTAGGGTTAGGGTTCGGGCTAGGGTTAGGGTTAGGGGACGGGGACGGTTTAGGGTCCAGGTGAGGGTACGACAACGCTTTAGGTGGAGCGTACGTGTGAGGGCGCGGGTTAGTGTCAGCGTACGGGTTAGGATTAGGGGACGGGTGAGGGTCAGGCTTCGGGGAAGAGTTAGGGTTAGGGTTCGGGCTAGGGTTAGGGTTAGGGGACGGGGACGGTTTAGGGTCCAGGTGAGGGTACGACAACGCTTTAGGGGGAGCGTACGTGTGAGGGCGAGGGTTAGTGTCAGCGTACGGGTTAGGATTAGGGGACGTGTGAGGGTCAGGCTTCTGAGAAGGGTTAGGTTTAGGGTTCGGCCTAGGGTTAGGGTTAGGGGACGGGGACGGTGTAGGGTCCAGGAGAGGGTACGACAACGCTTTAGGGGGAGCGTACGTGTGAGGGCGCGGTTTAGTGTCAGCGTACGGGTTAGGATTAGGGGACGGGTGAGGGTCAGGCTTCGGGGAAGGGTTAGGGTTAGGGTTCTGGCTAGGATTAGGGTTAGGGGACGGGGACGGTTTAGGGTCCAGGTGAGGGTACGACAACGCTTTAGGGGGAGCGTACGTGTGAGGGCGCGGGTTAGTGTCAGCATACGGGTTAGGATTAGGGGACGGGTGAGGATCAGGCTTCGGGGAAGGGTTAGGGTTAGGGTTCGGGCTAGGGTTAGGGTTAGGGGACTGGGACGGTTTAGGGTCCAGGTGAGGGTACGACAACGCTTTAGGGGGAGCGTACGTGTGAGGGCGCGGGTTAGTGTCAGCGTACGGGTTAGGATTAGGGGACGGGTGAGGGTCAGGCTTCGGGGAAGGGTTAGGGTTAGGGTTTGGGCTAGGGTTAGGGTTAGGGGACGGGGACGGTTTAGGGTCCAGGTGAGGATACGACAACGCTTTAGGGGGAGCGTAAGTGTGAGGGCGCGGGTTAGTGTCAGCGTACGGGTTAGGATTAGGGGACGGGTGAGGGTGAGGCTTCGGGGAAGGGTTAGGGTTAGGGTTCGGGCTAGGGTTAGGGTTAGGGGACGGGGACGGTTTAGGGTCCAGGTAAGGGTACGACAACGCTTTAGGGGTGCGTAAGTGTGAGGGCGCGGGTTAGTGTCAGCGTACGGGTTAGGATTAGGGGACGGGTGAGGGTCAGGCTTCGGGGAAGGGTTAGGGTTAGGGTTCGGGCTAGGGTTACGGTTAGGGGACGGGGACGGTTTAGGGTCCAGGTGAGGGTACGACAACGCTTTAGGGGGAGCGTACGTGTGAGGGCGCGGATTAGTGTCAGCGTACGGGTTAGGATTAGGGGACGGGTGAGGGTCAGGCTTCGGGGAAGTGTTAGGGTTAGGGTTCGGCCTAGGGTTAGGGTTAGGGGACGGGGACGGTTTAGGTTCTAGGTGAGGGTACGACAACGCTTTAGGGGGAGCGTACGTGTGAGGGCGCGGGTTAGTGTCAGCGTACGGGTTAGGATTAGGGGACGGTTGAGGGTCAGGCTTCGGGGAAGGGTTAGGGTTAGGGTTCGGGCTAGGGTTAGGGTTAGGGGACGGGGAATGTTTAGGGTCCAGGTGAGGGTACGACAACGCTTTATGGGGAGCGTACGTGTGAGGGCGCGGGTTAGTGTCAGCGTACGGGTTAGGATTAGGGGCCGGGTGAGGGTCAGGCTTCGGGGCAGGGTTAGGGTTAGGGTTCGGGTTAGGGTTAGGGTTCGCCTAGGGTTAGGGTTAGGGGACGGGGACGGTTTAGGGTCCAGGTGAGGGTACGACAACGCTTTAGGGGGAGCGTACGTGTGAAGTCGCGGGTTAGTGTCAGCGTACGGGTTAGGATTAGGGGACGGGTGAGGGTCAGGCTTCGGGGAAGGGTTAGGGTTAGGGTTCGGGCTAGGGTTAGGGTTAGGGGACGGGGACGGTTTAGGGTCCAGGTGATGGTACGACAACGCTTTAGGGGGAGCGTACGTGTGAGGACGCGGGTTAGTGTCAGTGTACGGGTTAGGATTAGGGGACGGGTGAGGGTCAGGCTTCGGGGAAGGGTTAGGGTTAGGGTTCGGGCTAGGGTTAGGGTTAGGGGACGGGGACGGTTTAGGGTCCAGATGAGGGTACGACAACGCTTTAGGGGGAGCATAGGTGTGAGGGCGCGAGTTAGTGTCAGCGTATGGATTAGGATTAGGGGACGGGTGAGGGTCAGGCTTCGGGGAAGGGTTAGGGTTAGGGTTCGGGCTAGGGTTAAGGTTACACGACGGGGACGGTTTAGGGTCCAGGTGAGGGTACGACAACGCTTTAGGGGGAGCGTACGTGTGAGGGCGCGGGTTAGTGTCAGCGTACGGGTTAGGATTAGGGGACGGGTGAGGGTCAGGCTTCGGGGAAGGGTTAGGGTTAGGGTTCGGGCTAGGGTTAGGGTTAGGAGACGGGGACGGTTTAGGGTCCAGGTGACGGTACGACAACGCTTTAGGGGGAGCGTACGTGTGAGGGCGCGGGTTAGTGTCAGCGTACGGGTTGGGATTAGGGGACGGGTGAGGGTCAGGCTTCGGGGAAGGTTTAGGGTTAGGGTTCGGGCTAGGGTTAGGGTTAGGGGACGGGGACGGTTTAGGGTCCAGGTGAGGGTACGACAACGCTTTAGGGGGAGCGTACGTGTGAGGGCGTGGGTTAGTTTCAGCGTACGGTTTCGGATTAGGGGACGGGTGAGGGTCAGGCTTCGGGGAAGGGTTAGGGTTAGGGTTCGGGCTAGGGTTAGGGTTAGGGGACGGGGACGGTTTAGGGTCCAGGTGAGGGTACGACAACGCTTTAGGGGGAGCGTACGTGTGAGGGCGCGGTTTAGTGTCAGCGTACGGGTTAGGATTAGGGGACGGGTGAGGGTCAGGCTTCGGGGAAGGGTTAGGGCTAGGGTTCGGGCTAGAGTTAGGGTTAGGGGACGGGGACGGTTTAGGGTCCAGGTGAGGGTACGACAACGCTTTAGGGGGAGCGTACGTGTGAGGGCGCGGGTTAGTGTCAGCGTACGGGTTAGGATTAGGGGACGGGTGAGGGTCAGGCATCGGGGAAGTGTTAGGGTTAGGGTTCGGGCTATGGTTAGGGTTAGGGGACGGGGACGGTTTAGGTTCTAGGTGAGGGTACGACAACGCTTTAGGGGGAGCGTACGTGTGAGGGCGCGGGTTAGTGTCAGCGTACGGGTTAGGATTAGGGGACGGTTGAGGGTCAGGCTTCGGGGAAGGGTTAGGGTTAGGGTTTGGGCTAGGGTTAGGGTTAGGGGACGGGGACTGTTTAGGGTCGAGGTGAGGGTACGACAACGCTTTAGGGGGAGCGTACGTGTGAGGGCGTGGGTTAGTGTCAGCGTACGGGTTAGGATTAGGGGCCGGGTGAGGGTCAGGCTTCGGGGAAGGGTTAGGGTTAGGGTTCGGGCTAGGGTTAGGGTTAGGGGACGGGGACGGTTTAGGGTCCAGGTGAGGGTACGACAACGCTTTAGGGGGAGCGTACGTGTGAGGTCGCGGGTTAGTGTCAGCGTACGGGTTAGGATTAGGGGACGGGTGAGGGTCAGGCTTCGGGGAAGGGTTAGGGTTAGGGTTCGGGCTAGGGTTAGGGTTAGGGGACGGGGACGGTTTAGGGTCCAGGTGATGGTACGACAACGCTTTAGGGGGAGCGTACGTGTGAGGACGCGGGTTAGTGTCAGCGTACGGGTTAGGATTAGGGGACGGGTGAGGGTCAGGCTTCGGGGAAGGGTTAGGGTTAGGGTTTGGGCTAGGGTTAGGGTTAGGGGACGGGGACGGTTTAGGGTCCAGGTGAGGAAACGACAACGCTTTAGGGGGAGCGTAAGTGTGAGGGCGCGGGTTAGTGTCAGCGTACGGGTTAGGATTAGGGGACGGGTGAGGGTGAGGCTTCGGGGAAGGGTTAGGGTTAGGGTTTGGGCTAGGGTTAGGGTTAGGGGACGGGGACGGTTTAGGGTACAGGTGAGGATACGACAACGCTTTAGGGGGAGCGTAAGTGTGAGGGCGCGGGTTAGTGTCAGCGTACGGGTTAGGATTAGGGGACGGGTGAGGGTGAGGCTTCGGGGAAGGGTTAGGGTTAGGGTTCGGGCTAGGGTTAGGGTTAGGGGACGGGGACGGTTTAGGGTCCAGGTAAGGGTACGACAACGCTTTAGGGGTGCGTACGTGTGAGGGCGCGGGTTAGTGTCAGCGTACGGGTTAGGATTAGGGGACGGGTGAGGGTCAGGCTTCGGGGAAGGGTTAGGGTTAGGGTTCGGGCTAGGGTTAGGGTTAGGGGACGGGGACGGTTTAGGGTCCAGGTGAGGGTACGACAACGCTTTAGGGGGAGCGTACGTGTGAGGGCGCGGATTAGTGTCAGCGTACGGGTTAGGATTAGGGGACGGGTGAGGGTCAGGCTTCGGGGAAGTGTTAGGGTTAGGGTTCGGGCTAGGGTTAGGGTTAGGGGACGGGGACGGTTTAGGTTCTAGGTGAGGGTACGACAACGCTTTAGGGGGAGCGTACGTGTGAGGGCGCGGGTTAGTGTCAGCGTACGGGTTAGGATTAGGGGACGGTTGAGGGTCAGGCTTCGGGGAAGGGTTAGGGTTAGGGTTCGGGCTAGGGTTAGGGTTAGGGGACGGGGAATGTTTAGGGTCCAGGTGAGGGTACGACAACGCTTTAGGGGGAGCGTACGTGTGAGGGCGCGGGTTAGTGTCAGCGTACGGGTTAGGATTAGGGGCCGGGTGAGGGTCAGGCTTCGGGGCAGGGTTAGGGTTAGGGTTTGGGTTAGGGTTAGGGTTCGCCTAGGGTTAGGGTTAGGGGACGGGGACGGTTTAGGGTCCAGGTGAGGGTACGACAACGCTTTAGGGGGAGCGTACGTGTGAGGTCGCGGGTTAGTGTCAGCGTACGGGTTAGGATTAGGGGACGGGTGAGGGTCAGGCTTCGGGGAAGGGTTAGGGTTAGGGTTCGGGCTAGGGTTAGGGTTAGGGGACGGGGACGGTTTAGGGTCCAGGTGATGGTACGACAACGCTTTAGGGGGAGCGTACGTGTGAGGACGCGGGTTAGTGTCAGTGTACGGGTTAGGATTAGGGGACGGGTGAGGGTCAGGCTTCGGGGAAGGGTTAGGGTTAGGGTTCGGGCTAGGGTTAGGGTTAGGGGACGGGGACGGTTTAGGGTCCAGATGAGGGTACGACAACGCTTTAGGGGGAGCATAGGTGTGAGGGCGCGAGTTAGTGTCAGCGTATGGATTAGGATTAGGGGACGGGTGAGGGTCAGGCTTCGGGGAAGGGTTAGGGTTAGGGTTCGGGCTAGGGTTAGGGTTACACGACGGGGACGGTTTAGGGTCCAGGTGAGGGTACGACAACGCTTTAGGGGGAGCGTACGTGTGAGGGCGCGGGTTAGTGTCAGCGTACGGGTTAGGATTAGGGGAAGGGTGAGGGTCAGGCTTCGGGGAAGGGTTAGGGTTAGGGTTCGGGCTAGGGTTAGGGTTAGGGGACGGGGACGGTTTAGGGTCCAGGTGAGGGTACGACAACGCTTTAGGGGGAGCGTACGTGTGAGGGCGCGGGTTAGTGTCAGCGTACGGGTTGGGATTAGGGGACGGGTGAGGGTCAGGCTTCGGGGAAGGTTTAGGGTTAGGGTTCGGGCTAGGGTTAGGGTTAGAGGACGGGGACGGTTTAGGGTCCAGGTGAGGGTACGACAACGCTTTAGGGGGAGCGTACGTGTGAGGGCGCGGGTTAGTGTCAGCGTACGGTTTCGGATTAGGGGACGGGTGAGGGTCAGGCTTCGGGGAAGGGTTAGGGTTAGGGTTCGGGCTAGGGTTAGGGTTAGGGGACGGGGACGGTTTAGGGTCCAGGTGAGGGTACGACAACGCTTTAGGGGGAGCGTACGTGTGAGGGCGCGGGTTAGTGTCAGCGTACGGGTTAGGATTAGGGGACGGGTGAGGGTCAGGCTTCGGGGAAGTGTTAGGGCTAGGGTTCGGGCTAGGGTTAGGGTTAGGGGACGGGGACGGTTTAGGGTCCAGGTGAGGGTACGACAACGCTTTAGGGGGAGCGTACGTGTGAGGGCGCGGGTTAGTGTCAGCGTACGGGTTAGGATTAGGGGACGGGTGAGGGTCAGGCTTCGGGGAAGGGTTAGGGTTAGGGTTCGGGCTAGGGTTAGGGTTAGGGGACGGGGACGGTTTAGGGTCCAGGTGAGGGTACGAAAACGCTTTAGGTGGAGCGTACGTGTGAGGGCGCGGGTTAGTGTCAGCGTACGGGTTCGGATTAGGGGACGGTTGAGGGTCAGGCTTCGGGGAAGGGTTAGGGTTAGGATTCGGGCTAGGGTTAGGTTTAGGGGACGGGGACGATTTAGGGTCCAGGTGAGGGTACGACAACGCTTTAGGGGGAGCGTACGTGTGAGGGCGCGGGTTAGTGTCAGCGTACGGGTTAGGATTAGGGGACGGGTGAGGGTCAGGCTTCGGGGAAGGGTTAGGGTTAGGGTTCGGGCTAGGGTTAGGGTTAGGGGAAGGGGACGGTTTAGGGTCCAGGTGAGGGTACGACAACGCTTTAGGGGGAGCATACGTGTGAGGGCGCGGGTTAGTTTCAGCATACGGTTTAGGATTAGGGGACGTGTGAGGGTCAGGCTTCGGAGAAGGGTTAGGTTTAGGGTTCGGCCTAGGGTTAGGGTTAGGGGACGGGGACGGTTTAGGGTCCAGGTGAGGGTACGACAACGCTTTAGGGGGAGCGTACGTGTGAGGGCGCGGGTTAGTGTCAGCGTACGGGTTAGGATTAGGGGACGGGTGAGGGTCAGGCATCGGGGAAGTGTTAGGGTTAGGGTTCGGGCTAGGGTTAGGGTTAGGGGACGGGGACGGTTTAGGTTCTAGGTGAGGGTACGACAACGCTTTAGGGGGAGCGTACGTGTGAGGGCGCGGGTTAGTGTCAGCGTACGGGTTAGGATTAGGGGACGGTTGAGGGTCAGGCTTCGGGGAAGGGTTAGGGTTAGGGTTCGGGCTAGGGTTAGGGTTAGGGGACGGGGACTGTTTAGGGTCGAGGTGAGGGTACGACAACGCTTTAGGGGGAGCGTACGTGTGAGGGCGTGGGTTAGTGTCAGCGTAGGGGTTAGGATTAGGGGCCGGGTGAGGGTCAGGCTTCGGGGAAGGGTTAGGGTTAGGGTTCGGGCTAGGGTTAGGGTTAGGGGACGGGGACGGTTTAGGGTCCAGGTGAGGGTACGACAACGCTTTAGGGGGAGCGTACGTGTGAGGTCGCGGGTTAGTGTCAGCGTACGGGTTAGGATTAGGGGACGGGTGAGGGTCAGGCTTCGGGGAAGGGTTAGGGTTAGGGTTCGGGCTAGGGTTAGGGTTAGGGGACGGGGACGGTTTAGGGTCCAGGTGATGGTACGACAACGCTTTAGGGGGAGCGTACGTGTGAGGACGCGGGTTAGTGTCAGCGTACGGGTTAGGATTAGGGGACGGGTGAGGGTCAGGCTTCGGGGAAGGGTTAGGGTTAGGGTTTGGGCTAGGGTTAGGGTTAGGGGACGGGGACGGTTTAGGGTCCAGGTGAGGAAACGACAACGCTTTAGGGGGAGCGTAAGTGTGAGGGTGCGGGTTAGTGTCAGCGTACGGGTTAGGATTAGGGGACGGGTGAGGGTGAGGCTTCGGGGAAGGGTTAGGGTTAGGGTTTGGGCTAGGGTTAGGGTTAGGGGACGGGGACGGTTTAGGGTAAGGGTGAGGATACGACAACGCTTTAGGGGGAGCCTATGTGTGAGGGCGCGGGTTAGTGTCAGCGTACGGGTTAGGATTAGGGGACGGGTGAGGGTGAGGCTTCGGGGAAGGGTTAGGGTTAGGGTTCGGGCTAGGGTTAGGGTTAGGGGACGGGGACGGTTTAGGGTCCAGGTAAGGGTACGACAACGCTTTAGGGGTGCGTACGTGTGAGGGCGCGGGTTAGTGTCAGCGTACGGGTTAGGATTAGGGGACGGGTGAGGGTCAGGCTTCGGGGAAGGGTTAGGGTTAGGGTTCGGGCTAGGGTTAGGGTTAGGGGACGGGGACGGTTTAGGGTCCAGGTGAGGGTACGACAACGCTTTAGGGGGAGCGTACGTGTGAGGGCGCGGATTAGTGTCAGCGTACGGGTTAGGATTAGGGGACGGGTGAGGGTCAGGCTTCGGGGAAGTGTTAGGGTTAGGGTTCGGGCTAGGGTTAGGGTTAGGGGACGGGGACGGTTTAGGTTCTAGGTGAGGGTACGACAACGCTTTAGGGGGAGCGTACGTGTGAGGGCGCGGGTTAGTGTCAGCGTACGGGTTAGGATTAGGGGACGGTTGAGGGTCAGGCTTCGGGGAAGGGTTAGGGTTAGGGTTCGGGCTAGGGTTAGGGTTAGGGGACGGGGAATGTTTAGGGTCCAGGTGAGGGTACGACAACGCTTTAGGGGGAGCGTACGTGTGAGGGCGCGGGTTAGTGTCAGCGTACGGGTTAGGATTAGGGGCCGGGTGAGGGTCAGGCTTCGGGGCAGGGTTAGGGTTAGGGTTCGGGTTAGGGTTAGGGTTCGCCTAGGGTTAGGGTTAGGGGACGGGGACGGTTTAGGGTCCAGGTGAGGGTACGACAACGCTTTAGGGGGAGCGTACGTGTGAGGTCGCGGGTTAGTGTCAGCGTACGGGTTAGGATTAGGGGACGGGTGAGGGTCAGGCTTCGGGGAAGGGTTAGGGTTAGGGTTCGGGCTAGGGTTAGGGTTAGGGGACGGGGACGGTTTAGGGTCCAGGTGATGGTACGACAACGCTTTAGGGGGAGCGTACGTGTGAGGACGCGGGTTAGTGTCAGTGTACGGGTTAGGATTAGGGGACGGGTGAGGGTCAGGCTTCGGGGAAGGGTTAGGGTTAGGGTTCGGGCTAGGGTTAGGGTTAGGGGACGGGGACGGTTTAGGGTCCAGATGAGGGTACGACAACGCTTTAGGGGGAGCATAGGTGTGAGGGCGCGAGTTAGTGTCAGCGTATGGATTAGGATTAGGGGACGGGTGAGGGTCAGGCTTCGGGGAAGGGTTAGGGTTAGGGTTCGGGCTAGGGTTAGGGTTACACGACGGGGACGGTTTAGGGTTCAGGTGAGGGTACGACAACGCTTTAGGGGGAGCGTACGTGTGAGGGCGCGGGTTAGTGTCAGCGTACGGGTTAGGATTAGGGGACGGGTGAGGGTCAGGCTTCGGGGAAGGGTTAGGGTTAGGGTTCGGGCTAGGGTTAGGGTTAGGGGACGGGGACGGTTTAGGGTCCAGGTGAGGGTACGACAACGCTTTAGGGGGAGCGTACGTGTGAGGGCGCGGGTTAGTGTCAGCGTACGGGTTGGGATTAGGGGACGGGTGAGGGTCAGGCTTCGGGGAAGGTTTAGGGTTAGGGTTCGGTCTAGGGTTAGGGTTAGAGGACGGGGACGGTTTAGGGTCCAGGTGAGGGTACGACAACGCTTTAGGGGGAGCGTACCTGTGAGGGCGCGGGTTAGTGTCAGCGTACGGTTTCGGATTAGGGGACGGGTGAGGGTCAGGCTTCGGGGAAGGGTTAGGGTTAGGGTTCGGGCTAGGGTTAGGGTTAGGGGACGGGGACGGTTTAGGGTCCAGGTGAGGGTACGACAACGCTTTAGGGGGAGCGTACGTGTGAGGGCGCGGGTTAGTGTCAGCGTACGGGTTAGGATTAGGGGACGGGTGAGGGTCAGGCTTCGGGGAAGGGTTAGGGCTAGGGTTCGGGCTAGGGTTAGGGTTAGGGGACGGGGACGGTTTAGGGTCCAGGTGAGGGTACGACAACGCTTTAGGGGGAGCGTACGTGTGAGGGCGCGGGTTAGTGTCAGCGTACGGGTTAGGATTAGGGGACGGGTGAGGGTCAGGCTTCGGGGAAGGGTTAGGGTTAGGGTTCGGGCTAGGGTTAGGGTTAGGGGACGGGGACGGTTTAGGGTCCAGGTGAGGGTACGACAACGCTTTAGGTGGAGCGTACGTGTGAGGGCGCGGCTTAGTGTCAGCGTACGGGTTCGGATTAGGGGACGGTTGAGGGTCAGGCTTCGGGGAAGGGTTAGGGTTAGGATTCGGGCTAGGGTTAGGTTTAGGGGACGGGGACGATTTAGGGTCCAGGTGAGGGTACGACAACGCTTTAGGGGGAGCGTACGTGTGAGGGCGCGGGTTAGTGTCAGCGTACGGGTTAGGATTAGGGGACGGGTGAGGGTCAGGCTTCGGGGAAGGGTTAGGGTTAGGGTTCGGGCTAGGGTTAGGGTTAGGGGACGGGGACGGTTTAGGGTCCAGGTGATGGTACGACAACGCTTTAGGGGGAGCGTACGTGTGAGGGCGCGGGTTAGTGTCAGCGTACGGGTTAGGATTACGGGACGGGTGAGGGTCAGGCTTCGGAGAAGTGTTAGGGTTAGGGTTCGGGCTGGTGTTAGGGTTAGGGGACGGGGACGGTTTAGGGTCCAGGTGAGGGTACGACAACGCTTTAGGGGGAGCATAGTTGTGAGGGCGCGGGTTAGTGTCAGCGTACGGGTTAGGATTAGGGGACGGGTGAGGGTCAGGCTTCGGGGAAGTGTTAGGGTTAGGGTTCGGGCTAGGGTTAGGGTTAGGGGACGGGGACGGTTTAGGGTCCAGGTGAGGGTACGACAACGCTTTAGGGGGAGCGTACGTGTGAGGGCGCGGGTTAGTGTCAGCGTACGGGTTAGGATTAGGGGACGGGTGAGGGTCAGGCTTCGGGGAAGTGTTAGGGTTAGGGTTCGGGCTAGGGTTAGGGTTAGGGGACGGGGACGGTTTAGGGTCCAGGTGAGGGTACGACAACGCTTTAGGGGGAGCGTACGTGTGAGGGCGAGGGTTAGTGTCAGCGTACGGGTTAGGATTAGGGGACGTGTGAGGGTCAGGCTTCGGAGAAGGGTTAGGTTTAGGGTTCGGCCTAGGGTTAGGGTTAGGGGACGGGGACGGTTTAGGGTCCAGGTGAGGGTACGACAACGCTTTAGGGGGAGCGTACGTGTGAGGGCGCGGTTTAGTGTCAGCGTACGGGTTAGGATTAGGGGACGGGTGAGGGTCAGGCTTCGGGGAAGGGTTAGGGTTAGGGTTCGGGCTAGGATTAGGGTTAGGGGACGGGGACGGTTTAGGGTCCAGGTGAGGGTACGACAACGCTTTAGGGGGAGCGTACGTGTGAGGGCGCGGGTTAGTGTCAGCGTACGGGTTAGGATTAGGGGACGGGTGAGGATCAGGCTTCGGGGAAGGGTTAGGGTTAGGGTTCGGGTAGGGTTAGCGTTAGGGGACTGGGACGGTTTAGGGTCCAGGTGAGGGTACGACAACGCTTTAGGGGGAGCGTACGTGTGAGGGCGCGGGTTAGTGTCAGCGTACGGGTTAGGATTAGGGGACGGGTGAGGGTCAGGCTTCGGGGAAGGGTTAGGGTTAGGGTTTGGGCTAGGGTTAGGGTTAGGGGACGGGGACGGTTTAGGGTCCAGGTGAGGATACGACAACGCTTTAGGGGGAGCGTAAGTGTGAGGGCGCGGGTTAGTGTCAGCGTACGGGTTAGGATTAGGGGACGGGTGAGGGTGAGGCTTCGGGGAAGGGTTAGGGTTAGGGTTCGGGCTAGGGTTAGGGTTAGGGGACGGGGACGGTTTAGGGTCCAGGTAAGGGTACGACAACGCTTTAGGGGTGCGTACGTGTGAGGGCGCGGGTTAGTGTCAGCGTACGGGTTCGGATTAGGGGACGGGTGAGGGTCAGGCTTCGGGGAAGGGTTAGGGTTAGGGTTCGGGCTAGGGTTAGGGTTAGGGGACGGGGACGGTTTAGGGTCCAGGTGAGGGTACGACAACGCTTTAGGGGGAGCGTACGTGTGAGGGCGCGGATTAGTGTCAGCGTACGGGTTAGGATTAGGGGACGGGTGAGGTTCAGGCATCGGGGAAGTGTTAGGGTTAGGGTTCGGGCTAGGGTTAGGGTTAGGGGATGGGGACGGTTTAGGTTCTAGGTGAGGGTACGACAACGCTTTAGGGGGAGCGTACGTGTGAGGGCGCGGGTTAGTGTCAGCGTACGGGTTAGGATTAGGGGACGGTTGAGGGTCAGGCTTCGGGGAAGGGTTAGGGTTAGGGTTCGGGCTAGGGTTAGGGTTAGGGGACGGGGACTGTTTAGGGTCGAGGTGAGGGTACGACAACGCTTTAGGGGGAGCGTACGTGTGAGGGCGTGGGTTAGTGTCAGCGTACGGGTTAGGATTAGGGGCCGGGTGAGGGTCAGGCTTCGGGGAAGCGTTAGGGTTAGGGTTCGGGCTAGGGTTAGGGTTAGGGGACGGGGACGGTTTAGGGTCCAGGTGAGGGTACGACAACGCTTTAGGGGGAGCGTACGTGTGAGGTCGCGGGTTAGTGTCAGCGTACGGGTTAGGATTAGGGGACGGGTGAGGGTCAGGCTTCGGGGAAGGGTTAGGGTTAGGGTTCGGGCTAGGGTTAGGGTTAGGGGACGGGGACGGTTTAGGGTCCAGGTGATGGTACGACAACGCTTTAGGGGGAGCGTACGTGTGAGGACGCGGGTTAGTGTCAGCGTACGGGTTAGGATTAGTGGACGGGTGAGGGTCAGGCTTCGGGGAAGGGTTAGGGTTAGGGTTTGGGCTAGGGTTAGGGTTAGGGGACGGGGACGGTTTAGGGTCCAGGTGAGGATACGACAACGCTTTAGGGGGAGCGTAAGTGTGAGGGCGCGGGTTAGTGTCAGCGTACGGGTTAGGATTAGGGGACGGGTGAGGGTGAGGCTTCGGGGAAGGGTTAGGGTTAGGGTTCGGGCTAGGGTTAGGGTTAGGGGACGGGGACGGTTTAGGGTCCAGGTGAGGGTATGACAACGCTTTAGGGGGAGCGTACGTGTGAGGGCGTGGGTTAGTGTCAGCGTACGGGTTAGGATTAGGGGCCGGGTGAGGGTCAGGCTTCGGGGAAGGGTTAGGGTTAGGGTTCGGGCTAGGGTTAGGGTTAGGGGACGGGGACGGTTTAGGGTCCAGGTGAGGGTACGACAACGCTTTAGGGGGAGCGTACGTGTGAGGTCGCGGGTTAGTGTCAGCGTACGGGTTAGGATTAGGGGACGGGTGAGGGTCAGGCTTCGGGGAAGGGTTAGGGTTAGGGTTCGGGCTAGGGTTAGGGTTAGGGGACGGGGACGGTTTAGGGTCCAGGTGATGGTACGACAACGCTTTAGGGGGAGCGTACGTGTGAGGACGCGGGTTAGTGTCAGCGTACGGGTTAGGATTAGGGGACGGGTGAGGGTCAGGCTTCGGGGAAGGGTTAGGGTTAGGGTTCGGGCTAGGGTTAGGGTTAGGGGACGGGGACGGTTTAGGTTCCAGGTGATGGTACGACAACGCTTTAGGGGGAGCGTACGTGTGAGGACGGGGGTTAGTGTCAGCGTACGGGTTAGGATTAGGGGATGGGTGAGAGTCAGGCTTCGGGGAAGGGTTAGGGTTAGGGTTCGGGCTAGGGTTAGGGTTAGGGGACGGAGACGGTTTAGGGTCCAGATGAGGGTACGACAATGCTTTAGGGGGAGCATAGGTGTGAGGGCGCGAGTTAGTGTCAGCGTATGGATTAGGATTAGGGGACGGGTGAGGGTCAGGCTTCGGGGAAGGGTTAGGGTTAGGGTTCGGGCTAGGGTTAGGGTTAGGGGACGGGGACGGTTTAGGGTCCAGGTGAGGGTACGACAACGCTTTAGGGGGAGCGTACGTGTGAGGGCGCGGGTTAGTGTCAGCGTACGGGTTGGGATTAGGGGACGGGTGAGGGTCAGGCTTCGGGGAAGGGTTAGGGTTAGGGTTCGGGCTAGGGTTAGGGTTAGGGGACGGGGACGGTTTAGGGTCCAGGTGAGGGTACGACAACGCTTTAGGGGGAGCGTACTTGTGAGGGCGCGGGTTAGTGTCAGCGTACGGGTTGGGATTAGGGGACGGGTGAGGGTCAGGCTTCGGGGAAGGTTTAGGGTTAGGGTTCGGGCTAGGGTTAGGGTTAGGGGACGGGGACGGTTTAGGGTCCAGGTGAGGGTACGACAACGCTTTAGGGGGAGCGTACGTGTGAGGGCGCGGGTTAGTGTCAGCGTACAGTTTCGGATTAGGGGACGGGTGAGGGTCAGGCTTCGGGGAAGGGTTAGGGTTAGGGTTCGGGCTAGGGTTAGGGTTAGGGGACGGGTACGGTTTAGGGTCCAGGTGAGGGTACGACAACGCTTTAGGGGGAGCGTACGTGTGAGGGCGCGGGTTAGTGTCAGCGTACGGGTTAGGATTAGGGGACGGGTGAGGGTCAGGCTTCGGGGAAGGGTTAGGGTTAGGGTTCGGGCTAGGGTTAGGGTTAGGGGACGGGGACGGTTTAGGGTCCAGGTGAGGGTACGACAACGCTTTAGGGGGAGCGTACGTGTGAGGGCGCGGGTTAGTGTCAGCGTACGGGTTAGGTTTAGGGGACGGGTGAGGGTCAGGCTTCGGGGAAGGGTTAGGGTTAGGGTTCGGGCTAGGGTTAGGGTTAGGGGACGGGGACGGTTTAGGGTCCAGGTGAGGGTACGACAACGCTTTAGGTGGAGCGTACGTGTGAGGGCGCGGGTTAGTGTCAGCGTACGGGTTCGGATTAGGGGACGGTTGAGGGTCAGGGTTCGGGGAAGGGTTAGGGTTAGGATTCGGGCTAGGGTTAGGTTTAGGGGACGGGGACGGTTTAGGGTCCAGGTGAGGGTACGACAACGCTTTAGGGGGAGCGTACGTGTGAGGGCGCGGGTTAGTGTCAGCGTACGGTTTAGGATTAGGGGACGGGTGAGGGTCAGGCTTCGGGGAAGGGTTAGGGTTAGGGTTCGGGCTAGGGTTAGGGTTAGGGGACGGGGACGGTTTAGGGTCCAGGTGAGGGTACGACAACGCTTTAGGGGGAGCGTACGTGTGAGGGCGCGGTTTAGTGTCAGCGTACGGGTTAGGATTAGGGGACGGGTGAGGGTCAGGCTTCGGGGAAGGGTTAGGGTTAGGGTTCGGGCTAGGGTTAGGGTTAGGGGACGGGGACGGTTTAGGGTCCAGGTGATGGTACGACAACGCTTTAGGGGGAGCGTACGTGTGAGGACGCGGGTTAGTGTCAGCGTACGGGTTAGGATTAGGGGACGGGTGAGGGTCAGGCTTCGGGGAAGGGTTAGGGTTAGGGTTTGGGCTAGGGTTAGGGTTAGGGGACGGGGACGGTTTAGGGTCCAGGTGAGGAAACGACAACGCTTTAGGGGGAGCGTAAGTGTGAGGGCGCGGGTTAGTGTCAGCGTACGGGTTAGGATTAGGGGACGGGTGAGGGTGAGGCTTCGGGGAAGGGTTAGGGTTAGGGTTTGGGCTAGGGTTAGGGTTAGGGGACGGGGACGGTTTAGGGTACAGGTGAGGATACGACAACGCTTTAGGGGGAGCGTAAGTGTGAGGGCGCGGGTTAGTGTCAGCGTACGGGTTAGGATTAGGGGACGGGTGAGGGTGAGGCTTCGGGGAAGGGTTAGGGTTAGGGTTCGGGCTAGGGTTAGGGTTAGGGGACGGGGACGGTTTAGGGTCCAGGTAAGGGTACGACAACGCTTTAGGGGTGCGTACGTGTGAGGGCGCGGGTTAGTGTCAGCGTACGGGTTAGGATTAGGGGACGGGTGAGGGTCAGGCTTCGGGGAAGGGTTAGGGTTAGGGTTCGGGCTAGGGTTAGGGTTAGGGGACGGGGACGGTTTAGGGTCCAGGTGAGGGTACGACAACGCTTTAGGGGGAGCGTACGTGTGAGGGCGCGGATTAGTGTCAGCGTACGGGTTAGGATTAGGGGACGGGTGAGGGTCAGGCTTCGGGGAAGTGTTAGGGTTAGGGTTCGGGCTAGGGTTAGGGTTAGGGGACGGGGACGGTTTAGGTTCTAGGTGAGGGTACGACAACGCTTTAGGGGGAGCGTACGTGTGAGGGCGCGGGTTAGTGTCAGCGTACGGGTTAGGATTAGGGGACGGTTGAGGGTCAGGCTTCGGGGAAGGGTTAGGGTTAGGGTTCGGGCTAGGGTTAGGGTTAGGGGACGGGGAATG
Source organism: Grampus griseus (assembly GCF_964374135.1). Taxonomy (NCBI): domain Eukaryota; kingdom Metazoa; phylum Chordata; class Mammalia; order Artiodactyla; family Delphinidae; genus Grampus; species Grampus griseus. The sequence continues at coordinate 53,904 of NW_028133386.1, forward strand.
TTTAGGGTCCAGGTGAGGGTACGACAACGCTTTAGGGGGAGCGTACGTGTGAGGGCGCGGGTTAGTGTCAGCGTACGGGTTAGGATTAGGGGCCGGGTGAGGGTCAGGCTTCGGGGCAGGGTTAGGGTTAGGGTTTGTGTTAGGGTTAGGGTTCGCCTAGGGTTAGGGTTAGGGGACGGGGACGGTTTAGGGTCCAGGTGAGGGTACGACAACGCTTTAGGGGGAGCGTACGTGTGAGGTCGCGGGTTAGTGTCAGCGTACGGGTTAGGATTAGGGGACGGGTGAGGGTCAGGCTTCGGGGAAGGGTTAGGGTTAGGGTTCGGGCTAGGGTTAGGGTTAGGGGACGGGGACGGTTTAGGGTCCAGGTGATGGTACGACAACGCTTTAGGGGGAGCGTACGTGTGAGGACGCGGGTTAGTGTCAGTGTACGGGTTAGGATTAGGGGACGGGTGAGGGTCAGGCTTCGGGGAAGGGTTAGGGTTAGGGTTCGGGCTAGGGTTAGGGTTAGGGGACGGGGACGGTTTAGGGTCCAGATGAGGGTACGACAACGCTTTAGGGGGAGCATAGGTGTGAGGGCGCGAGTTAGTGTCAGCGTATGGATTAGGATTAGGGGACGGGTGAGGGTCAGGCTTCGGGGAAGGGTTAGGGTTAGGGTTCGGGCTAGGGTTAGGGTTACACGACGGGGACGGTTTAGGGTCCAGGTGAGGGTACGACAACGCTTTAGGGGGAGCGTACGTGTGAGGGCGCGGGTTAGTGTCAGCGTACGGGTTAGGATTAGGGGAAGGGTGAGGGTCAGGCTTCGGGGAAGGGTTAGGGTTAGGGTTCGGGCTAGGGTTAGGGTTAGGGGACGGGGACGGTTTAGGGTCCAGGTGAGGGTACGACAACGCTTTAGGGGGAGCGTACGTGTGAGGGCGCGGGTTAGTGTCAGCGTACGGGTTGGGATTAGGGGACGGGTGAGGGTCAGGCTTCGGGGAAGGTTTAGGGTTAGGGTTCGGGCTAGGGTTAGGGTTAGAGGACGGGGACGGTTTAGGGTCCAGGTGAGGGTACGACAACGCTTTAGGGGGAGCGTACGTGTGAGGGCGCGGGTTAGTGTCAGCGTACGGTTTCGGATTAGGGGACGGGTGAGGGTCAGGCTTCGGGGAAGGGTTAGGGTTAGGGTTCGGGCTAGGGTTAGGGTTAGGGGACGGGGACGGTTTAGGGTCCAGGTGAGGGTACGACAACGCTTTAGGGGGAGCGTACGTGTGAGGGCGCGGGTTAGTGTCAGCGTACGGGTTAGGATTAGGGGACGGGTGAGGGTCAGGCTTCGGGGAAGGGTTAGGGCTAGGGTTCGGGCTAGGGTTAGGGTTAGGGGACGGGGACGGTTTAGGGTCCAGGTGAGGGTACGACAACGCTTTAGGGGGAGCGTACGTGTGAGGGCGCGGGTTAGTGTCAGCGTACGGGTTAGGATTAGGGGACGGGTGAGGGTCAGGCTTCGGGGAAGGGTTAGGGTTAGGGTTCGGGCTAGGGTTAGGGTTAGGGGACGGGGACGGTTTAGGGTCCAGGTGAGGGTACGACAACGCTTTAGGTGGAGCGTACGTGTGAGGGCGCGGGTTAGTGTCAGCGTACGGGTTCGGATTAGGGGACGGTTGAGGGTCAGGCTTCGGGGAAGGGTTAGGGTTAGGATTCGGGCTAGGGTTAGGTTTAGGGGACGGGGACGATTTAGGGTCCAGGTGAGGGTACGACAACGCTTTAGGGGGAGCGTACGTGTGAGGGCGCGGGTTAGTGTCAGCGTACGGGTTAGGATTAGGGGACGGGTGAGGGTCAGGCTTCGGGGAAGGGTTAGGGTTAGGGTTCGGGCTAGGGTTAGGGTTAGGGGAAGGGGACGGTTTAGGGTCCAGGTGAGGGTACGACAACGCTTTAGGGGGAGCATACGTGTGAGGGCGCGGGTTAGTTTCAGCATACGGTTTAGGATTAGGGGACGTGTGAGGGTCAGGCTTCGGAGAAGGGTTAGGTTTAGGGTTCGGCCTAGGGTTAGGGTTAGGGGACGGGGACGGTTTAGGGTCCAGGTGAGGGTACGACAACGCTTTAGGGGGAGCGTACGTGTGAGGGCGCGGGTTAGTGTCAGCGTACGGGTTAGGATTAGGGGACGGGTGAGGGTCAGGCATCGGGGAAGTGTTAGGGTTAGGGTTCGGGCTAGGGTTAGGGTTAGGGGACGGGGACGGTTTAGGTTCTAGGTGAGGGTACGACAACGCTTTAGGGGGAGCGTACGTGTGAGGGCGCGGGTTAGTGTCAGCGTACGGGTTAGGATTAGGGGACGGTTGAGGGTCAGGCTTCGGGGAAGGGTTAGGGTTAGGGTTCGGGCTAGGGTTAGGGTTAGGGGACGGGGACTGTTTAGGGTCGAGGTGAGGGTACGACAACGCTTTAGGGGGAGCGTACGTGTGAGGGCGTGGGTTAGTGTCAGCGTAGGGGTTAGGATTAGGGGCCGGGTGAGGGTCAGGCTTCGGGGAAGGGTTAGGGTTAGGGTTCGGGCTAGGGTTAGGGTTAGGGGACGGGGACGGTTTAGGGTCCAGGTGAGGGTACGACAACGCTTTAGGGGGAGCGTACGTGTGAGGTCGCGGGTTAGTGTCAGCGTACGGGTTAGGATTAGGGGACGGGTGAGGGTCAGGCTTCGGGGAAGGGTTAGGGTTAGGGTTCGGGCTAGGGTTAGGGTTAGGGGACGGGGACGGTTTAGGGTCCAGGTGATGGTACGACAACGCTTTAGGGGGAGCGTACGTGTGAGGACGCGGGATAGTGTCAGCGTACGGGTTAGGATTAGGGGACGGGTGAGGGTCAGGCTTCGGGGAAGGGTTAGGGTTAGGGTTTGGGCTAGGGTTAGGGTTAGGGGACGGGGACGGTTTAGGGTCCAGGTGAGGAAACGACAACGCTTTAGGGGGAGCGTAAGTGTGAGGGTGCGGGTTAGTGTCAGCGTACGGGTTAGGATTAGGGGACGGGTGAGGGTGAGGCTTCGGGGAAGGGTTAGGGTTAGGGTTTGGGCTAGGGTTAGGGTTAGGGGACGGGGACGGTTTAGGGTAAGGGTGAGGATACGACAACGCTTTAGGGGGAGCCTATGTGTGAGGGCGCGGGTTAGTGTCAGCGTACGGGTTAGGATTAGGGGACGGGTGAGGGTGAGGCTTCGGGGAAGGGTTAGGGTTAGGGTTCGGGCTAGGGTTAGGGTTAGGGGACGGGGACGGTTTAGGGTCCAGGTAAGGGTACGACAACGCTTTAGGGGTGCGTACGTGTGAGGGCGCGGGTTAGTGTCAGCGTACGGGTTAGGATTAGGGGACGGGTGAGGGTCAGGCTTCGGGGAAGGGTTAGGGTTAGGGTTCGGGCTAGGGTTAGGGTTAGGGGACGGGGACGGTTTAGGGTCCAGGTGAGGGTACGACAACGCTTTAGGGGGAGCGTACGTGTGAGGGCGCGGATTAGTGTCAGCGTACGGGTTAGGATTAGGGGACGGGTGAGGGTCAGGCTTCGGGGAAGTGTTAGGGTTAGGGTTCGGGCTAGGGTTAGGGTTAGGGGACGGGGACGGTTTAGGTTCTAGGTGAGGGTACGACAACGCTTTAGGGGGAGCGTACGTGTGAGGGCGCGGGTTAGTGTCAGCGTACGGGTTAGGATTAGGGGACGGTTGAGGGTCAGGCTTCGGGGAAGGGTTAGGGTTAGGGTTCGGGCTAGGGTTAGGGTTAGGGGACGGGGAATGTTTAGGGTCCAGGTGAGGGTACGACAACGCTTTAGGGGGAGCGTACGTGTGAGGGCGCGGGTTAGTGTCAGCGTACGGGTTAGGATTAGGGGCCGGGTGAGGGTCAGGCTTCGGGGCAGGGTTAGGGTTAGGGTTCGGGTTAGGGTTAGGGTTCGCCTAGGGTTAGGGTTAGGGGACGGGGACGGTTTAGGGTCCAGGTGAGGGTACGACAACGCTTTAGGGGGAGCGTACGTGTGAGGTCGCGGGTTAGTGTCAGCGTACGGGTTAGGATTAGGGGACGGGTGAGGGTCAGGCTTCGGGGAAGGGTTAGGGTTAGGGTTCGGGCTAGGGTTAGGGTTAGGGGACGGGGACGGTTTAGGGTCCAGGTGATGGTACGACAACGCTTTAGGGGGAGCGTACGTGTGAGGACGCGGGTTAGTGTCAGTGTACGGGTTAGGATTAGGGGACGGGTGAGGGTCAGGCTTCGGGGAAGGGTTAGGGTTAGGGTTCGGGCTAGGGTTAGGCTTAGGGGACGGGGACGGTTTAGGGTCCAGATGAGGGTACGACAACGCTTTAGGGGGAGCATAGGTGTGAGGGCGCGAGTTAGTGTCAGCGTATGGATTAGGATTAGGGGACGGGTGAGGGTCAGGCTTCGGGGAAGGGTTAGGGTTAGGGTTCGGGCTAGGGTTAGGGTTACACGACGGGGACGGTTTAGGGTTCAGGTGAGGGTACGACAACGCTTTAGGGGGAGCGTACGTGTGAGGGCGCGGGTTAGTGTCAGCGTACGGGTTAGGATTAGGGGACGGGTGAGGGTCAGGCTTCGGGGAAGGGTTAGGGTTAGGGTTCGGGCTAGGGTTAGGGTTAGGGGACGGGGACGGTTTAGGGTCCAGGTGAGGGTACGACAACGCTTTAGGGGGAGCGTACGTGTGAGGGCGCGGGTTAGTGTCAGCGTACGGGTTGGGATTAGGGGACGGGTGAGGGTCAGGCTTCGGGGAAGGTTTAGGGTTAGGGTTCGGGCTAGGGTTAGGGTTAGAGGACGGGGACGGTTTAGGGTCCAGGTGAGGGTACGACAACGCTTTAGGTGGAGCGTACGTGTGAGGGCGCGGCTTAGTGTCAGCGTACGGGTTCGGATTAGGGGACGGTTGAGGGTCAGGCTTCGGGGAAGGGTTAGGGTTAGGATTCGGGCTAGGGTTAGGTTTAGGGGACGGGGACGATTTAGGGTCCAGGTGAGGGTACGACAACGCTTTAGGGGGAGCGTACGTGTGAGGGCGCGGGTTAGTGTCAGCGTACGGGTTAGGATTAGGGGACGGGTGAGGGTCAGGCTTCGGGGAAGGGTTAGGGTTAGGGTTCGGGCTAGGGTTAGGGTTAGGGGACGGGGACGGTTTAGGGTCCAGGTGATGGTACGACAACGCTTTAGGGGGAGCGTACGTGTGAGGGCGCGGGTTAGTGTCAGCGTACGGGTTAGGATTACGGGACGGGTGAGGGTCAGGCTTCGGAGAAGTGTTAGGGTTAGGGTTCGGGCTGGTGTTAGGGTTAGGGGACGGGGACGGTTTAGGGTCCAGGTGAGGGTACGACAACGCTTTAGGGGGAGCATAGTTGTGAGGGCGCGGGTTAGTGTCAGCGTACGGGTTAGGATTAGGGGACGGGTGAGGGTCAGGCTTCGGGGAAGTGTTAGGGTTAGGGTTCGGGCTAGGGTTAGGGTTAGGGGACGGGGACGGTTTAGGGTCCAGGTGAGGGTACGACAACGCTTTAGGGGGAGCGTACGTGTGAGGGCGCGGGTTAGTGTCAGCGTACGGGTTAGGATTAGGGGACGGGTGAGGGTCAGGCTTCGGGGAAGTGTTAGGGTTAGGGTTCGGGCTAGGGTTAGGGTTAGGGGACGGGGACGGTTTAGGGTCCAGGTGAGGGTACGACAACGCTTTAGGGGGAGCGTACGTGTGAGGGCGAGGGTTAGTGTCAGCGTACGGGTTAGGATTAGGGGACGTGTGAGGGTCAGGCTTCGGAGAAGGGTTAGGTTTAGGGTTCGGCCTAGGGTTAGGGTTAGGGGACGGGGACGGTTTAGGGTCCAGGTGAGGGTACGACAACGCTTTAGGGGGAGCGTACGTGTGAGGGCGCGGTTTAGTGTCAGCGTACGGGTTAGGATTAGGGGACGGGTGAGGGTCAGGCTTCGGGGAAGGGTTAGGGTTAGGGTTCGGGCTAGGATTAGGGTTAGGGGACGGGGACGGTTTAGGGTCCAGGTGAGGGTACGACAACGCTTTAGGGGGAGCGTACGTGTGAGGGCGCGGGTTAGTGTCAGCGTACGGGTTAGGATTAGGGGACGGGTGAGGATCAGGCTTCGGGGAAGGGTTAGGGTTATGGTTCGGGTAGGGTTAGCTTTAGGGGACTGGGACGGTTTAGGGTCCAGGTGAGGGTACGACAACGCTTTAGGGGGAGCGTACGTGTGAGGGCGCGGGTTAGTGTCAGCGTACGGGTTAGGATTAGGGGACGGGTGAGGGTCAGGCTTCGGGGAAGGGTTAGGGTTAGGGTTTGGGCTAGGGTTAGGGTTAGGGGACGGGGACGGTTTAGGGTCCAGGTGAGGATACGACAACGCTTTAGGGGGAGCGTAAGTGTGAGGGCGCGGGTTAGTGTCAGCGTACGGGTTAGGATTAGGGGACGGGTGAGGGTGAGGCTTCGGGGAAGGGTTAGGGTTAGGGTTCGGGCTAGGGTTAGGGTTAGGGGACGGGGACGGTTTAGGGTCCAGGTAAGGGTACGACAACGCTTTAGGGGTGCGTACGTGTGAGGGCGCGGGTTAGTGTCAGCGTACGGGTTCGGATTAGGGGACGGGTGAGGGTCAGGCTTCGGGGAAGGGTTAGGGTTAGGGTTCGGGCTAGGGTTAGGGTTAGGGGACGGGGACGGTTTAGGGTCCAGGTGAGGGTACGACAACGCTTTAGGGGGAGCGTACGTGTGAGGGCGCGGATTAGTGTCAGCGTACGGGTTAGGATTAGGGGACGGGTGAGGTTCAGGCATCGGGGAAGTGTTAGGGTTAGGGTTCGGGCTAGGGTTAGGGTTAGGGGACGGGGACGGTTTAGGTTCTAGGTGAGGGTACGACAACGCTTTAGGGGGAGCGTACGTGTGAGGGCGCGGGTTAGTGTCAGCGTACGGGTTAGGATTAGGGGACGGTTGAGGGTCAGGCTTCGGGGAAGGGTTAGGGTTAGGGTTCGGGCTAGGGTTAGGGTTAGGGGACGGGGACTGTTTAGGGTCGAGGTGAGGGTACGACAACGCTTTAGGGGGAGCGTACGTGTGAGGGCGTGGGTTAGTGTCAGCGTACGGGTTAGGATTAGGGGCCGGGTGAGGGTCAGGCTTCAGGGAAGCGTTAGGGTTAGGGTTCGGGCTAGGGTTAGGGTTAGGGGACGGGGACGGTTTAGGGTCCAGGTGAGGGTACGACAACGCTTTAGGGGGAGCGTACGTGTGAGGTCGCGGGTTAGTGTCAGCGTACGGGTTAGGATTAGGGGACGGGTGAGGGTCAGGCTTCGGGGAAGGGTTAGGGTTAGGGTTCGGGCTAGGGTTAGGGTTAGGGGACGGGGACGGTTTAGGGTCCAGGTGATGGTACGACAACGCTTTAGGGGGAGCGTACGTGTGAGGACGCGGGTTAGTGTCAGCGTACGGGTTAGGATTAGTGGACGGGTGAGGGTCAGGCTTCGGGGAAGGGTTAGGGTTAGGGTTTGGGCTAGGGTTAGGGTTAGGGGACGGGGACGGTTTAGGGTCCAGGTGAGGATACGACAACGCTTTAGGGGGAGCGTAAGTGTGAGGGCGCGGGTTAGTGTCAGCGTACGGGTTAGGATTAGGGGACGGGTGAGGGTGAGGCTTCGGGGAAGGGTTAGGGTTAGGGTTCGGGCTAGGGTTAGGGTTAGGGGACGGGGACGGTTTAGGGTCCAGGTGAGGGTATGACAACGCTTTAGGGGGAGCGTACGTGTGAGGGCGTGGGTTAGTGTCAGCGTACGGGTTAGGATTAGGGGCCGGGTGAGGGTCAGGCTTCGGGGAAGGGTTAGGGTTAGGGTTCGGGCTAGGGTTAGGGTTAGGGGACGGGGACGGTTTAGGGTCCAGGTGAGGGTACGACAACGCTTTAGGGGGAGCGTACGTGTGAGGTCGCGGGTTAGTGTCAGCGTACGGGTTAGGATTAGGGGACGGGTGAGGGTCAGGCTTCGGGGAAGGGTTAGGGTTAGGGTTCGGGCTAGGGTTAGGGTTAGGGGACGGGGACGGTTTAGGGTCCAGGTGATGGTACGACAACGCTTTAGGGGGAGCGTACGTGTGAGGACGCGGGTTAGTGTCAGCGTACGGGTTAGGATTAGGGGACGGGTGAGGGTTAGGCTTCGGGGAAGGGTTAGGGTTAGGGTTCGGGCTAGGGTTAGGGTTAGGGGACGGGGACGGTTTAGGTTCCAGGTGATGGTACGACAACGCTTTAGGGGGAGCGTACGTGTGAGGACGGGGGTTAGTGTCAGCGTACGGGTTAGGATTAGGGGATGGGTGAGAGTCAGGCTTCGGGGAAGGGTTAGGGTTAGGGTTCGGGCTAGGGTTAGGGTTAGGGGACGGAGACGGTTTAGGGTCCAGATGAGGGTACGACAATGCTTTAGGGGGAGCATAGGTGTGAGGGCGCGAGTTAGTGTCAGCGTATGGATTAGGATTAGGGGACGGGTGAGGGTCAGGCTTCGGGGAAGGGTTAGGGTTAGGGTTCGGGCTAGGGTTAGGGTTAGGGGACGGGGACGGTTTAGGGTCCAGGTGAGGGTACGACAACGCTTTAGGGGGAGCGTACGTGTGAGGGCGCGGGTTAGTGTCAGCGTACGGGTTGGGATTAGGGGACGGGTGAGGGTCAGGCTTCGGGGAAGGGTTAGGGTTAGGGTTCGGGCTAGGGTTAGGGTTAGGGGACGGGGACGGTTTAGGGTCCAGGTGAGGGTACGACAACGCTTTAGGGGGAGCGTACTTGTGAGGGCGCGGGTTAGTGTCAGCGTACGGGTTGGGATTAGGGGACGGGTGAGGGTCAGGCTTCGGGGAAGGTTTAGGGTTAGGGTTCGGGCTAGGGTTAGGGTTAGGGGACGGGGACGGTTTAGGGTCCAGGTGAGGGTACGACAACGCTTTAGGGGGAGCGTACGTGTGAGGGCGCGGGTTAGTGTCAGCGTACAGTTTCGGATTAGGGGACGGGTGAGGGTCAGGCTTCGGGGAAGGGTTAGGGTTAGGGTTCGGGCTAGGGTTAGGGTTAGGGGACGGGTACGGTTTAGGGTCCAGGTGAGGGTACGACAACGCTTTAGGGGGAGCGTACGTGTGAGGGCGCGGGTTAGTGTCAGCGTACGGGTTAGGATTAGGGGACGGGTGAGGGTCAGGCTTCGGGGAAGGGTTAGGGTTAGGGTTCGGGCTAGGGTTAGGGTTAGGGGACGGGGACGGTTTAGGGTCCAGGTGAGGGTACGACAACGCTTTAGGGGGAGCGTACGTGTGAGGGCGCGGGTTAGTGTCAGCGTACGGGTTAGGTTTAGGGGACGGGTGAGGGTCAGGCTTCGGGGAAGGGTTAGGGTTAGGGTTCGGGCTAGGGTTAGGGTTAGGGGACGGGGACGGTTTAGGGTCCAGGTGAGGGTACGACAACGCTTTAGGTGGAGCGTACGTGTGAGGGCGCGGGTTAGTGTCAGCGTACGGGTTCGGATTAGGGGACGGTTGAGGGTCAGGGTTCGGGGAAGGGTTAGGGTTAGGATTCGGGCTAGGGTTAGGTTTAGGGGACGGGGACGGTTTAGGGTCCAGGTGAGGGTACGACAACGCTTTAGGGGGAGCGTACGTGTGAGGGCGCGGGTTAGTGTCAGCGTACGGTTTAGGATTAGGGGACGGGTGAGGGTCAGGCTTCGGGGAAGGGTTAGGGTTAGGGTTCGGGCTAGGGTTAGGGTTAGGGGACGGGGACGGTTTAGGGTCCAGGTGAGGGTACGACAACGCTTTAGGGGGAGCGTACGTGTGAGGGCGCGGTTTAGTGTCAGCGTACGGGTTAGGATTAGGGGACGGGTGAGGGTCAGGCTTCGGGGAAGGGTTAAGGTTAGGGTTCGGGCTAGGGTTAGGGTTAGGGGACGGGGACGGTTTAGGGTCCAGGTGATGTTACGACAACGCTTTAGGGGGAGCGTACGTGTGAGGGCGCGGGTTAGTGTCAGCGTACGGGTTGGGATTAGGGGACGGGTGAGGGTCAGGCTTCGGGGAAGGGTTAGGGTTAGGGTTCGGGCTGGGGTTAGGGTTAGGGGACGGGGACGGTTTAGGGTCCAGGTGAGGGTACGACAACGCTTTAGGGGGAGCATAGTTGTGAGGGCGCGGGTTAGTGTCAGCGTATGGATTAGGATTAGGGGACGGGTGAGGGTCAGGCTTCGGGGAAGGGTTAGGGTTAGGTTTCGGGCTAGGGTTAGGGTTAGGGGACGGGGACGGTTTAGGGTCCAGGTGAGGGTACGACAGCGCTTTAGGGGGAGCGTACGTGTGAGGGCGCGGGTTAGTGTCAGCGTACGGGTTAGGATTAGGGGACGGGTGAGGGTCAGGCTTCGGGGAAGTGTTAGGGTTAGGGTTCGGGCTAGGGTTAGGGTTAGGGGACGGGGACGGTTTAGGGTCCAGGTGAGGGTACGACAACGCTTTAGGGGGAGCGTACGTGTGAGGGCGCGGGTTAGTGTCAGCGTACGGGTTAGGATTAGGGGACGTGTGAGGGTCAGGCTTCGGAGAAGGGTTAGGGTTAGGGTTCGCCCTAGGGTTAGGGTTAGGGGACGGGGACGGTTTAGGGTCCAGGTGAGGGTACGACAACGCTTTAGGGGGAGCGTACGTGTGAGGGCGCGGGTTAGTGTCAGCGTACGGGTTAGGATTAGGGGACGGGTGAGGGTCAGGCTTCGGGGAAGGGTTAGGGTTAGGGTTCGGGCTAGAGTTACGGTTAGGGGACGGGGACGGTTTAGGGTCCAGGTGAGGGTACGACAACGCTTTAGGGGGTGCGTACGTGTGAGGGCGCTGGTTAGTGTCAGCGTACGGGTTAGGATTAGGGGACGGGTGAGGGTCAGGCTTCGGGTAAGTGTTAGGGTTAGGGTTCGGGCTAGGGTTAGGGTTAGGGGACGGGGACGGTTTAGGGTCCAGGTGAGGGTACGACAACGCTTTAGGGGGAGCGTACGTGTGAGGGCGCGGGTTAGTGTCAGCGTACGGGTTAGGATTAGGGGACGGTTGAGGGTCAGGCTTCGGGGAAGGGTTAGGGTTAGGGTTCGGGCTAGGGTTAGGGTTAGGGGACGGGGACTGTTTAGGGTCCAGGTGAGGGTACGACAACGCTTTAGGGGGAGCGTACGTGTGAGGGCGCGGGTTAGTGTCAGCGTACGGGTTAGGATTAGGGGCCGGGTGAGGGTCAGGCTTCGGGGAAGGGTTAGGGTTAGGGTTCGGGCTAGGGTTAGGGTTAGGGGACGGGGACGGTTTAGGGTCCAGGTGATGGTACGACAACGCTTTAGGGGGAGCGTACGTGTGAGGGCGCGGGTTAGTGTCAGCGTACGGGTTGGGATTAGGGGACGGGTGAGGGTCAGGCTTCGGGGAAGGGTTAGGGTTAGGGTTCGGGCTGGGGTTAGGGTTAGGGGACGGGGACGGTTTAGGGTCCAGGTGAGGGTACGACAACGCTTTAGGGGGAGCATAGTTGTGATGGCGCGGGTTAGTGTCAGCGTATGGATTAGGATTAGGGGACGGGTGAGGGTCAGGCTTCGGGGAAGGGTTAGGGTTAGGTTTCGGGCTAGGGTTAGGGTTAGGGGACGGGGACGGTTTAGGGTCCAGGTGAGGGTACGACAACGCTTTAGGGGGAGCGTACGTGTGAGGGCGCGGGTTAGTGTCAGCGTACGGGTTAGGATTAGGGGACGGGTGAGGGTCAGGCTTCGGGGAAGTGTTAGGGTTAGGGTTCGGGCTAGGGTTAGGGTTAGGGGACGGGGACGGTTTAGGGTCCAGGTGAGGGTACGACAACGCTTTAGGGGGAGCGTACGTGTGAGGGCGCGGGTTAGTGTCAGCGTACGGGTCAGGATTAGGGGACGTGTGAGGGTCAGGCTTCGGAGAAGGGTTAGGTTTAGGGTTCGGCCTAGCGTTAGGGTTAGGGGACGGGGACGGTTTAGGGTCCAGGTGAGGGTACGACAACGCTTTAGGGGGAGCGTACGTGTGAGGGCGCGGGTTAGTGTCAGCGTACGGGTTAGGATTAGGGGACGGGTGAGGGTCAGGCTTCGGGGAAAGGTTAGGGTTAGGGTTCGGGCTAGGGTTAGGGTTAGGGGACGGGGACGGTTTAGGGTCCAGGTGAGGGTACGACAACGCTTTAGGGGGAGCGTACGTGTGAGGGCGCGGGTTAGTGTCAGCGTACGGGTTAGGTTTAGGGGACGGGTGAGGGTCAGGCTTCGGGGAAGGGTTAGGGTTAGGGTTCGGGCTAGGGTTAGGGTTAGGGGACGGGGACGGTTTAGGGTCCAGGTGAGGGTACGACAACGCTTTAGGTGGAGCGTACGTGTGAGGGCGCGGGTTAGTGTCAGCGTACGGGTTCGGATTAGGGGACGGTTGAGGGTCAGGCTTCGGGGAAGGGTTAGGGTTAGGATTCGGGCTAGGGTTAGGTTTAGGGGACGGGGACGGTTTAGGGTCCAGGTGAGGGTACGACAACGCTTTAGGGGGAGCGTACGTGTGAGGGCGCGGGTTAGTGTCAGCGTACGGTTTAGGATTAGGGGACGGGTGAGGGTCAGGCTTCGGGGAAGGGTTAGGGTTAGGGTTCGGGCTAGGGTTAGGGTTAGGGGACGGGGACGGTTTAGGGTCCAGGTGAGGGTACGACAACGCTTTAGGGGGAGCGTACGTGTGAGGGCGCGGTTTAGTGTCAGCGTACGGGTTAGGATTAGGGGACGGGTGAGGGTCAGGCTTCGGGGAAGGGTTAAGGTTAGGGTTCGGGCTAGGGTTAGGGTTAGGGGACGGGGACGGTTTAGGGTCCAGGTGATGTTACGACAACGCTTTAGGGGGAGCGTACGTGTGAGGGCGCGGGTTAGTGTCAGCGTACGGGTTGGGATTAGGGGACGGGTGAGGGTCAGGCTTCGGGGAAGGGTTAGGGTTAGGGTTCGGGCTGGGGTTAGGGTTAGGGGACGGGGACGGTTTAGGGTCCAGGTGAGGGTACGACAACGCTTTAGGGGGAGCATAGTTGTGAGGGCGCGGGTTAGTGTCAGCGTATGGATTAGGATTAGGGGACGGGTGAGGGTCAGGCTTCGGGGAAGGGTTAGGGTTAGGTTTCGGGCTAGGGTTAGGGTTAGGGGACGGGGACGGTTTAGGGTCCAGGTGAGGGTACGACAGCGCTTTAGGGGGAGCGTACGTGTGAGGGCGCGGGTTAGTGTCAGCGTACGGGTTAGGATTAGGGGACGGGTGAGGGTCAGGCTTCGGGGAAGTGTTAGGGTTAGGGTTCGGGCTAGGGTTAGGGTTAGGGGACGGGGACGGTTTAGGGTCCAGGTGAGGGTACGACAACGCTTTAGGGGGAGCGTACGTGTGAGGGCGCGGGTTAGTGTCAGCGTACGGGTTAGGATTAGGGGACGTGTGAGGGTCAGGCTTCGGAGAAGGGTTAGGGTTAGGGTTCGGCCTAGGGTTAGGGTTAGGGGACGGGGACGGTTTAGGGTCCAGGTGAGGGTACGACAACGCTTTAGGGGGAGCGTACGTGTGAGGGCGCGGGTTAGTGTCAGCGTACGGGTTAGGATTAGGGGACGGGTGAGGGTCAGGCTTCGGGGAAGGGTTAGGGTTAGGGTTCGGGCTAGAGTTACGGTTAGGGGACGGGGACGGTTTAGGGTCCAGGTGAGGGTACGACAACGCTTTAGGGGGTGCGTACGTGTGAGGGCGCTGGTTAGTGTCAGCGTACGGGTTAGGATTAGGGGACGGGTGAGGGTCAGGCTTCGGGTAAGTGTTAGGGTTAGGGTTCGGGCTAGGGTTAGGGTTAGGGGACGGGGACGGTTTAGGGTCCAGGTGAGGGTACGACAACGCTTTAGGGGGAGCGTACGTGTGAGGGCGCGGGTTAGTGTCAGCGTACGGGTTAGGATTAGGGGACGGTTGAGGGTCAGGCTTCGGGGAAGGGTTAGGGTTAGGGTTCGGGCTAGGGTTAGGGTTAGGGGACGGGGACTGTTTAGGGTCCAGGTGAGGGTACGACAACGCTTTAGGGGGAGCGTACGTGTGAGGGCGCGGGTTAGTGTCAGCGTACGGGTTAGGATTAGGGGCCGGGTGAGGGTCAGGCTTCGGGGAAGGGTTAGGGTTAGGGTTCGGGCTAGGGTTAGGGTTCGGGGACGGGGACGGTTTAGGGTCCAGGTGATGGTACGACAACGCTTTAGGGGGAGCGTACGTGTGAGGGCGCGGGTTAGTGTCAGCGTACGGGTTGGGATTAGGGGACGGGTGAGGGTCAGGCTTCGGGGAAGGGTTAGGGTTAGGGTTCGGGCTGGGGTTAGGGTTAGGGGACGGGGACGGTTTAGGGTCCAGGTGAGGGTACGACAACGCTTTAGGGGGAGCATAGTTGTGATGGCGCGGGTTAGTGTCAGCGTATGGATTAGGATTAGGGGACGGGTGAGGGTCAGGCTTCGGGGAAGGGTTAGGGTTAGGTTTCGGGCTAGGGTTAGGGTTAGGGGACGGGGACGGTTTAGGGTCCAGGTGAGGGTACGACAACGCTTTAGGGGGAGCGTACGTGTGAGGGCGCGGGTTAGTGTCAGCGTACGGGTTAGGATTAGGGGACGGGTGAGGGTCAGGCTTCGGGGAAGTGTTAGGGTTAGGGTTCGGGCTAGGGTTAGGGTTAGGGGACGGGGACGGTTTAGGGTCCAGGTGAGGGTACGACAACGCTTTAGGGGGAGCGTACGTGTGAGGGCGCGGGTTAGTGTCAGCGTACGGGTCAGGATTAGGGGACGTGTGAGGGTCAGGCTTCGGAGAAGGGTTAGGTTTAGGGTTCGGCCTAGGGTTAGGGTTAGGGGACGGGGACGGTTTAGGGTCCAGGTGAGGGTACGACAACGCTTTAGGGGGAGCGTACGTGTGAGGGCGCGGGTTAGTGTCAGCGTACGGGTTAGGATTAGGGGACGGGTGAGGGTCAGGCTTCGGGGAAGGGTTAGGGTTAGGGTTCGGGCTAGGGTTAGGGTTAGGGGACGGGGACGGTTTAGGGTCCAGGTGATGGTAAGACAACGCTTTAGGGGGAGCATACGTGTGAGGACGCGGGTTAGTGTCAGCGTACGGGTTAGGATTAGGGGACGGGTGAGGGTCAGGCTTCGGGGAAGGGTTAGGGTTAGGGTTCGGGCTAGGGTTAGGGTTAGGGGACGGGGACGGTTTAGGGTCCAGATGAGGGTACGACAACGCTTTAGGGGGAGCATAGGTGTGAGGGCGCGAGTTAGTGTCAGCGTATGGATTAGGATTAGTTGACGGGTGAGGGTCAGGCTTCGGGGAAGGGTTAGGGTTAGGGTTCGGGCTAGGGTTAGGGTTAGGGGACGGGGACGGTTTAGGGTGCAGATGAGGGTACGACAACGCTTTAGGGGGAGCATAGGTGTGAGGGCGCGAGTTAGTGTCAGCGTATGGATTAGGATTAGGGGACGGGTGAGGGTCAGGCTTCGGGGAAGGGTTAGGGTTAGGGTTCGGGCTAGGGTTAGGGTTAGGGGACGGGGACGGTTTAGGGTCCAGGTGAGGGTACGACAACGCTTTAGGGGGAGCGTACGTGTGAGGGCGCGGGTTAGTGTCAGCGTACGGGTTGGGATTAGGGGACGGGTGAGGGTCAGGCTTCGGGGAAGGGTTAGGGTTAGGGTTCGGGCTAGGGTTAGGGTTAGGGGACGGGGACGGTTTAGGGTCCAGGTGAGGGTACGACAACGCTTTAGGGGGAGCGTACGTGTGAGGGCGCGGGTTAGTGTCAGCGTACGGGTTGGGATTAGGGGACGGGTGAGGGTCAGGCTTCGGGGAAGGGTTAGGGTTAGGGTTCGGGCTAGGGTTAGGGTTAGGGTACGGGGACGGTTTAGGGTCCAGGTGAGGGTACGACAACGCTTTAGGGGGAGCGTACGTGTGAGGGCACGGGTTAGTGTCAGCGTACGGGTTAGGATTAGGGGACGGGTGAGGGTCAGGCTTCGGGGAAGGGTTAGGGTTAGGGTTCGGGCTAGGGTTAGCGTTAGGGGACGGGGACGGTTTAGGGTCCAGGTGAGGGTACGACAACGCTTTAGGGGGAGCGTACGTGTGAGGGCGCGGGTTAGTGTCAGCGTACGGGTTAGGATTAGGGGACGGGTGAGGGTCAGGCTTCGGGGAAGGGTTAGGG
Source organism: Grampus griseus (assembly GCF_964374135.1). Classification (NCBI taxonomy): domain Eukaryota; kingdom Metazoa; phylum Chordata; class Mammalia; order Artiodactyla; family Delphinidae; genus Grampus; species Grampus griseus. The sequence continues at coordinate 69,854 of NW_028133386.1, forward strand.
TTCGGGCTAGGGTTAGGGTTAGGGGACGGGGACGGTTTAGGGTCCAGGTGAGGGTACGACAACGCTTTAGGTGGAGCGTACGTGTGAGGGCGCGGGTTAGTGTCAGCGTACGGGTTCGGATTAGGGGACGGTTGAGGGTCAGGCTTCGGGGAAGGGTTAGGGTTAGGATTCGGGCTAGGGTTAGGTTTAGGGGACGGGGACGGTTTAGGGTCCAGGTGAGGGTACGACAACGCTTTAGGGGGAGCGTACCTGTGAGGGCACGGGTTAGTGTCAGCGTACGGGTTAGGATTAGGGGACGGGTGAGGGTCAGGCTTCGGGGAAGGGTTAGGGTTAGGGTTCGGGCTAGGGTTAGGGTTAGGGGACGGGGACGGTTTAGGTTCCAGGTGAGGGTACGACAACGCTTTAGGGGGAGCGTACGTGTGAGGGCGCGGGTTAGTGTCAGCGTACGGGTTAGGATTAGGGGACGGGTGAGGGGCAGGCTTCGGGGAAGGGTTAGGGTTAGGGTTCGGGCTAGGGTTAGGGTTAGGGGACGGGGACGGTTTAGGGTCCAGGTGATGGTACAACGCTTTAGGGGGAGCGTACGTGTGAGGGCGCGGGTTAGTGTCAGCGTACGGGTTAGGATTACGGGACGGGTGAGGGTCAGGCTTCGGAGAAGGGTTAGGGTTAGGGTTCGGGCTGGGGTTAGGGTTAGGGGACGGGGACGGTTTAGGGTCCAGGTGAGGGTACGACAACGCTTTAGGGGGAGCATAGTTGTGAGGGCGCAGGTTAGTGTCAGCGTACGGATTAGGATTAGGGGACGGTTGAGGGTCAGGCTTCGGGGAAGGCTTAGGGTTAGGGTTCGGGCTAGGGTTAGGGTTAGGGGACGGGGACGGTTTAGGGTCCAGGTGATGGTACGACAACGCTTTAGGGGGAGCGTACGTGTGAGGACGGGGGTTAGTGTCAGCGTACGGGTTAGGATTAGGGGATGGGTGAGAGTCAGGCTTCGGGGAAGGGTTAGGGTTAGGGTTCGGGCTAGGGTTAGGGTTAGGGGACGGGGACGGTTTAGGGTCCAGGTGAGGGTACGACAACGCTTTAGGGGGAGCGTACGTGTGAGGGCGCGGGTTAGTGTCAGCGTACGGGTTAGGATTAGGGGACGGGTGAGGGTCAGGCTTCGGGGAAGGGTTAGGGTTAGGGTTCGGGCTAGGGTTAGGGTTCGGGGACGGGGACGGTTTAGGGTCCAAGTGAGGATACGACAACGCTTTAGGGGGAGCGTAAGTGTGAGGGCGCGGGTTAGTGTCAGCGTACGGGTTAGGATTAGTGGACGGGTGAGGGTGAGGCTTCGGGGAAGGGTTAGGGTTAGGGTTCGGGCTAGGGTTAGGGTTAGGGGACGGGGACGGTTTAGGGTCCAGGTAAGGGTACGACAACGCTTTAGGGGTGCGTACGTGTGAGGGCGCGGGTTAGTGTCAGCGTACGGGTTAGGATTAGGGGACGGGTGAGGGTCAGGCTTCGGGGAAGGGTTAGGGTTAGGGTTCGGGCTAGGGTTAGGGTTAGGGGACGGGGACGGTTTAGGGTCCAGGTGAGGGTACGACAACGCTTTAGGGGGAGCGTACGTGTGAGGGCGCGGATTAGTGTCAGAGTACGGGTTAGGATTAGGGGACGGGTGAGGGTCAGGCATCGGGGAAGTGTTAGGGTTAGGGTTCGGGCTAGGATAAGGGTTAGGGGACGGGGACGGTTTAGGTTCTAGGTGAGGGTACGACAACGCTTTAGGGGGAGCGTACGTGTGAGGGCGCGGGTTAGTGTCAGCGTACGGGTTAGGATTAGGGAACGGTTGAGGGTCAGGCTTCGGGGAAGGGTTAGGGTTAGGGTTCGGGCTAGGGTTAGGGTTAGGGGACGGGGACGGTTTAGGGTCCAGGTGATGGTACGACAACGCTTTAGGGGGAGCGTACGTGTGAGGACGGGGGTTAGTGTCAGCGTACGGGTTAGGATTAGGGGATGGGTGAGAGTCAGGCTTCGGGGAAGGGTTAGGGTTAGGGTTCGGGCTAGGGTTAGGGTCAGGGGACGGGGACGGTTTAGGGTCCAGATGAGGGTACGACAACGCTTTAGGGGGAGCATAGGTGTGAGGGCGCGAGTTAGTGTCAGCGTATGGATTAGGATTAGGGGACGGGTGAGGGTCAGGCTTCGGGGAAGGGTTAGGGTTAGGGTTCGGGCTAGGGTTAGGGTTAGGGGACGGGGACGGTTTAGGGTCCAGGTGAGGGTACGACAACGCTTTAGGGGGAGCGTACGTGTGAGGGCGCGGGTTAGTGTCAGCGTACGGGTTGGGATTAGGGGACGGGTGAGGGTCAGGCTTCGGGGAAGTGTTAGGGTTAGGGTTCGGGCTAGGGTTAGGGTTAGGGGACGGGGACGGTTTAGGGTCCAGGTGAGGGTACGACAACGCTTTAGGGGGAGCGTACGTGTGAGGGCGCGGGTTAGTGTCAGCGTACGGGTCAGGATTAGGGGACGTGTGAGGGTCAGGCTTCGGAGAAGGGTTAGGTTTAGGGTTCGGCCTAGGGTTAGGGTTAGGGGACGGGGACGGTTTAGGGTCCAGGTGAGGGTACGACAACGCTTTAGGGGGAGCGTACGTGTGAGGGCGCGGGTTAGTGTCAGCGTACGGGTTAGGATTAGGGGACGGGTGAGGGTCAGGCTTCGGGGAAGGGTTAGGGTTAGGGTTCGGGCTAGGGTTAGGGTTAGGGGACGGGGACGGTTTAGGGTCCAGGTGATGGTAAGACAACGCTTTAGGGGGAGCATACGTGTGAGGACGCGGGTTAGTGTCAGCGTACGGGTTAGGATTAGGGGACGGGTGAGGGTCAGGCTTCGGGGAAGGGTTAGGGTTAGGGTTCGGGCTAGGGTTAGGGTTAGGGGACGGGGACGGTTTAGGGTCCAGATGAGGGTACGACAACGCTTTAGGGGGAGCATAGGTGTGAGGGCGCGAGTTAGTGTCAGCGTATGGATTAGGATTAGTTGACGGGTGAGGGTCAGGCTTCGGGGAAGGGTTAGGGTTAGGGTTCGGGCTAGGGTTAGGGTTAGGGGACGGGGACGGTTTAGGGTGCAGATGAGGGTACGACAACGCTTTAGGGGGAGCATAGGTGTGAGGGCGCGAGTTAGTGTCAGCGTATGGATTAGGATTAGGGGACGGGTGAGGGTCAGGCTTCGGGGAAGGGTTAGGGTTAGGGTTCGGGCTAGGGTTAGGGTTAGGGGACGGGGACGGTTTAGGGTCCAGGTGAGGGTACGACAACGCTTTAGGGGGAGCGTACGTGTGAGGGCGCGGGTTAGTGTCAGCGTACGGGTTGGGATTAGGGGATGGGTGAGGGTCAGGCTTCGGGGAAGGGTTAGGGTTAGGGTTCGGGCTAGGGTTAGGGTTAGGGGACGGGGACGGTTTAGGGTCCAGGTGAGGGTACGACAACGCTTTAGGGGGAGCGTACGTGTGAGGGCGCGGGTTAGTGTCAGCGTACGGGTTGGGATTAGGGGACGGGTGAGGGTCAGGCTTCGGGGAAGGGTTAGGGTTAGGGTTCGGGCTAGGGTTAGGGTTAGGGGACGGGGACGGTTTAGGGTCCAGGTGAGGGTACGACAACGCTTTAGGGGGAGCGTACGTGTGAGGGCGCGGGTTAGTGTCAGCGTACGGGTTAGGATTAGGGGACGGGTGAGGGTCAGGCTTCGGGGAAGGGTTAGGGTTAGGGTTCGGGCTAGGGTTAGCGTTAGGGGACGGGGACGGTTTAGGGTCCAGGTGAGGGTACGACAACGCTTTAGGGGGAGCGTACGTGTGAGGGCGCGGGTTAGTGTCAGCGTACGGGTTAGGATTAGGGGACGGGTGAGGGTCAGGCTTCGGGGAAGGGTTAGGGTTAGGGTTCGGGCTAGGGTTAGGGTTAGGGGACGGGGACGGTTTAGGGTCCAGGTGAGGGTACGACAACGCTTTAGGTGGAGCGTACGTGTGAGGGCGCGGGTTAGTGTCAGCGTACGGGTTCGGATTACGGGACGGTTGAGGGTCAGGCTTCGGGGAAGGGTTAGGGTTAGGATTCGGGCTAGGGTTAGGTTTAGGGGACGGGGACGCTTTAGGGTCCAGGTGAGGGTACGACAACGCTTTAGGGGGAGCGTACCTGTGAGGGCACGGGTTAGTGTCAGCGTACGGGTTACGATTAGGGGACGGGTGAGGGTCAGGCTTCGGGGAAGGGTTAGGGTTAGGGTTCGGGCTAGGGTTAGGGTTAGGGGACGGGGACGGTTTAGGTTCCAGGTGAGGGTACGACAACGCTTTAGGGGGAGCGTACGTGTGAGGGCGCGGGTTAGTGTCAGCGTACGGGTTAGGATTAGGGGACGGGTGAGGGGCAGGCTTCGGGGAAGGGTTAGGGTTAGGGTTCGGGCTAGGGTTAGGGTTAGGGGACGGGGACGGTTTAGGGTCCAGGTGATGGTACAACGCTTTAGGGGGAGCGTACGTGTGAGGGCGCGGGTTAGTGTCAGCGTACGGGTTAGGATTACGGGACGGGTGAGGGTCAGGCTTCGGAGAAGGGTTAGGGTTAGGGTTCGGGCTGGGGTTAGGGTTAGGGGACGGGGACGGTTTAGGGTCCAGGTGAGGGTACGACAACGCTTTAGGGGGAGCATAGTTGTGAGGGCGCGGGTTAGTGTCAGCGTATGGATTAGGATTAGGGGACGGGTGAGGGTCAGGCTTCGGGGAAGGGTTAGGGTTAGGGTTCGGGCTAGGGTTAGGGTTAGGGGACGGGGACGGTTTAGGGTCCAGGTGAGGGTACGACAACGCTTTAGGGGGAGCGTACGTGTGAGGGCGCGGGTTAGTGTCAGCGTACGGGTTAGGATTAGGGGACGGGTGAGGGTCAGGCTTCGGGGAAGTGTTAGGGTTAGGGTTCGGGCTAGGGTTAGGGTTAGGGGACGGGGACGGTTTAGGGTCCAGGTGAGGGTACGACAACGCTTTAGGGGGAGCGTACGTGTGAGGGCGAGTGTTAGTGTCAGCGTACGGGTTAGGATTAGGGGACATGTGAGGGTCAGGCTTCGGAGAAGGGTTAGGTTTAGGGTTCGGCCTAGGGTTAGGGTTAGGGGACGGGGACGGTTTAGGGTCCAGGTGAGGGTACGACAACGCTTTAGGGGGAGCGTACGTGTGAGGGCGCAGTTTAGTGTCAGCGTACGGGTTAGGATTAGGGGACGGGTGAGGGTCAGGCTTCGGGGAAGGGTTAGGGTTAGGGTTCGGGCTAGGATTAGGGTTAGGGGACGGGGACGGTTTAGGGTCCAGGTGAGGGTACGACAACGCTTTAGGGGGAGCGTACGTGTGAGGGCGCGGGTTAGTGTCAGCGTACGGGTTAGGATTAGGGGACGGGTGAGGATCAGGCTTCGGGGAAGGGTTAGGGTTAGGGTTCGGGCTAGGGTTAGGGTTAGGGGGCTGGGACGGTTTAGGGTCCAGGTGAGGGTACGACAACGCTTTAGGGGGAGCGTACGTGTGAGGGCGCGGGTTAGTGTCAGCGTACGGGTTAGGATTAGGTGACGGGTGAGGGTCAGGCTTCGGGGAAGGGTTAGGGTTAGGGTTCGCGCTAGGGTTAGGGTTCGGGGACGGGGACGGTTTAGGGTCCAAGTGAGGATACGACAACGCTTTAGGGGGAGCGTAAGTGTGAGGGCGCGGGTTAGTGTCAGCGTACGGGTTAGGATTAGGGGACGGGTGAGGGTGAGGCTTCGGGGAAGGGTTAGGGTTAGGGTTCGGGCTAGGGTTAGGGTTAGGGGACGGGGACGGTTTAGGGTCCAGGTAAGGGTACGACAACGCTTTAGGGGTGCGTACGTGTGAGGGCGCGGGTTAGTGTCAGCGTACGGGTTAGGATTAGGGGACGGGTGAGGGTCAGGCTTCGGGGAAGGATTAGGGTTAGGGTTCGGGCTAGGGTTAGGGTTAGGGGACGGGGACGGTTTAGGGTCCAGGTGAGGGTACGACAACGCTTTAGGGGGAGCGTACGTGTGAGGGCGCGGATTAGTGTCAGCGTACGGGTTAGGATTAGGGGACGGGTGAGGGTCAGGCATCGGGGAAGTGTTAGGGTTAGGGTTCGGGCTAGGATAAGGGTTAGGGGACGGGGACGGTTTAGGTTCTAGGTGAGGGTACGACAACGCTTTAGGGGGAGCGTACGTGTGAGGGCGCGGGTTAGTGTCAGCGTACGGGTTAGGATTAGGGAACGGTTGAGGGTCAGGCTTCGGGGAAGGGTTAGGGTTAGGGTTCGGGCTAGGGTTAGGGTTAGGGGACGGGGACGGTTTAGGGTCCAGGTGATGGTACGACAACGCTTTAGGGGGAGCGTACGTGTGAGGACGGGGGTTAGTGTCAGCGTACGGTTTAGGATTAGGGGATGGGTGAGAGTCAGGCTTCGGGGAAGGGTTAGGGTTAGGGTTCGGGCTAGGGTTAGGGTTAGGGGACGGGGACGGTTTAGGGTCCAGATGAGGGTACGACAACGCTTTAGGGGGAGCATAGGTGTGAGGGCGCGAGTTAGTGTCAGCGTATGGATTAGGATTAGCGGACGGGTGAGGGTCAGGCTTCGGGGAAGGGTTAGGGTTAGGGTTCGGGCTAGGGTTAGGGTTAGGGGACGGGGACGGTTTAGGGTCCAGGTGAGGGTACGACAACGCTTTAGGGGGAGCGTACGTGTGAGGGCGCGGGTTAGTGTCAGCGTACGGGTTGGGATTAGGGGACGGGTGAGGGTCAGGCTTCGGGGAAGGTTTAGGGTTAGGGTTAGGGCTAGGGTTAGGGTTAGGGGACGGGGACGGTTTAGGGTCCAGGTGAGGGTACGACAACGCTTTAGGGGGAGCGTACGTGTGAGGGCACGGGTTAGTGTCAGCGTACAGTTTCGGATTAGGGGACGGGTGAGGGTCAGGCTTCGGGGAAGGGTTAGGGTTAGGGTTCGGGCTAGGGTTAGGGTTAGGGGACGGGGACGGTTTAGGGTCCAGGTGAGGGTACGACAACGCTTTAGGGGGAGCGTACGTGTGAGGGCGCGGGTTAGTGTCAGCGTACGGGTTAGGATTAGGGGACGGGTGAGGGTCAGGCTTCGGGGAAGGGTTAGGGTTAGGGTTCGGGCTAGGGTTAGGGTTAGGGGACGGGGACGGTTTAGGGTCCAGGTGAGGGTACGACAACGCTTTAGGGGGAGCGTACGTGTGAGGGCGCGGGTTAGTGTCAGCGTACGGGTTAGGATTAGGGGACGGGTGAGGGTCAGGCTTCGGGGAAGGGTTAGGGTTAGGGTTCGGGCTAGGGTTAGGGTTAGGGGACGGGGACGGTTTAGGGTCCAGGTGAGGGTACGACAACGCTTTAGGTGGAGCGTACGTGTGAGGGCGCGGGTTAGTGTCAGCGTACGGGTTCGGATTAGGGGACGGTTGAGGGTCAGGCTTCGGGGAAGGTTTAGGGTTAGGATTCGGGCTAGGGTTAGGTTTAGGGGACGGGGACGGTTTAGGGTCCAGGTGAGGGTACGACAACGCTTTAGGGGGAGCGTACGTGTGAGGGCGCGGGTTAGTGTCAGCGTACGGGTTAGGATTAGGGGACGGGTGAGGGTCAGGCTTCGGGGAAGTGTTAGGGTTAGGGTTCGGGCTAGGGTTAGGGTTAGGGGACGGGGACGGTTTAGGGTCCAGGTGAGGGTACGACAACGCTTTAGGGGGAGCGTACGTGTGAGGGCGCGGTTTAGTGTCAGCGTACGGGTTAGGATTTGGGGACGGGTGAGGGTCAGGCTTCGGGGAAGGGTTAAGGTTAGGGTTCGGGCTAGGGTTAGGGTTAGGGGACGGGGACGGTTTAGGGTCCAGGTGATGGTACGACAACGCTTTAGGGGGAGCGTACGTGTGAGGGCGCGGGTTAGTGTCAGCGTACGGGTTGGGATTAGGGGACGGGTGAGGGTCAGGCTTCGGGGAAGGGTTAGGGTTAGGGTTCGGGCTGGGGTTAGGGTTAGGGGACGGGGACGGTTTAGGGTCCAGGTGAGGGTACGACAACGCTTTAGGGGGAGCATAGTTGTGAGGGCGCGGGTTAGTGTCAGCGTATGGATTAGGATTAGGGGACGGGTGAGGGTCAGGCTTCGGGGAAGTGTTAGGGTTAGGTTTCGGGCTAGGGTTAGGGTTAGGGGACGGGGACGGTTTAGGGTCCAGGTGAGGGTACGACAGCGCTTTAGGGGGAGCGTACGTGTGAGGGCGCGGGTTAGTGTCAGCGTACGGGTTAGGATTAGGGGACGGGTGAGGGTCAGGCTTCGGGGAAGTGTTAGGGTTAGGGTTCGGGCTAGGGTTAGGGTTAGGGGACGGGGACGGTTTAGGGTCCATGTGAGGGTACGACAACACTTTAGGGGGAGCGTACGTGTGAGGGCGCGGGTTAGTGTCAGCGTACGGGTTAGGATTAGGGGACGTGTGAGGGTCAGGCTTCGGAGAAGGGTTAGGTTTAGGGTTCGGCCTAGGGTTAGGGTTAGGGGACGGGGACGGTTTAGGGTCCAGGTGAGGGTACGACAACGCTTTAGGGGGAGCGTACGTGTGAGGGCGCGGGTTAGTGTCAGCGTACGGGTTAGGATTAGGGGACGGGTGAGGGTCAGGCTTCGGGGAAGGGTTAGGGTTAGGGTTCGGGCTAGAGTTAGGGTTAGGGGACGGGGACGGTTTAGGGTCCAGGTGAGGGTACGACAACGCTTTAGGGGGTGCGTACGTGTGAGGGCGCTGGTTAGTGTCAGCGTACGGGTTAGGATTAGGGGACGGGTGAGGGTCAGGCTTCGGGGAAGTGTTAGGGTTAGGGTTCGGGCTAGGGTTAGGGTTAGGGGACGGGGACGGTTTAGGGTCCAGGTGAGGGTACGACAACGCTTTAGGGGGAGCGTACGTGTGAGGGCGCGGGTTAGTGTCAGCGTATGGATTAGGATTAGGGGACGGGTGAGGGTCAGGCTTCGGGGAAGGGTTAGGGTTAGGGTTCGGGCTAGGGTTAGGGTTACGCGACGGGGAAGGTTTAGGGTCCAGGTGAGGGTACGACAACGCTTTAGGGGGAGCGTACGTGTGAGGGCGCGGGTTAGTGTCAGCGTACGGGTTAGGATTAGGGGACGGGTGAGGGTCAGGCTTCGGGGAAGGGTTAGGGTTAGGGTTCGGGCTAGGGTTAGGGTTAGGGGACGGGGACGGTTTAGGGTCCAGGTGATTGTACGACAACGCTTTAGGGGGAGCGTACGTGTGAGGACGGGGGTTAGTGTCAGCGTACGGGTTAGGATTAGGGGATGGGTGAGAGTCAGGCTTCGGGGAAGGGTTAGGGTTAGGGTTCGGGCTAGGGTTAGGGTTAGGGGACGGGGATGGTTTAGAGTCCAGATGAGGGTACGACAACGCTTTAGGGGGAGCATAGGTGTGAGGGCGCGAGTTAGTGTCAGCGTACGGTTTCGGATTAGGGGACGGGTGAGGGTCAGGCTTCGGGGAAGGGTTAGGGTTAGGGTTCGGGCTAGGGTTAGGGTTAGGGGACGGGGACGGTTTAGGGTCCAGGTGAGGGTACGACAACGCTTTAGGGGGAGCGTACGTGTGAGGGCGCGGGTTAGTGTCAGCGTACGGGTTGGGATTAGGGGACGGGTGAGGGTCAGGCTTCGGGGAAGGGTTAGGGTTAGGGTTCGGGCTAGGGTTAGGGTTAGGGGACGGGGACGGTTTAGGGTCCAGGTGAGGGTACGACAACGCTTTAGGGGGAGCGTACGTGTGAGGGCGCGGGTTAGTGTCAGCGTACAGTTTCGGATTAGGGGACGGGTGAGGGTCAGGCTTCGGGGAAGGGTTAGGGTTAGGGTTCGGGCTAGGGTTAGGGTTAGGGGACGGGGACGGTTTAGGGTCCAGGTGAGGGTACGACAACGCTTTAGGGGGAGCGTACGTGTGAGGGCGCGGGTTAGTGTCAGCGTACGGGTTAGGATTAGGGGACGGGTGAAGGTCAGGCTTCGGGGAAGGGTTAGGGTTAGGGTTCGGGCTAGGGTTAGGGTTAGGGGACGGGGACTGTTTAGGGTCCAGGTGAGGGTACGACAACGCTTTAGGGGTAGCGTACGTGTGAGGGCGCGGGTTAGTGTCAGCGTACGGGTTAGGATTAGGGGACGGGTGAGGGTCAGGCTTCGGGGAAGGGTTAGGGTTAGGGTTCGGGCTAGGGTTAGGGTTAGGGGACGGGGACAGTTTAGGGTCCAGGTGAGGGTACGACAACGCTTTAGGTGGAGCGTACGTGTGAGGGCGCGGGTTAGTGTCAGCGTACGGGTTCGGATTAGGGGACGGTTGAGGGTCAGGCTTCGGGGAAGGTTTAGGGTTAGGATTCGGGCTAGGGTTAGGTTTAGGGGACGGGGACGGTTTAGGGTCCAGGTGAGGGTACGACAACGCTTTAGGGAGAGCGTACGTGTGAGGGCGCGGGTTAGTGTCAGCGTACGGGTTAGGATTAGGGGACGGGTGAGGGTCAGGCTTCGGGGAAGTGTTAGGGTTAGGGTTCGGGCTGGGGTTAGGGTTAGGGGACGGGGACGGTTTAGGGTCCAGGTGAGGGTACGACAACGCTTTAGGGGGAGCGTACGTGTGAGGGCGCGGTTTAGTGTCAGCGTACGGGTTAGGATTAGGGGACGGGTGAGGGTCAGGCTTCGGGGAAGGGTTAAGGTTAGGGTTCGGGCTAGGGTTAGGGTTAGGGGACGGGGACGGTTTAGGGTCCAGGTGATGGTACGACAACGCTTTAGGGGGAGCGTACGTGTGAGGGCGCGGGTTAGTGTCAGCGTACGGGTTGGGATTAGGGGACGGGTGAGGGTCAGGCTTCGGGGAAGGGTTAGGGTTAGGGTTCGGGCTGGGGTTAGGGTTAGGGGACGGGGACGGTTTAGGGTCCAGGTGAGGGTACGACAACGCTTTAGGGGGAGCATAGTTGTGAGGGCGCGGGTTAGTGTCAGCGTATGGATTAGGATTAGGGGACGGGTGAGGGTCAGGCTTCGGGGAAGGGTTAGGGTTAGGTTTCGGGCTAGGGTTAGGGTTAGGGGACGGGGACGGTTTAGGGTCCAGGTGAGGGTACGACAGCGCTTTAGGGGGAGCGTACGTGTGAGGGCGCGGGTTAGTGTCAGCGTACGGGTTAGGATTAGGGGACGGGTGAGGGTCAGGCTTCGGGGAAGTGTTAGGGTTAGGGTTCGGGCTAGGGTTAGGGTTAGGGGACGGGGACGGTTTAGGGTCCAGGTGAGGGTACGACAACGCTTTAGGGGGAGCGTACGTGTGAGGGTGTGGTTTAGTGTCAGCGTACGGGTTAAGATTAGGGGACGTGTGAGGGTCAGGCTTCGGAGAAGCGTTAGGTTTAGGGTTCGGCCTAGGGTTAGGGTTAGGGGACGGGGACGGTTTAGGGTCCAGGTGAGGGTACGACAACGCTTTAGGCGGAGCGTACGTGTGAGGGCGCGGGTTAGTGTCAGCGTACGGGTTAGGATTAGGGGACGGGTGAGGGTCAGGCTTCGGGGAAGGGTTAGGGTTAGGGTTCGGGCTAGAGTTAGGGTTAGGGGACGGGGACGGTTTAGGGTCCAGGTGAGGGTACGACAACGCTTTAGGGGGTGCGTACGTGTGAGGGCGCTGGTTAGTGTCAGCGTACGGGTTAGGATTAGGGGACGGGTGAGGGTCAGGCTTCGGGGAAGGGTTAGGGTTAGGGTTCGGGCTAGGGTTAGGGTTAGGGGACGGGGACTGTTTAGGGTCCAGGTGAGGGTACGACAACGCTTTAGGGGGAGCATAGGTGTGAGGGCGCGAGTTAGTGTCAGCGTACGGTTTCGGATTAGGGGACGGGTGAGGGTCAGGCTTCGGGGAAGGGTTAGGGTTAGGGTTCGGGCTAGGGTTAGGGTTAGGGGACGGGGACGGTTTAGGGTCCAGGTGAGGGTACGACAACGCTTTAGGGGGAGCGTACGTGTGAGGGCGCGGGTTAGTGTCAGCGTACGGGTTGGGATTAGGGGACGGGTGAGGGTCAGGCTTCGGGGAAGGGTTAGGGTTAGGGTTCGGGCTAGGGTTAGGGTTAGGGGACGGGGACGGTTTAGGGTCCAGGTGAGGGTACGACAACGCTTTAGGGGGAGCGTACGTGTGAGGGCGCGGGTTAGTGTCAGCGTACGGGTTGGGATTAGGGGCCGGGTGAGGGTCAGGCTTCGGGGAAGGTTTAGGGTTAGGGTTCGGGCTAGGGTTAGGGTTAGGGGACGGGGACGGTTTAGGGTCCAGGTGAGGGTACGACAACGCTTTAGGGGGAGCGTACGTGTGAGGGCGCGGGTTAGTGTCAGCGTACAGTTTCGGATTAGGGGACGGGTGAGGGTCAGGCTTCGGGGAAGGGTTAGGGTTAGGGTTCGGGCTAGGGTTAGGGTTAGGGGACGGGGACGGTTTAGGGTCCAGGTGAGGGTACGACAACGCTTTAGGGGGAGCGTACGTGTGAGGGCGCGGGTTAGTGTCAGCGTACGGGTTAGGATTATGGGACGGGTGAAGGTCAGGCTTCGGGGAAGGGTTAGGGTTAGGGTTCGGGCTAGGGTTAGGGTTAGGGGACGGGGACTGTTTAGGGTCCAGGTGAGGGTACGACAACGCTTTAGGGGGAGCGTACGTGTGAGGGCGCGGGTTAGTGTCAGCGTACGGGTTAGGATTAGGGGACGGGTGAGGGTCAGGCTTCGGGGAAGGGTTAGGGTTAGGGTTCGGGCTAGGGTTAGGGTTAGGGGACGGGGACAGTTTAGGGTCCAGGTGAGGGTACGACAACGCTTTAGGTGGAGCGTACGTGTGAGGGCGCGGGTTAGTGTCAGCGTACGGGTTCGGATTAGGGGACGGTTGAGGGTCAGGCTTCGGGGAAGGTTTAGGGTTAGGATTCGGGCTAGGGTTAGGTTTAGGGGACGGGGACGGTTTAGGGTCCAGGTGAGGGTACGACAACGCTTTAGGGAGAGCGTACGTGTGAGGGCGCGGGTTAGTGTCAGCGTACGGGTTAGGATTAGGGGACGGGTGAGGGTCAGGCTTCGGGGAAGTGTTAGGGTTAGGGTTCGGGCTGGGGTTAGGGTTAGGGGACGGGGACGGTTTAGGGTCCAGGTGAGGGTACGACAACGCTTTAGGGGGAGCGTACGTGTGAGGGCGCGGTTTAGTGTCAGCGTACGGGTTAGGATTAGGGGACGGGTGAGGGTCAGGCTTCGGGGAAGGGTTAAGGTTAGGGTTCGGGCTAGGGTTAGGGTTAGGGGACGGGGACAGTTTAGGGTCCAGGTGATGGTACGACAACGCTTTAGGGGGAGCGTACGTGTGAGGGCGCGGGTTAGTGTCAGCGTACGGGTTGGGATTAGGGGACGGGTGAGGGTCAGGCTTCGGGGAAGGGTTAGGGTTAGGGTTCGGGCTGGGGTTAGGGTTAGGGGACGGGGACGGTTTAGGGTCCAGGTGAGGGTACGACAACGCTTTAGGGGGAGCATAGTTGTGAGGGCGCGGGTTAGTGTCAGCGTATGGATTAGGATTAGGGGACGGGTGAGGGTCAGGCTTCGGGGAAGGGTTAGGGTTAGGTTTCGGGCTAGGGTTAGGGTTAGGGGACGGGGACGGTTTAGGGTCCAGGTGAGGGTACGACAGCGCTTTAGGGGGAGCGTACGTGTGAGGGCGCGGGTTAGTGTCAGCGTACGGGTTAGGATTAGGGGACGGGTGAGGGTCAGGCTTCGGGGAAGTGTTAGGGTTAGGGTTCGGGCTAGGGTTAGGGTTAGGGGACGGGGACGGTTTAGGGTCCAGGTGAGGGTACGACAACGCTTTAGGGGGAGCGTACGTGTGAGGGTGTGGTTTAGTGTCAGCGTACGGGTTAAGATTAGGGGACGTGTGAGGGTCAGGCTTCGGAGAAGCGTTAGGTTTAGGGTTCGGCCTAGGGTTAGGGTTAGGGGACGGGGACGGTTTAGGGTCCAGGTGAGGGTACGACAACGCTTTAGGCGGAGCGTACGTGTGAGGGCGCGGGTTAGTGTCAGCGTACGGGTTAGGATTAGGGGACGGGTGAGGGTCAGGCTTCGGGGAAGGGTTAGGGTTAGGGTTCGGGCTAGAGTTAGGGTTAGGGGACGGGGACGGTTTAGGGTCCAGGTGAGGGTACGACAACGCTTTAGGGGGTGCGTACGTGTGAGGGCGCTGGTTAGTGTCAGCGTACGGGTTAGGATTAGGGGACGGGTGAGGGTCAGGCTTCGGGGAAGGGTTAGGGTTAGGGTTCGGGCTAGGGTTAGGGTTAGGGGACGGGGACTGTTTAGGGTCCAGGTGAGGGTACGACAACGCTTTAGGGGGAGCGTACGTGTGAGGGCGCGGGTTAGTGTCAGCGTACGGGTTAGGATTAGGGGCCGGGTGAGGGTCAGGCTTCGGGGAAGGGTTAGGGTTAGGGTTCTGGCTAGGGTTAGGGTTAGGGGACGGGGACGGTTTAGGGTCCAGGTGAGGGTACGACAACGCTTTAGGGGGAGCGTACGTGTGAGGGCGCGGGTTAGTGTCAGCGTACGGGTTAGGATTAGGGGACGGGTGAGGGTCAGGCTTCGGGGAAGGGTTAGGGTTAGGGTTCGGGCTAGGGTTAGGGTTAGGGGACGGGGACGGTTTAGGGTCCAGGTGAGGGTACGACAACGCTTTAGGGGGAGCGTACGTGTGAGGGCGCGGGTTAGTGTCAGCGTACGGGTTAGGATTAGGGGACGGGTGAGGGTCAGGCTTCGGGGAAGGGTTAGGGTTAGGGTTCGGGCTAGGGTTAGGGTTAGGGGACGGGGACGGTTTAGGGTCCAGGTGAGGGTACAACAACGCTTTAGGTGGAGCGTACGTGTGAGGGTGCGGGTTAGTGTCAGCGTACGGGTTCGGATTAGGGGACGGTTGAGGGTCAGGCTTCGGGGAAGGGTTAGGGTTAGGATTCGGGCTAGGGTTAGGTTTAGGGGACGGGGACGGATTAGGGTGCAGGTGAGGGTACGACAACGCTTTAGGGGGAGCGTACGTGTGAGGGCGCGGGTTAGTGTCAGCGTACGGGTTAGGATTAGGGGACGGGTGAGGGTCAGGCTTCGGGGAAGGGTTAGGGTTAGGGTTCGGGCTAGGGTTAGGGTTAGGGGACGGGGACGGTTTAGGGTCCAGGTGAGGGTACGACAACGCTTTAGGGGGAGCATACGTGTGAGGGCGCGGGTTAGTGTCAGCATACGGGTTAGGATTAGGGGACGGGTGAGGGTCAGGCTTCGGGGAAGGGTTAGGGTTAGGGTTAGGGCTAGGGTTAGGGTTAGGGGACGGGGACGGTTTAGGGTCCAGGTGATGGTACGACAACGCTTTAGGGGGAGCGTACGTGTGAGGGCGCGGGTTAGTGTCAGCGTACGGGTTGGGATTAGGGGACGGGTGAGGGTCAGGCTTCGGGGAAGGGTTAGGGTTAGGGATCGGGCTGGGGTTAGGGTTAGGGGACGGGGACGGTTTAGGGTCCAGGTGAGGGTACGACAACGCTTTAGGGGGAGCATAGTTGTGAGGGCGCGGGTTAGTGTCAGCGTATGGATTAGGATTAGGGGACGGGTGAGGGTCAGGCTTCGGGGAAGGGTTAGGGTTAGGTTTCGGGCTAGGGTTAGGGTTAGGGGACGGGGACGGTTTAGGGTCCAGGTGAGGGTACGACAGCGCTTTAGGGGGAGCGTACGTGTGAGGGCGCGGGTTAGTGTCAGCGTACGGGTTAGGATTAGGGGACGGGTGAGGGTCAGGCTTCGGGGAAGTGTTAGGGTTAGGGTTCGGGCTAGGGTTAGGGTTAGGGGACGGGGACGGTTTAGGGTCCAGGTGAGGGTACGACAACGCTTTAGGGGGAGCGTACGTGTGAGGGTGTGGGTTAGTGTCAGCGTACGGGTTAGGATTAGGGGACGTGTGAGGGTCAGGCTTCGGAGAAGTTTTAGGGTTAGGGTTCGGGCTAGGGTTAGGGTTAGGGGATGGGGACGGTTTAGGGTCCAGGTGAGGGTACGACAACGCTTTAGGGGAAGCGTACGTGTGAGGGCGCGGGTTAGTGTCAGCGTACGGGTTCGGATTAGGGGACGGTTGAGGGTCAGGCTTCGGGGAAGGGTTAGGGTTAGGGTTCGGGCTAGGGTTAGGGTTAGGGGACGGGGACGGTTTAGGGTCCAGGTGACGGTACGACAACGCTTTAGGGGGAGCGTACGTGTGAGGGCGCGGGTTAGTGTCAGCGTACGGGTTAGGATTAGGGGACGGGTGAGGGTGAGGCTTCAGGGAAGGGTTAGTGTTAGGGTTCGGGCTAGGGTTAGGGTTAGGGGACGGGGACGGTTTAGGGTCCAGATGAGGGTACGACAACGCTTTAGGGGGAGCGTACGTGTGAGGGCGCGGGTTAGTGTCAGCGTACGGGTTAGGATTAGGGGACGGGTGAGGGTCAGGCTTCGGGGAAGTTTTAGGGTTAGGGTTCGGGCTAGGGTTAGGGTTAGGGGACGGGGACGGTTTAGGGTCCAGGTGAGGGTACGACAACGCTTTAGGGGAAGCGTACGTGTGAGGGCGCGGGTTAGTGTCAGCGTACGGGTTAGGATTAGGGGACGGGTGAGGGTCAGGCTTCGGGGAAGGGTTAGGGTTAGGGTTCGGGCTAGGGTTAGGGTTAGGGTACGGGGACGGTTTAGGGTCCAGGTGAGGGTACGACAACGCTTTAGGGGGAGCGTACGTGTGAGGGCGCGGGTTAGTGTCAGTGTACGGGTTAGGATTAGGGCACGGGTGAGGGTCAGCCTTCGGGGAAGTGTTAGGGTTAGGGTTCGGGCTAGGGTTAGGGTTAGGGGACGGGGACGGTTTAGGGTCCAGGTGAGGGTACGACAACGCTTTAGGGGGAGCGTACGTGTGGGGGCGCGGGTTAGTGTCAGTGTACGGGTTAGGATTAGGGCACGGGTGAGGGTCAGGCTTCGGGGAAGTGTTAGGGTTAGGGTTCGGGCTAGGGTTAGGGTTAGGGGACGGGGACGGTTTAGGGTCCAGGTGAGGGTACGACAACGCTTTAGGGGGAGCGTACGTGTGAGGGCGCGGGTTAGTGTCAGCGTACGGGTTGGGATTAGGGGACGGGTGAGGGTCAGGCTTCGGGGAAGGTTTAGGGTTAGGGTTCGGGCTAGGGTTAGGGTTAGGGGACGGGGACGGTTTAGGGTCCAGGTGAGGGTACGACAGCGCTTTAGGGGGAGCGTACGTGTGAGGGCGCGGGTTAGTGTCAGCGTACGGTTTCGGATTAGGGGACGGGTGAGGGTCAGGCTTCGGGGAAGGGTTAGGGTTAGGGTTCGGGCTAGGGTTAGGTTTAGGGGACGGGGACGGTTTAGGGTCCAGGTGAGGGTACGACAACGCTTTAGGTGGAGCGTACGTGTGAGGGCGCGGGTTAGTGTCAGCGTACGGGTTCCGATTAGGGGACGGTTGAGGGTCAGGCTTCGGGGAAGGGTTAGGGTTAGGGTTCGGGCTAGGGTTAGCGTTAGGGGACGGGGACGGTTTAGGGTTCAGGTGACGGTACGACAACGCTTTAGGGGGAGCGTACGTGTGAGGGCGCGGGTTAGTGTCAGCGTACGGGTTAGGATTAGGGGACGGGTGAGGGTCAGGCTTCGGGGAAGGGTTAGGGTTAGGGTTCGGGCTAGGGTTAGGGTTAGGGGACGGGGACGGTTTAGGGTCCAGGTGAGGGTACGACAACGCTTTAGGGGGAGCGTACGTGTGAGGGCGCGGGTTAGTGTCAGCGTACGGGTTAGGATTAGGGGACGGGTGAGGGTCAGGCTTCGGGGAAGTTTTAGGGTTAGGGTTCGGGCTAGGGTTAGGGTTAGGGGATGGGGACGGTTTAGGGTCCAGGTGAGGGTACGACAACGCTTTAGGGGAAGCGTACGTGTGAGGGCGCGGGTTAGTGTCAGCGTACGGGTTCGGATTAGGGGACGGTTGAGGGTCAGGCTTCGGGGAAGGGTTAGGGTTAGGGTTCGGGCTAGGGTTAGGGTTAGGGGACGGGGACGGTTTAGGGTCCAGGTGACGGTACGACAACGCTTTAGGGGGAGCGTACGTGTGAGGGCGCGGGTTAGTGTCAGCGTACGGGTTAGGATTAGGGGACGGGTGAGGGTGAGGCTTCAGGGAAGGGTTAGTGTTAGGGTTCGGGCTAGGGTTAGGGTTAGGGGACGGGGACGGTTTAGGGTCCAGATGAGGGTACGACAACGCTTTAGGGGGAGCGTACGTGTGAGGGCGCGGGTTAGTGTCAGCGTACGGGTTATGATTAGGGGACGGGTGAGGGTCAGGCTTCGGGGAAGTTTTAAGGTTAGGGTTCGGGCTAGGGTTAGGGTTAGGGGACGGGGACGGTTTAGGGTCCAGGTGAGGGTACGACAACGCTTTAGGGGAAGCGTACGTGTGAGGGCGCGGGTTAGTGTCAGCGTACGGGTTAGGATTAGGGGACGGGTGAGGGTCAGGCTTCGGGGAAGGGTTAGGGTTAGGGTTCGGGCTAGGGTTAGGGTTAGGGTACGGGGACGGTTTAGGGTCCAGGTGAGGGTACGACAACGCTTTAGGGGGAGCGTACGTGTGAGGGCGCGGGTTAGTGTCAGTGTACGGGTTAGGATTAGGGCACGGGTGAGGGTCAGCCTTCGGGGAAGTGTTAGGGTTAGGGTTCGGGCTAGGGTTAGGGTTAGGGGACGGGGACGGTTTAGGGTCCAGGTGAGGGTACGACAACGCTTTAGGGGGAGCGTACGTGTGAGGGCGCGGGTTAGTGTCAGCGTACGGGTTAGGATTAGGGGACGGGTGAGGGTCAGGCTTCGGGGAAGGGTTAGGGTTAGGGTTCGGGCTAGGGTTAAGGTTCGTGGACTGGGACGTTTAGGTTCCAGGTGAGGGTACGACAACGCTTTAGGGGGAGCGTACGTGTGAGGGCGCGGGTTAGTGTCAGCGTACGGGTTAGGATTAGGGGACGGGTGAGGGTCAGGCTTCGGGGAAGGGTTAGGGTTAGTGTTCGGGCTAGGGTTAGGGTTAGGGGACGGGGACGGTTTAGGGTCCAGGTGAGGGTACGACAACGCTTTAGGGGGAGCGTACGTGTGAGGTCGCGGGTTAGTGTCAGCGTACGGGTTGGGATTAGGGGACGGTTGAGGGTCAGGCTTCGGGGAAGGGTTAGGGTTAGGGTTCGGGCTAGGGTTAGGGTTAGGGGACGGGGACGGTTTAGGGTCCAGGTGAGGGTACGACAACGCTTTAGGGGGAGCGTACGTGTGAGGGCGCGGGTTAGTGTCAGCGTACGGTTTGGGATTAGGGGACGGGTGAGGGTCAGGCTTCGGGGAAGGGTTAGGGTTAGGGTTCGGGCTAGGGTTAGGGTTAGGGGACGGGGACGGTTTAGGGTCCAGGTGAGGGTACGACAACGCTTTAGGGGGAGCGTACGTGTGAGGGCGCGGGTTAGTGTCAGCGTACGGGTTGGGATTAGGGGACGGGTGAGGGTCAGGCTTCGGGGAAGGTTTAGGGTTAGGGTTCGGGCTAGGGTTAGGGTTAGGGGACGGGAACGGTTTAGGGTCCAGGTGAGGGTACGACAGCGCTTTAGGGGGAGCGTACGTGTGAGGGCGTGGGTTAGTGTCAGCGTACGGTTTCGGATTAGGGGACGGGTGAGGGTCAGGCTTCGGGGAAGGGTTAGGGTTAGGGTTCGGGCTAGGGTTAGGGTTAGGGGACGGGGACGGTTTAGGGTCCAGGTGAGGGTACGACAACGCTTTAGGTGGAGCGTACGTGTGAGGGCGCGGGTTAGTGTCAGCGTACGGGTTCGGATTAGGGGACGGTTGAGGGTCAGGCTTCGGGGAAGGGTTAGGGTTAGGGTTCGGGCTAGGGTTAGGGTTAGGGGACGGGGACGGTTTAGGGTCCAGGTGACGGTACGACAACGCTTTAGGGGGAGCGTACGTGTGAGGGCGCGGGTTAGTGTCAGCGTACGGGTTAGGATTAGGGGACGGGTGAGGGTCAGGCTTCGGGGAAGGGTTAGGGTTAGGGTTCGGGCTAGGGTTAGGGTTAGGGGACGGGGACGGTTTAGGGTCCAGGTGAGGGTACGACAACGCTTTAGGGGGAGCGTACGTGTGAGGGCGCGGGTTAGTGTCAGCGTACGGGTTAGGATTAGGGGACGGGTGAGGGTCAGGCTTCGGGGAAGGGTTAGGGTTAGGGTTCGGGCTAGGGTTAGGGTTAGGGGACGGGGACGGTTTAGGGTCCAGGTGAAGGTACGACAACGCTTTAGGGAGAGCGTACGTGTGAGGGCGCGGGTTAGTGTCAGCGTACGGGTTAGGATTAGGGGACGGGTGAGGGTCAGGCTTCGGGGAAGTGTTAGGGTTAGGGTTCGGGCTAGGGTTAGGGTTAGGGGACGGGGACGGTTTAGGGTCCAGGTGAGGGTACGACAACGCTTTAGGGGGAGCGTACGTGTGAGGGCGCGGGTTAGTGTCAGTGTACGGGTTAGGATTAGGGCACGGGTGAGGGTCAGGCTTCGGGGAAGTGTTAGGGTTAGGGTTCGGGCTAGGGTTAGGGTTAGGGGACGGGGACGGTTTAGGGTCCAGGTGAGGGTACGACAACGCTTTAGGGGGAGCGTATGTGTGAGGGCGCGGGTTAGTGTCAGCGTACGGGTTAGGATTAGGGGACGGGTGAGGGTCAGGCTTCGGGGAAGGGTTAGGGTTAGGGTTCGGGCTAGGGTTAAGGTTCGTGGACGGGGACGTTTAGGGTCCAGGTGAGGGTACGACAACGCTTTAGGGGGAGCGTACGTGTGAGGGCGCGGGTTAGTGTCAGCGTACGGGTTAGGATTAGGGGACGGGTGAGGGTCAGGCTTCGCGGAAGGGTTAGGGTTAGGGTTCGGGCTAGGGTTAGGGTTAGGGGACGGGGACGGTTTAGGGTCCAGGTGAGGGTACGACAACGCTTTAGGGGGAGCGTACGTGTGAGGTCGCGGGTTAGTGTCAGCGTACGGGTTGGGGTTAGGGGACGGTTGAGGGTCAGGCTTCGGGGAAGGGTTAGGGTTAGGGTTCGGGCTAGGGTTAGGGTTAGGGGACGGGGACGGTTTAGGGTCCAGGTGAGGGTACGACAACGCTTTAGGGGGAGCGTACGTGTGAGGGCGCGGGTTAGTGTCAGCGTACGGGTTGGGATTAGGGGACGGGTGAGGGTCAGGCTTCGGGGAAGGGTTAGGGTTAGGGTTCGGGCTAGGGTTAGGGTTAGGGGACGGGGACGGTTTAGGGTCCAGGTGAGGGTACGACAACGCTTTAGGGGGAGCGTACGTGTGAGGGCGCGGGTTAGTGTCAGCGTACGGGTTAGGATTAGGGGACGGGTGAGGGTCAGGCTTCGGGGAAGTTTTAGGGTTAGGGTTCGGGCTAGGGTTAGGGTTAGGGGACGGGGACGGTTTAGGGTCCAGGTGAGGGTACGACAACGCTTTAGGGGAAGCGTACGTGTGAGGGCGCGGGTTAGTGTCAGCGTACGGGTTAGGATTAGGGGACGGGTGAGGGTCAGGCTTCGGGGAAGGGTTAGGGTTAGGGTTCGGGCTAGGGTTAGGGTTAGGGTACGGGGACGGTTTAGGGTCCAGGTGAGGGTACGACAACGCTTTAGGGGGAGCGTACGTGTGAGGGCGCGGGTTAGTGTCAGTGTACGGGTTAGGATTAGGGCACGGGTGAGGGTCAGCCTTCGGGGAAGTGTTAGGGTTAGGGTTCGGGCTAGGGTTAGGGTTAGGGGACGGGGACGGTTTAGGGTCCAGGTGAGGGTACGACAACGCTTTAGGGGGAGCGTACGTGTGAGGGCGCGGGTTAGTGTCAGCGTACGGGTTAGGATTAGGGGACGGGTGAGGGTCAGGCTTCGGGGAAGGGTTAGGGTTAGGGTTCGGGCTAGGGTTAAGGTTCGTGGACTGGGACGTTTAGGTTCCAGGTGAGGGTACGACAACGCTTTAGGGGGAGCGTACGTGTGAGGGCGCGGGTTAGTGTCAGCGTACGGGTTAGGATTAGGGGACGGGTGAGGGTCAGGCTTCGGGGAAGGGTTAGGGTTAGTGTTCGGGCTAGGGTTAGGGTTAGGGGACGGGGACGGTTTAGGGTCCAGGTGAGGGTACGACAACGCTTTAGGGGGAGCGTACGTGTGAGGTCGCGGGTTAGTGTCAGCGTACGGGTTGGGATTAGGGGACGGTTGAGGGTCAGGCTTCGGGGAAGGGTTAGGGTTAGGGTTCGGGCTAGGGTTAGGGTTAGGGGACGGGGACGGTTTAGGGTCCAGGTGAGGGTACGACAACGCTTTAGGGGGAGCGTACGTGTGAGGGCGCGGGTTAGTGTCAGCGTACGGTTTGGGATTAGGGGACGGGTGAGGGTCAGGCTTCGGGGAAGGGTTAGGGTTAGGGTTCGGGCTAGGGTTAGGGTTAGGGAACGGGGACGGTTTAGGGTCCAGGTGAGGGTACGACAACGCTTTAGGGGGAGCGTACGTGTGAGGGCGCGGGTTAGTGTCAGCGTACGGGTTGGGATTAGGGGACGGGTGAGGGTCAGGCTTCGGGGAAGGTTTAGGGTTAGGGTTCGGGCTAGGGTTAGGGTTAGGGGACGGGAATGGTTTAGGGTCCAGGTGAGGGTACGACAGCGCTTTAGGGGGAGCGTACGTGTGAGGGCGCGGGTTAGTGTCAGCGTACGGTTTCGGATTAGGGGACGGGTGAGGGTCAGGCTTCGGGGAAGGGTTAGGGTTAGGGTTCGGGCTAGGGTTAGGGTTAGGGGACGGGGACGGTTTAGGGTCCAGGTGAGGGTACGACAACGCTTTAGGTGGAGCGTACGTGTGAGGGCGCGGGTTAGTGTCAGCGTACGGGTTCGGATTAGGGGACGGTTGAGGGTCAGGCTTCGGGGAAGGGTTAGGGTTAGGGTTCGGGCTAGGGTTAGCGTTAGGGGACGGGGACGGTTTAGGGTCCAGGTGACGGTACGACAACGCTTTAGGGGGAGCGTACGTGTGAGGGCGCGGGTTAGTGTCAGCGTACGGGTTAGGATTAGGGGACGGGTGAGGGTCAGGCTTCGGGGAAGGGTTAGGGTTAGGGTTCGGGCTAGGGTTAGGGTTAGGGGACGGGGACGGTTTAGGGTCCAGGTGAGGGTACGACAACGCTTTAGGGGGAGCGTACGTGTGAGGGCGCGGGTTAGTGTCAGCGTACGGGTTAGGATTAGGGGACGGGTGAGGGTCAGGCTTCGGGGAAGGGTTAGGGTTAGGGTTCGGGCTAGGGTTAGGGTTAGGGGACGGGGACGGTTTAGGGTCCAGGTGATGGTACAACGCTTTAGGGGGAGCGTACGTGTGAGGGCGCGGGTTAGTGTCAGCGTACGGGTTAGGATTAGGGGACGGGTGAGGGTCAGGCTTCGGAGAAGGGTTAGGGTTAGGGTTCGGGCTGGGGTTAGGGTTAGGGGACGGGGACGGTTTAGGGTCCAGGTGAGGGTACGACAACGCTTTAGGGGGAGCATAGTTGTGAGGGCGCGGGTTAGTGTCAGCGTATGGATTAGAATTAGGGGACGGGTGAGGGTCAGGCTTCGGGGAAGGGTTAGGGTTAGGGTTCGGGCTAGGGTTAGGGTTAGGGGACGGGGACGGTTTAGGGTCCAGGTGAAGGTACGACAACGCTTTAGGGGGAGCGTACGTGTGAGGGCGCGGGTTAGTGTCAGCGTACGGGTTAGGATTAGGGGACGGGTGAGGGTCAGGCTTCGGGGAAGTGTTAGGGTTAGGGTTCGGGCTAGGGTTAGGGTTAGGGGACGGGGACGGTTTAGGGTCCAGGTGAGGGTACGACAACGCTTTAGGGGGAGCGTACGTGTGAGGGCGCGGGTTAGTGTCAGTGTACGGGTTAGGATTAGGGCACGGGTGAGGGTCAGGCTTCGGGGAAGTGTTAGGGTTAGGGTTCGGGCTAGGGTTAGGGTTAGGGGACGGGGACGGTTTAGGGTCCAGGTGAGGGTACGACAACGCTTTAGGGGGAGCGTACGTGTGAGGGCGCGGGTTAGTGACAGCGTACGGGTTAGGATTAGGGGACGGGTGAGGGTCAGGCTTCGGGGAAGGGTTAGGGTTAGGGTTCGGGCTAGGGTTAAGGTTCGTGGACGGGGACGTTTAGGGTCCAGGTGAGGGTACGACAACGCTTTAGGGGGAGCGTACGTGTGAGGGCGCGGGTTAGTGTCAGCGTACGGGTTAGGATTAGGGGACGGGTGAGGGTCAGGCTTCGGGGAAGGTTTAGGGTTAGGGTTCGGGCTAGGGTTAGGGTTAGGGGACGGGGACGGTTTAGGGTCCAGGTGAGGGTACGACAACGCTTTAGGGGGAGCGTACGTGTGAGGTCGCGGGTTAGTGTCAGCGTACGGGTTGGGGTTAGGGGACGGTTGAGGGTCAGGCTTCGGGGAAGGGTTAGGGTTAGGGTTCGGGCTAGGGTTAGGGTTAGGGGACGGGGACGGTTTAGGGTCCAGGTGAGGGTACGACAACGCTTTAGGGGGAGCGTACGTGTGAGGGCGCGGGTTAGTGTCAGCGTACGGGTTGGGATTAGGGGACGGGTGAGGGTCAGGCTTCGGGGAAGGGTTAGGGTTAGGGTTCGGGCTAGGGTTAGGGTTAGGGGACGGGGACGGTTTAGGGTCCAGGTGAGGGTACGACAACGCTTTAGGTGGAGCGTACGTGTGAGGGCGCGGGTTAGTGTCAGCGTACGGGTTAGGATTAGGGGACGGTTGAGGGTCAGGCTTCGGGGAAGGGTTAGGGTTAGGGTTCGGGCTAGGGTTAGGGTTAGGGGACGGGGACGGTTTAGGGTCCAGGTGAGGGTACGACAACGCTTTAGGTGGAGCGTACGTGTGAGGGCGCGGGTTAGTGTCAGCGTACGGGTTAGGATTAGGGGACGGTTGAGGGTCAGGCTTCGGGGAAGGGTTACGGTTAGGGTTCGGGCTAGGGTTAGGGTTAGGGGACGGGGACGGTTTAGGGTCCAGGTGAGGGTACGACAACGCTTTAGGGGGAGCGTACGTGTGAGGGCGCGGGTTAGTGTCAGCGTACGGGTTAGGATTAGGGGACGGGTGAGGGTCAGGCTTCGGGGAAGGGTTAGGGTTAGGGTTCGGGCTAGGGTTAGGGTTAGGGGACGGGGACGGTTTAGGGTCCAGGTGAGGGTACGACAACGCTTTAGGGGGAGCGTACGTGTGAGGGCGCGGGTTAGTGTCAGCGTACGGGTTAGGATTAGGGGACGGGTGAGGGTCAGGCTTCGGGGAAGTGTTAGGGTTAGGGTTCGGGCTAGGGTTAGGGTTAGGGGACGGGGACGGTTTAGGGTCCAGGTGATGGTACGACAACGCTTTAGGGGGAGCGTACGTGTGAGGGCGCGGGTTAGTGTCAGCGTACGGGTTAGGATTAGGGGACGGGTGAGGGTCAGGCTTCGGAGAAGGGTTAGGGTTAGGGTTCGGGCTGGGGTTAGGGTTAGGGGACGGGGACGGTTTAGGGTCCAGGTGAGGGTACGACAACGCTTTAGGGGGAGCATAGTTGTGAGGGCGCGGGTTAGTGTCAGCGTATGGATTAGGATTAGGGGACGGGTGAGGGTCAGGCTTCGGGGAAGGGTTAGGGTTAAGGTTCGGGCTAGGGTTAGGGTTAGGGGACGGGGACGGTTTAGGGTCCAGGTGAGGGTACGACAACGCTTTAGGGGGAGCGTACGTGTGAGGGCGCGGGTTAGTGTCAGCGTACGGGTTAGGATTAGGGGACGGGTGAGGGTCAGGCTTCGGGGAAGTGTTAGGGTTAGGGTTCGGGCTAGGGTTAGGGTTAGGGGACGGGGACGGTTTAGGGTCCAGGTGAGAGTACGACAACGCTTTAGGGGGAGCGTACGTGTGAGGGCGAGGGTTAGTGTCAGCGTACGGGTTAGGATTAGGGGACGTGTGAGGGTCAGGCTTCGGAGAAGGGTTAGGTTTAGGGTTCGGGCTAGGGTTAGGTTTAGGGGACGGGGACGGTTTAGGGTCCAGGTGAGGGTACGACAACGCTTTAGGGGGAGCGTACGTGTGAGGGCGCGGGTTAGTGTCAGCGTACGGGTTGGGATTAGGGGACGGGTGAGGGTCAGGCTTCGGGGAAGGTTTAGGTTTAGGGTTCGGGCTAGGGTTAGGGTTAGGGGACGGGGACGGTTTAGGGTCCAGGTGAGGGTACGACAGCGCTTTAGGGGGAGCGTACGTGTGAGGGCGCGGGTTAGTGTCAGCGTACGGTTTCGGATTAGGGGACGGGTGACGGTCAGGCTTCGGGGAAGGGTTAGGGTTAGGGTTCGAGCTAGGGTTAGGGTTAGGGGACGGGGACGGTTTAGGGTCCAGGTGAGGGTACGACAACGCTTTAGGGGGAGCGTACGTGTGAGGGCAGGGTTAGTGTCAGCGTACGGGTTAGGATTAGGGGACGGGTGAGGGTCAGGCTTAGGGGAAGGGTTAGGGTTAGGGTTCGGGCTAAGGTTAGGGTTAGGGTACGGGGACGGTGTAGGGTCCAGGTGAGGGTACGACAACGCTTTAGGGGGAGCGTACGTGTAAGGGCGCGGGTTAGTGTCAGCGTACGGGTTAGGATTAGGGTACGGGTGAGGGTCAGGCTTCGGGGAAGGGTTAGGGTTAGGGTTCGGGCTAGGGTTAGGGTTAGGGGACGGGGACGGTTTAGGGTCCAGGTGAGGGTACGACAACGCTTTAGGTGGAGCGTACGTGTGAGGGCGCGGGTTAGTGTCAGCGTACGGGTTCGGATTAGGGGACGGTTGAGGGTCAGGCTTCGGGGAAGGTTTAGGGTTAGGGTTCGGGCTAGGGTTAGGGTTAGGGGACGGGGACGGTTTAGGGTCCAGGTGACGGTACGACAACGCTTTAGGGGGAGCGTACGTGTGAGGGCGCGGGTTAGTGTCAGCGTACGGGTTAGGATTAGGGGACGGGTGAGGGTCAGGCTTCGGGGAAGGGTTAGGGTTAGGGTTCGGGCTAGGGTTAGGGTTAGGGGACGGGGACGGTTTAGGGTCCAGGTGAGGGTACGACAACGCTTTAGGGGGAGCGTACGTGTGAGGGCGCGGGTTAGTGTCAGCGTACGGGTTAGGATTAGGGGACGGGTGAGGGTCAGGCTTCGGGGAAGGGTTAGGGTTAGGGTTCGGGCTAGGGTTAGGGTTAGGGGACGGGGAAGGTTTAGGGTCCAGGTGAGGGTACGACAACGCTTTAGGGGGAGCGTACGTGTGAGGGCGTGGGTTAGTGTCAGCGTACGGGTTAGGATTAGGGGACGGGTGAGGGTCAGGCTTCGGGGAAGGGTTAGGGTTAGGGTTTGGGCTAGGGTTAGGGTTAGGGGACGGGGACGGTTTAGGGTCCAGGTGAGGATACGACAACGCTTTAGGGGGAGCGTACGTGTGAGGGCGCGGGTTAGTGTCAGCGTACGGGTTAGGATTAGGGGACGGGTGAGGGTGAGGCTTCGGGGAAGGGTTAGGGTTAGGGTTTGGGCTAGGGTTAGGGTTAGGGGACGGGGACGGTTTAGGGTCCAGGTGAGGATACGACAACGCTTTAGGGGGAGCGTACGTGTGAGGGCGCGGGTTAGTGTCAGCGTACGGGTTAGGATTAGGGGACGGGTGAGGGTGAGGCTTCGGGGAAGGGTTAGGGTTAGGGTTCGGGCTAGGGTTAGGGTTAGGGGACGGGGACGGTTTAGGGTCCAGGTAAGGGTACGACAACGCTTTAGGGGTGCGTACGTGTGAGGGCGCGGGTTAGTGTCAGCGTACGGGTTAGGATTAGGGGACGGGTGAGGGTCAGGCTTCGGGGAAGGGTTAGGGTTAGGGTTCGGGCTAGGGTTAGGGTTAGGGGACGGGGACGGTTTAGGGTCCAGGTGAGGGTACGACAACGCTTTAGGGGGAGCGTACGTGTGAGGGCGCGGGTTAGTGTCAGCGTACGGGTTAGGATTAGGGGACGGGTGAGGGTCAGGCTTCGGGGAAGTGTTAGGGTTAGGGTTCGGGCTAGGGTTAGGGTTAGGGGACGGGGACGGTTTAGGTTCTAGGTGAGGGTACGACAACGCTTTAGGGGGAGCGTACGTGTGAGGGCGCGGGTTAGTGTCAGCGTACGGGTTAGGATTAGGGGACGGGTGAGGGTCAGGCTTCGGGGAAGGGTTAGGGTTAGGGTTCGGGCTAGGGTTAGGGTTAGGGGACGGGGACGGTTTAGGGTCCAGGTGATGGTACGACAACGCTTTAGGGGGAGCGTACGTGTGAGGGCGCGGGTTAGTGTCAGCGTACGGGTTAGGATTACGGGACGGGTGAGGGTCAGGCTTCGGAGAAGGGTTAGGGTTAGGGTTCGGGCTGGGGTTAGGGTTAGGGGACGGGGACGGTTTAGGGTCCAGGTGAGGGTACGACAACGCTTTAGGGGGAGCATAGTTGTGAGGGCGCGGGTTAGTGTCAGCGTATGGATTAGGATTAGGGGACGGGTGAGGGTCAGGCTTCGGGGAAGGGTTAGGGTTAGGGTTCGGGCTAGGGTTAGGGTTAGGGGACGGGGAAGGTTTAGGGTCCAGGTGAGGGTACGACAACGCTTTAGGGGGAGCGTACGTGTGAGGGCGCGGGTTAGTGTCAGCGTACGGGTTAGGATTAGGGGACGGGTGAGGGTCAGGCTTCGGGGAAGTGTTAGGGTTAGGGTTCGGGCTAGGGTTAGGGTTAGGGGACGGGGACGGTTTAGGGTCCAGGTGAGGGTACGACAACGCTTTAGGGGAAGCGTACGTGTGAGGGCGAGGGTTAGTGTCAGCGTACGGGTTAGGATTAGGGGACGTTTGAGGGTCAGGCTTCGGAGAAGGGTTAGGTTTAGGGTTCGGCCTAGGGTTAGGGTTAGGGGACGGGGACGCTTTAGGGTCCAGGTGAGGGTACGACAACGCTTTAGGGGGAGCGTACGTGTGAGGGCGCGGTTTACTGTCAGCGTACGGGTTAGGATTAGGGGACGGGTGAGGGTCAGGCTTCGGGGAAGGGTTAGGGTTAGGGTTCTGGCTAGGATTAGGGTTAGGGGACGGGGACGGTTTAGGGTCCAGGTGAGGGTACGACAACGCTTTAGGGGGAGCGTACGTGTGAGGGCGCGGGTTAGTGTCAGCGTACGGGTTAGGATTAGGGGACGGGTGAGGATCAGGCTTCGGGGAAGGGTTAGGGTTAGGGTTCGGGCTAGGGTTAGGGTTAGGGGACTGGGACGGTTTAGGGTCCAGGTGAGGGTACGACAACGCTTTAGGGGGAGCGTACGTGTGAGGGCGCGGGTTAGTGTCAGCGTACGGGTTAGGATTAGGGGACGGGTGAGGGTCAGGCTTCGGGGAAGGGTTAGGGTTAGGGTTTGGGCTAGGGTTAGGGTTAGGGGACGGGGACGGTTTAGGGTCCAGGTGAGGATACGACAACGCTTTAGGGGGAGCGTAAGTGTGAGGGCGCGGGTTAGTGTCAGCGTACAGGTTAGGATTTGGGGACGGGTGAGGGTGAGGCTTCGGGGAAGGGTTAGGGTTAGGGTTCGGGCTAGGGTTAGGGTTAGGGGACGGGGACGGTTTAGGGTCCAGGTAAGGGTACGACAACGCTTTAGGGGTGCGTACGTGTGAGGGCGCGGGTTAGTGTCAGCGTACGGGTTAGGATTAGGGGACGGGTGAGGGTCAGGCTTCGGGGAAGGGTTAGGGTTAGGGTTCGGGCTAGGGTTAGGGTTAGGGGACGGGGACGGTTTAGGGTCCAGGTGAGGGTACGACAACGCTTTAGGGGGAGCGTACGTGTGAGGGCGCGGATTAGTGTCAGCGTACGGGTTAGGATTAGGGGACGGGTGAGGGTCAGGCTTCGGGGAAGTGTTAGGGTTAGGGTTCGGGCTAGGGTTAGGGTTAGGGGACGGGGACGGTTTAGGTTCTAGGTGAGGGTACGACAACGCTTTAGGGGGAGCGTACGTGTGAGGGCGCGGGTTAGTGTCAGCGTACGGGTTAGGATTAGGGGACGGTTGAGGGTCAGGCTTCGGGGAAGGGTTAGGGTTAGGGTTCGGGCTAGGGTTAGGGTTAGGGGACGGGGACTGTTTAGGGTCCAGGTGAGGGTACGACAACGCTTTAGGGGGAGCGTACGTGTGAGGGCGCGGGTTAGTGTCAGCGTACGGATTAGGATTAGGGGCCGGGTGAGGGTCAGGCTTCGGGGCAGGGTTAGGGTTAGGGTTCGGGTTAGGGTTAGGGTTCGCCTAGGGTTAGGGTTAGGGGACGGGGACGGTTTAGGGTCCAGGTGAGGGTACGACAACGCTTTAGGGGGAGCGTACGTGTGAGGTCGCGGGTTAGTGTCAGCGTACGGGTTAGGATTAGGGGACGGGTGAGGGTCAGGCTTCGGGGAAGGGTTAGGGTTAGGGTTCGGGCTAGGGTTAGGGTTAGGGGACGGGGACGGTTTAGGGTCCAGGTGATGGTACGACAACGCTTTAGGGGGAGCGTACGTGTGAGGACGCGGGTTAGTGTCAGTGTACGGGTTAGGATTAGGGGACGGGTGAGGGTCAGGCTTCGGGGAAGGGTTAGGGTTAGGGTTCGGGCTAGGGTTAGGGTTACACGACGGGGACGGTTTAGGGTCCAGGTGAGGGTACGACAACGCTTTAGGGGGAGCGTACGTGTGAGGGCGTGGGTTAGTGTCAGCGTACGGGTTAGGATTAGGGGACGGGTGAGGGTCAGGCTTCGGGGAAGGGTTAGGGTTAGGGTTCGGGCTAGGGTTAGGGTTAGGGGACGGGGACGGTTTAGGGTCCAGGTGAGGGTACGACAACGCTTTAGGGGGAGCGTACGTGTGAGGGCGCGGGTTAGTGTCAGCGTACGGGTTGGGATTAGGGGACGGGTGAGGGTCAGGCTTCGGGGAAGGTTTAGGGTTAGGGTTCGGGCTAGGGTTAGGGTTAGGGGACGGGGACGGTTTAGGGTCCAGGTGAGGGTACGACAACGCTTTAGGGGGAGCGTACGTGTGAGGGCGCGGGTTAGTGTCAGCGTACGGTTTCGGATTAGGGGACGGGTGAGGGTCAGGCTTCGGGGAAGGGTTAGGGTTAGGGTTCGGGCTAGGGTTAGGGTTAGGGGACGGGGACGGTTTAGGGTCCAGGTGAGGGTACGACAACGCTTTAGGGGGAGCGTACGTGTGAGGGCGCGGGTTAGTGTCAGCGTACGGGTTAGGATTAGGGGACGGGTGAGGGTCAGGCTTCGGGGAAGTGTTAGGGCTAGGGTTCGGGCTAGGGTTAGGGTTAGGGGACGGGGACGGTTTAGGGTCCAGGTGAGGGTACGACAACGCTTTAGGGGGAGCGTACGTGTGAGGGCGCGGGTTAGTGTCAGCGTACGGGTTAGGATTAGGGGACGGGTGAGGGTCAGGCTTCGGGGAAGGGTTAGGGTTAGGGTTCGGGCTAGGGTTAGGGTTAGGGGACGGGGACGGTTTAGGGTCCAGGTGAGGGTACGACAACGCTTTAGGTGGAGCGTACGTGTGAGGGCGCGGGTTAGTGTCAGCGTACGGGTTAGGATTAGGGGACGGGTGAGGGTCAGGCTTCGGGGAAGAGTTAGGGTTAGGGTTCGGGCTAGGGTTAGGGTTAGGGGACGGGGACGGTTTAGGGTCCAGGTGAGGGTACGACAACGCTTTAGGGGGAGCGTACGTGTGAGGGCGAGGGTTAGTGTCAGCGTACGGGTTAGGATTAGGGGACGTGTGAGGGTCAGGCTTCTGAGAAGGGTTAGGTTTAGGGTTCGGCCTAGGGTTAGGGTTAGGGGACGGGGACGGTGTAGGGTCCAGGAGAGGGTACGACAACGCTTTAGGGGGAGCGTACGTGTGAGGGCGCGGTTTAGTGTCAGCGTACGGGTTAGGATTAGGGGACGGGTGAGGGTCAGGCTTCGGGGAAGGGTTAGGGTTAGGGTTCTGGCTAGGATTAGGGTTAGGGGACGGGGACGGTTTAAGGTCCAGGTGAGGGTACGACAACGCTTTAGGGGGAGCGTACGTGTGAGGGCGCGGGTTAGTGTCAGCATACGGGTTAGGATTAGGGGACGGGTGAGGATCAGGCTTCGGGGAAGGGTTAGGGTTAGGGTTCGGGCTAGGGTTAGGGTTAGGGGACTGGGACGGTTTAGGGTCCAGGTGAGGGTACGACAACGCTTTAGGGGGAGCGTACGTGTGAGGGCGCGGGTTAGTGTCAGCGTACGGGTTAGGATTAGGGGACGGGTGAGGGTCAGGCTTCGGGGAAGGGTTAGGGTTAGGGTTTGGGCTAGGGTTAGGGTTAGGGGACGGGGACGGTTTAGGGTCCAGGTGAGGATACGACAACGCTTTAGGGGGAGCGTAAGTGTGAGGGCGCGGGTTAGTGTCACCGTACGGGTTAGGATTAGGGGACGGGTGAGGGTGAGGCTTCGGGGAAGGGTTAGGGTTAGGGTTCGGGCTAGGGTTAGGGTTAGGGGACGGGGACAGTTTAGGGTCCAGGTAAGGGTACGACAACGCTTTAGGGGTGCGTACGTGTGAGGGCGCGGGTTAGTGTCAGCGTACGGGTTAGGATTAGGGGACGGGTGAGGGTCAGGCTTCGGGGAAGGGTTAGGGTTAGGGTTCGGGCTAGGGTTAGGGTTAGGGGACGGGGACGGTTTAGGGTCCAGGTGAGGGTACGACAACGCTTTAGGGGGAGCGTACGTGTGAGGGCGCGGATTAGTGTCAGCGTACGGGTTAGGATTAGGGGACGGGTGAGGGTCAGGCTTCGGGGAAGTGTTAGGGTTAGGGTTCGGCCTAGGGTTAGGGTTAGGGGACGGGGACGGTTTAGGTTCTAGGTGAGGGTACGACAACGCTTTAGGGGGAGCGTACGTGTGAGGGCGCGGGTTAGTGTCAGCGTACGGGTTAGGATTAGGGGACGGTTGAGGGTCAGGCTTCGAGGAAGGGTTAGGGTTAGGGTTCGGGCTAGGGTTAGGGTTAGGGGACGGGGAATGTTTAGGGTCCAGGTGAGGGTACGACAACGCTTTATGGGGAGCGTACGTGTGAGGGCGCGGGTTAGTGTCAGCGTACGGGTTAGGATTAGGGGCCGGGTGAGGGTCAGGCTTCGGGGCAGGGTTAGGGTTAGGGTTCGGGTTAGGGTTAGGGTTCGCCTAGGGTTAGGGTTAGGGGACGGGGACGGTTTAGGGTCCAGGTGAGGGTACGACAACGCTTTAGGGGGAGCGTACGTGTGAAGTCGCGGGTTAGTGTCAGCGTACGGGTTAGGATTAGGGGACGGGTGAGGGTCAGGCTTCGGGGAAGGGTTAGGGTTAGGGTTCGGGCTAGGGTTAGGGTTAGGGGACGGGGACGGTTTAGGGTCCAGGTGAGGGTACGACAACGCTTTAGGGGGAGCGTACGTGTGAGGGCGCGGATTAGTGTCAGCGTACGGGTTAGGATTAGGGGACGGGTGAGGGTCAGGCTTCGGGGAAGTGTTAGGGTTAGGGTTCGGGCTAGGGTTAGGGTTAGGGGACGGGGACGGTTTAGGTTCTAGGTGAGGGTACGACAACGCTTTAGGGGGAGCGTACGTGTGAGGGCGCGGGTTAGTGTCAGCGTACGGGTTAGGATTAGGGGACGGTTGAGGGTCAGGCTTCGGGGAAGGGTTAGGGTTAGGGTTCGGGCTAGGGTTAGGGTTAGGGGACGGGGACTGTTTAGGGTCCAGGTGAGGGTACGACAACGCTTTAGGGGGAGCGTACGTGTGAGGGCGCGGGTTAGTGTCAGCGTACGGGTTAGGATTAGGGGCCGGGTGAGGGTCAGGCTTCGGGGCAGGGTTAGGGTTAGGGTTCGGGTTAGGGTTAGGGTTCGCCTAGGGTTAGGGTTAGGGGACGGGGACGGTTTAGGGTCCAGGTGAGGGTACGACAACGCTTTAGGGGGAGCGTACGTGTGAGGGCGCGGGTTAGTGTCAGCGTACGGGTTAGGATTAGGGGACGGGTGAGGGTCAGGCTTCGGGGAAGGGTTTGGGTTAGGGTTCGGGCTAGGGTTAGGGTTAGGGGACGGGGACGGTTTAGGGTCCAGGTGATAGTACGACAACGCTTTAGGGGGAGCGTACGTGTGAGGACGCGGGTTAGTGTCAGTGTACGGGTTAGGATTAGGGGACGGGTGAGGGTCAGGCTTCGGGGAAGGGTTAGGGTTAGGGTTCGGGCTAGGGTTAGGGTTACACGACGGGGACGGTTTAGGGTCCAGGTGAGGGTACGACAACGCTTTAGGGGGAGCGTACGTGTGAGGGCGCGGGTTAGTGTCAGCGTACGGGTTAGGATTAGGGCACGGGTGAGGGTCAGGCTTCGGGGAAGGGTTAGGGTTAGGGTTCGGGCTAGGGTTAGGGTTAGGGGACGGGGACGGTTTAGGGTCCAGGTGAGGGTACGACAACGCTTTAGGGGGAGCGTACGTGTGAGGGCGCGGGTTAGTGTCAGCGTACGGGTTGGGATTAGGGGACGGGTGAGGGTCAGGCTTCGGGGAAGGTTTAGGGTTAGGGTTCGGGCTAGGGTTAGGGTTAGGGGACGGGGACGGTTTAGGGTCCAGGTGAGGGTACGACAACGCTTTAGGGGGAGCGTACGTGTGAGGGCGCGGGTTAGTGTCAGCGTACGGTTTCGGATTAGGGGACGGGTGAGGGTCAGGCTTCGGGGAAGGGTTAGGGTTAGGGTTCGGGCTAGGGTTAGGGTTAGGGGACGGGGACGGTTTAGGGTCCAGGTGAGGGTACGACAACGCTTTAGGGGGAGCGTACGTGTGAGGGCGCGGGTTAGTGTCAGCGTACGGGTTAGGATTAGGGGACGGGTGAGGGTCAGGCTTCGGGGAAGGGTTAGGGCTAGGGTTCGGGCTAGGGTTAGGGTTAGGGGACGGGGACGGTTTAGGGTCCAGGTGAGGGTACGACAACGCTTTAGGGGGAGCGTACGTGTGAGGGCGCGGGTTAGTGTCAGCGTACGGGTTAGGATTAGGGGACGGGTGAGGGTCAGGCTTCGGGGAAGGGTTAGGGTTAGGGTTCGGGCTAGGGTTAGGGTTAGGGGACGGGGACGGTTTAGGGTCCAGGTGAGGGTACGACAACGCTTTAGGTGGAGCGTACGTGTGAGGGCGCGGGTTAGTGTCAGCGTACGGGTTAGGATTAGGGGACGGGTGAGGGTCAGGCTTCGGGGAAGAGTTAGGGTTAGGGTTCGGGCTAGGGTTAGGGTTAGGGGACGGGGACGGTTTAGGGTCCAGGTGAGGGTACGACAACGCTTTAGGGGGAGCGTACGTGTGAGGGCGAGGGTTAGTGTCAGCGTACGGGTTAGGATTAGGGGACGTGTGAGGGTCAGGCTTCTGAGAAGGGTTAGGTTTAGGGTTCGGCCTAGGGTTAGGGTTAGGGGACGGGGACGGTGTAGGGTCCAGGAGAGGGTACGACAACGCTTTAGGGGGAGCGTACGTGTGAGGGCGCGGTTTAGTGTCAGCGTACGGGTTAGGATTAGGGGACGGGTGAGGGTCAGGCTTCGGGGAAGGGTTAGGGTTAGGGTTCTGGCTAGGATTAGGGTTAGGGGACGGGGACGGTTTAGGGTCCAGGTGAGGGTACGACAACGCTTTAGGGGGAGCGTACGTGTGAGGGCGCGGGTTAGTGTCAGCATACGGGTTAGGATTAGGGGACGGGTGAGGATCAGGCTTCGGGGAAGGGTTAGGGTTAGGGTTCGGGCTAGGGTTAGGGTTAGGGGACTGGGACGGTTTAGGGTCCAGGTGAGGGTACGACAACGCTTTAGGGGGAGCGTACGTGTGAGGGCGCGGGTTAGTGTCAGCGTACGGGTTAGGATTAGGGGACGGGTGAGGGTCAGGCTTCGGGGAAGGGTTAGGGTTAGGGTTTGGGCTAGGGTTAGGGTTAGGGGACGGGGACGGTTTAGGGTCCAGGTGAGGATACGACAACGCTTTAGGGGGAGCGTAAGTGTGAGGGCGCGGGTTAGTGTCAGCGTACGGGTTAGGATTAGGGGACGGGTGAGGGTGAGGCTTCGGGGAAGGGTTAGGGTTAGGGTTCGGGCTAGGGTTAGGGTTAGGGGACGGGGACGGTTTAGGGTCCAGGTAAGGGTACGACAACGCTTTAGGGGTGCGTACGTGTGAGGGCGCGGGTTAGTGTCAGCGTACGGGTTAGGATTAGGGGACGGGTGAGGGTCAGGCTTCGGGGAAGGGTTAGGGTTAGGGTTCGGGCTAGGGTTAGGGTTAGGGGACGGGGACGGTTTAGGGTCCAGGTGAGGGTACGACAACGCTTTAGGGGGAGCGTACGTGTGAGGGCGCGGATTAGTGTCAGCGTACGGGTTAGGATTAGGGGACGGGTGAGGGTCAGGCTTCGGGGAAGTGTTAGGGTTAGGGTTCGGCCTAGGGTTAGGGTTAGGGGACGGGGACGGTTTAGGTTCTAGGTGAGGGTACGACAACGCTTTAGGGGGAGCGTACGTGTGAGGGCGCGGGTTAGTGTCAGCGTACGGGTTAGGATTAGGGGACGGTTGAGGGTCAGGCTTCGGGGAAGGGTTAGGGTTAGGGTTCGGGCTAGGGTTAGGGTTAGGGGACGGGGAATGTTTAGGGTCCAGGTGAGGGTACGACAACGCTTTATGGGGAGCGTACGTGTGAGGGCGCGGGTTAGTGTCAGCGTACGGGTTAGGATTAGGGGCCGGGTGAGGGTCAGGCTTCGGGGCAGGGTTAGGGTTAGGGTTCGGGTTAGGGTTAGGGTTCGCCTAGGGTTAGGGTTAGGGGACGGGGACGGTTTAGGGTCCAGGTGAGGGTACGACAACGCTTTAGGGGGAGCGTACGTGTGAAGTCGCGGGTTAGTGTCAGCGTACGGGTTAGGATTAGGGGACGGGTGAGGGTCAGGCTTCGGGGAAGGGTTAGGGTTAGGGTTCGGGCTAGGGTTAGGGTTAGGGGACGGGGACGGTTTAGGGTCCAGGTGATGGTACGACAACGCTTTAGGGGGAGCGTACGTGTGAGGACGCGGGTTAGTGTCAGTGTACGGGTTAGGATTAGGGGACGGGTGAGGGTCAGGCTTCGGGGAAGGGTTAGGGTTAGGGTTCGGGCTAGGGTTAGGGTTAGGGGACGGGGACGGTTTAGGGTCCAGATGAGGGTACGACAACGCTTTAGGGGGAGCATAGGTGTGAGGGCGCGAGTTAGTGTCAGCGTATGGATTAGGATTAGGGGACGGGTGAGGGTCAGGCTTCGGGGAAGGGTTAGGGTTAGGGTTCGGGCTAGGGTTAAGGTTACACGACGGGGACGGTTTAGGGTCCAGGTGAGGGTACGACAACGCTTTAGGGGGAGCGTACGTGTGAGGGCGCGGGTTAGTGTCAGCGTACGGGTTAGGATTAGGGGACGGGTGAGGGTCAGGCTTCGGGGAAGGGTTAGGGTTAGGGTTCGGGCTAGGGTTAGGGTTAGGAGACGGGGACGGTTTAGGGTCCAGGTGACGGTACGACAACGCTTTAGGGGGAGCGTACGTGTGAGGGCGCGGGTTAGTGTCAGCGTACGGGTTGGGATTAGGGGACGGGTGAGGGTCAGGCTTCGGGGAAGGTTTAGGGTTAGGGTTCGGGCTAGGGTTAGGGTTAGGGGACGGGGACGGTTTAGGGTCCAGGTGAGGGTACGACAACGCTTTAGGGGGAGCGTACGTGTGAGGGCGTGGGTTAGTTTCAGCGTACGGTTTCGGATTAGGGGACGGGTGAGGGTCAGGCTTCGGGGAAGGGTTAGGGTTAGGGTTCGGGCTAGGGTTAGGGTTAGGGGACGGGGACGGTTTAGGGTCCAGGTGAGGGTACGACAACGCTTTAGGGGGAGCGTACGTGTGAGGGCGCGGTTTAGTGTCAGCGTACGGGTTAGGATTAGGGGACGGGTGAGGGTCAGGCTTCGGGGAAGGGTTAGGGCTAGGGTTCGGGCTAGAGTTAGGGTTAGGGGACGGGGACGGTTTAGGGTCCAGGTGAGGGTACGACAACGCTTTAGGGGGAGCGTACGTGTGAGGGCGCGGGTTAGTGTCAGCGTACGGGTTAGGATTAGGGGACGGGTGAGGGTCAGGCATCGGGGAAGTGTTAGGGTTAGGGTTCGGGCTATGGTTAGGGTTAGGGGACGGGGACGGTTTAGGTTCTAGGTGAGGGTACGACAACGCTTTAGGGGGAGCGTACGTGTGAGGGCGCGGGTTAGTGTCAGCGTACGGGTTAGGATTAGGGGACGGTTGAGGGTCAGGCTTCGGGGAAGGGTTAGGGTTAGGGTTTGGGCTAGGGTTAGGGTTAGGGGACGGGGACTGTTTAGGGTCGAGGTGAGGGTACGACAACGCTTTAGGGGGAGCGTACGTGTGAGGGCGTGGGTTTGTGTCAGCGTACGGGTTAGGATTAGGGGCCGGGTGAGGGTCAGGCTTCGGGGAAGGGTTAGGGTTAGGGTTCGGGCTAGGGTTAGGGTTAGGGGACGGGGACGGTTTAGGGTCCAGGTGAGGGTACGACAACGCTTTAGGGGGAGCGTACGTGTGAGGTCGCGGGTTAGTGTCAGCGTACGGGTTAGGATTAGGGGACGGGTGAGGGTCAGGCTTCGGGGAAGGGTTAGGGTTAGGGTTCGGGCTAGGGTTAGGGTTAGGGGACGGGGACGGTTTAGGGTCCAGGTGATGGTACGACAACGCTTTACGGGGAGCGTACGTGTGAGGACGCGGGTTAGTGTCAGCGTACGGGTTAGGATTAGGGGACGGGTGAGGGTCAGGCTTCGGGGAAGGGTTAGGGTTAGGGTTTGGGCTAGGGTTAGGGTTAGGGGACGGGGACGGTTTAGGGTCCAGGTGAGGAAACGACAACGCTTTAGGGGGAGCGTAAGTGTGAGGGCGCGGGTTAGTGTCAGCGTACGGGTTAGGATTAGGGGACGGGTGAGGGTGAGGCTTCGGGGAAGGGTTAGGGTTAGGGTTTGGGCTAGGGTTAGGGTTAGGGGACGGGGACGGTTTAGGGTACAGGTGAGGATACGACAACGCTTTAGGGGGAGCGTAAGTGTGAGGGCGCGGGTTAGTGTCAGCGTACGGGTTAGGATTAGGGGACGGGTGAGGGTGAGGCTTCGGGGAAGGGTTAGGGTTAGGGTTCGGGCTAGGGTTAGGGTTAGGGGACGGGGACGGTTTAGGGTCCAGGTAAGGGTACGACAACGCTTTAGGGGTGCGTACGTGTGAGGGCGCGGGTTAGTGTCAGCGTACGGGTTAGGATTAGGGGACGGGTGAGGGTCAGGCTTCGGGGAAGGGTTAGGGTTAGGGTTCGGGCTAGGGTTAGGGTTAGGGGACGGGGACGGTTTAGGGTCCAGGTGAGGGTACGACAACGCTTTAGGGGGAGCGTACGTGTGAGGGCGCGGATTAGTGTCAGCGTACGGGTTAGGATTAGGGGACGGGTGAGGGTCAGGCTTCGGGGAAGTGTTAGGGTTAGGGTTCGGGCTAGGGTTAGGGTTAGGGGACGGGGACGGTTTAGGTTCTAGGTGAGGGTACGACAACGCTTTAGGGGGAGCGTACGTGTGAGGGCGCGGGTTAGTGTCAGCGTACGGGTTAGGATTAGGGGACGGTTGAGGGTCAGGCTTCGGGGAAGGGTTAGGGTTAGGGTTCGGGCTAGGGTTAGGGTTAGGGGACGGGGAATGTTTAGGGTCCAGGTGAGGGTACGACAACGCTTTAGGGGGAGCGTACGTGTGAGGGCGCGGGTTAGTGTCAGCGTACGGGTTAGGATTAGGGGCCGGGTGAGGGTCAGGCTTCGGGGCAGGGTTAGGGTTAGGGTTTGGGTTAGGGTTAGGGTTCGCCTAGGGTTAGGGTTAGGGGACGGGGACGGTTTAGGGTCCAGGTGAGGGTACGACAACGCTTTAGGGGGAGCGTACGTGTGAGGTCGCGGGTTAGTGTCAGCGTACGGGTTAGGATTAGGGGACGGGTGAGGGTCAGGCTTCGGGGAAGGGTTAGGGTTAGGGTTCGGGCTAGGGTTAGGGTTAGGGGACGGGGACGGTTTAGGGTCCAGGTGATGGTACGACAACGCTTTAGGGGGAGCGTACGTGTGAGGACGCGGGTTAGTGTCAGTGTACGGGTTAGGATTAGGGGACGGGTGAGGGTCAGGCTTCGGGGAAGGGTTAGGGTTAGGGTTCGGGCTAGGGTTAGGGTTAGGGGACGGGGACGGTTTAGGCTCCAGGTGAGGGTACGACAACGCTTTAGGTGGAGCGTACGTGTGAGGGCGCGGGTTAGTGTCAGCGTACGGGTTCGGATTACGGGACGGTTGAGGGTCAGGCTTCGGGGAAGGGTTAGGGTTAGGATTCGGGCTAGGGTTAGGTTTAGGGGACGGGGACGGTTTAGGGTCCAGGTGAGGGTACGACAACGCTTTAGGGGGAGCGTACCTGTGAGGGCACGGGTTAGTGTCAGCGTACGGGTTAGGATTAGGGGACGGGTGAGGGTCAGGCTTCGGGGAAGGGTTAGGGTTAGGGTTCGGGCTAGGGTTAGGGTTAGGGGACGGGGACGGTTTAGGTTCCAGGTGAGGGTACGACAACGCTTTAGGGGGAGCGTACGTGTGAGGGCGCGGGTTAGTGTCAGCGTACGGGTTAGGATTAGGGGACGGGTGAGGGGCAGGCTTCGGGGAAGGGTTAGGGTTAGGGTTCGGGCTAGGGTTAGGGTTAGGGGACGGGGACGGTTTAGGGT
The DNA here is from genome assembly GCF_964374135.1 of Grampus griseus. Classification (NCBI taxonomy): domain Eukaryota; kingdom Metazoa; phylum Chordata; class Mammalia; order Artiodactyla; family Delphinidae; genus Grampus; species Grampus griseus. Next base: position 110,113 of record NW_028133386.1, read on the forward strand.
CCAGGTGATGGTACAACGCTTTAGGGGGAGCGTACGTGTGAGGGCGCGGGTTAGTGTCAGCGTACGGGTTAGGATTACGGGACGGGTGAGGGTCAGGCTTCGGAGAAGGGTTAGGGTTAGGGTTCGGGCTGGGGTTAGGGTTAGGGGACGGGGACGGTTTAGGGTCCAGGTGAGGGTACGACAACGCTTTAGGGGGAGCATAGTTGTGAGGGCGCGGGTTAGTGTCAGCGTATGGATTAGGATTAGGGGACGGGTGAGGGTCAGGCTTCGGGGAAGGGTTAGGGTTAGGGTTCGGGCTAGGGTTAGGGTTAGGGGACGGGGACGGTTTAGGGTCCAGGTGAGGGTACGACAACGCTTTAGGGGGAGCGTACTTGTGAGGGCGCGGGTTAGTGTCAGCGTACGGGTTAGGATTAGGGGACGGGTGAGGGTCAGGCTTCGGGGAAGTGTTAGGGTTAGGGTTCGGGCTAGGGTTAGGGTTAGGGGACGGGGACGGTTTAGGGTCCAGGTGAGGGTACGACAACGCTTTAGGGGGAGCGTACGTGTGAGGGCGAGTGTTAGTGTCAGCGTACGGGTTAGGATTAGGGGACATGTGAGGGTCAGGCTTCGGAGAAGGGTTAGGTTTAGGGTTCGGCCTAGGGTTAGGGTTAGGGGACGGGGACGGTTTAGGGTCCAGGTGAGGGTACGACAACGCTTTAGGGGGAGCGTACGTGTGAGGGCGCAGTTTAGTGTCAGCGTACGGGTTAGGATTAGGGGACGGGTGAGGGTCAGGCTTCGGGGAAGGGTTAGGGTTAGGGTTCGGGCTAGGATTAGGGTTAGGGGACGGGGACGGTTTAGGGTCCAGGTGAGGGTACGACAACGCTTTAGGGGGAGCGTACGTGTGAGGGCGCGGGTTAGTGTCAGCGTACGGGTTAGGATTAGGGGACGGGTGAGGATCAGGCTTCGGGGAAGGGTTAGGGTTAGGGTTCGGGCTAGGGTTAGGGTTAGGGGGCTGGGACGGTTTAGGGTCCAGGTGAGGGTACGACAACGCTTTAGGGGGAGCGTACGTGTGAGGGCGCGGGTTAGTGTCAGCGTACGGGTTAGGATTAGGTGACGGGTGAGGGTCAGGCTTCGGGGAAGGGTTAGGGTTAGGGTTCGGGCTAGGGTTAGGGTTCGGGGACGGGGACGGTTTAGGGTCCAAGTGAGGATACGACAACGCTTTAGGGGGAGCGTAAGTGTGAGGGCGCGGGTTAGTGTCAGCGTACGGGTTAGGATTAGGGGACGGGTGAGGGTGAGGCTTCGGGGAAGGGTTAGGGTTAGGGTTCGGGCTAGGGTTAGGGTTAGGGGACGGGGACGGTTTAGGGTCCAGGTAAGGGTACGACAACGCTTTAGGGGTGCGTACGTGTGAGGGCGCGGGTTAGTGTCAGCGTACGGGTTAGGATTAGGGGACGGGTGAGGGTCAGGCTTCGGGGAAGGATTAGGGTTAGGGTTCGGGCTAGGGTTAGGGTTAGGGGACGGGGACGGTTTAGGGTCCAGGTGAGGGTACGACAACGCTTTAGGGGGAGCGTACGTGTGAGGGCGCGGATTAGTGTCAGCGTACGGGTTAGGATTAGGGGACGGGTGAGGGTCAGGCATCGGGGAAGTGTTAGGGTTAGGGTTCGGGCTAGGATAAGGGTTAGGGGACGGGGACGGTTTAGGTTCTAGGTGAGGGTACGACAACGCTTTAGGGGGAGCGTACGTGTGAGGGCGCGGGTTAGTGTCAGCGTACGGGTTAGGATTAGGGAACGGTTGAGGGTCAGGCTTCGGGGAAGGGTTAGGGTTAGGGTTCGGGCTAGGGTTAGGGTTAGGGGACGGGGACGGTTTAGGGTCCAGGTGATGGTACGACAACGCTTTAGGGGGAGCGTACGTGTGAGGACGGGGGTTAGTGTCAGCGTACGGGTTAGGATTAGAGGATGGGTGAGAGTCAGGCTTCGGGGAAGGGTTAGGGTTAGGGTTCGGGCTAGGGTTAGGGTTAGGGGACGGGGACGGTTTAGGGTCCAGATGAGTGTACGACAACGCTTTAGGGGGAGCATAGGTGTGAGGGCGCGAGTTAGTGTCAGCGTATGGATTAGGATTAGGGGACGGGTGAGGGTCAGGCTTCGGGGAAGGGTTAGGGTTAGGGTTCGGGCTAGGGTTAGGGTTAGGGGACGGGGACGGTTTAGGGTCCAGGTGAGGGTACGACAACGCTTTAGGGGGAGCGTACGTGTGAGGGCGCGGGTTAGTGTCAGCGTACGGGTTGGGATTAGGGGACGGGTGAGGGTCAGGCTTCGGGGAAGGTTTAGGGTTAGGGTTCGGGCTAGGGTTAGGGTTAGGGGACGGGGACGGTTTAGGGTCCAGGTGAGGGTACGACAACGCTTTAGGGGGAGCGTACGTGTGAGGGCACGGGTTAGTGTCAGCGTACAGTTTCGGATTAGGGGACGGGTGAGGGTCAGGCTTCGGGGAAGGGTTAGGGTTAGGGTTCGGGCTAGGGTTAGGGTTAGGGGACGGGGACGGTTTAGGGTCCAGGTGAGGGTACGACAACGCTTTAGGGGGAGCGTACGTGTGAGGGCGCGGGTTAGTGTCAGCGTACGGGTTAGGATTAGGGGACGGGTGAGGGTCAGGCTTCGGGGAAGGGTTAGGGTTAGGGTTCGGGCTAGGGTTAGGGTTAGGGGACGGGGACGGTTTAGGGTCCAGGTGAGGGTACGACAACGCTTTAGGGGGAGCGTACGTGTGAGGGCGCGGGTTAGTGTCAGCGTACGGGTTAGGATTAGGGGACGGGTGAGGGTCAGGCTTCGGGGAAGGGTTAGGGTTAGGGTTCGGGCTAGGGTTAGGGTTAGGGGACGGGGACGGTTTAGGGTCCAGGTGAGGGTACGACAACGCTTTAGGTGGAGCGTACGTGTGAGGGCGCGGGTTAGTGTCAGCGTACGGGTTCGGATTAGGGGACGGTTGAGGGTCAGGCTTCGGGGAAGGTTTAGGGTTAGGATTCGGGCTAGGGTTAGGTTTAGGGGACGGGGACGGTTTAGGGTCCAGGTGAGGGTACGACAACGCTTTAGGGGGAGCGTACGTGTGAGGGCGCGGGTTAGTGTCAGCGTACGGGTTAGGATTAGGGGACGGGTGAGGGTCAGGCTTCGGGGAAGTGTTAGGGTTAGGGTTCGGGCTAGGGTTAGGGTTAGGGGACGGGGACGGTTTAGGGTCCAGGTGAGGGTACGACAACGCTTTAGGGGGAGCGTACGTGTGAGGGCGCGGTTTAGTGTCAGCGTACGGGTTAGGATTAGGGGACGGGTGAGGGTCAGGCTTCGGGGAAGGGTTAAGGTTAGGGTTCGGGCTAGGGTTAGGGTTAGGGGACGGGGACGGTTTAGGGTCCAGGTGATGGTACGACAACGCTTTAGGGGGAGCGTACGTGTGAGGGCGCGGGTTAGTGTCAGCGTACGGGTTGGGATTAGGGGACGGGTGAGGGTCAGGCTTCGGGGAAGGGTTAGGGTTAGGGTTCGGGCTGGGGTTAGGGTTAGGGGACGGGGACGGTTTAGGGTCCAGGTGAGGGTACGACAACGCTTTAGGGGGAGCATAGTTGTGAGGGCGCGGGTTAGTGTCAGCGTATGGATTAGGATTAGGGGACGGGTGAGGGTCAGGCTTCGGGGAAGGGTTACGGTTAGGTTTCGGGCTAGGGTTAGGGTTAGGGGACGGGGACGGTTTAGGGTCCAGGTGAGGGTACGACAGCGCTTTAGGGGGAGCGTACGTGTGAGGGCGCGGGTTAGTGTCAGCGTACGGGTTAGGATTAGGGGACGGGTGAGGGTCAGGCTTCGGGGAAGTGTTAGGGTTAGGGTTCGGGCTAGGGTTAGGGTTAGGGGACGGGGACGGTTTAGGGTCCAGGTGAGGGTACGACAACACTTTAGGGGGAGCGTACGTGTGAGGGCGCGGGTTAGTGTCAGCGTACGGGTTAGGATTAGGGGACGTGTGAGGGTCAGGCTTCGGAGAAGGGTTAGGTTTAGGGTTCGGCCTAGGGTTAGGGTTAGGGGACGGGGACGGTTTAGGGTCCAGGTGAGGGTACGACAACGCTTTAGGGGGAGCGTACGTGTGAGGGCGCGGGTTAGTGTCAGCGTACGGGTTAGGATTAGGGGACGGGTGAGGGTCAGGCTTCGGGGAAGGGTTAGGGTTAGGGTTCGGGCTAGAGTTAGGGTTAGGGGACGGGGACGGTTTAGGGTCCAGGTGAGGGTACGACAACGCTTTAGGGGGTGCGTACGTGTGAGGGCGCTGGTTAGTGTCAGCGTACGGGTTAGGATTAGGGGACGGGTGAGGGTCAGGCTTCGGGGAAGTGTTAGGGTTAGGGTTCGGGCTAGGGTTAGGGTTAGGGGACGGGGACGGTTTAGGGTCCAGGTGAGGGTACGACAACGCTTTAGGGGGAGCGTACGTGTGAGGGCGCGGGTTAGTGTCAGCGTACGTGTTAGGATTAGGGGACGGTTGAGGGTCAGGCTTCGGGGAAGGGTTAGGGTTAGGGTTCGGGCTAGGGTTAGGGTTAGGGGACGGGGACTGTTTAGGGTCCAGGTGAGGGTACGACAACGCTTTAGGGGGAGCGTACGTGTGAGGGCGCGGGTTAGTGTCAGCGTACGGGTTAGGATTAGGGGCCGGGTGAGGGTCAGGCTTCGGGGAAGGGTTAGGGTTAGGGTTCGGGCTAGGGTTAGGGTTTGGGGACGGGGACGGTTTAGGGTCCAGGTAAGGGTACGACAACGCTTTAGGGGTGCGTACGTGTGAGGGCGCGGGTTAGTGTCAGCGTACGGGTTAGGATTAGGGGACGGGTGAGGGTCAGGCTTCGGGGAAGGGTTAGGGTTAGGGTTCGGGCTAGGGTTAGGGTTAGGGGACGGGGACGGTTTAGGGTCCAGGTGATGGTACGACAACGCTTTAGGGGGAGCGTACGTGTGAGGACGCGGGTTAGTGTCAGCGTACGGGTTAGGATTAGGGGACGGGTGAGGGTCAGGCTTCGGGGAAGGGTTAGGGTTAGGGTTCGGGCTAGGGTTAGGGTTAGGGGACGGGGACGGTTTAGGGTCCAGGTGAGGGTACGACAACGCTTTAGGGGGAGCGTACGTGTGAGGGCGCGGTTTAGTGTCAGCGTACGGGTTAGGATTAGGGGACGGGTGAGGGTCAGGCTTCGGGGAAGGGTTAAGGTTAGGGTTCGGGCTAGGGTTAGGGTTAGGGGACGGGGACGGTTTAGGGTCCAGGTGATGGTACGACAACGCTTTAGGGGGAGCCTACGTGTGAGGGCGCGGGTTAGTGTCAGCGTACGGGTTGGGATTAGGGGACGGGTGAGGGTCAGGCTTCGGGGAAGGGTTAGGGTTAGGGTTCGGGCTGGGGTTAGGGTTAGGGGACGGGGACGGTTTAGGGTCCAGGTGAGGGTACGACAACGCTTTAGGGGGAGCATAGTTGTGAGGGCGCGGGTTAGTGTCAGCGTATGGATTAGGATTAGGGGACGGGTGAGGGTCAGGCTTCGGGGAAGGGTTAGGGTTAGGTTTCGGGCTAGGGTTAGGGTTAGGGGACGGGGACGGTTTAGGGTCCAGGTGAGGGTACGACAGCGCTTTAGGGGGAGCGTACGTGTGAGGGCGCGGGTTAGTGTCAGCGTACGGGTTAGGATTAGGGGACGGGTGAGGGTCAGGCTTCGGGGAAGTGTTAGGGTTAGGGTTCGGGCTAGGGTTAGGGTTAGGGGACGGGGACGGTTTAGGGTCCAGGTGAGGGTACGACAACGCTTTAGGGGGAGCGTACGTGTGAGGGTGTGGTTTAGTGTCAGCGTACGGGTTAAGATTAGGGGACGTGTGAGGGTCAGGCTTCGGAGAAGCGTTAGGTTTAGGGTTCGGCCTAGGGTTAGGGTTAGGGGACGGGGACGGTTTAGGGTCCAGGTGAGGGTACGACAACGCTTTAGGCGGAGCGTACGTGTGAGGGCGCGGGTTAGTGTCAGCGTACGGGTTAGGATTAGGGGACGGGTGAGGGTCAGGCTTCGGGGAAGGGTTAGGGTTAGGGTTCGGGCTAGAGTTAGGGTTAGGGGACGGGGACGGTTTAGGGTCCAGGTGAGGGTACGACAACGCTTTAGGGGGTGCGTACGTGTGAGGTCGCTGGTTAGTGTCAGCGTACGGGTTAGGATTAGGGGACGGGTGAGGGTCAGGCTTCGGGGAAGGGTTAGGGTTAGGGTTCGGGCTAGGGTTAGGGTTAGGGGACGGGGACTGTTTAGGGTCCAGGTGAGGGTACGACAACGCTTTAGGGGGAGCATAGGTGTGAGGGCGCGAGTTAGTGTCAGCGTACGGTTTCGGATTAGGGGACGGGTGAGGGTCAGGCTTCGGGGAAGGGTTAGGGTTAGGGTTCGGGCTAGGGTTAGGGTTAGGGGACGGGGACGGTTTAGGGTCCAGGTGAGGGTACGACAACGCTTTAGGGGGAGCGTACGTGTGAGGGCGCGGGTTAGTGTCAGCGTACGGGTTGGGATTAGGGGACGGGTGTGGGTCAGGCTTCGGGGAAGGGTTAGGGTTAGGGTTCGGGCTAGGGTTAGGGTTAGGGGACGGGGACGGTTTAGGGTCCAGGTGAGGGTACGACAACGCTTTAGGGGGAGCGTACGTGTGAGGGCGCGGGTTAGTGTCAGCGTACGGGTTGGGATTAGGGGCCGGGTGAGGGTCAGGCTTCGGGGAAGGTTTAGGGTTAGGGTTCGGTCTAGGGTTAGGGTTAGGGGACGGGGACGGTTTAGGGTCCAGGTGAGGGTACGACAACGCTTTAGGGGGAGCGTACGTGTGAGGGCGCGGGTTAGTGTCAGCGTACAGTTTCGGATTAGGGGACGGGTGAGGGTCAGGCTTCGGGGAAGGGTTAGGGTTAGGGTTCGGGCTAGGGTTAGGGTTAGGGGACGGGGACGGTTTAGGGTCCAGGTGAGGGTACGACAACGCTTTAGGGGGAGCGTACGTGTGAGGGCGCGGGTTAGTGTCAGCGTACGGGTTAGGATTAGGGGACGGGTGAAGGTCAGGCTTCGGGGAAGGGTTAGGGTTAGGGTTCGGGCTAGGGTTAGGGTTAGGGGACGGGGACTGTTTAGGGTCCAGGTGAGGGTACGACAACGCTTTAGGGGGAGCGTACGTGTGAGGGCGCGGGTTAGTGTCAGCGTACGGGTTAGGATTAGGGGACGGGTGAGGGTCAGGCTTCGGGGAAGGGTTAGGGTTAGGGTTCGGGCTAGGGTTAGGGTTAGGGGACGGGGACAGTTTAGGGTCCAGGTGAGGGTACGACAACGCTTTAGGTGGAGCGTACGTGTGAGGGCGCGGGTTAGTGTCAGCGTACGGGTTCGGATTAGGGGACGGTTGAGGGTCAGGCTTCGGGGAAGGTTTAGGGTTAGGATTCGGGCTAGGGTTAGGTTTAGGGGACGGGGACGGTTTAGGGTCCAGGTGAGGGTACGACAACGCTTTAGGGAGAGCGTACGTGTGAGGGCGCGGTTTAGTGTCAGCGTACGGGTTAGGATTAGGGGACGGGTGAGGGTCAGGCTTCGGGGAAGTGTTAGGGTTAGGGTTCGGGCTGGGGTTAGGGTTAGGGGACGGGGACGGTTTAGGGTCCAGGTGAGGGTACGACAACGCTTTAGGGGGAGCGTACGTGTGAGGGCGCGGTTTAGTGTCAGCGTACGGGTTAGGATTAGGGGACGGGTGAGGGTCAGGCTTCGGGGAAGGGTTAAGGTTAGGGTTCGGGCTAGGGTTAGGGTTAGGGGACGGGGACGGTTTAGGGTCCAGGTGATGGTACGACAACGCTTTAGGGGGAGCGTACGTGTGAGGGCGCGGGTTAGTGTCAGCGTACGGGTTGGGATTAGGGGACGGGTGAGGGTCAGGCTTCGGGGAAGGGTTAGGGTTAGGGTTCGGGCTGGGGTTAGGGTTAGGGGACGGGGACGGTTTAGGGTCCAGGTGAGGGTACGACAACGCTTTAGGGGGAGCATAGTTGTGAGGGCGCGGGTTAGTGTCAGCGTATGGATTAGGATTAGGGGACGGGTGAGGGTCAGGCTTCGGGGAAGGGTTAGGGTTAGGTTTCGGGCTAGGGTTAGGGTTAGGGGACGGGGACGGTTTAGGGTCCAGGTGAGGGTACGACAGCGCTTTAGGGGGAGCGTACGTGTGAGGGCGCGGGTTAGTGTCAGCGTACGGGTTAGGATTAGGGGACGGGTGAGGGTCAGGCTTCGGGGAAGTGTTAGGGTTAGGGTTCGGGCTAGGGTTAGGGTTAGGGGACGGGGACGGTTTAGGGTCCAGGTGAGGGTACGACAACGCTTTAGGCGGAGCGTACGTGTGAGGGCGCGGGTTAGTGTCAGCGTACGGGTTAGGATTAGGGGACGGGTGAGGGTCAGGCTTCGGGGAAGGGTTAGGGTTAGGGTTCGGGCTAGAGTTAGGGTTAGGGGACGGGGACGGTTTAGGGTCCAGGTGAGGGTACGACAACGCTTTAGGGGGTGCGTACGTGTGAGGGCGCTGGTTAGTGTCAGCGTACGGGTTAGGATTAGGGGACGGGTGAGGGTCAGGCTTCGGGGAAGGGTTACGGTTAGGGTTCGGGCTAGGGTTAGGGTTAGGGACGGGGACTGTTTAGGGTCCAGGTGAGGGTACGACAACGCTTTAGGGGGAGCGTACGTGTGAGGGCGCGGGTTAGTGTCAGCGTACGGGTTAGGATTAGGGGCCGGGTGAGGGTCAGGCTTCGGGGAAGGGTTAGGGTTAGGGTTCGGGCTAGGGTTAGGGTTAGGGGACGGGGACGGTTTAGGGTCCAGGTGAGGGTACGACAACGCTTTAGGGGGAGCGTACGTGTGAGGGCGCGGGTTAGTGTCAGCGTACGGGTTAGGATTAGGGGACGGGTGAGGGTCAGGCTTCGGGGAAGGGTTAGGGTTAGGGTTCGGGCTAGGGTTAGGGTTAGGGGACGGGGACGGTTTAGGGTCCAGGTGAGGGTACGACAACGCTTTAGGGGGAGCGTACGTGTGAGGGCGCGGGTTAGTGTCAGCGTACGGGTTAGGATTAGGGGACGGGTGAGGGTCAGGCTTCGGGGAAGGGTTAGGGTTAGGGTTCGGGCTAGGGTTAGGGTTAGGGGACGGGGACGGTTTAGGGTCCAGGTGAGGGTACAACAACGCTTTAGGTGGAGCGTACGTGTGAGGGTGCGGGTTAGTGTCAGCGTACGGGTTCGGATTAGGGGACGGTTGAGGGTCAGGCTTCGGGGAAGGGTTAGGGTTAGGATTCGGGCTAGGGTTAGGTTTAGGGGACGGGGACGGATTAGGGTGCAGGTGAGGGTACGACAACGCTTTAGGGGGAGCGTACGTGTGAGGGCGCGGGTTAGTGTCAGCGTACGGGTTAGGATTAGGGGACGGGTGAGGGTCAGGCTTCGGGGAAGGGTTAGGGTTAGGGTTCGGGCTAGGGTTAGGGTTAGGGGACGGGGACGGTTTAGGGTCCAGGTGAGGGTACGACAACGCTTTAGGGGGAGCATACGTGTGAGGGCGCGGGTTAGTGTCAGCATACGGGTTAGGATTAGGGGACGGGTGAGGGTCAGGCTTCGGGGAAGGGTTAGGGTTAGGGTTCGGGCTAGGGTTAGGGTTAGGGGACGGGGACGGTTTAGGGTCCAGGTGATGGTACGACAACGCTTTAGGGGGAGCGTACGTGTGAGGGCGCGGGTTAGTGTCAGCGTACGGGTTGGGATTAGGGGACGGGTGAGGGTCAGGCTTCGGGGAAGGGTTAGGGTTAGGGTTCGGGCTGGGGTTAGGGTTAGGGGACGGGGACGGTTTAGGGTCCAGGTGAGGGTACGACAACGCTTTAGGGGGAGCATAGTTGTGAGGGCGCGGGTTAGTGTCAGCGTATGGATTAGGATTAGGGGACGGGTGAGGGTCAGGCTTCGGGGAAGGGTTAGGGTTAGGTTTCGGGCTAGGGTTAGGGTTAGGGGACGGGGACGGTTTAGGGTCCAGGTGAGGGTACGACAACGCTTTAGGGGGAGCATAGGTGTGAGGGCGCGAGTTAGTGTCAGCGTATGGATTAGGATTAGGGGACGGGTGAGGGTCAGGCTTCGGGGAAGGGTTAGGGTTAGGGTTCGGGCTAGGGTTAGGGTTAGGGGACGGGGACGGTTTAGGGTCCAGGTGAGGGTACGACAACGCTTTAGGGGGAGCGTACGTGTGAGGGCGCGGGTTAGTGTCAGCGTACGGGTTGGGATTAGGGGACGGGTGAGGGTCAGGCTTCGGGGAAGGGTTAGGGTTAGGGTTCGGGCTAGGGTTAGGGTTAGGGGACGGGGACGGTTTAGGGTCCAGGTGAGGGTACGACAACGCTTTAGGGGGAGCGTACGTGTGAGGGCGCGGGTTAGTGTCAGCGTACGGTTTGGGATTAGGGGACGGGTGAGGTCAGGCTTCGGGGAAGGTTTAGGGTTAGGGTTCGGGCTAGGGTTAGGGTTAGGGGACGGGGACGGTTTAGGGTCCAGGTGAGGGTACGACAACGCTTTAGGGGGAGCGTACGTGTGAGGGCGCGGGTTAGTGTCAGCGTACAGTTTCGGATTAGGGGACGGGTGAGGGTCAGGCTTCGGGGAAGGGTTAGGTTTAGGGTTCGGGCTAGGGTTAGGGTTAGGGGACGGGGACGGTTTAGGGTCCAGGTGAGGGTACGACAACGCTTTAGGTGGAGCGTAAGTGTGAGGGCGCGGGTTAGTGTCAGCGTACGGGTTCGGATTAGGGGACGGTTGAGGGTCAGGCTTCGGGGAAGTGTTAGGGTTAGTATTCGGGCTAGGGTTAGGTTTAGGGGACGGGGACGGTTTAGGGTCCAGGTGAGGGTACGACAACGCTTTAGGGGGAGCGTACGTGTGAGGGCGCGGGTTAGTGTCAGCCTACGGGTTAGGATTAGGGGACGGGTGAGGGTCAGGCTTCGGGGAAGTGTTAGGGTTAGGGTTCGGGCTAGGGTTAGGGTTAGGGGACGGGGACGGTTTAGGGTCCAGGTGAGGGTACGACAACGCTTTAGGGGGAGCGTACGTGTGAGGGCGCGGTTTAGTGTCAGCGTACGGGTTAGGATTAGGGTACGGGTGAGGGTCAGGCTTCGGGGAAGGGTTAAGTTTAGGGTTCGGGCTAGGGTTAGGGTTAGGGGACGGGGACGGTTTAGGGTCCAGGTGAGGGTACGACAACGCTTTAGGGGGAGCGTACGTGTGAGGGCGCGGGTTAGTGTCAGCGTACGGGTTGGGATTAGGGGACGTGTGAGGGTCAGGCTTCGGGGAAGGGTTAGGGTTAGGGTTCGGGCTGGGGTTAGGGTTAGGGGACGGGGACGGTTTAGGGTCCAGGTGAGGGTACGACAACGCTTTAGGGGGAGCATAGTTGTGAGGGCGCGGGTTAGTGTCAGCGTATGGATTAGGATTAGGGGACGGGTGAGGGTCAGGCTTCGGGGAAGGGTTAGGGTTGGGTTTCGGGCTAGGGTTAGGGTTAGGGGACGGGGACGGTTTAGGGTCCAGGTGAGGGTACGACAGCGCTTTAGGAGGAGCGTACGTGTGAGGGCGCGGGTTAGTGTCAGCGTACGGGTTAGGATTAGGGGACGGGTGAGGGTCAGGCTTCGGGGAAGTGTTAGGGTTAGGGTTCGGGCTAGGGTTAGGGTTAGGGGACGGGGACGGTTTAGGGTCCAGGTGAGGGTACGACAACGCTTTAGGGGGAGCGTACGTGTGAGGGCGCGGGTTAGTGTCAGCGTACGGGTTAGGATTAGGGGACGTGTGAGGGTCAGGCTTCGGAGAAGGGTTAGGTTTAGGGTTCGGCCTAGGGTTAGGGTTAGGGGACGGGGACGGTTTAGGGTCCAGGTGAGGGTACGACAACGCTTTAGGGGGAGCGTACGTGTGAGGGCGCGGGTTAGTGTCAGCGTACGGGTTAGGATTAGGGGACGGGTGAGGGTCAGGCTTCGGGGAAGGGTTAGGGTTAGGGTTCGGGCTAGAGTTAGGGTTAGGGGACGGGGACGGTTTAGGGTCCAGGTGAGGGTACGACAACGCTTTAGGGGGTGCGTACGTGTGAGGGCGCTGGTTAGTGTCAGCGTACGGGTTAGGATTAGGGGACGGGTGAGGGTCAGGCTTCGGGGAAGTGTTAGGGTTAGGGTTCGGGCTAGGGTTAGGGTTAGGGGACGGGGACGGTTTAGGGTCCAGGTGAGGGTACGACAACGCTTTAGGGGGAGCGTACGTGTGAGGGCGCGGGTTAGTGTCAGCGTACGGGTTAGGATTAGGGGCCGGTTGAGGGTCAGGCTTCGGGGAAGGGTTAGGGTTAGGGTTCGGGCTAGGGTTAGGGTTAGGGGACGGGGACTGTTTAGGGTCCAGGTGAGGGTACGACAACGCTTTAGGGGGAGCGTACGTGTGAGGGCGCGGGTTAGTGTCAGCGTACGGGTTAGGATTAGGGGCCGGGTGAGGGTCAGGCTTCGGGGAAGGGTTAGGGTTAGGGTTCGGGCTAGGGTTAGGGTTAGGGGACGGGGAGGGTTTAGGGTCCAGGTGAGGGTACGACAACGCTTTAGGGGGAGCGTACGTGTCAGGGCGCGGGTTAGTGTCAGCGTACGGGTTAGGATTAGGGGACGGGTGAGGGTCAGGCTTCGGGGAAGGGTTAGGGTTAGGGTTCGGGCTAGGGTTAGGGTTAGGGGACGGGGACGGTTTAGGGTCCAGGTGAGGGTACGACAACGCTTTAGGGGGAGCGTACGTGTGAGGGCGCGGGTTAGTGTCAGCGTACGGGTTAGGATTAGGGGACGGGTGAGGGTCACGCTTCGGGGAAGGGTTAGGGTTAGGGTTCGGGCTAGGGTTAGGGTTAGGGGACGGGGACGGTTTAGGGTCCAGGTGAGGGTACAACAACGCTTTAGGTGGAGCGTACGTGTGAGGGCACGGGTTAGTGTCAGCGTACGGGTTCGGATTAGGGGACGGTTGAGGGTCAGGCTTTGGGGAAGGGTTAGGGTTAGGATTCGGGCTAGGGTTAGGTTTAGGGGACGGGGACGGATTAGGGTCCAGGTGAGGGTACGACAACGCTTTAGGGGGAGCGTACGTGTGAGGGCGCGGGTTAGTGTCAGCGTACGGGTTAGGATTAGGGGACGGGTGAGGGTCAGGCTTCGGGGAAGGGTTAGGGTTAGGGTTCGGGCTAGGGTTAGGGTTAGGGGACGGGGATGGTTTAGGGTCCAGGTGAGGGTACGACAACGCTTTAGGGGGAGCATACGTGTGAGGGCGCGGGTTAGTGTCAGCATACGGGTTAGGATTAGGGGACGGGTGAGGGTCAGGCTTCGGGGAAGGTTTAGGGTTAGGGTTCGGGCTAGGGTTAGGGTTAGGGGACGGGGACGGTTTAGGGTCCAGGTGATGGTACGACAACGCTTTAGGGGGAGCGTACGTGTGAGGGCGCGTGTTAGTGTCAGCGTACGGGTTGGGATTAGGGGACGGGTGAGGGTCAGGCTTCGGGGAAGGGTTAGGGTTAGGGTTCGGGCTGGGGTTAGGGTTAGGGGACGGGGACGGTTTAGGGTCCAGGTGAGGGTACGACAACGCTTTAGGGGGAGCATAGTTGTGATGGCGCGGGTTAGTGTCAGCGTATGGATTAGGATTAGGGTAGGGGTGAGGGTCAGGCTTCGGGGAAGGGTTAGGGTTAGGTTTCGGGCTAGGGTTAGGGTTAGGGGACGGGGACGGTTTAGGGTCCAGGTGAGGTTACGACAGCGCTTTAGGAGGAGCGTACGTGTGAGGGCGCGGGTTAGTGTCAGCGTACGGGTTAGGATTAGGGGACGGGTGAGGGTCAGGCTTCGGGGAAGACTTAGGGTTAGGGTTCGGGCTAGGGTTAGGGTTAGGGGACGGGGACGGTTTAGGGTCCAGGTGAGGGTACGACAACGCTTTAGGGGGAGCGTACGTGTGAGGGCGCGGGTTAGTGTCAGCGTACGGGTCAGGATTAGGGGACGTGTGAGGGTCAGGCTTCGGAGAAGGGTTAGGTTTAGGGTTCGGCCTAGGGTTAGGGTTAGGGGACGGGGACGGTTTAGGGTCCAGGTGAGGGTACGACAACGCTTTAGGGGGAGCGTACGTGTGAGGGCGCGGGTTAGTGTCAGCGTACGGGTTAGGATTAGGGGACGGTTGAGGGTCAGGCTTCGGGGAAGGGTTAGGGTTAGGGTTCTGGCTAGGGTTAGGGTTAGGGGACGGGGACGGTTTAGGGTCCAGGTGATGGTACGACAACGCTTTAGGGGGAGCATACGTGTGAGGACGCGGGTTAGTGTCAGCGTACGGGTTAGGATTAGGGGACGGGTGAGGGTCAGGCTTCGGGGAAGGGTTAGGGTTAGGGTTCGGGCTAGGGTTAGGGTTAGGGGACGAGGACGGTTTAGGGTCCAGATGAGGGTACGACAATGCTTTAGGGGGAGCATAGGTGTGAGGGCGCGAGTTAGTGTCAGCGTATGGATTAGGATTAGGGGACGGGTGAGGGTCAGGCTTCGGGGAAGGGTTAGGGTTAGGGTTCGGGCTAGGGTTAGGGTTAGGCGACGGGGACGGTTTAGGGTCCAGGTGAGGGTACGACAACGCTTTAGGGGGAGCGTACGTGTGAGGGCGCGGGTTAGTGTCAGCGTACGGGTTAGGATTAGGGGACGGGTGAGGGTCAGGCTTCAGGGAAGGGTTAGGGTTAGGGTTCGGGCTAGGGTTAGGGTTAGGGGACGGGGACGGTTTAGGGTCCAGGTGAGGATACGACAACGCTTTAGGGGGAGCGTAAGTGTGAGGGCGCGGGTTAGTGTCAGCGTACGGGTTAGGATTAGGGGACGGGTGAGGGTCAGGCTTCGGGGAAGGGTTAGGGTTAGGGTTCGGGCTAGGGTTAGGGTTAGGGGACGGGGACGGTTTAGGGTCCAGATGAGGGTACGACAATGCTTTAGGGGGAGCATAGGTGTGAGGGCGCGAGTTAGTGTCAGCGTATGGATTAGGATTAGGGGACGGGTGAGGGTCAGGCTTCGGGGAAGGGTTAGGGTTAGGGTTCGGGCTAGGGTTAGGGTTAGGCGACGGGGACGGTTTAGGGTCCAGGTGAGGGTACGACAACGCTTTAGGGGGAGCGTACGTGTGAGGGCGCGGGTTAGTGTCAGCGTACGGGTTAGGATTAGGGGACGGGTGAGGGTCAGGCTTCAGGGAAGGGTTAGGGTTAGGGTTCGGGCTAGGGTTAGGGTTAGGGGACGGGGACGGTTTAGGGTCCAGGTTAGGATACGACAACGCTTTAGGGGGAGCGTAAGTGTGAGGGCGCGGGTTAGTGTCAGCGTACGGGTTAGGATTAGGGGACGGGTGAGGGTGAGGCTTCGGGGAAGGGTTAGGGTTAGGGTTCGGGCTAGGGTTAGGGTTAGGGGACGGGGACGGTTTAGGGTCCAGGTAAGGGTACGACAACGCTTTAGGGGTGCGTACGTGTGAGGGCGCGGGTTAGTGTCAGCGTACGGGTTAGGATTAGGGGACGGGTGAGGGTCAGGCTTCGGGGAAGGGTTAGGGTTAGGGTTCGGGCTAGGGTTAGGGTTAGGGGACGGGGATGGTTTAGGGTCCAGGTGAGGGTACGACAACGCTTTAGGGGGAGAGTACGTGTGAGGGCGCGGGTTAGTGTCAGCGTACGGGTTAGGATTAGGGGACGGGTGAGGGTCAGGCTTCGGGGAAGTGTTAGGGTTAGGGTTCGGGCTAGGGTTAGGGTTAGGGGACGGGGACGGTTTAGGTTCTAGGTGAGGGTACGACAACGCTTTAGGGGGAGTGTACGTGTGAGGGCGCGGGTTAGTGTCAGTGTACGGGTTAGGATTAGGGCACGGTTGAGGGTCAGGCTTCGGGGAAGGGTTAGGGTTAGGGTTCGGGCTAGGGTTAGGGTTAGGGGACGGGGACTGTTTAGGGTCCAGGTGAGGGTACGACAACGCTTTAGGGGGAGCGTACGTGTGAGGGCGCGGGTTAGTGTCAGCGTACGGGTTCGCATTAGGGGACGGGTGAGGGTCAGGCTTCGGGGAAGTGTTAGGGTTAGGGTTCGGGCTAGGGTTAGGGTTAGGGGACGGGGACGGTTTAGGGTCCAGGTGAGGGTACGACAACGCTTTAGGGGGAGCGTACGTGTGAGGGTGCGGGTTAGTGTCAGCGTACGGGTTCGCATTAGGGGACGGGTGAGGGTCAGGCTTCGGGGAAGGGTTAGGGTTAGTGTTCGGGCTAGGGTTAGGGTTAGGGGACGGGGACGGTTTAGGGTCCAGGTGAGGGTACGACAACGCTTTAGGGGGAGCGTACGTGTGAGGGTGCGGGTTAGTGTCAGCGTACGGGTTAGGATTAGGGGACGGGTGAGGGGCAGGCTTCGGGGAAGGGTTAGGGTTAGGGTTCGGGCTAGGGTTAGGGTTAGGGGACGGGGACGGTTTAGGGTCCAGGTGAGGGTATGACAACGTTTTAGGGGGAGCGTACGTGTGACGGCGCGGGTTAGTGTCAGCGTATGGGTTAGGATTAGGGAACGGTTGAGGGTCAGGCTTCGGGGAAGGGTTAGGGTTAGGGTTCGGGCTAGGGTTAGGGTTAGGGGATGGGGACGGTTTAGGGTCCAGGTGATGGTACGACAACGCTTTACGGGGAGCGTACGTGTGAGGGCGCGGGTTAGTGTCAGCGTACGGGTTAGGATTAGGGGACGGGTGAGGGTCAGGCTTCGGGGAAGGGTTAGGGTTAGGGTTCGGGCTAGGGTTAGGGTTAGGGGACGGGGACGGTTTAGGGTCCAGGTGAGGGTACGACAACGCTTTAGGGGGAGCGTACGTGTGAGGGCGTGGGTTAGTGTCAGCGTACCGCTTACGATTACGGGACGGGTGAGGGTCATGCTTCGGGGAAGGGTTAGGGTTAGGGTTTGGGCTAGGGTTAGGGTTAGGGGACGGGGACGGTTTAGGGTCCAGGTGAGGGTACGACAACGCTTTACGGGGAGCGTACGTGTGAGGGCGCGGGTTAGTGTCAGCGTACGGGTTAGGATTAGGGGACGGGTGAGGGTCAGGCTTCGGGGAAGGGTTAGGGTTAGGGTTCGGGCTAGGGTTAGGGTTAGGGGACGGGGACGGTTTAGGGTCCAGGTGAGGGTACGACAACGCTTTAGGGGGAGCGTACGTGTGAGGGCGCGGGTTAGTGTCAGCGTACGAGTTCGCATTAGGGGACGGGTGAGGGTCAGGCTTTGGGGAAGGGTTAGGGTTACGGTTCGGGCTAGGGTTAGGGTTAGGGGACGGGGACGGTTTAGGGTCCAGGTGAGGGTACGACCACGCTTTAGGGGGAGCGTACGTGTGAGGGCGCGGGTTAGTGTCAGCGTACGGGTTAGGATTAGGGGACGGGTGAGGGTCAGGCTTCGGGGAAGGGTTAGGGTTAGGGTTCGGGCTAGTGTTAGGGTTAGGGGACGGGGACGGTTTAGGGTCCAGGTGAGGGTACGACAACGCTTTAGGGGGAGCGTACGTGTGAGGGCGCGGGTTAGTGTCAGCGTACGGGTTAGGATTAGGGGACGGGTGAGGGTCAGGCTTCGGGGAAGGGTTAGGGTTAGGGTTCGGGCTAGGGTTAGGGTTAGGGGACGGGGACGGTTTAGGGTCCAGGTGAGGGTACGACAACGGTTTAGGGGGAGCGTACGTGTGAGGGCGGGGGTTAGTGTCAGCGTACGGGTTAGGATTAGGGGACGGGTGAGGGGCAGGCTTCGGGGAAGGGTTAGGGTTAGGGTTCGGGCTAGGGTTAGGGTTAGGAGACGGGGACGGTTTAGTGTCCAGGTGAGGGTACGACAACTATTTAGGGGGAGCGTACGTGTGAGGGCGCGGGTTAGTGTCAGCGTACGGGTTAGGATTAGGGGACGGGTGAGGGTCAGTCTTCGGGGAAGGGTTAGGGTCAGGGTTCGGGCTAGGGTTAGGGTTCGGGGACGGGGACGGTTTAGGGTCCAGGTGAGGGTACGACAACGCTTTAGGGAGAGCGCACGTGTGAGGGCGCGGGTTAGTGTCAGCGTACGGGTTAGGATTAGGGCACTGGTGAGGGGCAGGTTTCGGGGAAGGGTTAGGGTTAGGGTTCGGGCTAGGGTTAGGGTTAGGGGACGGGGACGGTTTAGGGTTCAGGTGAGGGTACGACAACGCTTTAGGGGGAGCGTACGTGTGAGGGCGCGGGTTAGTGTCAGCGTACGGGTTCGCATTAGGGGACGGGTGAGGGTCAGGCTTCGGGGAAGGGTTAGGGTTAGGGTTCGGGCTAGGGTTAGGGTTAGGGGACGGGGACGGTTTAGGGTCCAGGTGAGGGTACGACAACGCTTTAGGGGGAGCGTACGTGTGAGGGCGCGGGTTAGTGTCACGTACGGGTTAGGATTAGGGGACGGGTGAGGGTCAGGATTCGGGGAAGGGTTAGGGTTAGGGTTCGGGCTAGGGTTAGGGTTAGGGGACGGGGACGGTTTAGGGTCCAGGTGAGGGTACGACAACGCTTTAGGGGGAGCGTACGTGTGAGGGAGCGGGTTAGTGTCAGCGTACGGGTTCGCATTAGGGGACGGGTGAGGGTCAGGCTTCGGGGAAGGGTTAGGGTTAGGGTTCGGGCTAGGGTTAGGGTTAGGGGACGGGGACGGTTTAGGGTCCAGGTGAGGGTACGACAATGCTTTAGGTGGAGCGTACGTGTGAGGGCGCGGGTTAGTGTCAGCGTACGGGTTAGGATTAGGGGACGGGTGAGGGTCAGGCTTCGGGGAAGTGTTAGGGTTAGGGTTCGGGCTAGGGTTAGGGTTAGGGGACGGGGACGGTTTAGGGTCCAGGTGAGGGTACGACAATGCTTTAGGTGGAGCGTACGTGTGAGGGCGCGGGTTAGTGTCAGCGTACGGGTTAGGATTAGGGGACGGGTGAGGGTCAGGCTTCGGGGAAGGGTTAGGGTTAGGGTTCGGGCTAGGGTTAGGGTTAGGGGACGGGGACGGTTTAGGGTCCAGGTGAGGGTACGACAACGCTTTAGGGGGAGCGTACGTGTGAGGGCGCGGGTTAGTGTCACGTACGGGTTAGGATTAGGGGACGGGTGAGGGTCAGGATTCGGGGAAGGGTTAGGGTTAGGGTTCGGGCTAGGGTTAGGGTTAGGGGACGGGGACGGTTTAGGGTCCAGGTGAGGGTACGACAACGCTTTAGGGGGAGCGTACGTGTGAGGGAGCGGGTTAGTGTCAGCGTACGGGTTCGCATTAGGGGACGGGTGAGGGTCAGGCTTCGGGGAAGGGTTAGGGTTAGGGTTCGGGCTAGGGTTAGGGTTAGGGGACGGGGACGGTTTAGGGTCCAGGTGAGGGTACGACAATGCTTTAGGTGGAGCGTACGTGTGAGGGCGCGGGTTAGTGTCAGCGTACGGGTTAGGATTAGGGGACGGGTGAGGGTCAGGCTTCGGGGAAGTGTTAGGGTTAGGGTTCGGCTAGGGTTAGGGTTAGGGGACGGGGACGGTTTAGGGTCCAGGTGAGGGTACGACAATGCTTTAGGTGGAGCGTACGTGTGAGGGCGCGGGTTAGTGTCAGCGTACGGGTTAGGATTAGGGGACGGGTGAGGGTCAGGCTTCGGGGAAGGGTTAGGGTTAGGGTTCGGGCTAGGGTTAGGGTTAGGGGACGGGGACGGTTTAGGGTCCAGGTGAGGGTACGACAACGCTTTAGGGGGCGCGTACGTGTGAGGGCGCGGGTTAGTGTCAGCGTACCGCTTACGATTAGAGGACGGGTGAGGGTCAGGCTTCGGGGAAGGGTTAGGGTTAGGGTTTGGGCTAGGGTTAGGGTTAGGGGACGGGGACGGTTTAGGGTCCAGGTGAGGGTACGACAACGCTTTAGGGGGAGCGTACGTGTGAGGGCGCGGGTTAGTGTCAGCGTACGGGTTCGCATTAGGGGACGGGTGAGGGTCAGGCTTCGGGGAAGGGTTAGGGTTAGGGTTCGGGCTAGGGTTAGGGTTAGGGGACGGGGACGGTTTAGGGTCCAGGTGAGGGTACGACCACGCTTTAGGGGGAGCGTACGTGTGAGGGCGCGGGTTAGTGTCAGCGTACGGGTTAGGATTAGGGGACGGGTGAGGGTCAGGCTTCGGGGAAGGGTTAGGGTTAGGGTTCGGGCTAGTGTTAGGGTTAGGGGACGGGGACGGTTTAGGGTCCAGGTGAGGGTACGACAACGCTTTAGGGGGAGCGTACGTGTGAGGGCGCGTGTTAGTGTCAGCGTACGGGTTAGGATTAGGGGACGGGTGAGGGTCAGGCTTCGGGGAAGGGTTAGGGTTAGGATTCGGGCTAGGGTTAGGGTTAGGGGACGCGGACGGTTTAGTGTCCAGGTGACGGTACGACAACGCTTTAGGGGGAGCGTACGTGTGAGGGCGCGGGTTAGTGTCAGCGTACGGGTTAGGATTAGGCGACGGGTGAGGGTCAGGCTTCGGGGAAGGGTTAGGGTTAGGGTTCGGGCTAGGGTTAGGGTTAGGGGACGGGGACGGTTTAGGGTCCAGGTGAGGGTACGACAACGCTTTAGGGGGAGCGTACGTGTGAGGGTGCGGGTTAGTGTCAGCGTACGGGTTCGGATTAGGGGACGGGTGAGGGTCAGGCTTCAGGGAAGGGTTAGGGTTAGGGTTCAGGCTAGGATTAGGGTTAGGGGACGGGGACGGTTTAGGGTCCAGGTGAGGGTACGACAACGCTTTAGGGGGAGCGTACGTGTGAGGGCGCGGGTTAGTGTCAGCGTACCGCTTACGATTAGGGGACGGGTGAGGGTCAGGCTTCGGGGAAGGGTTTAGGGTTAGGGTTCGGGATAGGGTTAGGGTTAGGGGACGGGGACGGTTTAGGGTCCAGGTGAGGGTACGACAACGCTTTAGGGGGAGCGTACGTGTGAGGGCGCGGGTTAGTGTCAGCGTACGGGTTAGGATTAGGGGACGGGTGAGGGTCAGGCTTCGGGGAAGGGTTAGGGTTAGGGTTCGGGCTAGGGTTAGGGTTAGGGGACGGGGACGGTTTAGGGTCCAGGTGAGGGTACGACAACGCTTTAGGGGGAGCGTACGTGTGAGGGCGCGGGTTAGTGTCACGTACGGGTTAGGATTAGGGGACGGGTGAGGGACAGGATTCGGGGAAGGGTTAGGGTTAGGGTTCGGGCTAGGGTTAGGGTTAGGGGACGGGGACGGTTTAGGGTCCAGGTGAGGGTACGACAACGCTTTAGGGGGAGCGTACGTGTGAGGGCGCGGGTTAGTGTCAGCGTACGGGTTAGGATTAGGGGACGGGTGAGGGTCAGGCTTCGGGGAAGGGTTAGGGTTAGGGTTCGGGCTAGGGTTAGGGTTAGGGGACGGGGACGGTTTAGGGTCCAGGTGAGGGTACGACAACGGTTTAGGGGGAGCGTACGTGTGAGGGCGGGGGTTAGTGTCAGCGTACGGGTTAGGATTAGGGGACGGGTGAGGGGCAGGCTTCGGGGAAGGGTTAGGGTTAGGGTTCGGGCTAGGGTTAGGGTTAGGAGACGGGGACGGTTTAGTGTCCAGGTGAGGGTACGACAACTATTTAGGGGGAGCGTACGTGTGAGGGCGCGGGTTAGTGTCAGCGTACGGGTTAGGATTAGGGGACGGGTGAGGGTCAGTCTTCGGGGAAGGGTTAGGGTCAGGGTTCGGGCTAGGGTTAGGGTTCGGGGACGGGGACGGTTTAGGGTCCAGGTGAGGGTACGACAACGCTTTAGGGAGAGCGCACGTGTGAGGGCGCGGGTTAGTGTCAGCGTACGGGTTAGGATTAGGGCACTGGTGAGGGGCAGGTTTCGGGGAAGGGTTAGGGTTAGGGTTCGGGCTAGGGTTAGGGTTAGGGGACGGGGACGGTTTAGGGTTCAGGTGAGGGTACGACAACGCTTTAGGGGGAGCGTACGTGTGAGGGCGCGGGTTAGTGTCAGCGTACGGGTTCGCATTAGGGGACGGCTGAGGGTCAGGCTTCGGGGAAGGGTTAGGGTTAGGGTTCGGGCTAGGGTTAGGGTTAGGGGACGGGGACGGTTTAGGGTCCAGGTGAGGGTACGACAACGCTTTAGGGGGAGCGTACGTGTGAGGGCGCGGGTTAGTGTCACGTACGGGTTAGGATTATGGGACGGGTGAGGGACAGGATTCGGGGAAGGGTTAGGGTTAGGGTTCGGGCTAGGGTTAGGGTTAGGGGACGGGGACGGTTTAGGGTCCAGGTGAGGGTACGACAACGCTTTAGGGGGAGCGTACGTGTGAGGGAGCGGGTTAGTGTCAGCGTACGGGTTCGCATTAGGGGACGGGTGAGGGTCAGGCTTCGGGGAAGTGTTAGGGTTAGGGTTCGGGCTAGGGTTAGGGTTAGGGGACGGGGACGGTTTAGGGTCCAGGTGAGGGTACGACAATGCTTTAGGTGGAGCGTACGTGTGAGGGCGCGGGTTAGTGTCAGCGTACGGGTTAGGATTAGGGGACGGGTGAGGGTCAGGCTTCGGGGAAGTGTTAGGGTTAGGGTTCGGGCTAGGGTTAGGGTTAGGGGACGGGGACGGTTTAGGGTCCAGTTGAGGGTATGACAACGCTTTAGGGGGAGCGTACGTGTGAGGGCGCGGGTTAGTGTCAGCGTACGGGTTAGGATTAGGGAACGGTTGAGGGGCAGGCTTCGGGGAAGGGTTAGGGTTAGGGTTCGGGCTAGGGTTAGGGTTAGGGGATGGGGACGGTTTAGGGTCCAGGTGATGGTACGACAACGCTTTAGGGGGAGCGTACGTGTGAGGGCACGGGTTAGTGTCAGCGTACGGGTTAGGATTAGGGGACGGGTGAGGGTCAGGCTTCGGGGAAGGGTTAGGGTTAGGGTTCGGGCTAGGGTTAGGGTTAGGGGACGGGGACGGTTTAGGGTCCAGGTGAGGGTACGACAACGCTTTAGGGGGAGCGTACGTGTGAGGGCGCGGGTTAGTGTCAGCGTACCGCTTACGATTAGGGGACGGGTGAGGGTCAGGCTTCGGGGAAGGGTTAGGGTTAGGGTTTGGGCTAGGGTTAGGGTTAGGGGACGGGGACGGTTTAGGGTCCAGGTGAGGGTACGACAACGCTTTAGGGGGAGCGTACGTGTGAGGGCGCGGGTTAGTGTCAGCGTACGGGTTCGCATTAGGGGACGGGTGAGGGTCAGGCTTCGGGGAAGGGTTAGGGTTAGGGTTCGGGCTAGGGTTAGGGTTAGGGGACGGGGACGGTTTAGGGTCCAGGTGAGTGTACGACCACGCTTTAGGGGGAGCGTACATGTGAGGGCGCGGGTTAGTGTCAGCGTACGGGTTAGGATTAGGGGACGGGTGAGGGTCAGGCTTCGGGGAAGGGTTAGGGTTAGGGTTCGGGCTAGTGTTAGGGTTAGGGGACGGGGACGGTTTAGGGTCCAGGTGAGGGTACGACAACGCTTTAGGGGGAGCGTACGTGTGAGGGCGCGTGTTAGTGTCAGCGTACGGGTTAGGATTAGGGGACGGGTGAGGGTCAGGCTTCGGGGAAGGGTTAGGGTTAGGATTCGGGCTAGGGTTAGGGTTAGGGGACGCGGACGGTTTAGTGTCCAGGTGACGGTACGACAACGCTTTAGGGGGAGCGTACGTGTGAGGGCGCGGGTTAGTGTCAGCGTACGGGTTAGGATTAGGCGACGGGTGAGGGTCAGGCTTCGGGGAAGGGTTAGGGTTAGGGTTCGGGCTAGGGTTAGGGTTAGGGGACGGGGACGGTTTAGGGTCCAGGTGAGGGTACGACAACGCTTTAGGGGGAGCGTACGTGTGAGGGTGCGGGTTAGTGTCAGCGTACGGGTTCGGATTAGGGGACGGGTGAGGGTCAGGCTTCAGGGAAGGGTTAGGGTTAGGGTTCAGGCTAGGATTAGGGTTAGGGGACGGGGACGGTTTAGGGTCCAGGTGAGGGTACGACAACGTTTTAGGGGGAGCGTACGTGTGAGGGCGCGGGTTAGTGTCAGCATACGGGTTAGGATTAGGGGACGGGTGAGGGTCAGGCTTCGGGGAAGGGTTAGGGTTAGGGTTCGGGCTAGGGTTAGGGTTAGGGGACGGGGACGGTTTAGGGTCCAGGTGAGGGTACGACAACGCTTTAGGGGGAGCGTACGTGTGAGGGCGCGGGTTAGTGTCAGCGTACCGCTTACGATTAGGGGACGGGTGAGGGTCAGGCTTCGGGGAAGGGTTTAGGGTTAGGGTTCGGGCTAGGGTTAGGGTTAGGGGACGGGGACGGTTTAGGGTCCAGGTGAGGGTACGACAACGCTTTAGGGGGAGCGTACGTGTGAGGGCGCGGGTTAGTGTCAGCGTACGGGTTAGGATTAGGGGACGGGTGAGGGTCAGGCTTCGGGGAAGGGTTAGGGTTAGGGTTCGGGCTAGGGTTAGGGTTAGGGGACGGGGACGGTTTAGGGTCCAGGTGAGGGTACGACAACGCTTTAGGGGGAGCGTACGTGTGAGGGCGCGGGTTAGTGTCACGTACGGGTTAGGATTAGGGGACGGGTGAGGGACAGGATTCGGGGAAGGGTTAGGGTTAGGGTTCGGGCTAGGGTTAGGGTTAGGGGACGGGGACGGTTTAGGGTCCAGGTGAGGGTACGACAACGCTTTAGGGGGAGCGTACGTGTGAGGGCGCGGGTTAGTGTCAGCGTACGGGTTCGCATTAGGGGACGGGTGAGGGTCAGGCTTCGGGGAAGGGTTAGGGTTAGGGTTCGGGCTAGGGTTAGGGTTAGGGGACGGGGACGGTTTAGGGTCCAGGTGAGGGTACGACAACGCTTTAGGTGGAGCGTACGTGTGAGGGCGCGGGTTAGTGTCAGCGTACGGGTTAGGATTAGGGGACGGGTGAGGGTCAGGCTTCGGGGAAGTGTTAGGGTTAGTGTTCGGGCTAGGGTTAGGGTTAGGGGACGGGGACGGTTTAGGGTCCAGGTGAGGGTACGACAACGCTTTAGGGGGAGCGTACGTGTGAGCGTGCGGGTTAGTGTCAGCGTACGGGTTAGGATTAGGGGACGGGTGAGGGGCAGGCTTCGGGGAAGGGTTAGGTTTAGGGTTCGGGCTAGGGTTAGGGTTAGGGGACGGGGACGGTTTAGGGTCCAGGTGAGGGTATGACAACGCTTTAGGGGGAGCGTACGTGTGAGGGCGCGGGTTAGTGTCAGCGTATGGGTTAGGATTAGGGAACGGTTGAGGGTCAGGCTTCGGGGAAGGGTTAGGGTTAGGGTTCGGGCTAGGGTTAGGGTTAGGGGATGGGGACGGTTTAGGGTCCAGGTGATGGTACGACAACGCTTTAGGGGGAGCGTACGTGTGAGGGCGCGGGTTAGTGTCAGCGTACGGGTTAGGATTAGGGGACGGGTGAGGGTCAGGCTTCGGGGAAGGGTTAGGGTTAGGGTTCGGGCTAGGGTTAGGGTTAGGGGACGGGGACGGTTTAGGGTCCAGGTGAGGGTACGACAACGCTTTAGGGGGAGCGTACGTGTGAGGGCGTGGGTTAGTGTCAGCGTACCGCTTACGATTACGGGACGGGTGAGGGTCATGCTTCGGGGAAGGGTTAGGGTTAGGGTTTGGGCTAGGGTTAGGGTTAGGGGACGGGGACGGTTTAGGGTCCAGGTGAGGGTACGACAACGCTTTAGGGGGAGCGTACGTGTGAGGGCGCGGGTTAGTGTCAGCGTACGGGTTCGCATTAGGGGACGGGTGAGGGTCAGGCTTTGGGGAAGGGTTAGGGTTAGGGTTCGGGCTAGGGTTAGGGTTAGGGGACGGGGACGGTTTAGGGTCCAGGTGAGGGTACGACCACGCTTTAGGGGGAGCGTACGTGTGAGGGCGCGGGTTAGTGTCAGCGTACGGGTTAGGATTAGGGGACGGGTGAGGGTCAGGCTTCGGGGAAGGGTTAGGGTTAGGGTTCGGGCTAGTGTTAGGGTTAGGGGACGGGGACGGTTTAGGGTCCAGGTGAGGGTACGACAACGCTTTAGGGGGAGCGTACGTGTGAGGGCGCGGGTTAGTGTCAGCGTACGGGTTAGGATTAGGGGACGGGTGAGGGTCAGGCTTCGGGGAAGGGTTAGGGTTAGGGTTCGGGCTAGGGTTAGGGTTAGGGGACGGGGACGGTTTAGGGTCCAGGTGAGGGTACGACAACGGTTTAGGGGGAGCGTACGTGTGAGGGCGCGGGTTAGTGTCAGCGTACGGGTTAGGATTAGGGAACGGTTGAGGGGCAGGCTTCGGGGAAGGGTTAGGGTTAGGGTTCGGGCTAGGGTTAGGGTTAGGGGATGGGGACGGTTTAGGGTCCAGGTGATGGTACGACAACGCTTTAGGGGGAGCGTACGTGTGAGGGCGCGGGTTAGTGTCAGCGTACGGGTTAGGATTAGGGGACGGGTGAGGGTCAGGCTTCGGGGAAGGGTTAGGGTTAGGGTTCGGGCTAGGGTTAGGGTTAGGGGACGGGGACGGTTTAGGGTCCAGGTGAGGGTACGACAACGCTTTAGGGGGAGCGTACGTGTGAGGGCGCGGGTTAGTGTCAGCGTACCGCTTACGATTAGAGGACGGGTGAGGGTCAGGCTTCGGGGAAGGGTTAGGGTTAGGGTTTGGGCTAGGGTTAGGGTTAGGGGACGGGGACGGTTTAGGGTCCAGGTGAGGGTACGACAACGCTTTAGGGGGAGCGTACGTGTGAGGGCGCGGGTTAGTGTCAGCGTACGGGTTCGCATTAGGGGACGGGTGAGGGTCAGGCTTCGGGGAAGGGTTAGGGTTAGGGTTCGGGCTAGGGTTAGGGTTAGGGGACGGGGACGGTTTAGGGTCCAGGTGAGGGTACGACCACGCTTTAGGGGGAGCGTACGTGTGAGGGCGCGGGTTAGTGTCAGCGTACGGGTTAGGATTAGGGGACGGGTGAGGGTCAGGCTTCGGGGAAGGGTTAGGGTTAGGGTTCGGGCTAGTGTTAGGGTTAGGGGACGGGGACGGTTTAGGGTCCAGGTGAGGGTACGACAACGCTTTAGGGGGAGCGTACGTGTGAGGGCGCGTGTTAGTGTCAGCGTACGGGTTAGGATTAGGGGACGGGTGAGGGTCAGGCTTCGGGGAAGGGTTAGGGTTAGGATTCGGGCTAGGGTTAGGGTTAGGGGACGCGGACGGTTTAGTGTCCAGGTGACGGTACGACAACGCTTTAGGGGGAGCGTACGTGTGAGGGCGCGGGTTAGTGTCAGCGTACGGGTTAGGATTAGGCGACGGGTGAGGGTCAGGCTTCGGGGAAGGGTTAGGGTTAGGGTTCGGGCTAGGGTTAGGGTTAGGGGACGGGGACGGTTTAGGGTCCAGGTGAGGGTACGACAACGCTTTAGGGGGAGCGTACGTGTGAGGGTGCGGGTTAGTGTCAGCGTACGGGTTCGGATTAGGGGACGGGTGAGGGTCAGGCTTCAGGGAAGGGTTAGGGTTAGGGTTCAGGCTAGGATTAGGGTTAGGGGACGGGGACGGTTTAGGGTCCAGGTGAGGGTACGACAACGTTTTAGGGGGAGCGTACGTGTGAGGGCGCGGTTTAGTGTCAGCATACGGGTTAGGATTAGGGGACGGGTGAGGGTCAGGCTTCGGGGAAGGGTTAGGGTTAGGGTTCGGGCTAGGGTTAGGGTTAGGGGACGGGGACGGTTTAGGGTCCAGGTGAGGGGTACGACAACGCTTTAGGGGGAGCGTACGTGTGAGGGCGCGGGTTAGTGTCAGCGTACCGCTTACGATTAGGGGACGGGTGAGGGTCAGGCTTCGGGGAAGGGTTTAGGGTTAGGGTTCGGGCTAGGGTTAGGGTTAGGGGACGGGGACGGTTTAGGGTCCAGGTGAGGGTACGACAACGCTTTAGGGGGAGCGTACGTGTGAGGGCGCGGGTTAGTGTCAGCGTACGGGTTAGGATTAGGGGACGGGTGAGGGTCAGGCTTCGGGGAAGGGTTAGGGTTAGGGTTCGGGCTAGGGTTAGGGTTAGGGGACGGGGACGGTTTAGGGTCCAGGTGAGGGTACGACAACGCTTTAGGGGGAGCGTACGTGTGAGGGCGCGGGTTAGTGTCACGTACGGGTTAGGATTAGGGGACGGGTGAGGGACAGGATTCGGGAAGGGTTAGGGTTAGGGTTCGGGCTAGGGTTAGGGTTAGGGGACGGGGACGGTTTAGGGTCCAGGTGAGGGTACGACAACGCTTTAGGGGGAGCGTACGTGTGAGGGCGCGGTTTAGTGTCAGCGTACGGGTTAGGATTAGGGGACGGGTGAGGGTCAGGCTTCGGGGAAGGGTTAGGGTTAGGGTTCGGGCTAGGGTTAGGGTTAGGGGACGGGGACGGTTTAGGGTCCAGGTGAGGGTACGACAACGGTTTAGGGGGAGCGTACGTGTGAGGGCGGGGGTTAGTGTCAGCGTACGGGTTAGGATTAGGGGACGGGTGAGGGGCAGGCTTCGGGGAAGGGTTAGGGTTAGGGTTCGGGCTAGGGTTAGGGTTAGGAGACGGGGACGGTTTAGTGTCCAGGTGAGGGTACGACAACTATTTAGGGGGAGCGTACGTGTGAGGGCGCGGGTTAGTGTCAGCGTACGGGTTAGGATTAGGGGACGGGTGAGGGTCAGTCTTCGGGGAAGGGTTAGGGTCAGGGTTCGGGCTAGGGTTAGGGTTCGGGGACGGGGACGGTTTAGGGTCCAGGTGAGGGTACGACAACGCTTTAGGGAGAGCACACGTGTGAGGGCGCGGGTTAGTGTCAGCGTACGGGTTAGGATTAGGGCACTGGTGAGGGGCAGGTTTCGGGGAAGGGTTAGGGTTAGGGTTCGGGCTAGGGTTAGGGTTAGGGGACGGGGACGGTTTAGGGTTCAGGTGAGGGTACGACAACGCTTTAGGGGAGCGTACGTGTGAGGGCGCGGGTTAGTGTCAGCGTACGGGTTCGCATTAGGGGACGGGTGAGGGTCAGGCTTCGGGGAAGGGTTAGGGTTAGGGTTCGTGCTAGGGTTAGGGTTAGGGGACGGGGACGGTTTAGGGTCCAGGTGAGGGTACGACAACGCTTTAGGGGGAGCGTACGTGTGAGGGCGCGGGTTAGTGTCACGTACGGGTTAGGATTAGGGGACGGGTGAGGGTCAGGATTCGGGGAAGGGTTAGGGTTAGGGTTCGGGCTAGGGTTAGGGTTAGGGGACGGGGACGGTTTAGGGTCCAGGTGAGGGTACGACAACGCTTTAGGGGGAGCGTACGTGTGAGGGAGCGGGTTAGTGTCAGCGTACGGGTTCGCATTAGGGGACGGTTGAGGGTCAGGCTTCGGGGAAGTGTTAGGGTTAGGGTTCGGGCTAGGGTTAGGGTTAGGGGACGGGGACGGTTTAGGGTCCAGGTGAGGGTACGACAATGCTTTAGGTGGAGCGTACGTGTGAGGGCGCGGGTTAGTGTCAGCGTACGGGTTAGGATTAGGGGACGGGTGAGGGTCAGGCTTCGGGGAAGTGTTAGGGTTAGGGTTCGGGCTAGGGTTAGGGTTAGGGGACGGGGACGGTTTAGGGTCCAGTTGAGGGTATGACAACGCTTTAGGGGGAGCGTACGTGTGAGGGCGCGGGTTAGTGTCAGCGTACGGGTTAGGATTAGGGAACGGTTGAGGGGCAGGCTTCGGGGAAGGGTTAGGGTTAGGGTTCGGGCTAGGGTTAGGGTTAGGGGATGGGGACGGTTTAGGGTCCAGGTGATGGTACGACAACGCTTTAGGGGGAGCGTACGTGTGAGGGCGCGGGTTAGTGTCAGCGTACGGGTTAGGATTAGGGGACGGGTGAGGGTCAGGCTTCGGGGAAGGGTTAGGGTTAGGGTTCGGGCTAGGGTTAGGGTTAGGGGACGGGGACGGTTTAGGGTCCAGGTGAGGGTACGACAACGCTTTAGGGGGAGCGTACGTGTGAGGGCGCGGGTTAGTGTCAGCGTACCGCTTACGATTAGGGGACGGGTGAGGGTCAGGCTTCGGGGAAGGGTTAGGGTTAGGGTTTGGGCTAGGGTTAGGGTTAGGGGACGGGGACGGTTTAGGGTCCAGGTGAGGGTACGACAACGCTTTAGGGGGAGCGTACGTGTGAGGGCGCGGGTTAGTGTCAGCGTACGGGTTCGCATTAGGGGACGGGTGAGGGTCAGGCTTCGGGGAAGGGTTAGGGTTAGGGTTCGGGCTAGGGTTAGGGTTAGGGGACGGGGACGGTTTAGGGTCCAGGTGAGGGTACGACCACGCTTTAGGGGGAGCGTACGTGTGAGGGCGCGGGTTAGTGTCAGCGTACGGGTTAGGATTAGGGGACGGGTGAGGGTCAGGCTTCGGGGAAGGGTTAGGGTTAGGGTTCGGGCTAGTGTTAGGGTTAGGGGACGGGGACGGTTTAGGGTCCAGGTGAGGGTACGACAACGCTTTAGGGGGAGCGTACGTGTGAGGGCGCGTGTTAGTGTCAGCGTACGGGTTAGGATTAGGGGACGGGTGAGGGTCAGGCTTCGGGGAAGGGTTAGGGTTAGGATTCGGGCTAGGGTTAGGGTTAGGGGACGCGGACGGTTTAGTGTCCAGGTGACGGTACGACAACGCTTTAGGGGGAGCGTACGTGTGAGGGCGCGGGTTAGTGTCAGCGTACGGGTTAGGATTAGGCGACGGGTGAGGGTCAGGCTTCGGGGAAGGGTTAGGGTTAGGGTTCGGGCTAGGGTTAGGGTTAGGGGACGGGGACGGTTTAGGGTCCAGGTGAGGGTACGACAACGCTTTAGGGGGAGCGTACGTGTGAGGGTGCGGGTTAGTGTCAGCGTACGGGTTCGGATTAGGGGACGGGTGAGGGTCAGGCTTCAGGGAAGGGTTAGGGTTAGGGTTCAGGCTAGGATTAGGGTTAGGGGACGGGGACGGTTTAGGGTCCAGGTGAGGGTACGACAACGTTTTAGGGGGAGCGTACGTGTGAGGGCGCGGGTTAGTGTCAGCATACGGGTTAGGATTAGGGGACGGGTGAGGGTCAGGCTTCGGGGAAGGGTTAGGGTTAGGGTTCGGGCTAGGGTTAGGGTTAGGGGACGGGGACGGTTTAGGGTCCAGGTGAGGGTACGACAACGCTTTAGGGGGAGCGTACGTGTGAGGGCGCGGGTTAGTGTCAGCGTACCGCTTACGATTAGGGGACGGGTGAGGGTCAGGCTTCGGGGAAGGGTTTAGGGTTAGGGTTCGGGCTAGGGTTAGGGTTAGGGGACGGGGACGGTTTAGGGTCCAGGTGAGTGTACGACAACGCTTTAGGGGGAGCGTACGTGTGAGGGCGCGGGTTAGTGTCAGCGTACGGGTTAGGATTAGGGGACGGGTGAGGGTCAGGCTTCGGGGAAGGGTTAGGGTTAGGGTTCGGGCTAGGGTTAGGGTTAGGGGACGGGGACGGTTTAGGGTCCAGGTGAGGGTACGACAACGCTTTAGGGGGAGCGTACGTGTGAGGGCGCGGGTTAGTGTCACGTACGGGTTAGGATTAGGGGACGGGTGAGGGACAGGATTCGGGGAAGGGTTAGGGTTAGGGTTCGGGCTAGGGTTAGGGTTAGGGGACGGGGACGGTTTAGGGTCCAGGTGAGGGTACGACAACGCTTTAGGGGGAGCGTACGTGTGAGGGCGCGGGTTAGTGTCAGCGTACGGGTTCGCATTAGGGGACGGGTGAGGGTCAGGCTTCGGGGAAGGGTTAGGGTTAGGGTTCGGGCTAGGGTTAGGGTTAGGGGACGGGGACGGTTTAGGGTCCAGGTGAGGGTACGACAACGCTTTAGGTGGAGCGTACGTGTGAGGGCGCGGGTTAGTGTCAGCGTACGGGTTAGGATTAGGGGACGGGTGAGGGTCAGGCTTCGGGGAAGTGTTAGGGTTAGGGTTCGGGCTAGGGTTAGGGTTAGGGGACGGGGACGGTTTAGGGTCCAGGTGAGGGTACGACAACGCTTTAGGGGGAGCGTACGTGTGAGGGTGCGGGTTAGTGTCAGCGTACGGGTTAGGATTAGGGGACGGGTGAGGGGCAGGCTTCGGGGAAGGGTTAGGTTTAGGGTTCGGGCTAGGGTTAGGGTTAGGGGACGGGGACGGTTTAGGGTCCAGGTGAGGGTATGACAACGCTTTAGGGGGAGCGTACGTGTGAGGGCGCGGGTTAGTGTCAGCGTATGGGTTAGGATTAGGGAACGGTTGAGGGTCAGGCTTCGGGGAAGGGTTAGGGTTAGGGTTCGGGCTAGGGTTAGGGTTAGGGGATGGGGACGGTTTAGGGTCCAGGTGATGGTACGACAACGCTTTAGGGGGAGCGTACGTGTGAGGGCGCGGGTTAGTGTCAGCGTACGGGTTAGGATTAGGGGACGGGTGAGGGTCAGGCTTCGGGGAAGGGTTAGGGTTAGGGTTCGGGCTAGGGTTAGGGTTAGGGGACGGGGACGGTTTAGGGTCCAGGTGAGGGTACGACAACGCTTTAGGGGGAGCGTACGTGTGAGGGCGTGGGTTAGTGTCAGCGTACCGCTTACGATTACGGGACGGGTGAGGGTCATGCTTCGGGGAAGGGTTAGGGTTAGGGTTTGGGCTAGGGTTAGGGTTAGGGGACGGGGACGGTTTAGGGTCCAGGTGAGGGTACGACAACGCTTTAGGGGGAGCGTACGTGTGAGGGCGCGGGTTAGTGTCAGCGTACGGGTTCGCATTAGGGGACGGGTGAGGGTCAGGCTTTGGGGAAGGGTTAGGGTTAGGGTTCGGGCTAGGGTTAGGGTTAGGGGACGGGGACGGTTTAGGGTCCAGGTGAGGGTACGACCACGCTTTAGGGGGAGCGTACGTGTGAGGGCGCGGGTTAGTGTCAGCGTACGGGTTAGGATTAGGGGACGGGTGAGGGTCAGGCTTCGGGGAAGGGTTAGGGTTAGGGTTCGGGCTAGTGTTAGGGTTAGGGGACGGGGACGGTTTAGGGTCCAGGTGAGGGTACGACAACGCTTTAGGGGGAGCGTACGTGTGAGGGCGCGGGTTAGTGTCAGCGTACGGGTTAGGATTAGGGGACGGGTGAGGGTCAGGCTTCGGGGAAGGGTTAGGGTTAGGGTTCGGGCTAGGGTTAGGGTTAGGGGACGGGGACGGTTTAGGGTCCAGGTGAGGGTACGACAACGGTTTAGGGGGAGCGTACGTGTGAGGGCACGGGTTAGTGTCAGCGTACGGGTTAGGATTAGGGGACGGGTGAGGGGCAGGCTTCGGGGAAGGGATAGGGTTAGGGTTCGGGCTAGGGTTAGGGTTAGGAGACGGGGACGGTTTAGTGTCCAGGTGAGGGTACGACAACTATTTAGGGGGAGCGTAGGTGTGAGGGCGCGGGTTAGTGTCAGCGTACGGGTTAGGAGTAGGGGACGGGTGAGGGTCAGTCTTCGGGGAAGGGTTAGGGTCAGGGTTCGGGCTAGGGTTAGGGTTCGGGGACGGGGACGGTTTAGGGTCCAGGTGAGGGTACGACAACGCTTTAGGGAGAGCGCACGTGTGAGGGCGCGGGTTAGTGTCAGCGTACGGGTTAGGATTAGGGCACTGGTGAGGGGCAGGTTTCGGGGAAGGGTTAGGGTTAGGGTTCGGGCTAGGGTTAGGGTTAGGGGACGGGGACGGTTTAGGGTCCAGGTGAGGGTACGACAACGCTTTAGGGGGAGCGTACGTGTGAGGGCGCGGGTTAGTGTCAGCGTACGGGTTAGGATTAGGGAACGGTTGAGGGGCAGGCTTCGGGGAAGGGTTAGGGTTAGGGTTCGGGCTAGGGTTAGGGTTAGGGGATGGGGACGGTTTAGGGTCCAGGTGATGGTACGACAACGCTTTAGGGGGAGCGTACGTGTGAGGACGTGGTTTAGTGTCAGCGTACGGGTTAGGATTAGGGGACGGGTGAGGGTCAGGCTTCGGGGAAGGGTTAGGGTTAGGGTTCGGGCTAGGGTTAGGGTTAGGGGACGGGGACGGTTTAGGGTCCAGGTGAGGGTACGACAACGCTTTAGGGGGAGCGTACGTGTGAGGGCGCGGGTTAGTGTCAGCGTACCGCTTACGATTAGGGGACGGGTGAGGGTCAGGCTTCGGGGAAGGGTTAGGGTTAGGGTTTGGGCTAGGGTTAGGGTTAGGGGACGGGGACGGTTTAGGGTCCAGGTGAGGGTACGACAACGCTTTAGGGGGAGCGTACGTGTGAGGGCGCGGGTTAGTGTCAGCGTACGGGTTCGCATTAGGGGACGGGTGAGGGTCAGGCTTCGGGGAAGGGTTAGGGTTAGGGTTCGGGCTAGGGTTAGGGTTAGGGGACGGGGACGGTTTAGGGTCCAGGTGAGGGTACGACCACGCTTTAGGGGGAGCGTACGTGTGAGGGCGCGGGTTAGTGTCAGCGTACGGGTTAGGATTAGGGGACGGGTGAGGGTCAGGCTTCGGGGAAGGGTTAGGGTTAGGGTTCGGGCTAGTGTTAGGGTTAGGGGACGGGGACGGTTTAGGGTCCAGGTGAGGGTACGACAACGCTTTAGGGGGAGCGTACGTGTGAGGGCGCGTGTTAGTGTCAGCGTACGGGTTAGGATTAGGGGACGGGTGAGGGTCAGGCTTCGGGGAAGGGTTAGGGTTAGGGTTCGGGCTAGGGTTAGGGTTAGGGGACGCGGACGGTTTAGTGTCCAGGTGACGGTACGACAACGCTTTAGGGGGAGCATACGTGTGAGGGCGCGGGTTAGTGTCAGCGTACGGGTTAGGATTAGGCGACGGGTGAGGGTCAGGCTTCGGGGAAGGGTTAGGGTTAGGGTTCGGGCTAGGGTTAGGGTTAGGGGACGGGGACGGTTTAGGGTCCAGGTGAGGGTACGACAACGCTTTAGGGGGAGCGTACGTGTGAGGGTGCGGGTTAGTGTCAGCGTACGGGTTCGGATTAGGGGACGGGTGAGGGTCAGGCTTCAGGGAAGGGTTAGGGTTAGGGTTCGGGCTAGGATTAGGGTTAGGGGACGGGGACGGTTTAGGGTCCAGGTGAGGGTACGACAACGTTTTAGGGGGAGCGTACGTGTGAGGGCGCGGGTTAGTGTCAGCATACGGGTTAGGATTAGGGGACGGGTGAGGGTCAGGCTTCGGGGAAGGGTTAGGGTTAGGGTTCGGGCTAGGGTTAGGGTTAGGGGACGGGGACGGTTTAGGGTCCAGGTGAGGGTACGACAACGCTTTAGGGGGAGCGTACGTGTGAGGGCGCGGGTTAGTGTCAGCGTACCGCTTACGATTAGGGGACGGGTGAGGGTCAGGCTTCGGGGAAGGGTTAGGGTTAGGGTTCGGGCTAGGGTTAGGGTTAGGGGACGGGGACGGTTTAGGGTCCAGGTGAGGGTACGACAACGCTTTAGGGGGAGCGTACGTGTGAGGGCGCGGGTTAGTGTCAGCGTACGGGTTAGGATTAGGGGACGGGTGAGGGTCAGGCTTCGGGGAAGGGTTAGGGTTAGGGTTCGGGCTAGGGTTAGGGTAAGGGGACGGGGACGGTTTAGGGTCCAGGTGAGGGTACGACAACGCTTTAGGGGGAGCGTACGTGTGAGGGCGCGGGTTAGTGTCACGTACGGGTTAGGATTAGGGGACGTGTGAGGGTCAGGATTCGGGGAAGGGTTAGGGTTAGGGTTCGGGCTA
This sequence comes from Grampus griseus, assembly GCF_964374135.1. NCBI lineage: Eukaryota > Metazoa > Chordata > Mammalia > Artiodactyla > Delphinidae > Grampus > Grampus griseus. Next base: position 145,344 of record NW_028133386.1, read on the forward strand.
GGGTTAGGGTTAGGGGACGGGGACGGTTTAGGGTCCAGGTGAGGGTACGACAGCGCTTTAGGGGGAGCGTACGTGTGAGGGCGCGGGTTAGTGTCAGCGTACGGGTTCGCATTAGGGGACGGGTGAGGGTCAGGCTTCGGGGAAGGGTTAGGGTCAGGGTTCGGGGACGGGGACGGTTTAGGGTCCAGGTGAGGGTACGACAACGCTTTAGGGGGAGCGTACCTGTGAGGGCGCGGGTTAGTGTCAGCGTACGGGTTAGGATTAGGGGACTGGTGAGGGGCAGGCTTCGGGGAAGGGTTAGGGTTAGGGTTCGGGCTAGGGTTAGGGTTAGGGGACGGGGACGGTTTAGGGTCCAGGTGAGGGTACGACAACGCTTTAGGGGGAGCGTACGTGTGAGGGCGCGGGTTAGTGTCAGGGTACGGGTTAGGATTAGGGGACGGGTGAGGGTCAGGCTTCGGGGAAGGGTTAGGGTTAGGGTTCGGGCTAGGGTTAGGGTTAGGGGACGCGGACGGTTTAGGGTCCAGGTGACGGTACGACAACGCTTTAGGGGGAGGGTACGTGTGAGGGCGCGGGTTAGTGTCAGAGTACGGTTTAGGATTAGGGGACGGGTGAGGGTCAGGCTTCGGGGAAGGGTTAGGGTTAGGGTTCGGGCTAGGGTTAGGGTTAGGGGACGGGGACGGTTTAGGGTCCAGGTGAGGGTACGACAACGCTTTAGGGGGAGCGTACGTGTGAGGGTGCGGGTTAGTGTCAGCGTACAGGTTCGGATTAGGGGACGGTTGAGGGTCAGGCTTCGGGGAAGGGTTAGGGTTAGGGTTCGGGCTAGGATTAGGGTTAGGGGACGGAGACGGTTTAGGGTCCAGGTGAGGGTACAACAACGCTTTAGGGGGAGCGTACGTGTGAGGGCGCGGGTTAGTGTCAGCGTACGGGTTCGCATTAGGGGACGGGTGAGGGTCAGGCTTCGGGGAAGGGTTAGGGTTAGGGTTCGGGCTAGGGTTAGGGTTAGGGGACGGGGACGGTTTAGGGTCCAGGTGAGGGTACGACAACGCTTTAGGGGGAGCGTACGTGTGAGGGCGCGGGTTAGTGTCAGCGTAGGGGTTCGCATTAGGGGACGGGTGAGGGTCAGGCTTCGGGGAAGGGTTAGGGTTAGGGTTCGGGCTAGGGTTAGGGTTAGGGGACGGGGACGGTTTAGGGTCCAGGTGAGGGTACAACAACGCTTTAGGGGGAGCGTACGTGTGAGGGCGCGGGTTAGTGTCAGCGTACGGGTTAGGATTAGGGGACGGGTGAGGGTCAGGCTTCGGGGAAGGGTTAGGGTTAGGGTTCGGGCTAGGGTTAGGGTTAGGGGACGGGGACGGTTTAGGGTCCAGGTGAGGGTACGACAACGCTTTAGGGGGAGCGTACGTGTGAGGTCGCGGGTTAGTGTCAGCGTACGGGTTAGGATTAGGGGACGGGTGAGGGTCAGGCTTCGGGGAAGGGTTAGGGTTAGGGTTCGGGCTAGGGTTAGGGTTAGGGGACGGGGACGGTTTAGGGTCCAGGTGAGGGTACGACAACGCTTTAGGGGGAGCGTACGTGTGAGGGCGCGGGTTAGTGTCAGCGTACGGGTTAGGATTAGGGGACGGGTGAGGGTCAGGCTTCGGGGAAGGGTTAGGGTTAGTGTTCGGGCTAGGGTTAGGGTTAGGGGACGGGGACGGTTTAGGGTCCAGGTGAGGGTACGACAACGCTTTAGGGGGAGCGTACGTGTGAGGGCGCGGGTTAGTGTCAGCATACAGGTTAGGATTAGGGGACGGGTGAGGGTCAGGCTTCGGGGAAGGGTTAGGGTTAGGGTTCGGGCTACGGTTAGGGTTAGGGGACGGGGACGGTTTAGGGTCCAGGTGAGTGTACGACAACGCTTTAGGGGGAGCGTACGTGTGAGGGCGCGGGTTAGTGTCAGCGTACGGGTTAGGATTAGGGGACTGGTGAGGGGCAGGCTTCGGGGAAGGGTTAGGGTTAGGGTTCGGGCTAGGGTTAGGGTTAGGGGACGCGGACGGTTTAGTGTCCAGGTGACGGTACGACAACGCTTTAGGGGGAGCGTACGTGTGAGGGCGCAGGTTAGTGTCAGCGTACGGGTTAGGATTAGGCGACGGGTGAGGGTCAGGCTTCGGGGAAGTGTTAGGGTTAGGGTTCGGGCTAGGGTTAGGGTTAGGGGACGGGGACGGTTTAGGGTCCAGGTGAGGGTATGACAACGCTTTAGGGGGAGCGTACGTGTGAGGGTGCGGGTTAGTGTCAGCGTACGGGTTCCTATTAGGGGACGGGTGAGGGTCAGGCTTCGGGGAAGGTTTAGGGTTAGGGTTCGGGCTAGGATTAGGGTTAGGGGACGGGAACGGTTTAGGGTCCAGGTGAGGGTACGACAACGCTTTTGGGGGAGCGTACGTGTGAGGGCGCGGGTTAGTGTCAGCGTACGTGTTCGCATTAGGGGACGGGTGAGGGTCAGGCTTCGGGGAAGGGTTAGGGTTAGGGTTCGGGCTAGGGTTAGGGTTAGGGGACGGGGACGGTTTAGGGTCCAGGTGAGGGTACGACAACGCTTTAGGGGGAGCGTACGTGTGAGGGCGCGGGTTAGTGTCAGCGTACCGCTTACGATTAGGGGACGGGTGAGGGTCAGGCTTCGGGGAAGGGTTAGGGTTAGGGTTCGGGCTAGGGTTAGGGTTAGGGGACGGGGACGGTTTAGGGTCCAGGTGAGGGTACGACAACGCTTTAGGGGGAGCGTACGTGTGAGGGCGCGGGTTAGTGTCAGCGTACGGGTTAGGATTAGGGGACGGGTGAGGGTCAGGCTTCGGGGAAGGGTTAGGGTTAGGGTTCGGGCTAGGGTTAGGGTTAGGGGACGGGGACGGTTTAGGGTCCAGGTGAGGGTACGACAACGCTTTAGGGGGAGCGTACGTGTGAGGGCGCGTGTTAGTGTCAGCGTACGGGTTAGGATTAGGGGACGGGTGAGGGTCAGGCTTCGGGGAAGGGTTAGGGTTAGTGTTCGGGCTAGGGTTAGGGTTAGGGGACGGGGACGGTTTAGGGTCCAGGTGAGGGTACGACAACGCTTTAGGGGGAGCGTACGTGTGAGGGTGCGGGTTAGTGTCAGCGTACGGGTTAGGTTTAGGGGACGGGTGAGGGGCACGCTTCGGGGAAGGGTTAGGGTTAGGGTTCGGGCTAGGGTTAGGGTTAGGGGACGGGGACGGTTTAGGGTCCAGGTGAGGGTACGACAACGCTTTAGGGGGAGCGTACGTGTGAGGGCGCGGGTTAGTGTCAGCGTACGGGTTCCTATTAGGGGACGGGTGAGGGTCAGGCTTCGGGGAAGGGTTAGGGTTAGGGTTCGGGCTAGGGTTAGGGTTAGGGGACGGGGACGGTTTAGGGTCCAGGTGAGGGTACGACAACGCTTTAGGGGGAGCGTACGTGTGAGGGCGCGGGTTAGTGTCAGCGTACGGGTTAGGATTAGGGGACGGGTGAGGGTCAGGCTTCGGGGAAGGGTTAGGGTTAGGGTTCGGGCTAGGGTTAGGGTTAGGGGACGGGGACGGTTTAGGGTCCAGGTGAGGGTACGACAACGCTTTAGGGGGAGCGTACGTGTGAGGGCGCGGGTTAGTGTCACGTACGGGTTAGGATTAGGGGACGGGTGAGGGTCAGGATTCGGGGAAGGGTTAGGGTTAGGGTTCGGGCTAGGGTTAGGGTTAGGGGACGGGGACGGTTTAGGGTCCAGGTGAGGGTACGACAACGCTTTAGGGGGAGCGTACGTGTGAGGGCGCGGGTTAGTGTCAGCGTACGGGTTCGCATTAGGGGACGGGTGAGGGTCAGGCTTCGGGGAAGGGTTAGGGTTAGGGTTCGGGCTAGGGTTAGGGTTAGGGGACGGGGACGGTTTAGCGTCCAGGTGAGGGTACGACAACGCTTTAGGGGGAGCGTACGTGTGAGGGCGCGGGTTAGTGTCAGCGTACGGGTTAGGATTAGGGGACGGGTGAGGGTCAGGCTTCGGGGAAGGGTTAGGGTTAGGGTTCGGGCTAGGGTTAGGGTTAGGGGACGGGGACGGTTTAGGGTCCACGTGAGGGTATGACAACGCTTTAGGGGGAGCGTACGTGTGAGGGCGCGGGTTAGTGTCAGTGTACTGGTTAGGATTAGGGGACGGGTGAGGGTCAGGCTTCGGGGAAGGGTTAGGGTTAGGGTTCGGGCTAGGGTTAGGGTTAGGGGATGGGGACGGTTTAGGGTCCAGGTGATGGTACGACAACGCTTTAGGGGGAGCGTACGTGTGAGGGCGCGGGTTAGTGTCAGCGTACGGGTTAGGATTAGGGGACGGGTGAGGGTCAGGCTTCGGGGAAGGGTTAGGGTTAGGGTTCGGGCTAGGGTTAGGGTTAGGGGACGGGGACGGTTTAGGGTCCAGGTGAGGGTACGACAACGCTTTAGGGGGAGCGTACGTGTGAGGGCGCGGGTTAGTGTCAGCGTACCGCTTACGATTAGGGGACGGGTGAGGGTCAGGCTTCGGGGAAGGGTTAGGGTTAGGGTTTGGGCTAGGGTTAGGGTTAGGGGACGGGGACGGTTTAGGGTCCAGGTGAGGGTACGACAACGCTTTAGGGGGAGCGTACGTGTGAGGGCGCGGGTTAGTGTCAGCGTACGGGTTCGCATTAGGGGACGGGTGAGGGTCAGGCTTCGGGGAAGGGTTAGGGTTAGGGTTCGGGCTAGGGTTAGGGTTAGGGGACGGGGACGGTTTAGGGTCCAGGTGAGGGTACGACCACGCTTTAGGGGGAGCGTACGTGTGAGGGCGTGGGTTAGTGTCAGCGTACGGGTTAGGATTAGGGGACGGGTGAGGGTCAGGCTTCGGGGAAGGGTTAGGGTTAGGGTTCGGGCTAGTGTTAGGGTTAGGGGACGGGGACGGTTTAGGGTCCAGGTGAGGGTACGACAACGCTTTAGGGGGAGCGTACGTGTGAGGGCGCGTGTTAGTGTCAGCGTACGGGTTAGGATTAGGGGACGGGTGAGGGTCAGGCTTCGGGGAAGGGTTAGGGTTAGGATTCGGGCTAGGGTTAGGGTTAGGGGACGCGGACGGTTTAGTGTCCAGGTGACGGTACGACAACGCTTTAGGGGGAGCGTACGTGTGAGGGCGCGGGTTAGTGTCAGCGTACGGGTTAGGATTAGGCGACGGGTGAGGGTCAGGCTTCGGGGAAGGGTTAGGGTTAGGGTTCGGGCTAGGGTTAGGGTTAGGGGACGGGGACGGTTTAGGGTCCAGGTGAGGGTACGACAACGCTTTAGGGGGAGCGTACGTGTGAGGGTGCGGGTTAGTGTCAGCGTACGGGTTCGGATTAGGGGACGGGTGAGGGTCAGGCTTCAGGGAAGGGTTAGGGTTAGGGTTCCGGCTAGGATTAGGGTTAGGGGACGGGGACGGTTTAGGGTCCAGGTGAGGGTACGACAACGTTTTAGGGGGAGCGTACGTGTGAGGGCGCGGGTTAGTGTCAGCATACGGGTTAGGATTAGGGGACGGGTGAGGGTCAGGCTTCGGGGAAGGGTTAGGGTTAGGGTTCGGGCTAGGGTTAGGGTTAGGGGACGGGGACGGTTTAGGGTCCAGGTGAGGGTACGACAACGCTTTAGGGGGAGCGTACGTGTGAGGGCGCGGGTTAGTGTCAGCGTACCGCTTACGATTAGGGGACGGGTGAGGGTCAGGCTTCCGGGAAGGGTTTAGGGTTAGGGTTCGGGCTAGGGTTAGGGTTAGGGGACGGGGACGGTTTAGGGTCCAGGTGAGGGTACGACAACGCTTTAGGGGGAGCGTACGTGTGAGGGCGCGGGTTAGTGTCAGCGTACGGGTTAGGATTAGGGGACGGGTGAGGGTCAGGCTTCGGGGAAGGGTTAGGGTTAGGGTTCGGGCTAGGGTTAGGGTTAGGGGACGGGGACGGTTTAGGGTCCAGGTGAGGGTACGACAACGCTTTAGGGGGAGCGTACGTGTGAGGGCGCGGGTTAGTGTCACGTACGGGTTAGGATTAGGGGACGGGTGAGGGACAGGATTCGGGGAAGGGTTAGGGTTAGGGTTCGGGCTAGGGTTAGGGTTAGGGGACGGGGACGGTTTAGGGTCCAGATGAGGGTACGACAACGCTTTAGGGGGAGCGTACGTGTGAGGGCGCGGGTTAGTGTCAGCGTACGGGTTCGCATTAGGGGACGGGTGAGGGTCAGGCTTCGGGGAAGGGTTAGGGTTAGGGTTCGGGCTAGGGTTAGGGTTAGGGGACGGGGACGGTTTAGGGTCCAGGTGAGGGTACGACAACGCTTTAGGTGGAGCGTACGTGTGAGGGCGCGGGTTAGTGTCAGCGTACGGGTTAGGATTAGGGGACGGGTGAGGGTCAGGCTTCGGGGAAGTGTTAGGGTTAGTGTTCGGGCTAGGGTTAGGGTTAGGGGACGGGGACGGTTTAGGGTCCAGGTGAGGGTACGACAACGCTTTAGGGGGAGCGTACGTGTGAGCGTGCGGGTTAGTGTCAGCGTACGGGTTAGGATTAGGGGACGGGTGAGGGGCAGGCTTCGGGGATGGGTTAGGTTTAGGGTTCGGGCTAGGGTTAGGGTTAGGGGACGGGGACGGTTTAGGGTCCAGGTGAGGGTATGACAACGCTTTAGGGGGAGCGTACGTGTGAGGGCGCGGGTTAGTGTCAGCGTATGGGTTAGGATTAGGGAACGGTTGAGGGTCAGGCTTCGGGGAAGGGTTAGGGTTAGGGTTCGGGCTAGGGTTAGGGTTAGGGGATGGGGACGGTTTAGGGTCCAGGTGATGGTACGACAACGCTTTAGGGGGAGCGTACGTGTGAGGGCGCGGGTTAGTGTCAGCGTACGGGTTAGGATTAGGGGACGGGTGAGGGTCAGGCTTCGGGGAAGGGTTAGGGTTAGGGTTCGGGCTAGGGTTAGGGTTAGGGGACGGGGACGGTTTAGGGTCCAGGTGAGGGTACGACAACGCTTTAGGGGGAGCGTACGTGTGAGGGCGCGGGTTAGTGTCAGCGTATGGGTTAGGATTAGGGAACGGTTGAGGGTCAGGCTTCGGGGAAGGGTTAGGGTTAGGGTTCGGGCTAGGGTTAGGGTTAGGGGATGGGGACGGTTTAGGGTCCAGGTGATGGTACGACAACGCTTTAGGGGGAGCGTACGTGTGAGGGCGCGGGTTAGTGTCAGCGTACGGGTTAGGATTAGGGGACGGGTGAGGGTCAGGCTTCGGGGAAGGGTTAGGGTTAGGGTTCGGGCTAGGGTTAGGGTTAGGGGACGGGGACGGTTTAGGGTCCAGGTGAGGGTACGACAACGCTTTAGGGGGAGCGTACGTGTGAGGGCGTGGGTTAGTGTCAGCGTACCGCTTACGATTACGGGACGGGTGAGGGTCATGCTTCGGGGAAGGGTTAGGGTTAGGGTTTGGGCTAGGGTTACGGTTAGGGGACGGGGACGGTTTAGGGTCCAGGTGAGGGTACGACCACGCTTTAGGGGGAGCGTACGTGTGAGGGCGCGGGTTAGTGTCAGCGTACGGGTTAGGATTAGGGGACGGGTGAGGGTCAGGCTTCGGGGAAGGGTTAGGGTTAGGGTTCGGGCTAGTGTTAGGGTTAGGGGACGGGGACGGTTTAGGGTCCAGGTGAGGGTACGACAACGCTTTAGGGGGAGCGTACGTGTGAGGGCGCGGGTTAGTGTCAGCGTACGGGTTAGGATTAGGGGACGGGTGAGGGTCAGGCTTCGGGGAAGGGTTAGGGTTAGGGTTCGGGCTAGGGTTAGGGTTAGGGGACGGGGACGGTTTAGGGTCCAGGTGAGGGTACGACAACGGTTTAGGGGGAGCGTACGTGTGAGGGCGCGGGTTAGTGTCAGCGTACGGGTTAGGATTAGGGAACGGTTGAGGGGCAGGCTTCGGGGAAGGGTTAGGGTTAGGGTTCGGGCTAGGGTTAGGGTTAGGGGATGGGGACGGTTTAGGGTCCAGGTGATGGTACGACAACGCTTTAGGGGGAGCGTACGTGTGAGGGCGCGGGTTAGTGTCAGCGTACGGGTTAGGATTAGGGGACGGGTGAGGGTCAGGCTTCGGGGAAGGGTTAGGGTTAGGGTTCGGGCTAGGGTTAGGGTTAGGGGACGGGGACGGTTTAGGGTCCAGGTGAGGGTACGACAACGCTTTAGGGGGAGCGTACGTGTGAGGGCGCGGGTTAGTGTCAGCGTACCGCTTACGATTAGAGGACGGGTGAGGGTCGGGCTTCGGGGAAGGGTTAGGGTTAGGGTTTGGGCTAGGGTTAGGGTTAGGGGACGGGGACGGTTTAGGGTCCAGGTGAGGGTACGACAACGCTTTAGGGGGAGCGTACGTGTGAGGGCGCGGGTTAGTGTCAGCGTACGGGTTCGCATTAGGGGACGGGTGAGGGTGAGGCTTCGGGGAAGGGTTAGGGTTAGGGTTCGGGCTAGGGTTAGGGTTAGGGGACGGGGACGGTTTAGGGTCCAGGTGAGGGTACGACCACGCTTTAGGGGGAGCGTACGTGTGAGGGCGCGGGTTAGTGTCAGCGTACGGGTTAGGATTAGGGGACGGGTGAGGGTCAGGCTTCGGGGAAGGGTTAGGGTTAGGGTTCGGGCTAGTGTTAGGGTTAGGGGACGGGGACGGTTTAGGGTCCAGGTGAGGGTACGACAACGCTTTAGGGGGAGCGTACGTGTGAGGGCGCGTGTTAGTGTCAGCGTACGGGTTAGGATTAGGGGACGGGTGAGGGTCAGGCTTCGGGGAAGGGTTAGGGTTAGGATTCGGGCTAGGGTTAGGGTTAGGGGACGCGGACGGTTTAGTGTCCAGGTGACGGTACGACAACGCTTTAGGGGGAGCGTACGTGTGAGGGCGCGGGTTAGTGTCAGCGTACGGGTTAGGATTAGGCGACGGGTGAGGGTCAGGCTTCGGGGAAGGGTTAGGGTTAGGGTTCGGGCTAGGGTTAGGGTTAGGGGACGGGGACGGTTTAGGGTCCAGGTGAGGGTACGACAACGCTTTAGGGGGAGCGTACGTGTGAGGGTGCGGGTTAGTGTCAGCGTACGGGTTCGGATTAGGGGACGGGTGAGGGTCAGGCTTCAGGGAAGGGTTAGGGTTAGGGTTCAGGCTAGGATTAGGGTTAGGGGACGGGGACGGTTTAGGGTCCAGGTGAGGGTACGACAACGTTTTAGGGGGAGCGTACGTGTGAGGGCGCGGGTTAGTGTCAGCATACGGGTTAGGATTAGGGGACGGGTGAGGGTCAGGCTTCGGGGAAGGGTTAGGGTTAGGGTTCGGGCTAGGGTTAGGGTTAGGGGACGGGGACGGTTTAGGGTCCAGGTGAGGGTACGACAACGCTTTAGGGGGAGCGTACGTGTGAGGGCGCGGGTTAGTGTCAGCGTACCGCTTACGATTAGGGGACGGGTGAGGGTCAGGCTTCGGGGAAGGGTTTAGGGTTAGGGTTCGGGCTAGGGTTAGGGTTAGGGGACGGGGACGGTTTAGGGTCCAGGTGAGGGTACGACAACGCTTTAGGGGGAGCGTACGTGTGAGGGCGCGGGTTAGTGTCAGCGTACGGGTTAGGATTAGGGGACGGGTGAGGGTCAGGCTTCGGGGAAGGGTTAGGGTTAGGGTTCGGGCTAGGGTTAGGGTTAGGGGACGGGGACGGTTTAGGGTCCAGGTGAGGGTACGACAACGCTTTAGGGGGAGCGTACGTGTGAGGGCGCGGGTTAGTGTCACGTACGGGTTAGGATTATGGGACGGGTGAGGGACAGGATTCGGGGAAGGGTTAGGGTTAGGGTTCGGGCTAGGGTTAGGGTTAGGGGACGGGGACGGTTTAGGGTCCAGGTGAGGGTACGACAACGCTTTAGGGGGAGCGTACGTGTGAGGGCGCGGTTTAGTGTCAGCGTACGGGTTAGGATTAGGGGACGGGTGAGGGTCAGGCTTCGGGGAAGGGTTAGGGTTAGGGTTCGGGCTAGGGTTAGGGTTAGGGGACGGGGACGGTTTAGGGTCCAGGTGAGGGTACGACAACGGTTTAGGGGGAGCGTACGTGTGAGGGCGGGGGTTAGTGTCAGCGTACGGGTTAGGATTAGGGGACGGGTGAGGGGCAGGCTTCGGGGAAGGGTTAGGGTTAGGGTTCGGGCTAGGGTTAGGGTTAGGAGACGGGGACGGTTTAGTGTCCAGGTGAGGGTACGACAACTATTTAGGGGGAGCGTACGTGTGAGGGCGCGGGTTAGTGTCAGCGTACGGGTTAGGATTAGGGGACGGGTGAGGGTCAGTCTTCGGGGAAGGGTTAGGGTCAGGGTTCGGGCTAGGGTTAGGGTTCGGGGACGGGGACGGTTTAGGGTCCAGGTGAGGGTACGACAACGCTTTAGGGAGAGCACACGTGTGAGGGCGCGGGTTAGTGTCAGCGTACGGGTTAGGATTAGGGCACTGGTGAGGGGCAGGTTTCGGGGAAGGGTTAGGGTTAGGGTTCGGGCTAGGGTTAGGGTTAGGGGACGGGGACGGTTTAGGGTTCAGGTGAGGGTACGACAACGCTTTAGGGGGAGCGTACGTGTGAGGGCGCGGGTTAGTGTCAGCGTACGGGTTCGCATTAGGGGACGGGTGAGGGTCAGGCTTCGGGGAAGGGTTAGGGTTAGGGTTCGGGCTAGGGTTAGGGTTAGGGGACGGGGACGGTTTAGGGTCCAGGTGAGGGTACGACAACGCTTTAGGGGGAGCGTACGTGTGAGGGCGCGGGTTAGTGTCACGTACGGGTTAGGATTAGGGGACGGGTGAGGGTCAGGATTCGGGGAAGGGTTAGGGTTAGGGTTCGGGCTAGGGTTAGGGTTAGGGGACGGGGACGGTTTAGGGTCCAGGTGAGGGTACGACAACGCTTTAGGGGGAGCGTACGTGTGAGGGAGCGGGTTAGTGTCAGCGTACGGGTTCGCATTAGGGGACGGGTGAGGGTCAGGCTTCGGGGAAGTGTTAGGGTTAGGGTTCGGGCTAGGGTTAGGGTTAGGGGACGGGGACGGTTTAGGGTCCAGGTGAGGGTACGACAATGCTTTAGGTGGAGCGTACGTGTGAGGGCGCGGGTTAGTGTCAGCGTACGGGTTAGGATTAGGGGACGGGTGAGGGTCAGGCTTCGGGGAAGTGTTAGGGTTAGGGTTCGGGCTAGGGTTAGGGTTAGGGGACGGGGACGGTTTAGGGTCCAGTTGAGGGTATGACAACGCTTTAGGGGGAGCGTACGTGTGAGGGCGCGGGTTAGTGTCAGCGTACGGGTTAGGATTAGGGAACGGTTGAGGGGCAGGCTTCGGGGAAGGGTTAGGGTTAGGGTTCGGGCTAGGGTTAGGGTTAGGGGATGGGGACGGTTTAGGGTCCAGGTGATGGTACGACAACGCTTTAGGGGGAGCGTACGTGTGAGGGCGCGGGTTAGTGTCAGCGTACGGGTTAGGATTAGGGGACGGGTGAGGGTCAGGCTTCGGGGAAGGGTTAGGGTTAGGGTTCGGGCTAGGGTTAGGGTTAGGGGACGGGGACGGTTTAGGGTCCAGGTGAGGGTACGACAACGCTTTAGGGGGAGCGTACGTGTGAGGGCGCGGGTTAGTGTCAGCGTACCGCTTACGATTAGGGGACGGGTGAGGGTCAGGCTTCGGGGAAGGGTTAGGGTTAGGGTTTGGGCTAGGGTTAGGGTTAGGGGACGGGGACGGTTTAGGGTCCAGGTGAGGGTACGACAACGCTTTAGGGGGAGCGTACGTGTGAGGGCGCGGGTTAGTGTCAGCGTACGGGTTCGCATTAGGGGACGGGTGAGGGTCAGGCTTCGGGGAAGGGTTAGGGTTAGGGTTCGGGCTAGGGTTAGGGTTAGGGGACGGGGACGGTTTAGGGTCCAGGTGAGGGTACGACCACGCTTTAGGGGGAGCGTACGTGTGAGGGCGCGGGTTAGTGTCAGCGTACGGGTTAGGATTAGGGGACGGGTGAGGGTCAGGCTTCGGGGAAGGGTTAGGGTTAGGGTTCGGGCTAGTGTTAGGGTTAGGGGACGGGGACGGTTTAGGGTCCAGGTGAGGGTACGACAACGCTTTAGGGGGAGCGTACGTGTGAGGGCGCGTGTTAGTGTCAGCGTACGGGTTAGGATTAGGGGACGGGTGAGGGTCAGGCTTCGGGGAAGGGTTAGGGTTAGGATTCGGGCTAGGGTTAGGGTTAGGGGACGCGGACGGTTTAGTGTCCAGGTGAGGGTACGACCACGCTTTAGGGGGAGCGTACGTGTGAGGGCGCGGGTTAGTGTCAGCGTACGGGTTAGGATTAGGCGACGGGTGAGGGTCAGGCTTCGGGGAAGGGTTAGGGTTAGGGTTCGGGCTAGGGTTAGGGTTAGGGGACGGGGACGGTTTAGGGTCCAGGTGAGGGTACGACAACGCTTTAGGGGGAGCGTACGTGTGAGGGTGCGGGTTAGTGTCAGCGTACGGGTTCGGATTAGGGGACGGGTGAGGGTCAGGCTTCAGGGAAGGGTTAGGGTTAGGGTTCAGGCTAGGATTAGGGTTAGGGGACGGGGACGGTTTAGGGTCCAGGTGAGGGTACGACAACGTTTTAGGGGGAGCGTACGTGTGAGGGCGCGGGTTAGTGTCAGCATACGGGTTAGGATTAGGGGACGGGTGAGGGTCAGGCTTCGGGGAAGGGTTAGGGTTAGGGTTCGGGCTAGGGTTAGGGTTAGGGGACGGGGACGGTTTAGGGTCCAGGTGAGGGTACGACAACGCTTTAGGGGGAGCGTACGTGTGAGGGCGCGGGTTAGTGTCAGCGTACCGCTTACGATTAGGGGACGGGTGAGGGTCAGGCTTCGGGGAAGGGTTTAGGGTTAGGGTTCGGGCTAGGGTTAGGGTTAGGGGACGGGGACGGTTTAGGGTCCAGGTGAGGGTACGACAACGCTTTAGGGGGAGCGTACGTGTGAGGGCGCGGGTTAGTGTCAGCGTACGGGTTAGGATTAGGGGACGGGTGAGGGTCAGGCTTCGGGGAAGGGTTAGGGTTAGGGTTCGGGCTAGGGTTAGGGTTAGGGGACGGGGACGGTTTAGGGTCCAGGTGAGGGTACGACAACGCTTTAGGGGGAGCGTACGTGTGAGGGCGCGGGTTAGTGTCACGTACGGGTTAGGATTAGGGGACGGGTGAGGGACAGGATTCGGGGAAGGGTTAGGGTTAGGGTTCGGGCTAGGGTTAGGGTTAGGGGACGGGGACGGTTTAGGGTCCAGGTGAGGGTACGACAACGCTTTAGGGGGAGCGTACGTGTGAGGGCGCGGGTTAGTGTCAGCGTACGGGTTCGCATTAGGGGACGGGTGAGGGTCAGGCTTCGGGGAAGGGTTAGGGTTAGGGTTCGGGCTAGGGTTAGGGTTAGGGGACGGGGACGGTTTAGGGTCCAGGTGAGGGTACGACAACGCTTTAGGTGGAGCGTACGTGTGAGGGCGCGGGTTAGTGTCAGCGTACGGGTTAGGATTAGGGGACGGGTGAGGGTCAGGCTTCGGGGAAGTGTTAGGGTTAGTGTTCGGGCTAGGGTTAGGGTTAGGGGACGGGGACGGTTTAGGGTCCAGGTGAGGGTACGACAACGCTTTAGGGGGAGCGTACGTGTGAGGGTGCGGGTTAGTGTCAGCGTACGGGTTAGGATTAGGGGACGGGTGAGGGGCAGGCTTCGGGGAAGGGTTAGGTTTAGGGTTCGGGCTAGGGTTAGGGTTAGGGGACGGGGACGGTTTAGGGTCCAGGTGAGGGTATGACAACGCTTTAGGGGGAGCGTACGTGTGAGGGCGCGGGTTAGTGTCAGCGTATGGGTTAGGATTAGGGAACGGTTGAGGGTCAGGCTTCGGGGAAGGGTTAGGGTTAGGGTTCGGGCTAGGGTTAGGGTTAGGGGATGGGGACGGTTTAGGGTCCAGGTGATGGTACGACAACGCTTTAGGGGGAGCGTACGTGTGAGGGCGCGGGTTAGTGTCAGCGTACGGGTTAGGATTAGGGGACGGGTGAGGGTCAGGCTTCGGGGAAGGGTTAGGGTTAGGGTTCGGGCTAGGGTTAGGGTTAGGGGACGGGGACGGTTTAGGGTCCAGGTGAGGGTACGACAACGCTTTAGGGGGAGCGTACGTGTGAGGGCGTGGGTTAGTGTCAGCGTACCGCTTACGATTACGGGACGGGTGAGGGTCATGCTTCGGGGAAGGGTTAGGGTTAGGGTTTGGGCTAGGGTTAGGGTTAGGGGACGGGGACGGTTTAGGGTCCAGGTGAGGGTACGACAACGCTTTAGGGGGAGCGTACGTGTGAGGGCGCGGGTTAGTGTCAGCGTACGGGTTCGCATTAGGGGACGGGTGAGGGTCAGGCTTTGGGGAAGGGTTAGGGTTAGGGTTCGGGCTAGGGTTAGGGTTAGGGGACGGGGACGGTTTAGGGTCCAGGTGAGGGTACGACCACGCTTTAGGGGGAGCGTACGTGTGAGGGCGCGGGTTAGTGTCAGCGTACGGGTTAGGATTAGGGGACGGGTGAGGGTCAGGCTTCGGGGAAGGGTTAGGGTTAGGGTTCGGGCTAGTGTTAGGGTTAGGGGACGGGGACGGTTTAGGGTCCAGGTGAGGGTACGACAACGCTTTAGGGGGAGCGTACGTGTGAGGGCGCGGGTTAGTGTCAGCGTACGGGTTAGGATTAGGGGACGGGTGAGGGTCAGGCTTCGGGGAAGGGTTAGGGTTAGGGTTCGGGCTAGGGTTAGGGTTAGGGGACGGGGACGGTTTAGGGTCCAGGTGAGGGTACGACAACGGTTTAGGGGGAGCGTACGTGTGAGGGCGCGGGTTAGTGTCAGCGTACGGGTTAGGATTAGGGGACGGGTGAGGGGCAGGCTTCGGGGAAGGGATAGGGTTAGGGTTCGGGCTAGGGTTAGGGTTAGGAGACGGGGACGGTTTAGTGTCCAGGTGAGGGTACGACAACTATTTAGGGGGAGCGTACGTGTGAGGGCGTGGGTTAGTGTCAGCGTACGGGTTAGGATTAGGGGACGGGTGAGGGTCAGTCTTCGGGGAAGGGTTAGGGTCAGGGTTCGGGCTAGGGTTAGGGTTCGGGGACGGGGACGGTTTAGGGTCCAGGTGAGGGTACGACAACGCTTTAGGGAGAGCGCACGTGTGAGGGCGCGGGTTAGTGTCAGCGTACGGGTTAGGATTAGGGCACTGGTGAGGGGCAGGTTTCGGGGAAGGGTTAGGGTTAGGGTTCGGGCTAGGGTTAGGGTTAGGGGACGGGGACGGTTTAGGGTCCAGGTGAGGGTACGACAACGCTTTAGGGGGAGCGTACGTGTGAGGGCGCGGGTTAGTGTCAGCGTACGGGTTCGCATTAGGGGACGGGTGAGGGTCAGGCTTCGGGGAAGGGTTAGGGTTAGGGTTCGGGCTAGGGTTAGGGTTAGGGGACGGGGACGGTTTAGGGTCCAGGTGAGGGTACGACAACGCTTTAGGGGGAGCGTACGTGTGAGGGCGCGGGTTAGTGTCACGTACGGGTTAGGATTAGGGGACGGGTGAGGGTCAGGATTCGGGGAAGGGTTAGGGTTAGGGTTCGGGCTAGGGTTAGGGTTAGGGGACGGGGACGGTTTAGGGTCCAGGTGAGGGTACGACAACGCTTTAGGGGGAGCGTACGTGTGAGGGCGCGGGTTAGTGTCAGCGTACGGGTTCGCATTAGGGGACGGGTGAGGGTCAGGCTTCGGGGAAGGGTTAGGGTTAGGGTTCGGGCTAGGGTTAGGGTTAGGGGACGGGGACGGTTTAGGGTCCAGGTGAGGGTACGACAACGCTTTAGGTGGAGCGTACGTGTGAGGGCGCGGGTTAGTGTCAGCGTACGGGTTAGGATTAGGGGACGGGTGAGGGTCAGGCTTCGGGGAAGTGTTAGGGTTAGGGTTCGGGCTAGGGTTAGGGTTAGGGGACGGGGACGGTTTAGGGTCCAGTTGAGGGTATGACAACGCTTTAGGGGGAGCGTACGTGTGAGGGCGCGGGTTAGTGTCAGCGTACGGGTTAGGATTAGGGAACGGTTGAGGGGCAGGCTTCGGGGAAGGGTTAGGGTTAGGGTTCGGGCTAGGGTTAGGGTTAGGGGATGGGGACGGTTTAGGGTCCAGGTGATGGTACGACAACGCTTTAGGGGGAGCGTACGTGTGAGGACGTGGTTTAGTGTCAGCGTACGGGTTAGGATTAGGGGACGGGTGAGGGTCAGGCTTCGGGGAAGGGTTAGGGTTAGGGTTCGGGCTAGGGTTAGGGTTAGGGGACGGGGACGGTTTAGGGTCCAGGTGAGGGTACGACAACGCTTTAGGGGGAGCGTACGTGTGAGGGCGCGGGTTAGTGTCAGCGTACCGCTTACGATTAGGGGACGGGTGAGGGTCAGGCTTCGGGGAAGGGTTAGGGTTAGGGTTTGGGCTAGGGTTAGGGTTAGGGGACGGGGACGGTTTAGGGTCCAGGTGAGGGTACGACAACGCTTTAGGGGGAGCGTACGTGTGAGGGCGCGGGTTAGTGTCAGCGTACGGGTTCGCATTAGGGGACGGGTGAGGGTCAGGCTTCGGGGAAGGGTTAGGGTTAGGGTTCGGGCTAGGGTTAGGGTTAGGGGACGGGGACGGTTTAGGGTCCAGGTGAGGGTACGACCACGCTTTAGGGGGAGCGTACGTGTGAGGGCGCGGGTTAGTGTCAGCGTACGGGTTAGGATTAGGGGACGGGTGAGGGTCAGGCTTCGGGGAAGGGTTAGGGTTAGGGTTCGGGCTAGTGTTAGGGTTAGGGGACGGGGACGGTTTAGGGTCCAGGTGAGGGTACGACAACGCTTTAGGGGGAGCGTACGTGTGAGGGCGCGTGTTAGTGTCAGCGTACGGGTTAGGATTAGGGGACGGGTGAGGGTCAGGCTTCGGGGAAGGGTTAGGGTTAGGGTTCGGGCTAGGGTTAGGGTTAGGGGACGCGGACGGTTTAGTGTCCAGGTGACGGTACGACAACGCTTTAGGGGGAGCATACGTGTGAGGGCGCGGGTTAGTGTCAGCGTACGGGTTAGGATTAGGCGACGGGTGAGGGTCAGGCTTCGGGGAAGGGTTAGGGTTAGGGTTCGGGCTAGGGTTAGGGTTAGGGGACGGGGACGGTTTAGGGTCCAGGTGAGGGTACGACAACGCTTTAGGGGGAGCGTACGTGTGAGGGTGCGGGTTAGTGTCAGCGTACGGGTTCGGATTAGGGGACGGGTGAGGGTCAGGCTTCAGGGAAGGGTTAGGGTTAGGGTTCGGGCTAGGATTAGGGTTAGGGGACGGGGACGGTTTAGGGTCCAGGTGAGGGTACGACAACGTTTTAGGGGGAGCGTACGTGTGAGGGCGCGGGTTAGTGTCAGCATACGGGTTAGGATTAGGGGACGGGTGAGGGTCAGGCTTCGGGGAAGGGTTAGGGTTAGGGTTCGGGCTAGGGTTAGGGTTAGGGGACGGGGACGGTTTAGGGTCCAGGTGAGGGTACGACAACGCTTTAGGGGGAGCGTACGTGTGAGGGCGCGGGTTAGTGTCAGCGTACCGCTTACGATTAGGGGACGGGTGAGGGTCAGGCTTCGGGGAAGGGTTAGGGTTAGGGTTCGGGCTAGGGTTAGGGTTAGGGGACGGGGACGGTTTAGGGTCCAGGTGAGGGTACGACAACGCTTTAGGGGGAGCGTACGTGTGAGGGCGCGGGTTAGTGTCAGCGTACGGGTTAGGATTAGGGGACGGGTGAGGGTCAGGCTTCGGGGAAGGGTTAGGGTTAGGGTTCGGGCTAGGGTTAGGGTAAGGGGACGGGGACGGTTTAGGGTCCAGGTGAGGGTACGACAACGCTTTAGGGGGAGCGTACGTGTGAGGGCGCGGGTTAGTGTCACGTACGGGTTAGGATTAGGGGACGTGTGAGGGTCAGGATTCGGGGAAGGGTTAGGGTTAGGGTTCGGGCTAGGGTTAGGGTTAGGGGACGGGGACGGTTTAGGGTCCAGGTGAGGGTACGACAGCGCTTTAGGGGGAGCGTACGTGTGAGGGCACGGGTTAGTGTCAGCGTACGGGTTCGCATTAGGGGACGGGTGAGGGTCAGGCTTCGGGGAAGGGTTAGGGTCAGGGTTCGGGGACGGGGACGGTTTAGGGTCCAGGTGAGGGTACGACAACGCTTTAGGGGGAGCGTACCTGTGAGGGCGCGGGTTAGTGTCAGCGTACGGGTTAGGATTAGGGGACTGGTGAGGGGCAGGCTTCGGGGAAGGGTTAGGGTTAGGGTTCGGGCTAGGGTTAGGGTTAGGGGACGGGGACGGTTTAGGGTCCAGGTGAGGGTACGACAACGCTTTAGGGGGAGCGTACGTGTGAGGGCGCGGGTTAGTGTCAGGGTACGGGTTAGGATTAGGGGACGGGTGAGGGTCAGGCTTTGGGGAAGGGTTAGGGTTAGGGTTCGGGCTAGGGTTAGGGTTAGGGGACGCGGACGGTTTAGGGTCCAGGTGACGGTACGACAACGCTTTAGGGGGAGGGTACGTGTGAGGGCGCGGGTTAGTGTCAGAGTACGGTTTAGGATTAGGGGACGGGTGAGGGTCAGGCTTCGGGGAAGGGTTAGGGTTAGGGTTCGGGCTAGGGTTAGGGTTAGGGGACGGGGACGGTTTAGGGTCCAGGTGAGGGTACGACAACGCTTTAGGGGGAGCGTACGTGTGAGGGTGCGGGTTAGTGTCAGCGTACAGGTTCGGATTAGGGGACGGTTGAGGGTCAGGCTTCGGGGAAGGGTTAGGGTTAGGGTTCGGGCTAGGATTAGGGTTAGGGGACGGAGACGGTTTAGGGTCCAGGTGAGGGTACAACAACGCTTTAGGGGGAGCGTACGTGTGAGGGCGCGGGTTAGTGTCAGCGTACGGGTTCGCATTAGGGGACGGGTGAGGGTCAGGCTTCGGGGAAGGGTTAGGGTTAGGGTTCGGGCTAGGGTTAGGGTTAGGGGACGGGGACGGTTTAGGGTCCAGGTGAGGGTACGACAACGCTTTAGGGGGAGCGTACGTGTGAGGGCGCGGGTTAGTGTCAGCGTACGGGTTCGCATTAGGGGACGGGTGAGGGTCAGGCTTCGGGGAAGGGTTAGGGTTAGGGTTCGGGCTAGGGTTAGGGTTAGGGGACGGGGACGGTTTAGGGTCCAGGTGAGGGTACAACAACGCTTTAGGGGGAGCGTACGTGTGAGGGCGCGGGTTAGTGTCAGCGTACGGGTTAGGATTAGGGGACGGGTGAGGGTCAGGCTTCGGGGAAGGGTTAGGGTTAGGGTTCGGGCTAGGGTTAGGGTTAGGGGACGGGGACGGTTTAGGGTCCAGGTGAGGGTACGACAACGCTTTAGGGGGAGCGTACGTGTGAGGTCGCGGGTTAGTGTCAGCGTACGGGTTAGGATTAGGGGACGGGTGAGGGTCAGGCTTCGGGGAAGGGTTAGGGTTAGGGTTCGGGCTAGGGTTAGGGTTAGGGGACGGGGACGGTTTAGGGTCCAGGTGAGGGTACGACAACGCTTTAGGGGGAGCGTACGTGTGAGGGCGCGGGTTAGTGTCAGCGTACGGGTTAGGATTAGGGGACGGGTGAGGGTCAGGCTTCGGGGAAGGGTTAGGGTTAGTGTTCGGGCTAGGGTTAGGGTTAGGGGACGGGGACGGTTTAGGGTCCAGGTGAGGGTACGACAACGCTTTAGGGGGAGCGTACGTGTGAGGGCGCGGGTTAGTGTCAGCATACAGGTTAGGATTAGGGGACGGGTGAGGGTCAGGCTTCGGGGAAGGGTTAGGGTTAGGGTTCGGGCTACGGTTAGGGTTAGGGGACGGGGACGGTTTAGGGTCCAGGTGAGTGTACGACAACGCTTTAGGGGGAGCGTACGTGTGAGGGCGCGGGTTAGTGTCAGCGTACGGGTTAGGATTAGGGGACTGGTGAGGGGCAGGCTTCGGGGAAGGGTTAGGGTTAGGGTTCGGGCTAGGGTTAGGGTTAGGGGACGCGGACGGTTTAGTGTCCAGGTGACGGTACGACAACGCTTTAGGGGGAGCGTACGTGTGAGGGCGCAGGTTAGTGTCAGCGTACGGGTTAGGATTAGGCGACGGGTGAGGGTCAGGCTTCGGGGAAGTGTTAGGGTTAGGGTTCGGGCTAGGGTTAGGGTTAGGGGACGGGGACGGTTTAGGGTCCAGGTGAGGGTATGACAACGCTTTAGGGGGAGCGTACGTGTGAGGGTGCGGGTTAGTGTCAGCGTACGGGTTCCTATTAGGGGACGGGTGAGGGTCAGGCTTCGGGGAAGGGTTAGGGTTAGGGTTCGGGCTAGGATTAGGGTTAGGGGACGGGAACGGTTTAGGGTCCAGGTGAGGGTACGACAACGCTTTTGGGGGAGCGTACGTGTGAGGGCGCGGGTTAGTGTCAGCGTACGTGTTCGCATTAGGGGACGGGTGAGGGTCAGGCTTCGGGGAAGGGTTAGGGTTAGGGTTCGGGCTAGGGGTAGGGTTAGGGGACGGGGACGGTTTAGGGTCCAGGTGAGGGTACGACAACGCTTTAGGGGGAGCGTACGTGTGAGGGCGCGGGTTAGTGTCAGCGTACCGCTTACGATTAGGGGACGGGTGAGGGTCAGGCTTCGGGGAAGGGTTAGGGTTAGGGTTCGGGCTAGGGTTAGGGTTAGGGGACGGGGACGGTTTAGGGTCCAGGTGAGGGTACGACAACGCTTTAGGGGGAGCGTATGTGTGAGGGCGCGGGTTAGTGTCAGCGTACGGGTTAGGATTAGGGGACGGGTGAGGGTCAGGCTTCGGGGAAGGGTTAGGGTTAGGGTTCGGGCTAGGGTTAGGGTTAGGGGACGGGGACGGTTTAGGGTCCAGGTGAGGGTACGACAACGCTTTAGGGGGAGCGTACGTGTGAGGGCGCGTGTTAGTGTCAGCGTACGGGTTAGGATTAGGGGACGGGTGAGGGTCAGGCTTCGGGGAAGGGTTAGGGTTAGTGTTCGGGCTAGGGTTAGGGTTAGGGGACGGGGACGGTTTAGGGTCCAGGTGAGGGTACGACAACGCTTTAGGGGGAGCGTACGTGTGAGGGTGCGGGTTAGTGTCAGCGTACGGGTTAGGTTTAGGGGACGGGTGAGGGGCACGCTTCGGGGAAGGGTTAGGGTTAGGGTTCGGGCTAGGGTTAGGGTTAGGGGACGGGGACGGTTTAGGGTCCAGGTGAGGGTACGACAACGCTTTAGGGGGAGCGTACGTGTGAGGGCGCGGGTTAGTGTCAGCGTACGGGTTCCTATTAGGGGACGGGTGAGGGTCAGGCTTCGGGGAAGGGTTAGGGTTAGGGTTCGGGCTAGGATTAGGGTTAGGGGACGGGAACGGTTTAGGGTCCAGGTGAGGGTACGACAACGCTTTTGGGGGAGCGTACGTGTGAGGGCGCGGGTTAGTGTCAGCGTACGTGTTCGCATTAGGGGACGGGTGAGGGTCAGGCTTCGGGGAAGGGTTAGGGTTAGGGTTCGGGCTAGGGTTAGGGTTAGGGGACGGGGACGGTTTAGGGTCCAGGTGAGGGTACGACAACGCTTTAGGGGGAGCGTACGTGTGAGGGCGCGGGTTAGTGTCAGCGTACCGCTTACGATTAGGGGACGGGTGAGGGTCAGGCTTCGGGGAAGGGTTAGGGTTAGGGTTCGGGCTAGGGTTAGGGTTAGGGGACGGGGACGGTTTAGGGTCCAGGTGAGGGTACGACAACGCTTTAGGGGGAGCGTACGTGTGAGGGCGCGGGTTAGTGTCAGCGTACGGGTTAGGATTAGGGGACGGGTGAGGGTCAGGCTTCGGGGAAGGGTTAGGGTTAGGGTTCGGGCTAGGGTTAGGGTTAGGGGACGGGGACGGTTTAGGGTCCAGGTGAGGGTACGACAACGCTTTAGGGGGAGCGTACGTGTGAGGGCGCGGGTTAGTGTCACGTACGGGTTAGGATTAGGGGACGGGTGAGGGTCAGGATTCGGGGAAGGGTTAGGGTTAGGGTTCGGGCTAGGGTTAGGGTTAGGGGACGGGGACGGTTTAGGGTCCAGGTGAGGGTACGACAACGCTTTAGGGGGAGCGTACGTGTGAGGGCGCGGGTTAGTGTCAGCGTACGGGTTCGCATTAGGGGACGGGTGAGGGTCAGGCTTCGGGGAAGGGTTAGGGTTAGGGTTCGGGCTAGGGTTAGGGTTAGGGGACGGGGACGGTTTAGCGTCCAGGTGAGGGTACGACAACGCTTTAGGGGGAGCGTACGTGTGAGGGCGCGGGTTAGTGTCAGCGTACGGGTTAGGATTAGGGGACGGGTGAGGGTCAGGCTTCGGGGAAGGGTTAGGGTTAGGGTTCGGGCTAGGGTTAGGGTTAGGGGACGGGGACGGTTTAGGGTCCACGTGAGGGTATGACAACGCTTTAGGGGGAGCGTACGTGTGAGGGCGCGGGTTAGTGTCAGCGTACTGGTTAGGATTAGGGGACGTGTGAGGGTCAGGCTTCGGGGAAGGGTTAGGGTTAGGGTTCGGGCTAGGGTTAGGGTTAGGGGATGGGGACGGTTTAGGGTCCAGGTGATGGTACGACAACGCTTTAGGGGGAGCGTACGTGTGAGGGCGCGGGTTAGTGTCAGCGTACGGGTTAGGATTAGGGGACGGGTGAGGGTCAGGCTTCGGGGAAGTGTTAGGGTTAGGGTTCGGGCTAGGGTTAGGGTTAGGGGACGGGGACGGTTTAGGGTCCAGGTGAGGGTACGACAACGCTTTAGGGGGAGCGTACGTGTGAGGGCGCGGGTTAGTGTCAGCGTACCGCTTACGATTAGGGGACGGGTGAGGGTCAGGCTTCGGGGAAGGGTTAGGGTTAGGGTTTGGGCTAGGGTTAGGGTTAGGGGACGGGGACGGTTTAGGGTCCAGGTGAGGGTACGACAACGCTTTAGGGGGAGCGTACGTGTGAGGGCGCGGGTTAGTATCAGCGTACGGGTTCGCATTAGGGGACGGGTGAGGGTCAGGCTTCGGGGAAGGGTTAGGGTTAGGGTTCGGGCTAGGGTTAGGGTTAGGGGACGGGGACGGTTTAGGGTCCAGGTGAGGGTACGACAACGCTTTAGGGGGAGCGTACGTGTGAGGGCGCGGGTTAGTGTCAGCGTACGGGTTAGGATTAGGGGACGGGTGAGGGTCAGTCTTCGGGGAAGGGTTAGGGTCAGGGTTCGGGCTAGGGTTAGGGTTCGGGGACGGGGACAGTTTAGGGTCCAGGTGAGGGTACGACAACGCTTTAGGGGGAGCGCACGTGTGAGGGCGCGGGTTAGTGTCAGCGTACGGGTTAGGATTAGTGCACTGGTGAGGGGCAGGTTTCGGGGAAGGGTTAGGGTTAGGGTTCGGGCTAGGGTTAGGGTTAGGGGACGGGGACAGTTTAGGGTCCAGGTGAGGGTACGACAACGCTTTAGGGGGAGCGTACGTGTGAGGGCGCGGGTTAGTGTCAGCGTACGGGTTAGGATTAGGGGACTGGTGAGGGGCAGGCTTCGGGGAAGGGTTAGGGTTAGGGTTCGGGCTAGGGTTAGGGTTAGGGGACGGGGGCGGTTTAGGGTCCAGGTGAGGGTACGACAACGCTTTAGGGGGAGCGTACGTGTGAGGGCGCGGGTTAGAGTCAGCGTACGGGTTAGGATTAGGGGACGGGTGAGGGTCAGGCTTCGGGGAAGGGTTAGGGTTAGGGTTCGGGCTAGGGTTAGGGTTAGGGGACGGGGACGGTTTAGGGTCCAGGTGATGGTACGACAACGCTTTAGGGGGAGCGTACGTGTGAGGGGGCGGGTTAGTGTCAGGGTACGGGTTAGGATTAGGGGACGGGTGAGGGTCAGGCTTCGGGGAAGGGTTAGGGTTAGGGTTCGGGCTAGGGTTAGGGTTAGGGGACGCGGACGGTTTAGGGTCCAGGTGACGGTACGACAACGCTTTAGGGGGAGGGTACGTGTGAGGGCGCGGGTTAGTTTCAGAGTACGGGTTAGGATTAGGGGACGTGTGAGGGTCAGGCTTCACGGAAGGGTTAGGGTTAGGGTTCGGGCTAGGGTTAGGGTTAGGGGACGGGGACGGTTTAGGGTCCAGGTGAGGGTACGACAACGCTTTAGGGGGAGCGTACGTGTGAGGGTGCGGGTTAGTGTCAGCGTACGGGTTCGGATTAGGGGACGGGTGAGGGTCAGGATTCGGGGAAGGGTTAGGGTTAGGGTTCGGGCTAGGGTTAGGGTTAGGGGATGGGGACGGTTTAGGGTCCAGGTGAGGGTACGACAACGCTTTAGGGGGAGCGTACGTGTGAGGGCGCAGGTTAGTGTCAGCGTACGGGTTCGCATTAGGGGACGGGTGAGGGTCAGGCTTCGGGGAAGGGTTAGGGTCAGGGTTTGGGCTAGGGTTAGTGTTCGGGGACGGGGACGGTTTAGGGTCCAGGTGAGGGTACGACAACTCTTTAGGGGGAGCGTACGTGTGAGGGCGCGGGTTAGTGTCAGCGTACGGGTTAGGATTAGGGGACTGGTGAGGGGCAGGCTTTGGGGAAGGGTTAGGGTTAGGGTTCGGGCTAGGGTTAGGGTTAGGGGACGGGGACGGTTTAGGGTCCAGGTGAGGGTACGACAACGCTTTAGGGGGAGCGTACGTGTGAGGGCGCGGGTTAGTGTCAGCGTACGGGTTAGGATTAGGGGACGGGTGAGGGTCAGGCTTCGGGGAAGGGTTAGGGTTAGGGTTCGGGCTAGGGTTAGGTTTAGGGGACGGGGACGGTTTAGGGTCCAGGTGATGGTACGACAACGCTTTAGGGGGAGCGTACGTGTGAGGGCGCGGGTTAGTGTCAGGGTACGGGTTAGGATTAGGGGACGGGTGAGGGTCAGGCTTCGGGGAAGGGTTAGGGTTAGGGTTCGGGCTAGGGTTAGGGTTAGGGGACGCGGACGGTTTAGGGTCCAGGTGACGGTACGACAACGCTTTAGGGGGAGGGTACGTGTGAGGGCGCGGGTTAGTGTCAGAGTACGGGTTAGGATTAGGGGACGGGTGAGGGTCAGGCTTCGGGGAAGGGTTAGGGTTAGGGTTCGGGCTAGGGTTAGGGTTAGGGGACGGGGACGGTTTAGGGTCCAGGTGAGGGTACGACAACGCTTTAGGGGGAGCGTACGTGTGAGGGCGCGGGTTAGTGTCAGCGTACGGGTTAGGATTAGGGGACGGGTGAGGGTCAGGCTTCGGGGAAGGGTTAGGGTTAGGGTTCGGGCTAGGGTTAGGGTTAGGGGACGGGGACGGTTTAGGGTCCAGGTGAGGGTACAACAACGCTTTAGGGGGAGCGTACATGTGAGGGCGCGGGTTAGTGTCAGCGTACGGGTTAGGATTAGGGGACGGGTGAGGGTCAGGCTTCGGGGAAGGGTTAGGGTTAGGGTTCGGGCTAGGGTTAGGGTTAGGGGACGGGGACGGTTTAGGGTCCAGGTGAGGGTACGACAACGCTTTAGGGGGAGCGTACGTGTGAGGGCGCGGGTTAGTGTCAGCGTACGGGTTAGGATTAGGGGACGGGTGAGGGTCAGGCTTCGGGGAAGGGTTAGGGTTAGGGTTCGGGCTAGGGTTAGGGTTAGGGGACGGGGACGGTTTAGGGTCCAGGTGAGGGTACGACAACGCTTTAGGGGGAGCGTACGTGTGAGGGCGCGGGTTAGTGTCAGCGTACGGGTTAGGATTAGGGGACAGGTGAGGGTCAGGCTTCGGGGAAGGGTTAGGGTTAGTGTTCGGGCTAGGGTTAGGGTTAGGGGACGGGGACGGTTTAGGGTCCAGGTGAGGGTACGACAACGCTTTAGGGGGAGCGTACGTGTGAGGGCGCGGGTTAGTGTCAGCGTACGGGTTAGGATTAGGGGACGGGTGAGGGTCAGGCTTCGGGGAAGGGTTAGGGTTAGGGTTCGGGCTAGGGTTAGGGTTAGGGGACGGGGACGGTTTAGGGTCCAGGTGAGGGTACGACCACGCTTTAGGGGGAGCGTACGTGTGAGGGCGCGGGTTAGTGTCAGCGTACGGGTTAGGATTAGGGGACGGGTGAGGGTCAGGCTTCGGGGAAGGGTTAGGGTTAGGGTTCGGGCTAGTGTTAGGGTTAGGGGACGGGGACGGTTTAGGGTCCAGGTGAGGGTACGACAACGCTTTAGGGGGAGCGTACGTGTGAGGGCGCGGGTTAGTGTCAGTGTACGGGTTAGGATTAGGGGACGGGTGAGGGTCAGGCTTCGGGGAAGGGTTAGGGTTAGGGTTCGGGCTAGGGTTAGGGTTAGGGGATGGGGACGGTTTAGGGTCCAGGTGATGGTACGACAACGCTTTAGGGGGAGCGTACGTGTGAGGGCGCGGGTTAGTGTCAGCGTACGGGTTAGGATTAGGGGACGGGTGAGGGTCAGGCTTCGGGGAAGGGTTAGGGTAAGGGTTCGGGCTAGGGTTAGGGCTAGGGGAAGGGGACGGTTTAGGGTCCAGGTGAGGGTACGACAACGCTTTAGGGGGAGTGTACGTGTGAGGGCGCGGGTTAGTGTCAGCGTATGGGTTAGGATTAGGGGACGGGTGAGGGTCAGGCTTCGGGGAAGGGTTAGGGTTAGGGTTCGGGCTAGGGTTAGGGTTAGGGGACGGGGACGGTTTAGGGTCCAGGTGAGGGTACGACAACGCTTTAGGGGGAGCGTACGTGTGAGGGCACGGGTTAGTGTCAGCGTACCGCTTACGATTAGGGGACGGGTGAGGGTCAGGCTTCGGGGAAGGGTTAGGGTTAGGGTTTGGGCTAGGGTTAGGGTTAGGGGACGGGGACGGTTTAGGGTCCAGGTGAGGGTACGACAACGCTTTAGGGGGAGCGTACGTGTGAGGGCGCGGGTTAGTGTCAGCGTACGGGTTCGCATTAGGGGACGGGTGAGGGTCAGGCTTCGGGGAAGGGTTAGGGTTAGGGTTCGGGCTAGGGTTAGGGTTAGGGGACGGGGACGGTTTAGGGTCCAGGTGAGGGTACGACAACGCTTTAGGGGGAGCGTACGTGTGAGGGCGCGGGTTAGTGTCAGCGTACGGGTTAGGATTAGGGGACGGGTGAGGGTCAGGCTTCGGGGAAGGGTTAGGGTTAGG
Source organism: Grampus griseus (assembly GCF_964374135.1). Lineage (NCBI taxonomy): Eukaryota > Metazoa > Chordata > Mammalia > Artiodactyla > Delphinidae > Grampus > Grampus griseus. The sequence continues at coordinate 172,173 of NW_028133386.1, forward strand.
GTTCGGGCTAGTGTTAGGGTTAGGGGACGGGGACGGTTTAGGGTCCAGGTGAGGGTACGACAACGCTTTAGGGGGAGCGTACGTGTGAGGGCGCGGGTTAGTGTCAGCGTACGGGTTAGGATTAGGGGACGGGTGAGGGTCAGGCTTCGGGGAAGGGTTACGGTTAGGATTCGGTCTAGGGTTAGGGTTAGGGGACGGGGACGGTTTAGGGTCCAGGTGAGGGTACGACAACGCTTTAGGGGGAGCGTACGTGTGAGGGTGCGGGTTAGTGTCAGCGTACGGTTTAGGATTAGGGGACGGGTGAGGGGCAGGCTTCGGGGAAGGGTTAGGGTTAGGGTTCGGGCTAGGGTTAGGGTTAGGAGACGGGGACGGTTTAGGGTCCAGGTGAGGGTACGACAACTATTTAGGGGGAGCGTACGTGTGAGGGCGCGGGTTAGTGTCAGCGTACGGGTTAGGATTAGGGGACGGGTGAGGGTCAGTCTTCGGGGAAGGTTTAGGGTCAGGGTTCGGGCTAGGGTTAGGGTTCGGGGACGGGGACGGTTTAGGGTCCAGGTGAGGGTACGACAACGCTTTAGGGGGAGCGCACGTGTGAGGGCGCGGGTTAGTGTCAGCGTACGGGTTAGGATTAGGGCACTGGTGAGGGGCAGGTTTCGGGGAAGGGTTAGGGTTAGGGTTCGGGCTAGGGTTAGGGTTAGGGGACGCGGACGGTTTAGTGTCCAGGTGACGGTACGACAACGCTTTAGGGGGAGCGTACGTGTGAGGGCGCGGGTTAGTGTCAGCGTACGGGTTAGGATTAGGCGACGGGTGAGGGTCAGGCTTCGGGGAAGGGTTAGGGTTAGGGTTCGGGCTAGGGTTAGGGTTAGGGGACGGGGACGGTTTAGGGTCCAGGTGAGGGTACGACAACGCTTTAGGGGGAGCGTACGTGTGAGGGTGCGGGTTAGTGTCAGCGTACGGGTTCCTATTAGGGGACGGGTGAGGGTTAGGCTTCGGGAAAGGGTTAGGGTTAGGGTTCGGCCTAGGATTAGGGTTAGGGGACGGGGACGGTTTAGGGTCCAGGTGAGGGTACGACAACGCTTTTGGGGGAGCGTACGTGTGAGGGCGCGGGTTAGTGTCAGCGTACGGGTTCGCATTAGGGGACGGGTGAGGGTCAGGCTTCGGGGAAGGGTTAGGGTTAGGGTTCGGGCTAGGGTTAGGGTTAGGGGACGGGGACGGTTTAGGGTCCAGGTGAGTGTACGACAACGCTTTAGGGGGAGCGTACGTGTGAGGGCGCGGGTTAGTGTCAGCGTACCGCTTACGATTAGGGGACGGGTGAGGGTCAGGCTTCGGGGAAGGGTTAGGGTTAGGGTTCGGGCTAGGGTTAGGGTTAGGGGACGGGGACGGTTTAGGGTCCAGGTGAGGGTACGACAACGCTTTAGGGGGAGCGTACGTGTGAGGGCGCGGGTTAGTGTCAGCGTACGGGTTAGGATTAGGGGACGGGTGAGGGTCAGGCTTCGGGGAAGGGTTAGGGTTAGGGTTCGGGCTAGGGTTAGGGTTAGGGGACGGGGACGGTTTAGGGTCCAGGTGAGGGTACGACAACGCTTTAGGGGGAGCGTACGTGTGAGGGCGCGGGTTAGTGTCACGTACGGGTTAGGATTAGGGGACGGGTGAGGGTCAGGATTCGGGGAAGGGTTAGGGTTAGGGTTCGGGCTAGGGTTAGGGTTAGGGGACGGGGACGGTTTAGGGTCCAGGTGAGGGTACGACAACGCTTTAGGGGGAGCGTACGTGTGAGGGCGCGGGTTAGTGTCAGCGTACGGGTTCGCATTAGGGGACGGGTGAGGGTCAGGCTTCGGGGAAGGGTTAGGGTTAGGGTTCGGGCTAGGGTTAGGGTTAGGGGACGGGGACGGTTTAGGGTCCAGATGAGGGTACGACAACGCTTTAGGTGGAGCGTACGTGTGAGGGCGCGGGTTAGTGTCAGCGTACGGGTTAGGATTAGGGGACGGGTGAGGGTCAGGCTTCGGGGAAGGGTTAGGGTTAGTGTTCGGGCTAGGGTTAGGGTTAGGGGACGGGGACGGTTTAGGGTCCAGGTGAGGGTACGACAACGCTTTAGGGGGAGCGTACGTGTGAGGGTGCGGGTTAGTGTCAGCGTACGGGTTAGGATTAGGGGACGGGTGAGGGGCAGGCTTCGGGGAAGGTTTAGGGTTAGGGTTCGGGCTAGGGTTAGGGTTAGGGTTAGGGGACGGTTTAGGGTCCAGGTGAGGGTATGACAACGCTTTAGGGGGAGCGTACGTGTGAGGGCGCGGGTTAGTGTCAGCGTACGGGTTAGGATTAGGGAACGGTTGAGGGTCAGGCTTCGGGGAAGGGTTAGGGTTAGGGTTCGGGCTAGGGTTAGGGTTAGGGGATGGGGACGGTTTAGGGTCCAGGTGATGGTACGACAACGCTTTAGGGGGAGCGTACGTGTGAGGGCGCGGGTTAGTGTCAGCGTACGGGTTAGGATTAGGGGACGGGTGAGGGTCAGGCTTCGGGGAAGGGTTAGGGTTAGGGTTCGGGCTAGGGTTAGGGTTAGGGGACGGGGACGGTTTAGGGTCCAGGTGAGGGTACGACAACGCTTTAGGGGGAGCGTACGTGTGAGGGCGCGGGTTAGTGTCAGCGTACCGCTTACGATTAGGGGACGGGTGAGGGTCAGGCTTCGGGGAAGGGTTAGGGTTAGGGTTTGGGCTAGGGTTAGGGTTAGGGGACGGGGACGGTTTAGGGTCCAGGTGAGGGTACGACAACGCTTTAGGGGGAGCGTACGTGTGAGGGCGCGGGTTAGTGTCAGCGTACGGGTTCGCATTAGGGGACGGGTGAGGGTCAGGCTTTGGGGAAGGGTTAGGGATAGGGTTCGGGCTAGGGTTAGGGTTAGGGGACGGGGACGGTTTAGGGTCCAGGTGAGGGTACGACCACGCTTTAGGGGGAGCGTACGTGTGAGGGCGCGGGTTACTGTCAGCGTACGGGTTAGGATTAGGGGACGGGTGAGGGTCAGGCTTCGGGGAAGGGTTAGGGTTAGGGTTCGGGCTAGTGTTAGGGTTAGGGGACGGGGACGGTTTAGGGTCCAGGTGAGGGTACGACAACGCTTTAGGGGGAGCGTACGTGTGAGGGCACGGGTTAGTGTCAGCGTACGGGTTAGGATTAGGGGACGGGTGAGGGTCAGGCTTCGGGGAAGGGTTAGGGTTAGGGTTCGGGCTAGGGTTAGGGTTAGGGGACGGGGACGGTTTAGGGTCCAGGTGAGGGTACGACAACGGTTTAGGGGGAGCGTACGTGTGAGGGCGCCGGTTAGTGTCAGCGTACGGGTTAGGATTAGGGGACGGGTGAGGGGCAGGCTTCGGGGAAGGGTTAGGGTTAGGGTTCGGGCTAGGGTTAGGGTTAGGAGACGGGGACGGTTTAGGGTCCAGGTGAGTGTACGACAACTATTTAGGGGGAGCGTACGTGTGAGGGCGCGGGTTAGTGTCAGCGTACGGGTTAGGATTAGGGGACGGGTGAGGGTCAGTCTTCGGGGAAGGGTTAGGGTCAGGGTTCGGGCTAGGGTTAGGGTTCGGGGACGGGGAAGGTTTAGGGTCCAGGTGAGGGTACGACAACGCTTTAGGGAGAGCGCACGTGTGAGGGCGCGGGTTAGTGTCAGCGTACGGGTTAGGATTAGGGCACTGGTGAGGGGCAGGTTTCGGGGAAGGGTTAGGGTTAGGGTTCGGGCTAGGGTTAGGGTTAGGGGACGGGGACGGTTTAGGGTCCAGGTGAGGGTACGACAACGCTTTAGGGGGAGCGTACGTGTGAGGGCGCGGGATAGTGTCAGCGTACGGGTTCGCATTAGGGGACGGGTGAGGGTCAGGCTTCGGGGAAGGGTTAGGGTTAGGGTTCGGGCTAGGGTTAGGGTTAGGGGACGGGGACGGTTTAGGGTCCAGGTGAGGGTACGACAACGCTTTAGGTGGAGCGTACGTGTGAGGGCGCAGGTTAGTGTCAGCGTACGGGTTAGGATTAGGGGACGGGTGAGGGTCAGGCTTCGGGGAAGGGTTAGGGTTAGTGTTCGGGCTAGGGTTAGGGTTAGGGGACGGGGACGGTTTAGGGTCCAGGTGAGGGTACGACAACGCTTTAGGGGGAGCGTACGTGTGAGGGTGCGGGTTAGTGTCAGCGTACGGGTTAGGATTAGGGGACGGGTGAGGGGCAGGCTTCGGGGAAGGGTTAGGGTTAGGGTTCGGGCTAGGGTTAGGGTTAGGGGACGGGGACGGTTTAGGGTCCAGGTGAGGGTATGACAACGCTTTAGGGGGAGCGTACGTGTGAGGGCGCAGGTTAGTGTCAGCGTACGGGTTAGGATTAGGGAACGGTTGAGGGGCAGGCTTCGGGGAAGGGTTAGGGTTAGGGTTCGGGCTAGGGTTAGGGTTAGGGGATGGGGACGGTTTAGGGTCCAGGTGATGGTACGACAACGCTTTAGGGGGAGCGTACGTGTGAGGGCGCGGGTTAGTGTCAGCGTACGGGTTAGGATTAGGGGACGGGTGAGGGTCAGGCTTCGGGGAAGGGTTAGGGTTAGGGTTCGGGCTAGGGTTAGGGTTAGGGGACGGGGACGGTTTAGGGTCCAGGTGAGGGTACGAGAACGCTTTAGGGGGAGCGTACGTGTGAGGGCGCGGGTTAGTGTCAGCGTACCGCTTACGATTAGGGGACGGGTGAGGGTCAGGCTTCGGGGAAGGGTTAGGGTTAGGGTTTGGGCTAGGGTTAGGGTTAGGGGACGGGGACGGTTTAGGGTCCAGGTGAGGGTACGACAACGCTTTAGGGGGAGCGTACGTGTGAGGGCGCGGGTTAGTGTCAGCGTACGGGTTCGCATTAGGGGACGGGTGAGGGTCAGGCTTCGGGGAAGGGTTAGGGTTAGGGTTCGGGCTAGGGTTAGGGTTAGGGGACGGGGACGGTTTAGGGTCCAGGTGAGGGTACGACCACGCTTTAGGGGGAGCGTACGTGTGAGGGCGCGGGTTAGTGTCAGCGTACGGTTTCGGATTAGGGGACGGGTGAGGGTCAGGCTTCGGGGAAGGGTTAGGGTTAGGGTTCGGGCTAGTGTTAGGGTTAGGGGACGGGGACGGTTTAGGGTCCAGGTGAGGGTACGACAACGCTTTAGGGGGAGCGTACGTGTGAGGGCGCGTGTTAGTGTCAGCGTACGGGTTAGGATTAGGGGACGGGTGAGGGTCAGGCTTCGGGGAAGGGTTAGGGTTAGGGTTCGGGCTAGGGTTAGGGTTAGGGGACGCGGACGGTTTAGTGTCCAGGTGACGGTACGACAACGCTTTAGGGGGAGCGTACGTGTGAGGGCGCGGGTTAGTGTCAGCGTACGGGTTAGGATTAGGCGACGGGTGACGGTCAGGCTTCGGGGAAGGGTTAGGGTTAGGGTTCGGGCTAGGGTTAGGGTTAGGGGACGGGGACGGTTTAGGGTCCAGGTGAGGGTACGACAACGCTTTAGGGGGAGCGTACGTGTGAGGGTGCGGGTTAGTGTCAGCGTACGGGTTCGGATTAGGGGACGGGTGAGGGTCAGGCTTCAGGGAAGGGTTAGGGTTAGGGTTCGGGCTAGGATTAGGGTTAGGGGACGGGGACGGTTTAGGGTCCAGGTGAGGATACGACAACGTTTTAGGGGGAGCGTACGTGTGAGGGCGCGGGTTAGTGTCAGCGTACGGGTTAGGATTAGGGGACGGGTGAGGGTCAGGCTTCGGGGAAGGGTTAGGGTTAGGGTTCGGGCTAGGGTTAGGGTTAGGGGACGGGGACGGTTTAGGGTCCAGGTGAGGGTACGACAACGCTTTAGGGGGAGCGTACGTGTGAGGGCGCGGGTTAGTGTCAGCGTACCGCTTACGATTAGGGGACGGGTGAGGGTCAGGCTTCGGGGAAGGGTTAGGGTTAGGGTTCGGGCTAGGGTTAGGGTTAGGGGACGGGGACGGTTTAGGGTCCAGGTGAGGGTACGACAACGCTTTAGGGGGAGCGTACGTGTGAGGGCGCGGGTTAGTGTCAGCGTACGGGTTAGGATTAGGGGACGGGTGAGGGTCAGGCTTCGGGGAAGGGTTAGGGTTAGGGTTCGGGCTAGGGTTAGGGTAAGGGGACGGGGACGGTTTAGGGTCCAGGTGAGGGTACGACAACGCTTTAGGGGGAGCGTACGTGTGAGGGCGCGGGTTAGTGTCACGTACGGGTTAGGATTAGGGGACGTGTGAGGGTCAGGATTCGGGGAAGGGTTAGGGTTAGGGTTCGGGCTAGGGTTAGGGTTAGGGGACGGGGACGGTTTAGGGTCCAGGTGAGGGTACGACAGCGCTTTAGGGGGAGCGTACGTGTGAGGGCGCGGGTTAGTGTCAGCGTACGGGTTCGCATTAGGGGACGGGTGAGGGTCAGGCTTCGGGGAAGGGTTAGGGTCAGGGTTCGGGCTAGGGTTAGGGTTCGGGGACGGGGACGGTTTAGGGTCCAGGTGAGGGTACGACAACGCTTTAGGGGGAGCGTACGTGTGAGGGCGCGGGTTAGTGTCAGCGTACGGGTTAGGATTAGGGGACTGGTGAGGGGCAGGCTTCGGGGAAGGGTTAGGGTTAGGGTTCGGGCTAGGGTTAGGGTTAGGGGACGGGGACGGTTTAGGGTCCAGGTGAGGGTACGACAACGCTTTAGGGGGAGCGTACGTGTGAGGGCGCGGGTTAGTGTCAGGGTACGGGTTAGGATTAGGGGACGGGTGAGGGTCAGGCTTCGGGGAAGGGTTAGGGTTAGGGTTCGGGCTAGGGTTAGGGTTAGGGGACGCGGACGGTTTAGGGTCCAGGTGACGGTACGACAACGCTTTAGGGGGAGGGTACGTGTGAGGGCGCGGGTTAGTGTCAGAGTACGGTTTAGGATTATGGGACGGGTGAGGGTCAGGCTTCGGGGAAGGGTTAGGGTTAGGGTTCGGGCTAGGGTTAGGGTTAGGGGACGGGGACGGTTTAGGGTCCAGGTGAGGGTACGACAACGCTTTAGGGGGAGCGTACGTGTGAGGGTGCGGGTTAGTGTCAGCGTACGGGTTCGGATTAGGGGACGGTTGAGGGTCAGGCTTCGGGGAAGGGTTAGGGTTAGGGTTCGGGCTAGGATTAGGGTTAGGGGACGGAGACGGTTTAGGGTCCAGGTGAGGGTACGACAACGCTTTAGGGGGAGCGTACGTGTGAGGGCGCGAGTTAGTGTCAGCGTACGGGTTCGCATTAGGGGACGGGTGAGGGTCAGGCTTCGGGGAAGGGTTAGGGTTAGGGTTCGGGCTAGGGTTAGGGTTAGGGGACGGGGACGGTTTAGGGTCCAGGTGAGGGTACGACAACGCTTTAGGGGGAGCGTACGTGTGAGGGCGCGGGTTAGTGTCAGCGTACGGGTTCGCATTAGGGGACGGGTGAGGGTCAGGCTTCGGGGAAGGGTTAGGGTTAGGGTTCGGGCTAGGGTTAGGGTTAGGGGACGGGGACGGTTTAGGGTCCAGGTGAGGGTACAACAACGCTTTAGGGGGAGCGTACGTGTGAGGGCGCGGGTTAGTGTCAGCGTACGGGTTAGGATTAGGGGACGGGTGAGGGTCAGGCTTCGGGGAAGGGTTAGGGTTAGGGTTCGGGCTAGGGTTAGGGTTAGGGGACGGGGACGGTTTAGGGTCCAGGTGAGGGTACGACAACGCTTTAGGGGGAGCGTACGTGTGAGGTCGCGGGTTAGTGTCAGCGTACGGGTTAGGATTAGGGGACGGGTGAGGGTCAGGCTTCGGGGAAGGGTTAGGGTTAGGGTTCGGGCTAGGGTTAGGGTTAGGGGACGGGGACGGTTTAGGGTCCAGGTGAGGGTACGACAACGCTTTAGGGGGAGCGTACGTGTGAGGGCGCGGGTTAGTGTCAGCGTACGGGTTAGGATTAGGGGACGGGTGAGGGTCAGGCTTCGGGGAAGGTTTAGGGTTAGTGTTCGGGCTAGGGTTAGGGTTAGGGGACGGGGACGGTTTAGGGTCCAGGTGAGGGTACGACAACGCTTTATGGGGAGCGTACGTGTGAGGGTGCGGGTTAGTGTCAGCGTACGGGTTAGGATTAGGGGACGGGTGAGGGTCAGTCTTCGGGGAAGGGTTAGGGTTAGGGTTCGGGCTAGGGTTAGGGTTAGGGGACGGGGACGGTTTAGGGTCCAGGTGAGGGTACGACAACGCTTTAGGGGGAGCGTACGTGTGAGGGCGCGGGTTAGTGTCAGCGTACGGGTTAGGATTAGGGGACGGGTGAGGGTCAGGCTTCGGGGAAGGGTTAGGGTTAGGGTTCGGGCTAGGGTTAGGGTTAGGGGATGGGGACGGTTTAGGGTCCAGGTGAGGGTACGACAACGCTTTAGGGGGAGCGTACGTGTGAGGGCGCGGGTTAGTGTCACGTACGGGTTAGGATTAGGGGACGGGTGAGGGTCAGGATTCGGGGAAGGGTTAGGGTTAGGGTTCGGGCTAGGGTTAGGGTTAGGGGACGGGGACGGTTTAGGGTCCAGGTGAGGGTACGACAACGCTTTAGGGGGAGCGTACGTGTGAGGGCGCGGGTTAGTGTCAGCGTACGGGTTCGCATTAGGGGACGGGTGAGGGTCAGGCTTCGGGGAAGGGTTAGGGTTAGGGTTCGGGCTAGGGTTAGGGTTAGGGGACGGGGACGGTTTAGGGTCCAGATGAGGGTACGACAACGCTTTAGGTGGAGCGTACGTGTGAGGGCGCGGGTTAGTGTCAGCGTACGGGTTAGGATTAGGGGACGGGTGAGGGTCAGGCTTCGGGGAAGGGTTAGGGTTAGTGTTCGGGCTAGGGTTAGGGTTAGGGGACGGGGACGGTTTAGGGTCCAGGTGAGGGTACGACAACGCTTTAGGGGGAGCGTACGTGTGAGGGTGCGGGTTAGTGTCAGCGTACGGGTTAGGATTAGGGGACGGGTGAGGGGCAGGCTTCGGGGAAGGGTTAGGGTTAGGGTTCGGGCTAGGGTTAGGGTTAGGGTTAGGGGACGGTTTAGGGTCCAGGTGAGGGTATGACAACGCTTTAGGGGGAGCGTACGTGTGAGGGCGCGGGTTAGTGTCAGCGTACGGGTTAGGATTAGGGAACGGTTGAGGGTCAGGCTTCGGGGAAGGGTTAGGGTTAGGGTTCGGGCTAGGGTTAGGGTTAGGGGATGGGGACGGTTTAGGGTCCAGGTGATGGTACGACAACGCTTTAGGGGGAGCGTACGTGTGAGGGCGCGGGTTAGTGTCAGCGTACGGGTTAGGATTAGGGGACGGGTGAGGGTCAGGCTTCGGGGAAGGGTTAGGGTTAGGGTTCGGGCTAGGGTTAGGGTTAGGGGACGGGGACGGTTTAGGGTCCAGGTGAGGGTACGACAACGCTTTAGGGGGAGCGTACGTGTGAGGGCGCGGGTTAGTGTCAGCGTACCGCTTACGATTAGGGGACGGGTGAGGGTCAGGCTTCGGGGAAGGGTTAGGGTTAGGGTTTGGGCTAGGGTTAGGGTTAGGGGACGGGGACGGTTTAGGGTCCAGGTGAGGGTACGACAACGCTTTAGGGGGAGCGTACGTGTGAGGGCGCGGGTTAGTGTCAGTGTACGGGTTCGCATTAGGGGACGGGTGAGGGTCAGGCTTTGGGGAAGGGTTAGGGTTAGGGTTCGGGCTAGGGTTAGGGTTAGGGGACGGGGACGGTTTAGGGTCCAGGTGAGGGTACGACCACGCTTTAGGGGGAGCGTACGTGTGAGGGCGCGGGTTAGTGTCAGCGTACGGGTTAGGATTAGGGGACGGGTGAGGGTCAGGCTTCGGGGAAGGGTTAGGGTTAGGGTTCGGGCTAGTGTTAGGGTTAGGGGACGGGGACGGTTTAGGGTCCAGGTGAGGGTACGACAACGCTTTAGGGGGAGCGTACGTGTGAGGGCGCGGGTTAGTGTCAGCGTACGGGTTAGGATTAGGGGACGGGTGAGGGTCAGGCTTCGGGGAAGGGTTAGGGTTAGGGTTCGGGCTAGGGTTAGGGTTAGGGGACGGGGACGGTTTAGGGTCCAGGTGAGGGTACGACAACGGTTTAGGGGGAGCGTACGTGTGAGGGCGCGGGTTAGTGTCAGCGTACGGGTTAGGATTAGGGGACGGGTGAGGGTCAGGCTTCGGGGAAGGGTTAGGGTTAGGGTTCGGGCTAGGGTTAGGGTTAGGAGACGGGGACGGTTTAGGGTCCAGGTGAGGGTACGACAACTATTTAGGGGGAGCGTACGTGTGAGGGCGCGGGTTAGTGTCAGCGTACGGGTTAGGATTAGGGGACGGGTGAGGGTCAGTCTTCGGGGAAGTGTTAGGGTCAGGGTTCGGGCTAGGGTTAGGGTTCGGGGACGGGGACGGTTTAGGGTCCAGGTGAGGGTACGACAACGCTTTAGGGAGAGCGCACGTGTGAGGGCGCGGGTTAGTGTCAGCGTACGGGTTAGGATTAGGGCACTGGTGAGGGGCAGGTTTCGGGGAAGGGTTAGGGTTAGGGTTCGGGCTAGGGTTAGGGTTAGGGGACGGGGACGGTTTAGGGTCCAGGTGAGGGTACGACAACGCTTTAGGGGGAGCGTACGTGAGAGGGCGCGGGATAGTGTCAGCGTACGGGTTCGCATTAGGGGACGGGTGAGGGTCAGGCTTCGGGGAAGGGTTAGGGTTAGGGTTCGGGCTAGGGTTAGGGTTAGGGGACGGGGACGGTTTAGGGTCCAGGTGAGGGTACGACAACGCTTTAGGTGGAGCGTACGTGTGAGGGCGCGGGTTAGTGTCAGCGTACGGGTTAGGATTAGGGGACGGGTGAGGGTCAGGCTTCGGGGAAGGGTTAGGGTTAGTGTTCGGGCTAGGGTTAGGGTTAGGGGACGGGGACGGTTTAGGGTCCAGGTGAGGGTACGACAACGCTTTAGGGGGAGCGTACGTGTGAGGGTGCGGGTTAGTGTCAGCGTACGTTTTAGGATTAGGGGACGGGTGAGGGGCAGGCTTCGGGGAAGGGTTAGGGTTAGGGTTCGGGCTAGGGTTAGGGTTAGGGGACGGGGACGGTTTAGGGTCCAGGTGAGGGTATGACAACGCTTTAGGGGGAGCGTACGTGTGAGGGCGCGGGTTAGTGTCAGCGTACGGGTTAGGATTAGGGAACGGTTGAGGGGCAGGCTTCGGGGAAGGGTTAGGGTTAGGGTTCGGGCTAGGGTTAGGGTTAGGGGATGGGGACGGTTTAGGGTCCAGGTGAGGGTACGACAACGCTTTAGGGGGAGCGTACGTGTGAGGGCGCGGGTTAGTGTCAGCGTACGGGTTCGCATTAGGGGACGGGTGAGGGTCAGGCTTCGGGGAAGGGTTAGGGTTAGGGTTCGGGCTAGGGTTAGGGTTAGGGGACGGGGACGGTTTAGGGTCCAGGTGAGGGTACGACCACGCTTTAGGGGGAGCGTACGTGTGAGGGCGCGGGTTAGTGTCAGCGTACGATTTCGGATTAGGGGACGGGTGAGGGTCAGGCTTCGGGGAAGGGTTAGGGTTAGGGTTCGGGCTAGTGTTAGGGTTAGGGGACGGGGACGGTTTAGGGTCCAGGTGAGGGTACGACAACGCTTTAGGGGGAGCGTACGTGTGAGGGCGCGTGTTAGTGTCAGCGTACGGGTTAGGATTAGGGGACGGGTGAGGGTCAGGCTTCGGGGAAGGGTTAGGGTTAGGGTTCGGGCTAGGGTTAGGGTTAGGGGACGCGGACGGTTTAGTGTCCAGGTGACGGTACGACAACGCTTTAGGGGGAGCGTACGTGTGAGGGCGCGGGTTAGTGTCAGCGTACGGGTTAGGATTAGGCGACGGGTGAGGGTCAGGCTTCGGGGAAGGGTTAGGGTTAGGGTTCGGGCTAGGGTTAGGGTTAGGGGACGGGGACGGTTTAGGGTCCAGGTGAGGGTACGACAACGCTTTAGGGGGAGCGTACGTGTGAGGGTGCGGGTTAGTGTCAGCGTACGGGTTCGGATTAGGGGACGGGTGAGGGTCAGGCTTCAGGGAAGGGTTAGGGTTAGGGTTCGGGCTAGGATTAGGGTTAGGGGACGGGGACGGTTTAGGGTCCAGGTGAGGATACGACAACGTTTTAGGGGGAGCGTACGTGTGAGGGCGCGGGTTAGTGTCAGCGTACGGGTTAGGATTAGGGGACGGGTGAGGGTCAGGCTTCGGGGAAGGGTTAGGGTTAGGGTTCGGGCTAGGGTTAGGGTTAGGGGACGGGGACGGTTTAGGGTCCAGGTGAGGGTACGACAACGCTTTAGGGGGAGCGTACGTGTGAGGGCGCGGGTTAGTGTCAGCGTACCGCTTACGATTAGGGGACGGGTGAGGGTCAGGCTTCGGGGAAGGGTTAGGGTTAGGGTTCGGGCTAGGGTTAGGGTTAGGGGACGGGGACGGTTTAGGGTCCAGGTGAGGGTACGACAACGCTTTAGGGGGAGCGTACGTGTGAGGGCGCGGGTTAGTGTCAGCGTACGGGTTAGGATTAGGGGACGGGTGAGGGTCAGGCTTCGGGGAAGGGTTAGGGTTAGGGTTCGGGCTAGGGTTAGGGTAAGGGGACGGGGACGGTTTAGGGTCCAGGTGAGGGTACGACAACGCTTTAGGGGGAGCGTACGTGTGAGGGCGCGGGTTAGTGTCACGTACGGGTTAGGATTAGGGGACGTGTGAGGGTCAGGATTCGGGGAAGGGTTAGGGTTAGGGTTCGGGCTAGGGTTAGGGTTAGGGGACGGGGACGGTTTAGGGTCCATGTGAGGGTACGACAGCGCTTTAGGGGGAGCGTACGTGTGAGGGCGCGGGTTAGTGTCAGCGTACGGGTTCGCATTAGGGGACGGGTGAGGGTCAGGCTTCGGGGAAGGGTTAGGGTCAGGGTTCGGGCTAGGGTTAGGGTTCGGGGACGGGGACGGTTTAGGGTCCAGGTGAGGGTACGACAACGCTTTAGGGGGAGCGTACGTGTGAGGGCGCGGGTTAGTGTCAGCGTACGGGTTAGGATTAGGGGACTGGTGAGGGGCAGGCTTCGGGGAAGGGTTAGGGTTAGGGTTCGGGCTAGGGTTAGGGTTAGGGGACGGGGACGGTTTAGGGTCCAGGTGAGGGTACGACAACGCTTTAGGGGGAGCGTACGTGTGAGGGCGCGGGTTAGTGTCAGGGTACGGGTTAGGATTAGGGGACGGGTGAGGGTCAGGCTTCGGGGAAGAGTTAGGGTTAGGGTTCGGGCTAGGGTTAGGGTTAGGGGACGCGGACGGTTTAGGGTCCAGGTGACGGTACGTCAACGCTTTAGGGGGAGGGTACGTGTGAGGGCGCGGGTTAGTGTCAGAGTACGGTTTAGGATTAGGGGACGGGTGAGGGTCAGGCTTCGGGGAAGGGTTAGGGTTAGGGTTCGGGCTAGGGTTACGGTTAGGGGACGGGGACGGTTTAGGGTCCAGGTGAGGGTACGACAACGCTTTAGGGGGAGCGTACGTGTGAGGGCGCGGGTTAGTGTCAGCGTACGGGTTAGGATTAGGGGACGGGTGAGGGTCAGGCTTCGGGGAAGGGTTAGGGTTAGGGTTCGGGCTAGGGTTAGGGTTAGGGGACGGGGACGGTTTAGGGTTCAGGTGAGGGTACGACCACGCTTTAGGGGGAGCGTACGTGTGAGGGCGCGGGTTAGTGTCAGCGTACGGGTTAGGATTAGGGGACGGGTGAGGGTCAGGCTTCGGGGAAGGGTTAGGGTTAGGGTTCGGGCTAGTGTTAGGGTTAGGGGACGGGGACGGTTTAGGGTCCAGGTGAGGGTACGACAACGCTTTAGGGGGAGCGTACGTGTGAGGGCGCGGGTTAGTGTCAGTGTACGGGTTAGGATTAGGGGACGGGTGAGGGTCAGGCTTCGGGGAAGGGTTAGGGTTAGGGTTCGGGCTAGGGTTAGGGTTAGGGGATGGGGACGGTTTAGGGTCCAGGTGATGGTACGACAACGCTTTAGGGGGAGCGTACGTGTGAGGGCGCGGGTTAGTGTCAGCGTACGGGTTAGGATTAGGGGACGGGTGAGGGTCAGGCTTCGGGGAAGGGTTAGGGTTAGGGTTCGGGCTAGGGTTAGGGCTAGGGGAAGGGGACAGTTTAGGGTCCAGGTGAGGGTACGACAACGCTTTAGGGGGAGTGTACGTGTGAGGGCGCGGGTTAGTGTCAGCGTATGGGTTAGGATTAGGGGACGGGTGAGGGTCAGGCTTCGGGGAAGGGTTAGGGTTAGGGTTCGGGCTAGGGTTAGGGTTAGGGGACGGGGACGGTTTAGGGTCCAGGTGAGGGTACGACAACGCTTTAGGGGGAGCGTACGTGTGAGGGCGCGGGTTAGTGTCAGCGTACCGCTTACGATTAGGGGACGGGTGAGGGTCAGGCTTCGGGGAAGGGTTAGGGTTAGGGTTTGGGCTAGGGTTAGGGTTAGGGGACGGGGACGGTTTAGGGTCCAGGTGAGGGTACGACAACGCTTTAGGGGGAGGGTACGTGTGAGGGCGCGGGTTAGTGTCAGCGTACGGGTTCGCATTAGGGGACGGGTGAGGGTCAGGCTTCGGGGAAGGGTTAGGGTTAGGGTTCGGGCTAGGGTTAGGGTTAGGGGACGGGGACGGTTTAGGGTCCAGGTGAGGGTACGACAACGCTTTAGGGGGAGCGTACGTGTGAGGGCGCGGGTTAGTGTCAGCGTACGGGTTAGGATTAGGGGACGGGTGAGGGTCAGGCTTCGGGGAAGGGTTAGGGTTAGGGTTCGGGCTAGTGTTAGGGTTAGGGGACGGGGACGGTTTAGGGTCCAGGTGAGGGTACGACAACGCTTTAGGGGGAGCGTACGTGTGAGGGCGCGGGTTAGTGTCAGCGTACGGGTTAGGATTAGGGGACGGGTGAGTGTCAGGCTTCGGGGAAGGGTTACGGTTAGGGTTCGGGCTAGGGTTAGGGTTAGGGGACGGGGACGGTTTAGGGTCCAGGTGAGGGTACGACAACGCTTTAGGGGGAGCGTACGTGTGAGGGCGCGGGTTAGTGTCAGCGTACGGGTTAGGATTAGGGGACGGGTGAGGGTCAGGCTTCGGGGAAGGGTTAGGGTTAGGGTTCGGGCTAGTGTTAGGGTTAGGGGACGGGGACGGTTTAGGGTCCAGGTGAGGGTACGACAACGCTTTAGGGGGAGCGTACGTGTGAGGGCGCGGGTTAGTGTCAGCGTACGGGTTAGGATTAGGGGACGGGTGAGTGTCAGGCTTCGGGGAAGGGTTACGGTTAGGGTTCGGGCTAGGGTTAGGGTTAGGGGACGGGGACGGTTTAGGGTCCAGGTGAGGGTACGACAACGCTTTAGGGGGAGCGTACGTGTGAGGGTGCGGGTTAGTGTCAGCGTACGGTTTAGGATTAGGGGACGGGTGAGGGGCAGGCTTCGGGGAAGGGTTAGGGTTAGGGTTCGGGCTAGGGTTAGGGTTAGGAGACGGGGACGGTTTAGGGTCCAGGTGAGGGTACGACAACTATTTAGGGGGAGCGTACGTGTGAGGGCGCGGGTTAGTGTCAGCGTACGGGTTAGGATTAGGGGACGGGTGAGGGTCAGTCTTCGGGGAAGGGTTAGGGTCAGGGTTCGGGCTAGGGTTAGGGTTCGGGGACGGGGACGGTTTAGGGTCCAGGTGAGGGTACGACAACGCTTTAGGGGGAGCGCACGTGTGAGGGCGCGGGTTAGTGTCAGCGTACGGGTTAGGATTAGGGCACTGGTGAGGGGCAGGTTTCGGGGAAGGGTTAGGGTTAGGGTTCGGGCTAGGGTTAGGGTTAGGGGACGCGGACGGTTTAGTGTCCAGGTGACGGTACGACAACGCTTTAGGGGGAGCGTACGTGTGAGGGCGCGGGTTAGTGTCAGCGTACGGGTTAGGATTAGGCGACGGGTGAGGGTCAGGCTTCGGGGAAGGGTTAGGGTTAGGGTTCGGGCTAGGGTTAGGGTTAGGGGACGGGGACGGTTTAGGGTCCAGGTGAGGGTACGACAACGCTTTAGGGGGAGCGTACGTGTGAGGGTGCGGGTTAGTGTCAGCGTACGGGTTCCTATTAGGGGACGGGTGAGGGTTAGGCTTCGGGAAAGGGTTAGGGTTAGGGTTCGGCCTAGGATTAGGGTTAGGGGACGGGGACGGTTTAGGGTCCAGGTGAGGGTACGACAACGCTTTTGGGGGAGCGTACGTGTGAGGGCGCGGGTTAGTGTCAGCGTACGGGTTCGCATTAGGGGACGGGTGAGGGTCAGGCTTCGGGGAAGGGTTAGGGTTAGGGTTCGGGCTAGGGTTACGGTTAGGGGACGGGGACGGTTTAGGGTCCAGGTGAGTGTACGACAACGCTTTAGGGGGAGCGTACGTGTGAGGGCGCGGGTTAGTGTCAGCGTACAGCTTACGATTAGGGGACGGGTGAGGGTCAGGCTTCGGGGAAGGGTTAGGGTTAGGGTTCGGGCTAGGGTTAGGGTTAGGGGACGGGGACGGTTTAGGGTCCAGGTGAGGGTACGACAACGCTTTAGGGGGAGCGTACGTGTGAGGGCGCGGGTTAGTGTCAGCGTACGGGTTAGGATTAGGGGACGGGTGTGGGTCAGGCTTCGGGGAAGGGTTAGGGTTAGGGTTCGGGCTAGGGTTAGGGTTAGGGGACGGGGACGGTTTAGGGTCCAGGTGAGGGTACGACAACGCTTTAGGGGGAGCGTACGTGTGAGGGCGCGGGTTAGTGTCACGTACGGGTTAGGATTAGGGGACGGGTGAGGGTCAGGATTCGGGGAAGGGTTAGGGTTAGGGTTCGGGCTAGGGTTAGGGTTAGGGGACGGGGACGGTTTAGGGTGCAGGTGAGGGTACGACAACGCTTTAGGGGGAGCGTACGTGTGAGGGCGCGGGTTAGTGTCAGCGTACGGGTTCGCATTAGTGGACGGGTGAGGGTCAGGCTTCGGGGAAGGGTTAGGGTTAGGGTTCGGGCTAGGGTTAGGGTTAGGGGACGGGGACGGTTTAGGGTCCAGATGAGGGTACGACAACGCTTTAGGTGGAGCGTACGTGTGAGGGCGCGGGTTAGTGTCAGCGTACGGGTTAGGATTAGGGGACGGGTGAGGGTCAGGCTTCGGGGAAGTGTTAGGGTTAGTGTTCGGGCTAGGGTTAGGGTTAGGGGACGGGGACGGTTTAGGGTCCAGGTGAGGGTATGACAACGCTTTAGGGGGAGCGTACGTGTGAGGGTGCGGGTTAGTGTCAGCGTACGGGTTAGGATTAGGGGACGGGTGAGGGGCAGGCTTCGGGGAAGGGTTAGGGTTAGGGTTCGGGCTAGGGTTAGGGTTAGGGGACGGGGACGGTTTAGGGTCCAGGTGAGGGTATGACAACGCTTTAGGGGGAGCGTACGTGTGAGGGCGCGGGTTAGTGTCAGCGTACGGGTTAGGATTAGGGAACGGTTGAGGGTCAGGCTTCGGGGAAGGGTTAGGGTTAGGGTTCGGGCTAGGGTTAGGGTTAGGGGATGGGGACGGTTTAGGGTCCAGGTGATGGTACGACAACGCTTTAGGGGGAGCGTACGTGTGAGGGCGCGGGTTAGTGTCAGCGTACAGGTTAGGATTAGGGGACGGGTGAGGGTCAGGCTTCGGGGAAGGGTTAGGGTTAGGGTTCGGGCTAGGGTTAGGGTTAGGGGACGGGGACGGTTTAGGGTCCAGGTGAGGGTACGACAACGCTTTAGGGGGAGCGTACGTGTGAGGGCGCGGGTTAGTGTCAGCGTACCGCTTACGATTAGGGGACGGGTGAGGGTCAGGCTTTGGGGAAGGTTTAGGGTTAGGGTTTGGGCTAGGGTTAGGGTTAGGGGACGGGGACGGTTTAGGGTCCAGGTGAGGGTACGACAACGCTTTAGGGGGAGCGTACGTGTGAGGGCGCGGGTTAGTGTCAGCGTACGGGTTCGCATTAGGGGACGGGTGAGGGTCAGGCTTTGGGGAAGGGTTAGGGTTAGGGTTCGGGCTAGGGTTAGGGTTAGGGGACGGGGACGGTTTAGGGTCCAGGTGAGGGTACGACAACGCTTTAGGGGGAGCGTACGTGTGAGGGTGCGGGTTAGTGTCAGCGTACGGTTTAGGATTAAGGGACGGGTGAGGGGCAGGCTTCGGGGAAGGGTTAGGGTTAGGGTTCGGGCTAGGGTTAGGGTTAGGAGACGGGGACGGTTTAGGGTCCAGGTGAGGGTACGACAACTATTTAGGGGGAGCGTACGTGTGAGGGCGCGGGTTAGTGTCAGCGTACGGGTTAGGATTAGGGGACGGGTGAGGGTCAGTCTTCGGGGAAGGGTTAGGGTCAGGGTTCGGGCTAGGGTTAGGGTTCGGGGACGGGGACGGTTTAGGGTCCAGGTGAGGGTACGACAACGCTTTAGGGGGAGCGCACGTGTGAGGGCGCGGGTTAGTGTCAGCGTACGGGTTAGGATTAGGGCACTGGTGAGGGGCAGGTTTCGGGGAAGGGTTAGGGTTAGGGTTCGGGCTAGGGTTAGGGTTAGGGGACGCGGACGGTTTAGTGTCCAGGTGACGGTACGACAACGCTTTAGGGGGAGCGTACGTGTGAGGGCGCGGGTTAGTGTCAGCGTACGGGTTAGGATTAGGCGACGGGTGAGGGTCAGGCTTCGGGGAAGGGTTAGGGTTAGGGTTCGGGCTAGGGTTAGGGTTAGGGGACGGGGACGGTTTAGGGTCCAGGTGAGGGTACGACAACGCTTTAGGGGGAGCGTACGTGTGAGGGTGCGGGTTAGTGTCAGCGTACGGGTTCCTATTAGGGGACGGGTGAGGGTTAGGCTTCGGGAAAGGGTTAGGGTTAGGGTTCGGCCTAGGATTAGGGTTAGGGGACGGGGACGGTTTAGGGTCCAGGTGAGGGTACAACAACGCTTTTGGGGGAGCGTACGTGTGAGGGCGCGGGTTAGTGTCAGCGTACGGGTTCGCATTAGGGGACGGTGAGGGTCAGGCTTCGGGGAAGGGTTAGGGTTAGGGTTCGGGCTAGGGTTACGGTTAGGGGACGGGGACGGTTTAGGGTCCAGGTGAGTGTACGACAACGCTTTAGGGGGAGCGTACGTGTGAGGGCGCGGGTTAGTGTCAGCGTACAGCTTACGATTAGGGGACGGGTGAGGGTCAGGCTTCGGGGAAGGGTTAGGGTTAGGGTTCGGGCTAGGGTTAGGGTTAGGGGACGGGGACGGTTTAGGGTCCAGGTGAGGGTACGACAACGCTTTAGGGGGAGCGTACGTGTGAGGGCGCGGGTTAGTGTCAGCGTACGGGTTAGGATTAGGGGACGGGTGAGGGTCAGGCTTCGGGGAAGGGTTAGGGTTAGGGTTCGGGCTAGGGTTAGGGTTAGGGGACGGGGACGGTTTAGGGTCCAGGTGAGGGTACGACAACGCTTTAGGGGGAGCGTACGTGTGAGGGCGCGGGTTAGTGTCACGTACGGGTTAGGATTAGGGGACGGGTGAGGGTCAGGATTCGGGGAAGGGTTAGGGTTAGGGTTCGGGCTAGGGTTAGGGTTAGGGGACGGGGACGGTTTAGGGTGCAGGTGAGGGTACGACAACGCTTTAGGGGGAGCGTACGTGTGAGGGCGCGGGTTAGTGTCAGCGTACGGGTTCGCATTAGTGGACGGGTGAGGGTCAGGCTTCGGGGAAGGGTTAGGGTTAGGGTTCGGGCTAGGGTTAGGGTTAGGGGACGGGGACGGTTTAGGGTCCAGATGAGGGTACGACAACGCTTTAGGTGGAGCGTACGTGTGAGGGCGCGGGTTAGTGTCAGCGTACGGGTTAGGATTAGGGGACGGGTGAGGGTCAGGCTTCGGGGAAGTGTTAGGGTTAGTGTTCGGGCTAGGGTTAGGGTTAGGGGACGGGGACGGTTTAGGGTCCAGGTGAGGGTACGACAACGCTTTAGGGGGAGCGTACGTGTGAGGGTGCGGGTTAGTGTCAGCGTACGGGTTAGGATTAGGGGACGGGTGAGGGGCAGGCTTCGGGGAAGGGTTAGGGTTAGGGTTCGGGCTAGGGTTAGGGTTAGGGGACGGGGACGGTTTAGGGTCCAGGTGAGGGTATGACAACGCTTTAGGGGGAGCGTACGTGTGAGGGCGCGGGTTAGTGTCAGCGTACGGGTTAGGATTAGGGAACGGTTGAGGGTCAGGCTTCGGGGAAGGGTTAGGGTTAGGGTTCGGGCTAGGGTTAGGGTTAGGGGATGGGGACGGTTTAGGGTCCAGGTGATGTTACGACAACGCTTTAGGGGGAGCGTACGTGTGAGGGCGCGGGTTAGTGTCAGCGTACAGGTTAGGATTAGGGGACGGGTGAGGGTCAGGCTTCGGGGAAGGGTTAGGGTTAGGGTTCGGGCTAGGGTTAGGGTTAGGGGACGGGGACGGTTTAGGGTCCAGGTGAGGGTACGACAACGCTTTAGGGGGAGCGTACGTGTGAGGGCGCGGGTTAGTGTCAGCGTACCGCTTACGATTAGGGGACGGGTGAGGGTCAGGCTTCGGGGAAGGTTTAGGGTTAGGGTTTGGGCTAGGGTTAGGGTTAGGGGACGGGGACGGTTTAGGGTCCAGGTGAGGGTACGACAACGCTTTAGGGGGAGCGTACGTGTGAGGGCGCGGGTTAGTGTCAGCGTACGGGTTCGCATTAGGGGACGGGTGAGGGTCAGGCTTTGGGGAAGGGTTAGGGTTAGAGTTCGGGCTAGGGTTAGGGTTAGGGGACGGGGACGGTTTAGGGTCCAGGTGAGGGTACGACCACGCTTTAGGGGGAGCGTACGTGTGAGGGCGCGGGTTAGTGTCAGCGTACGGGTTAGGATTAGGGGACGGGTGAGGGTCAGGCTTCGGGGAAGGGTTAGGGTTAGGCTTCGGGCTAGTGTTAGGGTTAGGGGACGGGGACGGTTTAGGGTCCAGGTGAGGGTACGACAACGCTTTAGGGGGAGCGTACGTGTGAGGGCGCGGGTTAGTGTCAGCGTACGGGTTAGGATTAGGGGACGGGTGAGGGTCAGGCTTCGGGGAAGGGTTAGGGTTAGGGTTCGGGCTAGGGTTAGGGTTAGGGGACGGGGACGGTTTAGGGTCCAGGTGAGGGTACGACAACGGTTTAGGGGGAGCGTACGTGTGAGGGCGCGGGTTAGTGTCAGCGTACGGGTTAGGATTAGGGGACGGGTGAGGGGCAGGCTTCGGGGAAGGGTTAGGGTTAGGGTTCGGGCTAGGGTTAGGGTTAGGAGACGGGGACGGTTTAGGGTCCAGGTGAGGGTACGACAACTATTTAGGGGGAGCGTACGTGTGAGGGCGCGGGTTAGTGTCAGCGTACGGGTTAGGATTAGGGGACGGGTGAGGGTCAGTCTTCGGGGAAGGGTTAGGGTCAGGGTTCGGGCTAGGGTTAGGGTTCGGGGACGGGGACGGTTTAGGGTCCAGGTGAGGGTACGACAACGCTTTAGGGAGAGCGCACGTGTGAGGGCGCGGGTTAGTGTCAGCGTACGGGTTAGGATTAGGGCACTGGTGAGGGGCAGGTTTCGGGGAAGGGTTAGGGTTAGGGTTCGGGCTAGGGTTAGGGTTAGGGGACGGGGACGGTTTAGGGTCCAGGTGAGGGTACGACAACGCTTTAGCGGGAGCGTACGTGTGAGGGCGCGGGATAGTGGCAGCGTACGGGTTCGCATTAGGGGACGGGTGAGGGTCAGGCTTCGGGGAAGGGTTAGGGTTAGGGTTCGGGCTAGGTTTAGGGTTAGGGGACGGGGACGGTTTAGGGTCCAGGTGAGGGTACGACAACGCTTTAGGTGGAGCGTACGTGTGAGGGCGCGGGTTAGTGTCAGCGTACGGGTTAGGATTAGGGGACGGGTGAGGGTCAGGCTTCGGGGAAGGGTTAGGGTTAGTGTTCGGGCTAGGGTTAGGGTTAGGGGACGGGGACGGTTTAGGGTCCAGGTGAGGGTACGACAACGCTTTAGGGGGAGCGTACGTGTGAGGGTGCGGATTAGTGTCAGCGTACGGGTTAGGATTAGGGGACGGGTGAGGGGCAGGCTTCGGGGAAGGGTTAGGGTTAGGGTTCGGGCTAGGGTTAGGGTTAGGGGACGGGGACGGTTTAGGGTCCAGGTGAGGGTATGACAACGCTTTAGGGGGAGCGTACGTGTGAGGGCGCGTGTTAGTGTCAGCGTACGGGTTAGGATTAGGGAACGGTTGAGGGGCAGGCTTCGGGGAAGGGTTAGGGTTAGGGTTCGGGCTAGGGTTAGGGTTAGGGGATGGGGACGGTTTAGGGTCCAGGTGATGGTACGACAACGCTTTAGGGGGAGCGTACGTGTGAGGGCGCGGGTTAGTGTCAGCGTACGGGTTAGGATTAGGGGACGGGTGAGGGTCAGGCTTCGGGGAAGGGTTAGGGTTAGGGTTCGGGCTAGGGTTAGGGTTAGGGGACGGGGACGGTTTAGGGTCCAGGTGAGGGTACGACAACGCTTTAGGGGGAGCGTACGTGTGAGGGCGCGGGTTAGTGTCAGCGTACCGCTTACGATTAGGGGACGGGTGAGGGTCAGGCTTCGGGGAAGGGTTAGGGTTAGGGTTTGGGCTAGGGTTAGGGTTAGGGGACGGGGACGGTTTAGGGTCCAGGTGAGGGTACGACAACGCTTTAGGGGGAGCGTACGTGTGAGGGCGCGGGTTAGTGTCAGCGTACGGGTTCGCATTAGGGGACGGGTGAGGGTCAGGCTTCGGGGAAGGGTTAGGGTTAGGGTTCGGGCTAGGGTTAGGGTTAGGGGACGGGGACGGTTTAGGGTCCAGGTGAGGGTACGACCACGCTTTAGGGGGAGCGTACGTGTGAGGGCGCGGGTTAGTGTCAGCGTACGGTTTCGGATTAGGGGACGGGTGAGGGTCAGGCTTCGGGGAAGGGTTAGGGTTAGGGTTCGGGCTAGTGTTAGGGTTAGGGGACGGGGACGGTTTAGGGTCCAGGTGAGGGTACGACAACGCTTTAGGGGGAGCGTACGTGTGAGGGCGCGTGTTAGTGTCAGCGTACGGGTTAGGATTAGGGGACGGGTGAGGGTCAGGCTTCGGGGAAGGGTTAGGGTTAGGGTTCGGGCTAGGGTTAGGGTTAGGGGACGCGGACGGTTTAGTGTCCAGGTGACGGTACGACAACGCTTTAGGGGGAGCGTACGTGTGAGGGCGCGGGTTAGTGTCAGCGTACGGGTTAGGATTAGGCGACGGGTGAGGGTCAGGCTTCGGGGAAGGGTTAGGGTTAGGGTTCGGGCTAGGGTTAGGGTTAGGGGACGGGGACGGTTTAGGGTCCAGGTGAGGGTACGACAACGCTTTAGGGGGAGCGTACGTGTGAGGGTGCGGGTTAGTGTCAGCGTACGGGTTCGGATTAGGGGACGGGTGAGGGTCAGGCTTCAGGGAAGGGTTAGGGTTAGGGTTCGGGCTAGGATTAGGGTTAGGGGACGGGGACGGTTTAGGGTCCAGGTGAGGATACGACAACGTTTTAGGGGGAGCGTACGTGTGAGGGCGCGGGTTAGTGTCAGCGTACGGGTTAGGATTAGGGGACGGGTGAGGGTCAGGCTTCGGGGAAGGGTTAGGGTTAGGGTTCGGGCTAGGGTTAGGGTTAGGGGACGGGGACGGTTTAGGGTCCAGGTGAGGGTACGACAACGCTTTAGGGGGAGCGTACGTGTGAGGGCGCGGGTTAGTGTCAGCGTACCGCTTACGATTAGGGGACGGGTGAGGGTCAGGCTTCGGGGAAGGGTTAGGGTTAGGGTTCGGGCTAGGGTTAGGGTTAGGGGACGGGGACGGTTTAGGGTCCAGGTGAGGGTACGACAACGCTTTAGGGGGAGCGTACGTGTGAGGGCGCGGGTTAGTGTCAGCGTACGGGTTAGGATTAGGGGACGGGTGAGGGTCAGGCTTCGGGGAAGGGTTAGGGTTAGGGTTCGGGCTAGGGTTAGGGTAAGGGGACGGGGACGGTTTAGGGTCCAGGTGAGGGTACGACAACGCTTTAGGGGGAGCGTACGTGTGAGGGCGCGGGTTAGTGTCACGTACGGGTTAGGATTAGGGGACGTGTGAGGGTCAGGATTCGGGGAAGGGTTAGGGTTAGGGTTCGGGCTAGGGTTAGGGTTAGGGGACGGGGACGGTTTAGGGTCCAGGTGAGGGTACGACAGCGCTTTAGGGGGAGCGTACGTGTGAGGGCGCGGGTTAGTGTCAGCGTACGGGTTCGCATTAGGGGACGGGTGAGGGTCAGGCTTCGGGGAAGGGTTAGGTTTAGGGTTAGGGCTAGGGTTAGGGTTAGGGGACGGGGACGGTTTAGGGTCCAGGTGAGGGTACGACAACGCTTTAGGGGGAGCGTACGTGTGAGGGCGCGGGTTAGTGTCAGCGTATGGGTTAGGATTAGGGGACGGGTGAGGGTCAGGCTTCGGGGAAGGGTTAGGGTTAGGGTTCGGGCTAGTGTTAGGGTTAGGGGACGGGGACGGTTTAGGGTCCAGGTGAGGGTACGACAACGCTTTAGGGGGAGCGTACGTGTGAGGGCGCGGGTTAGTGTCAGCGTACGGGTTAGGATTAGGGGACGGGTGAGGGTCAGGCTTCGGGGAAGGGTTAGGGTTAGGGTTCGGGCTAGGGTTAGGGTTAGGGGACGGGGACGGTTTAGGGTCCAGGTGAGGGTACGACAACGCTTTAGGGGGAGCGTACGTGTGAGGGCGCGGGTTAGTGTCAGCGTACCGCTTACGATTAGGGGACGGGTGAGGGTCAGGCTTCGGGGAAGTGTTAGGGTTAGGGTTTGGGCTAGGGTTAGGGTTAGGGGACGGGGACGGTTTAGGGTCCAGGTGAGGGTACGACAACGCTTTAGGGGGAGCGTACGTGTGAGGGCGCGGGTTAGTGTCAGCGTACGGGTTCGCATTAGGGGACGGGTGAGGGTCAGGCTTCGGGGAAGGGTTAGGGTTAGGGTTCGGGCTAGGGTTAGGGTTAGGGGACGGGGACGGTTTAGGGTCCAGGTGAGGGTACGACAACGCTTTAGGGGGAGCGTACGTGTGAGGGCGCGGGTTAGTGTCAGCGTACGGGTTAGGATTAGGGGACGGGTGAGGGTCAGGCTTCGGGGAAGGGTTAGGGTTAGGGTTCGGGCTAGTGTTAGGGTTAGGGGACGGGGACGGTTTAGGGTCCAGGTGAGGGTACGACAACGCTTTAGGGGGAGCGTACGTGTGAGGGCGCGGGTTAGTGTCAGCGTACGGGTTAGGATTAGGGGACGGGTGAGGGTCAGGCTTCGGGGAAGGGTTAGGGTTAGGGTTCGGGCTAGGGTTAGGGTTAGGGGACGGGGACGGTTTAGGGTCCAGGTGAGGGTACGACAACGCTTTAGGGGGAGCGTACGTGTGAGGGCGCGGGTTAGTGTCAGCGTACGGTTTAGGATTAGGGGACGTGTGAGGGGCAGGCTTCGGGGAAGGGTTAGGGTTAGGGTTCGGGCTAGAGTTAGGGTTAGGAGACGGGGACGGTTTAGGGTCCAGGTGAGGGTACGACAACTATTTAGGGGGAGCGTACGTGTGAGGGCGCGGGTTAGTGTCAGCGTACGGGTTAGGATTAGGGGACGGGTGAGGGTCAGTCTTCGGGGAAGGGTTAGGGTCAGGGTTCGGGCTAGGGTTAGGGTTCGGGGACGGGGACGGTTTAGGGTCCAGGTGAGGGTACGACAACGCTTTAGGGGGACCGCACGTGTGAGGGCGCGGGTTAGTGTCAGCGTACGGGTTAGGATTAGGGCACTGGTGAGGGGCAGGTTTCGGGGAAGGGTTAGGGTTAGGGTTCGGGCTAGGGTTAGGGTTAGGGGACGCGGACGGTTTAGTGTCCAGGTGACGGTACGACAACGCTTTAGGGGGAGCGTACGTGTGAGGGCGCGGGTTACTGTCAGCGTACGGGTTAGGATTAGGCGACGGGTGAGGGTCAGGCTTCGGGGAAGGGTTAGGGTTAGGGTTCGGGCTAGGGTTAGGGTTAGGGGACGGGGACGGTTTAGGGTCCAGGTGAGGGTACGACAACGCTTTAGGGGGAGCGTACGTGTGAGGGTGCGGGTTAGTGTCAGCGTACGGGTTCCTATTAGGGGACGGGTGAGGGTCAGGCTTCGGGAAAGGGTTAGGGTTAGGGTTCGGGCTAGGATTAGGGTTAGGGGACGGGGACGGTTTAGGGTCCAGGTGAGGGTACGACAACGCTTTTGGGGGAGCGTACGTGTGAGGGCGCGGGTTAGTGTCAGCGTACGGGTTCGCATTAGGGGACGGGTGAGGGTCAGGCTTCGGGGAAGGGTTAGGGTTAGGGTTCGGGCTAGGGTTAGGGTTAGGGGACGGGGACGGTTTAGGGTCCAGGTGAGGGTACGACAACGCTTTAGGGGGAGCGTACGTGTGAGGGCGCGGGTTAGTGTCAGCGTACCGCTTACGATTAGGGGACGGGTGAGGGTCAGGCTTCGGGGAAGGGTTAGGATTAGGGTTCGGGCTAGGGTTAGGGTTAGGGGACGGGGACGGTTTAGGGTCCAGGTGAGGGTACGACAACGCTTTAGGGGGAGCGTACGTGTGAGGGCGCGGGTTAGTGTCAGCGTACGGGTTAGGATTAGGGGACGGGTGAGGGTCAGGCTTCGGGGAAGGGTTAGGGTTAGGGTTCGGGCTAGGGTTAGGGTTAGGGGACGGGGACGGTTTAGGGTCCAGGTGAGGGTACGACAACGCTTTAGGGGGAGCGTACGTGTGAGGGCGCGGGTTAGTGTCACGTACGGGTTAGGATTAGGGGACGGGTGAGGGTCAGGATTCGGGGAAGGGTTAGGGTTAGGGTTCGGGCTAGGGTTAGGGTTAGGGGACGGGGACGGTTTAGGGTCCAGGTGAGGGTACGACAACGCTTTAGGGGGAGCGTACGTGTGAGGGCGCGGGTTAGTGTCAGCGTACGGGTTCGCATTAGGGGACGGGTGAGGGTCAGGCTTCGGGGAAGGGTTAGGGTTAGGGTTCGGGCTAGGGTTAGGGTTAGGGGACGGGGACGGTTTAGGGTCCAGGTGAGGGTACGACAACGCTTTAGGTGGAGCGTACGTGTGAGGGCGCGGGTTAGTGTCAGCGTACGGGTTAGGATTAGGGGACGGGTGAGGGTCAGGCTTCGGGGAAGGGTTAGGGTTAGGGTTCGGGCTAGTGTTAGGGTTAGGGGACGGGGACGGTTTAGGGTCCAGGTGAGGGTACGACAACGCTTTAGGGGGAGCGTACGTGTGAGGGCGCGGGTTAGTGTCAGCGTACGGGTTAGGATTAGGGGACGGGTGAGGGTCAGGCTTCGGGGAAGGGTTAGGGTTAGGGTTCGGGCTAGGGTTAGGGTTAGGGGACGGGGACGGTTTAGGGTCCAGGTGAGGGTACGACAACGCTTTAGGGGGAGCGTACGTGTGAGGGCGCGGGTTAGTGTCAGCGTACCGCTTACGATTAGGGGACGGGTGAGGGTCAGGCTTCGGGGAAGTGTTAGGGTTAGGGTTTGGGCTAGGGTTAGGGTTAGGGGACGGGGACGGTTTAGGGTCCAGGTGAGGGTACGACAACGCTTTAGGGGGAGCGTACGTGTGAGGGCGCGGGTTAGTGTCAGCGTACGGGTTCGCATTAGGGGACGGGTGAGGGTCAGGCTTCGGGGAAGGGTTAGGGTTAGGGTTCGGGCTAGGGTTAGGGTTAGGGGACGGGGACGGTTTAGGGTCCAGGTGAGGGTACGACAACGCTTTAGGGGGAGCGTACGTGTGAGGGCGCGGGTTAGTGTCAGCGTACGGGTTAGGATTAGGGGACGGGTGAGGGTCAGGCTTCGGGGAAGGGTTAGGGTTAGGGTTCGGGCTAGTGTTAGGGTTAGGGGACGGGGACGGTTTAGGGTCCAGGTGAGGGTACGACAACGCTTTAGGGGGAGCGTACGTGTGAGGGCGCGGGTTAGTGTCAGCGTACGGGTTAGGATTAGGGGACGGGTGAGGGTCAGGCTTCGGGGAAGGGTTAGGGTTAGGGTTCGGGCTAGGGTTAGGGTTAGG
This sequence comes from Grampus griseus, assembly GCF_964374135.1. Taxonomy (NCBI): domain Eukaryota; kingdom Metazoa; phylum Chordata; class Mammalia; order Artiodactyla; family Delphinidae; genus Grampus; species Grampus griseus. The sequence goes on from NW_028133386.1 coordinate 199,908, forward strand.
GGACGGGGACGGTTTAGGGTCCAGGTGAGGGTACGACAACGCTTTAGGGGGAGCGTACGTGTGAGGGCGCGGGTTAGTGTCAGCGTACGGTTTAGGATTAGGGGACGTGTGAGGGGCAGGCTTCGGGGAAGGGTTAGGGTTAGGGTTCGGGCTAGAGTTAGGCTTAGGAGACGGGGACGGTTTAGGGTCCAGGTGAGGGTACGACAACTATTTAGGGGGAGCGTACGTGTGAGGGCGCGGGTTAGTGTCAGCGTACGGGTTAGGATTAGGGGACGGGTGAGGGTCAGTCTTCGGGGAAGGGTTAGGGTCAGGGTTCGGGCTAGGGTTAGGGTTCGGGGACGGGGACGGTTTAGGGTCCAGGTGAGGGTACGACAACGCTTTAGGGGGACCGCACGTGTGAGGGCGCGGGTTAGTGTCAGCGTACGGGTTAGGATTAGGGCACTGGTGAGGGGCAGGTTTCGGGGAAGGGTTAGGGTTAGGGTTCGGGCTAGGGTTAGGGTTAGGGGACGCGGACGGTTTAGTGTCCAGGTGACGGTACGACAACGCTTTAGGGGGAGCGTACGTGTGAGGGCGCGGGTTACTGTCAGCGTACGGGTTAGGATTAGGCGACGGGTGAGGGTCAGGCTTCGGGGAAGGGTTAGGGTTAGGGTTCGGGCTAGGGTTAGGGTTAGGGGACGGGGACGGTTTAGGGTCCAGGTGAGGGTACGACAACGCTTTAGGGGGAGCGTACGTGTGAGGGTGCGGGTTAGTGTCAGCGTACGGGTTCCTATTAGGGGACGGGTGAGGGTCAGGCTTCGGGAAAGGGTTAGGGTTAGGGTTCGGGCTAGGATTAGGGTTAGGGGACGGGGACGGTTTAGGGTCCAGGTGAGGGTACGACAACGCTTTTGGGGGAGCGTACGTGTGAGGGCGCGGGTTAGTGTCAGCGTACGGGTTCGCATTAGGGGACGGGTGAGGGTCAGGCTTCGGGGAAGGGTTAGGGTTAGGGTTCGGGCTAGGGTTAGGGTTAGGGGACGGGGACGGTTTAGGGTCCAGGTGAGGGTACGACAACGCTTTAGGGGGAGCGTACGTGTGAGGGCGCGGGTTAGTGTCAGCGTACCGCTTACGATTAGGGGACGGGTGAGGGTCAGGCTTCGGGGAAGGGTTAGGATTAGGGTTCGGGCTAGGGTTAGGGTTAGGGGACGGGGACGGTTTAGGGTCCAGGTGAGGGTACGACAACGCTTTAGGGGGAGCGTACGTGTGAGGGCGCGGGTTAGTGTCAGCGTACGGGTTAGGATTAGGGGACGGGTGAGGGTCAGGCTTCGGGGAAGGGTTAGGGTTAGGGTTCGGGCTAGGGTTAGGGTTAGGGGACGGGGACGGTTTAGGGTCCAGGTGAGGGTACGACAACGCTTTAGGGGGAGCGTACGTGTGAGGGCGCGGGTTAGTGTCACGTACGGGTTAGGATTAGGGGACGGGTGAGGGTCAGGATTCGGGGAAGGGTTAGGGTTAGGGTTCGGGCTAGGGTTAGGGTTAGGGGACGGGGACGGTTTAGGGTCCAGGTGAGGGTACGACAACGCTTTAGGGGGAGCGTACGTGTGAGGGCGCGGGTTAGTGTCAGCGTACGGGTTCGCATTAGGGGACGGGTGAGGGTCAGGCTTCGGGGAAGGGTTAGGGTTAGGGTTCGGGCTAGGGTTAGGGTTAGGGGACGGGGACGGTTTAGGGTCCAGGTGAGGGTACGACAACGCTTTAGGTGGAGCGTACGTGTGAGGGCGCGGGTTAGTGTCAGCGTACGGGTTAGGATTAGGGGACGGGTGAGGGTCAGGCTTCGGGGAAGGGTTAGGGTTAGGGTTCGGGCTAGTGTTAGGGTTAGGGGACGGGGACGGTTTAGGGTCCAGGTGAGGGTACGACAACGCTTTAGGGGGAGCGTACGTGTGAGGGCGCGGGTTAGTGTCAGCGTACGGGTTAGGATTAGGGGACGGGTGAGGGTCAGGCTTCGGGGAAGGGTTAGGGTTAGGGTTCGGGCTAGGGTTAGGGTTAGGGGACGGGGACGGTTTAGGGTCCAGGTGAGGGTACGACAACGCTTTAGGGGGAGCGTACGTGTGAGGGCGCGGGTTAGTGTCAGCGTACCGCTTACGATTAGGGGACGGGTGAGGGTCAGGCTTCGGGGAAGTGTTAGGGTTAGGGTTTGGGCTAGGGTTAGGGTTAGGGGACGGGGACGGTTTAGGGTCCAGGTGAGGGTACGACAACGCTTTAGGGGGAGCGTACGTGTGAGGGCGCGGGTTAGTGTCAGCGTACGGGTTCGCATTAGGGGACGGGTGAGGGTCAGGCTTCGGGGAAGGGTTAGGGTTAGGGTTCGGGCTAGGGTTAGGGTTAGGGGACGGGGACGGTTTAGGGTCCAGGTGAGGGTACGACAACGCTTTAGGGGGAGCGTACGTGTGAGGGCGCGGGTTAGTGTCAGCGTACGGGTTAGGATTAGGGGACGGGTGAGGGTCAGGCTTCGGGGAAGGGTTAGGGTTAGGGTTCGGGCTAGTGTTAGGGTTAGGGGACGGGGACGGTTTAGGGTCCAGGTGAGGGTACGACAACGCTTTAGGGGGAGCGTACGTGTGAGGGCGCGGGTTAGTGTCAGCGTACGGGTTAGGATTAGGGGACGGGTGAGGGTCAGGCTTCGGGGAAGGGTTAGGGTTAGGGTTCGGGCTAGGGTTAGGGTTAGGGGACGGGGACGGTTTAGGGTCCAGGTGAGGGTACGACAACGCTTTAGGGGGAGCGTACGTGTGAGGGCGCGGGTTAGTGTCAGCGTACGGTTTAGGATTAGGGGACGTGTGAGGGGCAGGCTTCGGGGAAGGGTTAGGGTTAGGGTTCGGGCTAGAGTTAGGCTTAGGAGACGGGGACGGTTTAGGGTCCAGGTGAGGGTACGACAACTATTTAGGGGGAGCGTACGTGTGAGGGCGCGGGTTAGTGTCAGCGTACGGGTTAGGATTAGGGGACGGGTGAGGGTCAGTCTTCGGGGAAGGGTTAGGGTCAGGGTTCGGGCTAGGGTTAGGGTTCGGGGACGGGGACGGTTTAGGGTCCAGGTGAGGGTACGACAACGCTTTAGGGGGACCGCACGTGTGAGGGCGCGGGTTAGTGTCAGCGTACGGGTTAGGATTAGGGCACTGGTGAGGGGCAGGTTTCGGGGAAGGGTTAGGGTTAGGGTTCGGGCTAGGGTTAGGGTTAGGGGACGCGGACGGTTTAGTGTCCAGGTGACGGTACGACAACGCTTTAGGGGGAGCGTACGTGTGAGGGCGCGGGTTAGTGTCAGCGTACGGGTTAGGATTAGGCGACGGGTGAGGGTCAGGCTTCGGGGAAGGGTTAGGGTTAGGGTTCGGGCTAGGGTTAGGGTTAGGGGACGGGGACGGTTTAGGGTCCAGGTGAGGGTACGACAACGCTTTAGGGGGAGCGTACGTGTGAGGGTGCGGGTTAGTGTCAGCGTACGGGTTCCTATTAGGGGACGGGTGAGGGTCAGGCTTCGGGAAAGGGTTAGGGTTAGGGTTCGGGCTAGGATTAGGGTTAGGGGACGGGGACGGTTTAGGGTCCAGGTGAGGGTACGACAACGCTTTTGGGGGAGCGTACGTGTGAGGGCGCGGGTTAGTGTCAGCGTACGGGTTCGCATTAGGGGACGGGTGAGGGTCAGGCTTCGGGGAAGGGTTAGGGTTAGGGTTCGGGCTAGGGTTAGGGTTAGGGGACGGGGACGGTTTAGGGTCCAGGTGAGGGTACGACAACGCTTTAGGGGGAGCGTACGTGTGAGGGCGCGGGTTAGTGTCAGCGTACCGCTTACGATTAGGGGACGGGTGAGGGTCAGGCTTCGGGGAAGGGTTAGGGTTAGGGTTCGGGCTAGGGTTAGGGTTAGGGGACGGGGACGGTTTAGGGTCCAGGTGAGGGTACGACAACGCTTTAGGGGGAGCGTACGTGTGAGGGCGCGGGTTAGTGTCAGCGTACGGGTTAGGATTAGGGGACGGGTGAGGGTCAGGCTTCGGGGAAGGGTTAGGGTTAGGGTTCGGGCTAGGGTTAGGGTTAGGGTACGGGGACGGTTTAGGGTCCAGGTGAGGGTACGACAACGCTTTAGGGGGAGCGTACGTGTGAGGGCGCGGGTTAGTGTCACGTACGGGTTAGGATTAGGGGACGGGTGAGGGTCAGGATTCGGGGAAGGGTTAGGGTTAGGGTTCGGGCTAGGGTTAGGGTTAGGGGACGGGGACGGTTTAGGGTCCAGGTGAGGGTACGACAACGCTTTAGGGGGAGCGTACGTGTGAGGGCGCGGGTTAGTGTCAGCGTACGGGTTCGCATTAGGGGACGGGTGAGGGTCAGGCTTCGGGGAAGGGTTAGGGTTAGGGTTCGGGCTAGGGTTAGGGTTAGGGGACGGGGACGGTTTAGGGTCCAGGTGAGGGTACGACAACGCTTTAGGTGGAGCGTACGTGTGAGGGCGCGGGTTAGTGTCAGCGTACGGGTTAGGATTAGGGGACGGGTGAGGGTCAGGCTTCGGGGAAGTGTTAGGGTTAGTGTTCGGGCTAGGGTTAGGGTTAGGGGACGGGGACGGTTTAGGGTCCAGGTGAGGGTACGACATCGCTTTAGGGGGAGCGTACGTGTGAGGGTGCGGGTTAGTGTCAGCGTACGGGTTAGGATTAGGGGACGGGTGAGGGGCAGGCTTCGGGGAAGGGTTAGGGTTAGGGTTCGGGCTAGGGTTAGGGTTAGGGGACGGGGACGGTTTAGGGTCCAGGTGAGGGTATGACAACGCTTTAGGGGGAGCGTACGTGTGAGGGCGCGGGTTAGTGTCAGCGTACGGGTTAGGATTAGGGAACGGTTGAGGGTCAGGCTTCGGGGAAGGGTTAGGGTTAGGGTTCGGGCTAGGGTTAGGGTTAGGGGATGGGGACGGTTTAGGGTCCAGGTGATGGTACGACAACGCTTTAGGGGGAGCGTACGTGTGAGGGCGCGGGTTAGTGTCAGCGTACGGGTTAGGATTAGGGGACGGGTGAGGGTCAGGCTTCGGGGAAGGGTTAGGGTTAGGGTTCGGGCTAGGGTTAGGGTTAGGGGACGGGGACGGTTTAGGGTCCAGGTGAGGGTACGACAACGCTTTAGGGGGAGCGTACGTGTGAGGGCGTGGGTTAGTGTCAGCGTACCGCTTACGATTAGGGGACGGGTGAGGGTCATGCTTCGGGGAAGGGTTAGGGTTAGGGTTTGGGCTAGGGTTAGGGTTAGGGGACGGGGACGGTTTAGGGTCCAGGTGAGGGTACGACAACGCTTTAGGGGGAGAGTACGTGTGAGGGCGCGGGTTAGTGTCAGCGTACGGGTTCGCATTAGGGGACGGGTGAGGGTCAGGCTTTGGGGAAGGGTTAGGGTTAGGGTTCGGGCTAGGGTTAGGGTTAGGGGACGGGGACGGTTTAGGGTCCAGGTGAGGGTACGACCACGCTTTAGGGGGAGCGTACGTGTGAGGGCGCGGGTTAGTGTCAGCGTACGGGTTAGGATTAGGGGACGGGTGAGGGTCAGGCTTCGGGGAAGGGTTAGGGTTAGGGTTCGGGCTAGTGTTAGGGTTAGGGGACGGGGACGGTTTAGGGTCCAGGTGAGGGTACGACAACGCTTTAGGGGGAGCGTACGTGTGAGGGCGCGGGTTAGTGTCAGCGTACGGGTTAGGATTAGGGGACGGGTGAGGGTCAGGCTTCGGGGAAGGGTTAGGGTTAGGGTTCGGGCTAGGGTTAGGGTTAGGGGACGGGGACGGTTTAGGGTCCAGGTGAGGGTACGACAACGGTTTAGGGGGAGCGTACGTGTGAGGGCGCGGGTTAGTGTCAGCGTACGGGTTAGGATTAGGGGACGGGTGAGGGGCAGGCTTCGGGGAAGGGTTAGGGTTAGGGTTCGGGCTAGGGTTAGGGTTAGGAGACGGGGACGGTTTAGTGTCCAGGTGAGGGTACGACAACTATTTAGGGGGAGCGTACGTGTGAGGGCGCGGGTTAGTGTCAGCGTACGGGTTAGGATTAGGGGACGGGTGAGGGTCAGTCTTCGGGGAAGTGTTAGGGTCAGGGTTCGGGCTAGGGTTAGGGTTCGGGGACGGGGACGGTTTAGGGTCCAGGTGAGGGTACGACAACGCTTTAGGGAGAGCGCACGTGTGAGGGCGCGGGTTAGTGTCAGCGTACGGGTTAGGATTAGGGCACTGGTGAGGGGCAGGTTTCGGGGAAGGGTTAGGGTTAGGGTTCGGGCTAGGGTTAGGGTTAGGGGACGGGGACGGTTTAGGGTCCAGGTGAGGGTACGACAACGCTTTAGGGGGAGCGTACGTGTGAGGGCGCGGGTTAGTGTCAGCGTACGGGTTCGCATTAGGGGACGGGTGAGGGTCAGGCTTCGGGGAAGGGTTAGGGTTAGGGTTCGGGCTAGGGTTAGGGTTAGGGGACGGGGACGGTTTAGGGTCCAGGTGAGGGTACGACAACGCTTTAGGTGGAGCGTACGTGTGAGGGCGCGGGTTAGTGTCAGCGTACGGGTTAGGATTAGGGGACGGGTGAGGGTCAGGCTTCGGGGAAGGGTTAGGGTTAGTGTTCGGGCTAGGGTTAGGGTTAGGGGACGGGGACGGTTTAGGGTCCAGGTGAGGGTACGACAACGCTTTAGGGGGAGCATACGTGTGAGGGTGCGGGTTAGTGTCAGCGTACGGGTTAGGATTAGGGGACTGGTGAGGGGCAGGCTTCGGGGAAGGGTTAGGGTTAGGGTTCGGGCTAGGGTTAGGGTTAGGGGACGGGGACGGTTTAGGGTCCAGTTGAGGGTATGACAACGCTTTAGGGGGAGCGTACGTGTGAGGGCGCGGGTTAGTGTCAGCGTACGGGTTAGGATTAGGGAACGGTTGAGGGGCAGGCTTCGGGGAAGGGTTAGGGTTAGGGTTCGGGCTAGGGTTAGGGTTAGGGGATGGGGACGGTTTAGGGTCCAGGTGATGGTACGACAACGCTTTAGGGGGAGCGTACGTGTGAGGGCGCGGGTTAGTGTCAGCGTACGGGTTAGGATTAGGGGACGGGTGAGTGTCAGGCTTCGGGGAAGGGTTAGGGTTAGGGTTCGGGCTAGGGTTAGGGTTAGGGGACGGGGACGGTTTAGGGTCCAGGTGAGGGTACGACAACGCTTTAGGGGGAGCGTACGTGTGAGGGCGCGGGTTAGTGTCAGCGTACCGCTTACGATTAGGGGACGGGTGAGGGTCAGGCTTCGGGGAAGGGTTAGGGTTAGGGTTTGGGCTAGGGTTAGGGTTAGGGGACGGGGACGGTTTAGGGTCCAGGTGAGGGTACGACAACGCTTTAGGGGGAGCGTACGTGTGAGGGCGCGGGTTAGTGTCAGAGTACGGTTTAGGATTAGGGGACGGGTGAGGGTCAGGCTTCGGGGAAGGGTTAGGGTTAGGGTTCGGGCTAGGGTTAGGGTTAGGGGACGGGGACGGTTTAGGGTCCAGGTGAGGGTACGACAACGCTTTAGGGGGAGCGTACGTGTGAGGGTGCGGGTTAGTGTCAGCGTACGGGTTCGGATTAGGGGACGGTTGAGGGTCAGGCTTCGGGGAAGGGTTAGGCTTAGGGTTCGGGCTAGGATTAGGGTTAGGGGACGGAGACGGTTTAGGGTCCAGGTGAGGGTACGACAACGCTTTAGGGGGAGCGTACGTGTGAGGGCGTGGGTTAGTGTCAGCGTACGGGTTCGCATTAGGGGACGGGTGAGGGTCAGGCTTCGGGGAAGGGTTAGGGTTAGGGTTCGGGCTAGGGTTAGGGTTAGGGGACGGGGACGGTTTAGGGTCCAGGTGAGGGTACGACAACGCTTTAGGGGGAGCGTACGTGTGAGGGCGCGGGTTAGTGTCAGCGTACGGGTTCGCATTAGGGGACGGGTGAGGGTCAGGCTTCGGGGAAGGGTTAGGGTTAGGGTTCGGGCTAGGGTAAGGGTTAGGGGACGGGGACGGTTTAGGGTCCAGGTGAGGGTACAACAACGCTTTAGGGGGAGCGTACGTGTGAGGGCGCGGGTTAGTGTCAGCGTACGGGTTAGGATTAGGGGACGGGTGAGAGTCAGGCTTCGGGGAAGGGTTAGGGTTAGGGTTCGGGCTAGGGTTAGGGTTAGGGGACGGGGACGGTTTAGGGTCCAGGTGAGGGTACGACAACGCTTTAGGGGGAGCGTACGTGTGAGGTCGCGGGTTAGTGTCAGCGTACGGGTTAGGATTAGGGGACGGGTGAGGGTCAGGCTTCGGGGAAGGGTTAGGGTTAGGGTTCGGGCTAGGGTTATGGTTAGGGGACGGGGACGGTTTAGGGTCCAGGTGAGGGTACGACAACGCTTTAGGGGGAGCGTACGTGTGAGGGCGCGGTTTAGTGTCAGCGTACGGGTTAGGATTAGGGGACGGGTGAGGGTCAGGCTTCGGGGAAGGGTTAGGGTTAGTGTTCGGGCTAGGGTTAGGGTTAGGGGACGGGGACGGTTTAGGGTCCAGGTGAGGGTACGACAACGCTTTAGGGGGAGCGCACGTGTGAGGGCGCGGGTTAGTGTCAGCGTACCGCTTACGATTAGGGGACGGGTGAGGGTCAGGCTTCGGGGAAGGGTTAGGGTTAGGGTTCGGGCTAGGGTTAGGGTTAGGGGACGGGGACGGTTTAGGGTCCAGGTGAGGGTACGACAACGCTTTAGGGGGAGCGTACGTGTGAGGGCGCGGGTGAGTGTCACGTACGGGTTAGGATTAGGGGACGTGTGAGTGTCAGGATTCGGGGAAGGGTTAGGGTTAGGGTTCGGGCTAGGGTTAGGGTTAGGGGACGGGGACGGTTTAGGGTCCAGGTGAGGGTACGACAGCGCTTTAGGGGGAGCGTACGTGTGAGGGCGCGGGTTAGTGTCAGCGTACGGGTTCGCATTAGGGGACGGGTGAGGGTCAGGCTTCGGGGAAGGGTTAGGGTCAGGGTTCGGGCTAGGGTTAGGGTTCGGGGACGGGGACAGTTTAGGGTCCAGGTGAGGGTACGACAACGCTTTAGGGGGAGCGTACGTGTGAGGGCGCGGGTTAGTGTCAGCGTACGGGTTAGGATTAGGGGACTGGTGAGGGGCAGGCTTCGGGGAAGGGTTAGGGTTAGGGTTCGGGCTAGGGTTAGGGTTAGGGGACGGGGACGGTTTAGGGTCCAGGTGAGGGTACGACAACGCTTTAGGGGGAGCGTACGTGTGAGGGCGCGGGTTAGTGTCAGGGTACGGGTTAGGATTAGGGGACGGGTGAGGGTCAGGCTTCGGGGAAGGGTTAGGGTTAGGGTTCGGGCTAGGGTTAGGGTTAGGGGACGCGGACGGTTTAGGGTCCAGGTGACGGTACGACAACGCTTTAGGGGGAGGGTACGTGTGAGGGCGCGGGTTAGTGTCAGAGTACGGTTTAGGATTAGGGGACGGGTGAGGGTCAGGCTTCGGGGAAGGGTTAGGGTTAGGGTTCGGGCTAGGGTTAGGGTTAGGGGACGGGGACGGTTTAGGGTCCAGGTGAGGGTACGACAACGCTTTAGGGGGAGCGTACGTGTGAGGGTGCGGGTTAGTGTCAGCGTACGGGTTCGGATTAGGGGACGGTTGAGGGTCAGGCTTCGGGGAAGGGTTAGGGTTAGGGTTCGGGCTAGGATTAGGGTTAGGGGACGGAGACGGTTTAGGGTCCAGGTGAGGGTACGACAAAGCTTTAGGGGGAGCGTACGTGTGAGGGCGCGGGTTAGTGTCAGCGTACGGGTTCGCATTAGGGGACGGGTGAGGGTCAGGCTTCGGGGAAGGGTTAGGGTTAGGGTTCGGGCTAGGGTTAGGGTTAGGGGACGGGGACGGTTTAGGGTCCAGGTGAGGGTACGACAACGCTTTAGGGGGAGCGTACGTGTGAGGGCGCGGGTTAGTGTCAGCGTACGGGTTCGCATTAGGGGACGGGTGAGGGTCAGGCTTCGGGGAAGGGTTAGGGTTAGGGTTCGGGCTAGGGTTAGGGTTAGGGGACGGGGACGGTTTAGGGTCCAGGTGAGGGTACAACAACGCTTTAGGGGGAGCGTACGTGTGAGGGCGCGGGTTAGTGTCAGCGTACGGGTTAGGATTAGGGGACGGGTGAGGGTCAGGCTTCGGGGAAGGGTTAGGGTTAGGGTTCGGGCTAGGGTTAGGGTTAGGGGACGGGGACGGTTTAGGGTCCAGGTGAGGGTACGACAACGCTTTAGGGGGAGCGTACGTGTGAGGTCGCGGGTTAGTGTCAGCGTACGGGTTAGGATTAGGGGACGGGTGAGGGTCAGGCTTCGGGGAAGGGTTAGGGTTAGGGTTCGGGCTAGGGTTAGGGTTAGGGGACGGGGACGGTTTAGGGTCCAGGTGAGGGTACGACAACGCTTTAGGGGGAGCGTACGTGTGAGGGCGCGGGTTAGTGTCAGCGTACGGGTTAGGATTAGGGGACGGGTGAGGGTCAGGCTTCGGGGAAGGGTTAGGGTTAGTGTTCGGGCTAGGGTTAGGTTTAGGGGACGGGGACGGTTTAGGGTCCAGGTGAGGGTACGACAACGCTTTAGGGGGAGCGTACGTGTGAGGGTGCGGGTTAGTGTCAGCGTACGGGTTAGGTTTAGGGGACGGGTGAGGGGCACGCTTCGGGGAAGGGTTAGGGTTAGGGGTCGGGCTAGGGTTAGGGTTAGGGGACGGGGACGGTTTAGGGTCCAGGTGAGGGTACGACAACGCTTTAGGGGGAGCGTACGTGTGAGGGCGCGGGTTAGTGTCAGCGTACGGGTTAGGATTAGGGGACGGGTTAGGGTCACGCTTCGGGGAAGGGTTAGGGTTAGGGTTCGGGCTAGGGTTAGTGTTAGGGGACGGGGTCGGTTTAGGGTCCAGGTGAGGGTACGACAATGCTTTAGGGGGAGCGTACGTGTGAGGGCGCGGGTTAGTGTCAGCGTACGGGTTAGGATTAGGGGACGGGTGAGGGTCAGGCTTCGGGGAAGGGTTAGGGTTAGGGTTCGGGCTACGGTTAGGGTTAGGGGACGGGGACGGTTTAGGGTCCAGGTGAGTGTACGACAACGCTTTAGGGGGAGCGTACGTGTGAGGGCGCAGGTTAGTGTCAGCGTACGTGTTAGGATTAGGCGACGGGTGAGGGTCAGGCTTCGGGGAAGGGTTAGGGTTAGGGTTCGGGCTAGGGTTAGGGTTAGGGGACGGGGACGGTTTAGGGTCCAGGTGAGGGTATGACAACGCTTTAGGGGGAGCGTACGTGTGAGGGTGCGGGTTAGTGTCAGCGTACGGGTTCCTATTAGGGGACGGGTGAGGGTCAGGCTTCGGGGAAGGGTTAGGGTTAGGGTTCGGGCTAGGATTAGGGTTAGGGGACGGGAACGGTTTAGGGTCCAGGTGAGGGTACGACAACGCTTTTGGGGGAGCGTACGTGTGAGGGCGCGGGTTAGTGTCAGCGTACGTGTTCGCATTAGGGGACGGGTGAGGGTCAGGCTTCGGGGAAGGGTTAGGGTTAGGGTTCGGGCTAGGGTTAGGGTTAGGGGACGGGGACGGTTTAGGGTCCAGGTGAGGGTACGACAATGCTTTAGGGGGAGCGTACGTGTGAGGGCGCGGGTTAGTGTCAGCGTACCGCTTACGATTAGGGGACGGGTGAGGGTCAGGCTTCGGGGAAGGGTTAGGGTTAGGGTTCGGCCTAGGGTTAGGGTTAGGGTACGGGGACGGTTTAGGGTCCAGGTGAGGGTACGACAACGCTTTAGGGGGAGCGTACGTGTGAGGGCGCGGGTTAGTGTCAGCGTACGGGTTCGCATTAGGGGACGGGTGAGGGTCAGGCTTCGGGGAAGGGTTAGGGTCAGGGTTCGGGCTAGGGTTAGGGTTCGGGGACGGGGACGGTTTAGGGTCCAGGTGAGGGTACGACAACGCTTTAGGGGGAGCGTACGTGTGAGGGCGCGGTTTAGTGTCAGCGTACGGGTTAGGATTAGGGGACTGGTGAGGGGCAGGCTTCGGGGAAGGGTTAGGGTTAGGGTTCGGGCTAGGGTTAGGGTTAGGGGACGGGGGCGGTTTAGGGTGCAGGTGAGGGTACGACAACGCTTTAGGGGGAGCGTACGTGTGAGGGTGCGGGTTAGTGTCAGCGTACGGGTTCGGATTAGGGGACGGGTGAGGGTCAGGATTCGGGGAAGGGTTAGGGTTAGGGTTCGGGCTAGGATTAGGGTTAGGGGACGGGGACGGTTTAGGGTCCAGGTGAGGGTATGACAACGCTTTAGGGGGAGCGTACGTGTGAGGGTGCGGGTTAGTGTCAGCGTACGGGTTCCTATTAGGGGACGGGTGAGGGTCAGGCTTCGGGGAAGGGTTAGGGTTAGGGTTCGGGCTAGGATTAGGGTTAGGGGACGGGAACGGTTTAGGGTCCAGGTGAGGGTACGACAACGCTTTTGGGGGAGCGTACGTGTGAGGGCGCGGGTTAGTGTCAGCGTACGTGTTCGCATTAGGGGACGGGTGAGGGTCAGGCTTCGGGGAAGGGTTAGGGTTAGGGTTCGGGCTAGGGTTAGGGTTAGGGGACGGGGACGGTTTAGGGTCCAGGTGAGGGTACGACAATGCTTTAGGGGGAGCGTACGTGTGAGGGCGCGGGTTAGTGTCAGCGTACCGCTTACGATTAGGGGACGGGTGAGGGTCAGGCTTCGGGGAAGGGTTAGGGTTAGGGTTCGGCCTAGGGTTAGGGTTAGGGGACGGGGACGGTTTAGGGTCCAGGTGAGGGTACGACAACGCTTTAGGGGGAGCGTACGTGTGAGGGCGCGGGTTAGTGTCAGCGTACGGGTTCGCATTAGGGGACGGGTGAGGGTCAGGCTTCGGGGAAGGGTTAGGGTTAGGGTTCGGGCTAGGGTTAGGGTTAGGGGACGGGGACGGTTTAGGGTCCAGGTGAGGGTACGACAACGCTTTAGGGGGAGCGTACGTGTGAGGGCGCGGGTTAGTGTCACGTACGGGTTAGGATTAGGGGACGGGTGAGGGTCAGGATTCGGGGAAGGGTTAGGGTTAGGGTGTGGGCTAGGGTTAGGGTTAGGGGACGGGGACGGTTTAGGGTCCAGGTGAGGGTACGACAACGCTTTAGGGGGAGCGTACGTGTGAGGGCGTGGGTTAGTGTCAGCGTACGGGTTCGCATTAGGGGACGGGTGAGGGTCAGGCTTCGGGGAAGTGTTAGGGTTAGGGTTCGGGCTAGGGTTAGGGTTAGGGGACGGGGACGGTTTAGGGTCCAGGTGAGGGTACGACAACGCTTTAGGGGGAGCGTACGTGTGAGGGCGCGGGTTAGTGTCAGCGTACGGGTTAGGATTAGGGGACGGGTGAGGGTCAGGCTTCGGGGAAGGGTTAGGGTTAGTGTTCGGGCTAGGGTTAGGGTTAGGGGACGGGGACGGTTTAGGGTCCAGGTGAGGGTACGACAACGCTTTAGGGGGAGCGTACGTGTGAGGGTGCGGGTTAGTGTCAGCGTACGGGTTAGGATTAGGGGACGGGTGAGGGTCAGGCTTCGGGGAAGGGTTAGGGTTAGGGTTTGGGCTAGGGTTAGGGTTAGGGGACGGGGACGGTTTAGGGTCCAGGTGAGGGTACGACAACGGTTTAGGGGGAGCGTACGTGTGAGGGCGCGGGTTAGTGTCAGCGTACGGGTTAGGATTAGGGGACGGGTGAGGGGCAGGCTTCGGCGAAGTGTTAGGGTTAGGGTTCGGGCTAGGGTTAGGGTTAGGATACGGGGAAGGTTTAGGGTCCAGGTGAGGGTACGACAACTATTTAGGGGGAGCGTACGTGTGAGGGCGCGGGTTAGTGTCAGCGTACGGGTTAGGATTAGGGGACGGGTGAGGGTCAGTCTTCGGGGAAGGGTTAGGGTCAGGGTTCGGGCTAGGGTTAGGGTTCGGGGACGGGGACGGTTTAGGGTCCAGGTGAGGGTACGACAACGCTTTAGGGGGAGCGCACGTGTGAGGGCGCGGGTTAGTGTCAGCGTACGGGTTAGGATTAGTGCACTGGTGAGGGGCAGGTTTCGGGGAAGGGTTAGGGTTAGGGTTCGGGCTAGGGTTAGGGTTAGGGGACGGGGACAGTTTAGGGTCCAGGTGAGGGTACGACAACGCTTTAGGGGGAGCGTACGTGTGAGGGCGCGGGTTAGTGTCAGCGTACGGGTTAGGATTAGGGGACGGGTGAGGGTCAGGCTTCGGGGAAGGGTTAGGGTTAGGGTTCGGGCTAGGGTTAGGGTTAGGGGACGGGGACGGTTTAGGGTCCAGGTGAGGGTACGACAACGCTTTAGGGGGAGCGTACGTGTGAGGGCGCGGGTTAGTGTCAGCGTACGGGTTCGCATTAGGGGACGGGTGAGGGTCAGGCTTCGGGGAAGGGTTAGGGTCAGGGTTCGGGCTAGGGTTAGGGTTCGGGGACGGGGACGGTTTAGGGTCCAGGTGAGGGTACGACAACGCTTTAGGGGGAGCGTACGTGTGAGGGCGCGGTTTAGTGTCAGCGTACGGGTTAGGATTAGGGGACTGGTGAGGGGCAGGCTTCGGGGAAGGGTTAGGGTTAGGGTTCGGGCTAGGGTTAGGGTTAGGGGACGGGGGCGGTTTAGGGTCCAGGTGAGGGTACGACAACGCTTTAGGGGGAGCGTACGTGTGAGGGCGCGGGTTAGTGTCAGCGTACGGGTTAGGATTAGGGGACGGGTGAGGGTCAGGCTTCGGGGAAGGGTTAGGGTTAGGGTTCGGGCTAGGGTTAGGGTTAGGGGACGGGGACGGTTTAGGGTCCAGGTGATTGTACGACAACGCTTTAGGGGGAGCGTACGTGTGAGGGCGCGGGTTAGTGTCAGGGTACGGGTTAGGATTAGGGGACGGGTGAGGGTCAGGCTTCGGGGAAGGGTTAGGGTTAGGGTTCGGGCTAGGGTTAGGGTTAGGGGACGCGGACGGTTTAGGGTCCAGGTGACGGTACGACAACGCTTTAGGGGGAGCGTACGTGTGAGGGCGCGGGTTAGTGTCAGCGTACGGGTTCGCATTAGGGGACGGGTGAGGGTCAGGCTTCGGGGAAGGGTTAGGGTCAGGGTTCGGGCTAGGGTTAGGGTTCGGGGACGGGGACGGTTTAGGGTCCAGGTGAGGGTACGACAACGCTTTAGGGGGAGCGTACGTGTGAGGGCGCGGTTTAGTGTCAGCGTACGGGTTAGGATTAGGGGACTGGTGAGGGGCAGGCTTCGGGGAAGGGTTAGGGTTAGGGTTCGGGCTAGGGTTAGGGTTAGGGGACGGGGGCGGTTTAGGGTCCAGGTGAGGGTACGACAACGCTTTAGGGGGAGCGTACGTGTGAGGGCGCGGGTTAGTGTCAGCGTACGGGTTAGGATTAGGGGACGGGTGAGGGTCAGGCTTCGGGGAAGGGTTAGGGTTAGGGTTCGGGCTAGGGTTAGGGTTAGGGGACGGGGACGGTTTAGGGTCCAGGTGATTGTACGACAACGCTTTAGGGGGAGCGTACGTGTGAGGGCGCGGGTTAGTGTCAGGGTACGGGTTAGGATTAGGGGACGGGTGAGGGTCAGGCTTCGGGGAAGGGTTAGGGTTAGGGTTCGGGCTAGGGTTAGGGTTAGGGGACGCGGACGGTTTAGGGTCCAGGTGACGGTACGACAACGCTTTAGGGGGAGGGTACGTGTGAGGGCGCGGGTTAGTTTCAGAGTACGGGTTAGGATTAGGGGACGGGTGAGGGTCAGGCTTCGGGGAAGGGTTAGGGTTAGGGTTCGGGCTAGGGTTAGGGTTAGGGGACGGGGACGGTTTAGGGTCCAGGTGAGGGTACGACAACGCTTTAGGGGGAGCGTACGTGTGAGGGTGCGGGTTAGTGTCAGCGTACGGGTTCGGATTAGGGGACGGGTGAGGGTCAGGATTCGGGGAAGGGTTAGGGTTAGGGTTCGGGCTAGGATTAGGGTTAGGGGACGGGGACGGTTTAGGGTCCAGGTGAGGGTACGACAACGCTTTAGGGGGAGCGTACGTGTGAGGGCGCAGGTTAGTGTCAGCGTACGGGTTCGCATTAGGGGACGGGTGAGGGTCAGGCTTCGGGGAAGGGTTAGGGTCAGGGTTCGGGCTAGGGTTAGGGTTCGGGGACGGGGACGGTTTAGGGTCCAGGTGAGGGTACGACAACTCTTTAGGGGGAGCGTACGTGTGAGGGCGCGGGTTAGTGTCAGCGTACGGGTTAGGATTAGGGGACTGGTGAGGGGCAGGCTTTGGGGAAGGGTTAGGGTTAGGGTTCGGGCTAGGGTTAGGGTTAGGGGACGGGGACGGTTTAGGGTCCAGGTGAGGGTACGACAACGCTTTAGGGGGAGCGTACGTGTGAGGGCACGGGTTAGTGTCAGCGTACGGGTTAGGATTAGGGGACGGGTGAGGGTCAGGCTTCGGGGAAGGGTTAGGGTTAGGGTTCGGGCTAGGGTTAGGTTTAGGGGACGGGGACGGTTTAGGGTCCAGGTGATGGTACGACAACGCTTTAGGGGGAGCGTACGTGTGAGGGCGCGGGTTAGTGTCAGGGTACGGGTTAGGATTAGGGGACGGGTGAGGGTCAGGCTTCGGGGAAGGGTTAGGGTTAGGGTTCGGGCTAGGGTTAGGGTTAGGGGACGCGGACGGTTTAGGGTCCAGGTGACGGTACGACAACGCTTTAGGGGGAGGGTACGTGTGAGGGCGCGGGTTAGTGTCAGAGTACGGGTTAGGATTAGGGGACGGGTGAGGGTCAGGCTTCGGGGAAGGGTTAGGGTTAGGGTTCGGGCTAGGGTTAGGGTTAGGGGACGGGGACGGTTTAGGGTCCAGGTGAGGGTACGACAACGCTTTAGGGGGAGCGTACGTGTGAGGGTGCGGGTTAGTGTCAGCGTACGGGTTCGGATTAGGGGACGGTTGAGGGTCAGGCTTCGGGGAAGTGTTAGGGTTAGGGTTCGGGCTAGTATTAGGGTTAGGGGACGGAGACGGTTTAGGGTCCAGGTGAGGGTACGACAACGCTTTAGGGGGAGCGTACGTGTGAGGGCGCGGGTTAGTGTCAGCGTACGGGTTCGCATTAGGGGACGGGTGAGGGTCAGGCTTCGGGGAAGGGTTAGGGTTAGGGTTCGGGCTAGGGTTAGGGTTAGGGGACGGGGACGGTTTAGGGTCCAGGTGAGGGTACGACAACGCTTTAGGGGGAGCGTACGTGTGAGGGCGCGGGTTAGTGTCAGCGTACGGGTTAGGATTAGGGGACGGGTGAGGGTCAGGCTTCGGGGAAGGGTTAGGGTTAGGGTTCGGGCTAGGGTTAGGGTTAGGGGACGGGGACGGTTTAGGGTCCAGGTGAGGGTACAACAACGCTTTAGGGGGAGCATACGTGTTAGGGCGCGGGTTAGTGTCAGCGTACGGGTTAGGATTAGGGGACGGGTGAGGGTCAGGCTTCGGGGAAGGGTTAGGGTTAGGGTTCGGGCTAGGGTTAGGGTTAGGGGACGGGAACGGTTTAGGGTCCAGGTGAGGGTACGACAACGCTTTAGGGGGAGCGTACGTGTGAGGGCGCGGGTTAGTGTCAGCGTACGGGTTAGGATTAAGGGACGGGTGAGGGTCAGGCTTCGGGGAAGTGTTAGGGTTAGGGTTCGGGCTAGGGTTAGGGTTAGGGGACGGGGACGGTTTAGGGTCCAGGTGAGGGTACGACAACGCTTTAGGGGGAGCGTACGTGTGAGGGCGCCGGTTAGTGTCAGCGTACGGGTTAGGATTAGGGGACGGGTGAGGGTCAGGCTTCGGGGAAGGGTTAGGGTTAGTGTTCGGGCTAGGGTTAGGGTTAGGGGACGGGGACGGTTTAAGGTCCAGGTGAGGGTACGACAACGCTTTAGGGGGAGCGTACGTGTGAGGGCGCGGGTTAGTGTCAGCGTACGGGTTAGGATTAGGGGACGGGTGAGGGTCAGGCTTCGGGGAAGGGTTAGGGTTAGGGTTCGGGCTAGGGTTAGGGTTAGGGGACGGGGACGGTTTAGGGTCCAGGTGAGGGTACGACAACGCTTTAGGGGGAGCGTACGTGTGAGGGCGCGGGTTAGTGTCAGCGTACCGCTTACGATTAGGGGACGGGTGAGGGTCAGGCTTCGGGGAAGGGTTAGGGTTAGGGTTTGGGCTAGGGTTAGGGTTAGGGGACGGGGACGGTTTAGGGTCCAGGTGAGGGTACGACAACGCTTTAGGGGGAGCGTACGTGTGAGGGCGCGGGTTAGTGTCAGCGTACGGGTTCGCATTAGGGGACGGGTGAGGGGCAGGCTTCGGGGAAGGGTTAGGGTTAGGGTTTGGGCTAGGGTTAGGGTTAGGGGACGCGGACGGTTTAGGGTCCAGGTGACGGTACGACAACGCTTTAGGGGGAGGGTACGTGTGAGGGCGCGGGTTAGTTTCAGAGTACGGGTTAGGATTAGGGGACGGGTGAGTGTCAGGCTTCGGGGAAGGGTTAGGGTTAGGGTTCGGGCTAGGGTTAGGGTTAGGGGACGGGGACGGTTTAGGGTCCAGGTGAGGGTACGACAACGCTTTAGGGGGAGCGTACATGTGAGGGTGCGGGTTAGTGTCAGCGTACGGGTTCGGATTAGGGGACGGGTGAGGGTCAGGCTTCGGGGAAGGGTTAGGGTTAGGGTTCGGGCTAGGATTAGGGTTAGGGGACGGAGACGGTTTAGGGTCCAGGTGAGGGTACGACAACGCTTTAGGGGGAGCGTACGTGTGAGGGCGCAGGTTAGTGTCAGCGTACGGGTTCGCATTAGGGGACGGGTGAGGGTCAGGCTTCGGGGAAGGGTTAGGGTCAGGGTTCGGGCTAGGGTTAGGGTTCGGGGACGGGGACGGTTTAGGGTCCAGGTGAGGGTACGACAACGCTTTAGGGGGAGCGTACGTGTGAGAGCGCGGGTTAGTGTCAGCGTACGGGTTAGGATTAGGGGACTGGTGAGGGGCAGGCTTCGGGGAAGGGTTAGGGTTAGGGTTCGGGCTAGGGTTAGGGTTAGGGGACGGGGACGGTTTAGGGTCCAGGTGAGGGTACGACAACGCTTTAGGGGGAGCGTACGTGTGAGGGCGCGGGTTAGTGTCAGCGTACGGGTTAGGATTAGGGGACGGGTGAGGGTCAGGCTTCGGGGAAGGGTTAGGGTTAGGGTTCGGGCTAGGGTTAGGTTTAGGGGACGGGGACGGTTTAGGGTCCAGGTGATGGTACGACAACGCTTTAGGGGGAGCGTTACGTGTGAGGGCGCGGGTTAGTGTCAGGGTACGGGTTAGGATTAGGGGACGGGTGAGGGTCAGGCTTCGGGGAAGGGTTAGGGTTAGGGTTCGGGCTAGGGTTAGGGTTAGGGGACGCGGACGGTTTAGGGTCCAGGTGACGGTACGACAACGCTTTAGGGGGAGGGTACGTGTGAGGGCGCGGGTTAGTGTCAGAGTACGGGTTAGGATTAGGGGACGGGTGAGGGTCAGGCTTCGGGGAAGGGTTAGGGTTAGGGTTCGGGCTAGGGTTAGGGTTAGGGGACGGGGACGGTTTAGGGTCCAGGTGAGGGTACGACAACGCTTTAGGGGGAGCGTACGTGTGAGGGTGCGGGTTAGTGTCAGCGTACGGGTTCGGATTAGGGGACGGTTGAGGGTCAGGCTTCGGGGAAGGGTTAGGGATAGGGTTCGGGCTAGGATTAGGGTTAGGGGACGGAGACGGTTTAGGGTCCAGGTGAGGGTACGACAGCGCTTTAGGGGGAGCGTACGTGTGAGGGCGCGGGTTAGTGTCAGCGTACGGGTTCGCATTAGGGGACGGGTGAGTGTCAGGCTTCGGGGAAGGGTTAGGGTTAGGGTTCGGGCTAGGGTTAGGGTTAGGGGACGGGGACGGTTTAGGGTCCAGGTGAGGGTACGACAACGCTTTAGGGGGAGCGTACGTGTGAGGGCGCGGGTTAGTGTCAGCGTACGGGTTAGGATTAGGGGACGGGTGAGGGTCAGGCTTCGGGGAAGGGTTAGGGTTAGGGTTCGGGCTAGGGTTAGGGTTAGGGGACGGGGACGGTTTAGGGTCCAGGTGAGGGTACAACAACGCTTTAGGGGGAGCGTACGTGTGAGGGCGCGGGTTAGTGTCAGCGTACGGGTTAGGATTAGGGGACGGGTGAGGGTCAGGCTTCGGGGAAGGGTTAGGGTTAGGGTTCGGGCTAGGGTTAGGGTTAGGGGACGGGGACGGTTTAGGGTCCAGGTGAGGGTACGACAACGCTTTAGGGGGAGCGTACGTGTGAGGGCGCGGGTTAGTGTCAGCGTACGGGTTAGGATTAGGGGACGGGTGAGGGTCAGGCTTCGGGGAAGGGTTAGGGTTAGGGTTCGGGCTAGGGTTAGGGTTAGGGGACGAGGACGGTTTAGGGTCCAGGTGAGGGTACGACAACGCTTTAGGCGGAGCGTACGTGTGAGGGCGCGGGTTAGTGTCAGCGTACGGGTTAGGATTAGGGGACGGGTGAGGGTCAGGCTTCGGGGAAGGGTTAGGGTTAGTGTTCGGGCTAGGGTTAGGGTTAGGGGACGGGGACGGTTTAGGGTCCAGGTGAGGGTACGACCACGCTTTAGGGGGAGCGTACGTGTGAGGGCGCGGGTTAGTGTCAGCGTACGGGTTAGGATTAGGGGACGGGTGAGGGTCAGGCTTCGGGGAAGGGTTAGGGTTAGGGTTCGGGCTAGGGTTAGGGTTAGGGGACGGGGACGGTTTAGGGTCCAGGTGAGGGTACGACCACGCTTTAGGGGGAGCGTACGTGTGAGGGCGCGGGTTAGTGTCAGCGTACGGGTTAGGATTAGGGGACGGGTGAGGGTCAGGCTTCGGGGAAGGGTTAGGGTTAGGGTTCGGGCTAGTGTTAGGGTTAGGGGACGGGGACGGTTTAGGGTCCAGGTGAGGGTACGACAACGCTTTAGGGGGAGCGTACGTGTGAGGGCGCGGGTTAGTGTCAGTGTACGGGTTAGGATTAGGGGACGGGTGAGGGTCAGGCTTCGGGGAAGGGTTAGGGTTAGGGTTCGGGCTAGGGTTAGGGTTAGGGGATGGGGACGGTTTAGGGTCCAGGTGATGGTACGACAACGCTTTAGGGGGAGCGTACGTGTGAGGGCGCGGGTTAGTGTCAGCGTACGGGTTAGGATTAGGGGACGGGTGAGGGTCAGGCTTCGGGGAAGGGTTAGGGTTAGGGTTCGGGCTAGGGTTAGGGTTAGGGGACGGGGACGGTTTAGGGTCCAGGTGAAGGTACGACAACGCTTTAGGGGGAGCGTACGTGTGAGGGCGCGGGTTAGTGTCAGCGTACCGCTTACGATTAGGGGACGGGTGAGGGTCAGGCTTCGGAGAAGGGTTAGGGTTAGGGTGTGGGCTAGGGTTAGGGTTAGGGGACGGGGACGGTTTAGGGTCCAGGTGAGGGTACGACAACGCTTTAGGGGGAGCGTACGTGTGAGGGCGCGGGTTAGTGTCAGCGTACGGGTTCGCATTAGGGGACGGGTGAGGGTCAGGCTTCGGGGAAGGGTTAGGGTTAGGGTTCGGGCTAGGGTTAGGGTTAGGGGACGGGGACGGTTTAGGGTCCAGGTGAGGGTACGACAACGCTTTAGGGGGAGCGTACGTGTGAGGGCGCGGGTTAGTGTCAGCGTACGGGTTAGGATTAGGGGACGGGTGAGGGTCAGGCTTCGGGGAAGGGTTAGGGTTAGGGTTCGGGCTAGTGTTAGGGTTAGGGGACGGGGACGGTTTAGGGTCCAGGTGAGGGTACGACAACGCTTTAGGGGGAGCGTACGTGTGAGGGCGCGGGTTAGTGTCAGCGTACGGGTTAGGATTAGGGGACGGGTGAGGGTCAGGCATCGGGGAAGGGTTAGGGTTAGGGTTCGGGCTAGGGTTAGGGTTAGGGGACGGGGACGGTTTAGGGTCCAGGTGAGGGTACGACAACGCTTTAGGGGGAGCGTACGTGTGAGGGCGCGGGTTAGTGTCAGCGTACGGTTTAGGATTAGGGGACGGGTGAGGGGCAGGCTTCGGGGAAGGGTTAGGGTTAGGGTTCGGGCTAGGGTTAGGGTTAGGAGACGGGGACGGTTTAGGGTCCAGGTGAGGGTACGACAACTATTTAGGGGGAGCGTACGTGTGAGGGCGCGGGTTAGTGTCAGCGTACGGGTTAGGATTAGGGGACGGGTGAGGGTCAGTCTTCGGGGAAGGGTTAGGGTCAGGGTTCGGGCTAGGGTTAGGGTTCGGGGACGGGGACGGTTTAGGGTCCAGGTGAGGGTACGACAACGCTTTAGGGGGAGCGCACGTGTGAGGGCGCGGGTTAGTGTCAGCGTACGGGTTAGGATTAGGGCACTGGTGAGGGGCAGGTTTCGGGGAAGGGTTAGGGTTAGGGTTCGGGCTAGGGTTAGGGTTAGGGGACGCGGACGGTTTAGTGTCCAGGTGACGGTACGACAACGCTTTAGGGGGAGCGTACGTGTGAGGGCGCGGGTTAGTGTCAGCGTACGGGTTAGGATTAGGCGACGGGTGAGGGTCAGGCTTCGGGGAAGGGTTAGGGTTAGGGTTCGGGCTAGGGTTAGGGTTAGGGGACGGGGACGGTTTAGGGTCCAGGTGAGGGTACGACAACGCTTTAGGGGGAGCGTACGTGTGAGGGTGCGGGTTAGTGTCAGCGTACGGGTTCCTATTAGGGGACGGGTGAGGGTCAGGCTTCGGGAAAGGGTTAGGGTTAGGGTTCGGCCTAGGATTAGGGTTAGGGGACGGGGACGGTTTAGGGTCCAGGTGAGGGTACGACAACGCTTTTGGGGGAGCGTACGTGTGAGGGCGCGGGTTAGTGTCAGCGTACGGGTTCGCATTAGGGGACGGGTGAGGGTCAGGCTTCGGGGAAGGGTTAGGGTTAGGGTTCGGGCTAGGGTTAGGGTTAGGGGACGGGGACGGTTTAGGGTCCAGGTGAGTGTACGACAACGCTTTAGGGGGAGCGTACGTGTGAGGGCGCGGGTTAGTGTCAGCGTACCGCTTACGATTAGGGGACGGGTGAGGGTCAGGCTTCGGGGAAGGGTTAGGGTTAGGGTTCGGGCTAGGGTTAGGGTTAGGGGACGGGGACGGTTTAGGGTCCAGGTGAGGGTACGACAACGCTTTAGGGGGAGCGTACGTGTGAGGGCGCGGGTTAGTGTCAGCGTACGGGTTAGGATTAGGGGACGGGTGAGGGTCAGGCTTCGGGGAAGGGTTAGGGTTAGGGTTCGGGCTAGGGTTAGGGTTAGGGGACGGGGACGGTTTAGGGTCCAGGTGAGGGTACGACAACGCTTTAGGGGGAGCGTACGTGTGAGGGCGCGGGTTAGTGTCACGTACGGGTTAGGATTAGGGGACGGGTGAGGGTCAGGATTCGGGGAAGGGTTAGGGTTAGGGTTCGGGCTAGGGTTAGGGTTAGGGGACGGGGACGGTTTAGGGTCCAGGTGAGGGTACGACAACGCTTTAGGGGGAGCGTACGTGTGAGGGCGCGGGTTAGTGTCAGCGTACGGGTTCGCATTAGGGGACGGGTGAGGGTCAGGCTTCGGGGAAGGGTTAGGGTTAGGGTTCGGGCTAGGGTTAGGGTTAGGGGACGGGGACGGTTTAGGGTCCAGATGAGGGTACGACAACGCTTTAGGTGGAGCGTACGTGTGAGGGCGCGGGTTAGTGTCAGCGTACGGGTTAGGATTAGGGGACGGGTGAGGGTCAGGCTTCGGGGAAGTGTTAGGGTTAGTGTTCGGGCTAGGGTTAGGGTTAGGGGACGGGGACGGTTTAGGGTCCAGGTGAGGGTACGACAACGCTTTAGGGGGAGCGTACGTGTGAGGGTGCGGGTTAGTGTCAGCGTACGGGTTAGGATTAGGGGACGGGTGAGGGGCAGGCTTCGGGGAAGGGTTAGGGTTAGGGTTCGGGCTAGGGTTAGGGTTAGGGGACGGGGACGGTTTAGGGTCCAGGTGAGGGTATGACAACGCTTTAGGGGGAGCGTACGTGTGAGGGCGCGGGTTAGTGTCAGCGTACGGGTTAGGATTAGGGAACAGTTGAGGGTCAGGCTTCGGGGAAGGGTTAGGGTTAGGGTTCGGGCTAGGGTTAGGGTTAGGGGATGGGGACGGTTTAGGGTCCAGGTGATGGTACGACAACGCTTTAGGGGGAGCGTACGTGTGAGGGCGCGGGTTAGTGTCAGCGTACGGGTTAGGATTAGGGGACGGGTGAGGGTCAGGCTTCGGGGAAGGGTTAGGGTTAGGGTTCGGGCTAGGATTAGGGTTAGGGGACGGGGACGGTTTAGGGTCCAGGTGAGGGTACGACAACGCTTTAGGGGGAGCGTACGTGTGAGGGCGCAGGTTAGTGTCAGCGTACGGGTTCGCATTAGGGGACGGGTGAGGGTCAGGCTTCGGGGAAGGGTTAGGGTCAGGGTTCGGGCTAGGGTTAGGGTTCGGGGACGGGGACGGTTTAGGGTCCAGGTGAGGGTACGACAACTCTTTAGGGGGAGCGTACGTGTGAGGGCGCGGGTTAGTGTCAGCGTACGGGTTAGGATTAGGGGACTGGTGAGGGGCAGGCTTTGGGGAAGGGTTAGGGTTAGGGTTCGGGCTAGGGTTAGGGTTAGGGGACGGGGACGGTTTAGGGTCCAGGTGAGGGTACGACAACGCTTTAGAGGGAGCGTACGTGTGAGGGCACGGGTTAGTGTCAGCGTACGGGTTAGGATTAGGGGACGGGTGAGGGTCAGGCTTCGGGGAAGGGTTAGGGTTAGGGTTCGGGCTAGGGTTAGGTTTAGGGGACGGGGACGGTTTAGGGTCCAGGTGATGGTACGACAACGCTTTAGGGGGAGCGTACGTGTGAGGGCGCGGGTTAGTGTCAGGGTACGGGTTAGGATTAGGGGACGGGTGAGGGTCAGGCTTCGGGGAAGGGTTAGGGTTAGGGTTCGGGCTAGGGTTAGGGTTAGGGGACGCGGACGGTTTAGGGTCCAGGTGACGGTACGACAACGCTTTAGGGGGAGGGTACGGGTGAGGGCGCGGGTTAGTGTCAGAGTACGGGTTAGGATTAGGGGACGGGTGAGGGTCAGGCTTCGGGGAAGGGTTAGGGTTAGGGTTCGGGCTAGGGTTAGGGTTAGGGGACGGGGACGGTTTAGGGTCCAGGTGAGGGTACGACAACGCTTTAGGGGGAGCGTACGTGTGAGGGTGCGGGTTAGTGTCAGCGTACGGGTTCGGATTAGGGGACGGTTGAGGGTCAGGCTTCGGGGAAGGGTTAGGGTTAGGGTTCGGGCTAGTATTAGGGTTAGGGGACGGAGACGGTTTAGGGTCCAGGTGAGGGTACGACAACGCTTTAGGGGGAGCGTACGTGTGAGGGCGCGGGTTAGTGTCAGCGTACGGGTTCGCATTAGGGGACGGGTGAGGGTCAGGCTTCGGGGAAGGGTTAGGGTTAGGGTTCGGGCTAGGGTTAGGGTTAGGGGACGGGGACGGTTTAGGGTCCAGGTGAGGGTACGACAACGCTTTAGGGGGAGCGTACGTGTGAGGGCGCGGGTTAGTGTCAGCGTACGGGTTAGGATTAGGGGACGGGTGAGGGTCAGGCTTCGGGGAAGGGTTAGGGTTAGGGTTCGGGCTAGGGTTAGGGTTAGGGGACGGGGACGGTTTAGGGTCCAGGTGAGGGTACAACAACGCTTTAGGGGGAGCATACGTGTTAGGGCGCGGGTTAGTGTCAGCGTACGGGTTAGGATTAGGGGACGGGTGAGGGTCAGGCTTCGGGGAAGGGTTAGGGTTAGGGTTCGGGCTAGGGTTAGGGTTAGGGGACGGGAACGGTTTAGGGTCCAGGTGAGGGTACGACAACGCTTTAGGGGGAGCGTACGTGTGAGGGCGCGGGTTAGTGTCAGCTTACGGGTTAGGATTAAGGGACGGGTGAGGGTCAGGCTTCGGGGAAGTGTTAGGGTTAGGGTTCGGGCTAGGGTTAGGGTTAGGGGACGGGGACGGTTTAGGGTCCAGGTGAGGGTACGACAACGCTTTAGGGGGAGCGTACGTGTGAGGGCGCGGGTTAGTGTCAGCGTACGGGTTAGGATTAGGGGACGGGTGAGGGTCAGGCTTCGGGGAAGGGTTAGGGTTAGTGTTCGGGCTAGGGTTAGGGTTAGGGGACGGGGACGGTTTAGGGTCCAGGTGAGGGTACGACAACGCTTTAGGGGGAGCGTACGTGTGAGGGCGCGGGTTAGTGTCAGCGTACGGGTTAGGATTAGGGGACGGGTGAGGGTCAGGCTTCGGGGAAGGGTTAGGGTTAGGGTTCGGGCTAGGGTTAGGGTTAGGGGACGGGGACGGTTTAGGGTCCAGGTGAGGGTACGACAACGCTTTAGGGGGAGCGTACGTGTGAGGGCGCGGGTTAGTGTCAGCGTACCGCTTACGATTAGGGGACGGGTGAGGGTCAGGCTTCGGGGAAGGGTTAGGGTTAGGGTTTGGGCTAGGGTTAGGGTTAGGGGACGGGGACGGTTTAGGGTCCAGGTGAGGGTACGACAACGCTTTAGGGGGAGCGTACGTGTGAGGGCGCGGGTTAGTGTCAGCGTACGGGTTCGCATTAGGGGACGGGTGAGGGGCAGGCTTCGGGGAAGTGTTAGGGTTAGGGTTTGGGCTAGGGTTAGGGTTAGGGGACGCGGACGGTTTAGGGTCCAGGTGCGGTACGACAACGCTTTAGGGGGAGGGTACGTGTGAGGGCGCGGGTTAGTTTCAGAGTACGGGTTAGGATTAGGGGACGGGTGAGTGTCAGGCTTCGGGGAAGGGTTAGGGTTAGGGTTCGGGCTAGGGTTAGGGTTAGGGGACGGGGACGGTTTAGGGTCCAGGTGAGGGTACGACAACGCTTTAGGGGGAGCGTACATGTGAGGGTGCGGGTTAGTGTCAGCGTACGGGTTCGGATTAGGGGACGGGTGAGGGTCAGGCTTCGGGGAAGGGTTAGGGTTAGGGTTCGGGCTAGGATTAGGGTTAGGGGACGGAGACGGTTTAGGGTCCAGGTGAGGGTACGACAACGCTTTAGGGGGAGCGTACGTGTGAGGGCGCAGGTTAGTGTCAGCGTACGGGTTCGCATTAGGGGACGGGTGAGGGTCAGGCTTCGGGGAAGGGTTAGGGTCAGGGTTCGGGCTAGGGTTAGGGTTCAGGGACGGGGACGGTTTAGGGTCCAGGTGAGGGTACGACAACGCTTTAGGGGGAGCGTACGTGTGAGAGCGCGGGTTAGTGTCAGCGTACGGGTTAGGATTAGGGGACTGGTGAGGGGCAGGCTTCGGGGAAGGGTTAGGGTTAGGGTTCGGGCTAGGGTTAGGGTTAGGGGACGGGGACGGTTTAGGGGCCAGGTGAGGGTACGACAACGCTTTAGGGGGAGCGTACGTGTGAGGGCGCGGGTTAGTGTCAGCGTACGGGTTAGGATTAGGGGACGGGTGAGGGTCAGGCTTCGGGGAAGGGTTAGGGTTAGGGTTCGGGCTAGGGTTAGGTTTAGGGGACGGGGACGGTTTAGGGTCCAGGTGATGGTACGACAACGCTTTAGGGGGAGCGTTACGTGTGAGGGCGCGGGTTAGTGTCAGGGTACGGGTTAGGATTAGGGGACGGGTGAGGGTCAGGCTTCGGGGAAGGGTTAGGGTTAGGGTTCGGGCTAGGGTTAGGGTTAGGGGACGCGGACGGTTTAGGGTCCAGGTGACGGTACGACAACGCTTTAGGGGGAGGGTACGTGTGAGGGCGCGGGTTAGTGTCAGAGTACGGGTTAGGATTAGGGGACGGGTGAGGGTCAGGCTTCGGGGAAGGGTTAGGGTTAGGGTTCGGGCTAGGGTTAGGGTTAGGGGACGGGGACGGTTTAGGGTCCAGGTGAGGGTACGACAACGCTTTAGGGGGAGCGTACGTGTGAGGGTGCGGGTTAGTGTCAGCGTACGGGTTCGGATTAGGGGACGGTTGAGGGTCAGGCTTCGGGGAAGGGTTAGGGATAGGGTTCGGGCTAGGATTAGGGTTAGGGGACGGAGACGGTTTAGGGTCCAGGTGAGGGTACGACAACGCTTTAGGGGGAGCGTACGTGTGAGGGCGCGGGTTAGTGTCAGCGTACGGGTTCGCATTAGGGGACGGGTGAGTGTCAGGCTTCGGGGAAGGGTTAGGGTTAGGGTTCGGGCTAGGGTTAGGGTTAGGGGACGGGGACGGTTTAGGGTCCAGGTGAGGGTACGACAACGCTTTAGGGGGAGCGTACGTGTGAGGGCGCGGGTTAGTGTCAGCGTACGGGTTAGGATTAGGGGACGGGTGAGGGTCAGGCTTCGGGGAAGGGTTAGGGTTAGGGTTCGGGCTAGGGTTAGGGTTAGGGGACGGGGACGGTTTAGGGTCCAGGTGAGGGTACAACAACGCTTTAGGGGGAGCGTACGTGTGAGGGCGCGGGTTAGTGTCAGCGTACGGGTTAGGATTAGGGGACGGGTGAGGGTCAGGCTTCGGGGAAGGGTTAGGGTTAGGGTTCGGGCTAGGGTTAGGGTTA
Source organism: Grampus griseus (assembly GCF_964374135.1). Classification (NCBI taxonomy): domain Eukaryota; kingdom Metazoa; phylum Chordata; class Mammalia; order Artiodactyla; family Delphinidae; genus Grampus; species Grampus griseus. The sequence goes on from NW_028133386.1 coordinate 228,126, forward strand.
GGGGACGGGGACGGTTTAGGGTCCAGGTGAGGGTACGACAACGCTTTAGGGGGAGCGTACGTGTGAGGGCGCGGGTTAGTGTCAGCGTACGGGTTAGGATTAGGGGACGGGTGAGGGTCAGGCTTCGGGGAAGGGTTAGGGTTAGGGTTCGGGCTAGGGTTAGGGTTAGGGGACGGGGACGGTTTAGGGTCCAGGTGAGGGTACGACAACGCTTTAGGCGGAGCGTACGTGTGGGGGCGCGGGTTAGTGTCAGCGTACGGGTTCGGTTATTAGGGGACGGGTGAGGGTCAGGCTTCGGGGAAGGGTTAGGGTTAGTGTTCGGGCTAGGGTTAGGGTTAGGGGACGGGGACGGTTAGGGTCCAGGTGAGGGTACGACAACGCTTTAGGGGGAGCGTACGTGTGAGGGCGCGGTTAGTGTCAGCGTACGGGTTAGGATTAGGGGACGGGTGAGGGTCAGGCTTCGGGGAAGGGTTAGGGTTAGGGTTCGGGCTAGGGTTAGGGTTAGGGGACGGGGACGGTTTAGGGTCCAGGTGAGGGTACGACCACGCTTTAGGGGGAGCGTACGTGTGAGGGCGCGGGTTAGTGTCAGCGTACGGGTTAGGATTAGGGGACGGGTGAGGGTCAGGCTTCGGGGAAGGGTTAGGGTTAGGGTTTGGGCTAGGGTTAGGGTTAGGGGACGGGGACGGTTTAGGGTCCAGGTGAGGGTACGACAACGCTTTAGGGGGAGCGTACGTGTGAGGGCGCGGGTTAGTGTCAGCGTACGGGTTCGCATTAGGGGACGGGTGAGGGTCAGGCTTCGGGGAAGGGTTAGGGTTAGGGTTCGGGCTAGGGTTAGGGTTAGGGGACGGGGACGGTTTAGGGTCCAGGTGAGGGTACGACAACGCTTTAGGGGGAGCGTACGTGTGAGGGCGCGGGTTAGTGTCAGCGTACGGGTTAGGATTAGGGGACGGGTGAGGGTCAGGCTTCGGGGAAGGGTTAGGGTTAGGGTTCGGGCTAGTGTTAGGGTTAGGGGACGGGGACGGTTTAGGGTCCAGGTGAGGGTACGACAACGCTTTAGGGGGAGCGTACGTGTGAGGGCGCGGGTTAGTGTCAGCGTACGGGTTAGGATTAGGGGACGGGTGAGGGTCAGGCATCGGGGAAGGGTTAGGGTTAGGGTTCGGGCTAGGGTTAGGGTTAGGGGACGGGGACGGTTTAGGGTCCAGGTGAGGGTACGACAACGCTTTAGGGGGAGCGTACGTGTGAGGGCGCGGGTTAGTGTCAGCGTACGGTTTAGGATTAGGGGACGGGTGAGGGGCAGGCTTCGGGGAAGGGTTAGGGTTAGGGTTCGGGCTAGGGTTAGGGTTAGGAGACGGGGACGGTTTAGGGTCCAGGTAGGGTACGACAACTATTTAGGGGGAGCGTACGTGTGAGGGCGCGGGTTAGTGTCAGCGTACGGGTTAGGATTAGGGGACGGGTGAGGGTCAGTCTTCGGGGAAGGGTTAGGGTCAGGGTTCGGGCTAGGGTTAGGGTTCGGGGACGGGGACGGTTTAGGGTCCAGGTGAGGGTACGACAACGCTTTAGGGGGAGCGCACGTGTGAGGGCGCGGGTTAGTGTCAGCGTACGGGTTAGGATTAGGGCACTGGTGAGGGGCAGGTTTCGGGGAAGGGTTAGGGTTAGGGTTCGGGCTAGGGTTAGGGTTAGGGGACGCGGACGGTTTAGTGTCCAGGTGACGGTACGACAACGCTTTAGGGGGAGCGTACGTGTGAGGGCGCGGGTTAGTGTCAGCGTACGGGTTAGGATTAGGCGACGGGTGAGGGTCAGGCTTCGGGGAAGTGTTAGGGTTAGGGTTCGGGCTAGGGTTAGGGTTAGGGGACGGGGACGGTTTAGGGTCCAGGTGAGGGTACGACAACGCTTTAGGGGGAGCGTACGTGTGAGGGTGCGGGTTAGTGTCAGCGTACGGGTTCCTATTAGGGGACGGGTGAGGGTCAGGCTTCGGGAAAGGGTTAGGGTTAGGGTTCGGCCTAGGATTAGGGTTAGGGGACGGGGACGGTTTAGGGTCCAGGTGAGGGTACGACAACGCTTTTGGGGGAGCGTACGTGTGAGGGCGCGGGTTAGTGTCAGCGTACGGGTTCGCATTAGGGGACGGGTGAGGGTCAGGCTTCGGGGAAGGGTTAGGGTTAGGGTTCGGGCTAGGGTTAGGGTTAGGGGACGGGGACGGTTTAGGGTCCAGGTGAGTGTACGACAACGCTTTAGGGGGAGCGTACGTGTGAGGGCGCGGGTTAGTGTCAGCGTACCGCTTACGATTAGGGGACGGGTGAGGGTCAGGCTTCGGGGAAGGGTTAGGGTTAGGGTTCGGGCTAGGGTTAGGGTTAGGGGACGGGGACGGTTTAGGGTCCAGGTGAGGGTACGACAACGCTTTAGGGGGAGCGTACGTGTGAGGGCGCGGGTTAGTGTCACGTACGGGTTAGGATTAGGGGACGGGTGAGGGTCAGGATTCGGGGAAGGGTTAGGGTTAGGGTTCGGGCTAGGGTTAGGGTTAGGGGACGGGGACGGTTTAGGGTCCAGGTGAGGGTACGACAACGCTTTAGGGGGAGCGTACGTGTGAGGGCGCGGGTTAGTGTCAGCGTACGGGTTAGGATTAGGGGACGGGTGAGGGTCAGGCTTCGGGGAAGTGTTAGGGTTAGTGTTCGGGCTAGGGTTAGGGTTAGGGGACGGGGACGGTATAGGGTCCAGGTGAGGGCACGACAACGCTTTAGGGGGAGCGTACGTGTGAGGGTGCGGTTTAGTGTCAGCGTACGGGTTAGGATTAGGGGACGGGTGAGGGGCAGGCTTCGGGGAAGGGTTAGGGTTAGGGTTCGGGCTAGGGTTAGGGTTAGGGGACGGGGACGGTTTAGGGTCCAGGTGAGGGTATGACAACGCTTTAGGGGGAGCGTACGTGTGAGGGCGCGGGTTAGTGTCAGCGTATGGGTTAGGATTAGGGAACGGTTGAGGGTCAGGCTTCGGGGAAGGGTTAGGGTTAGGGTTCGGGCTAGGGTTAGGGTTAGGGGATGGGGACAGTTTAGGGTCCAGGTGATGGTACGACAACGCTTTAGGGGGAGCGTACGTGTGAGGGCGCGGGTTAGTGTCAGCGTACGGGTTAGGATTAGGGGACGGGTGAGGGTCAGGCTTCGGGGAAGGGTTAGGGTTAGGGTTCGGGCTAGGGTTAGGGTTAGGGGACGGGGACGGTTTAGGGTCCAGGTGAGGGTACGACAACGCTTTAGGGGGAGCGTACGTGTGAGGGCGTGGGTTAGTGTCAGCGTACCGCTTACGATTAGGGGACGGGTGAGGGTCAGGCTTCGGGGAAGGGTTAGGGTTAGGGTTTGGGCTAGGGTTAGGGTTAGGGGACGGGGACGGTTTAGGGTCCAGGTGAGGGTACGACAACGCTTTAGGGGGAGCGTACGTGTGAGGGCGCGGGTTAGTGTCAGCGTACGGGTTCGCATTAGGGGACGGGTGAGGGTCAGGCTTTGGGGAAGGGTTAGGGTTAGGGTTCGGGCTAGGGTTAGGGTTAGGGGACGGGGACGGTTTAGGGTCCAGGTGAGGGTACGACCACGCTTTAGGGGGAGCGTACGTGTGAGGGCGCGGGTTAGTGTCAGCGTACGGGTTAGGATTAGGGGACGGGTGAGGGTCAGGCTTCGGGGAAGGGTTAGGGTTAGGGTTCGGGCTAGTGTTAGGGTTAGGGGACGGGGACGGTTTAGGGTCCAGGTGAGGGTACGACAACGCTTTAGGGGGAGCGTACGTGTGAGAGCGCGGGTTAGTGTCAGCGTACGGGTTAGGATTAGGGGACTGGTGAGGGGCAGGCTTCGGGGAAGGGTTAGGGTTAGGGTTCGGGCTAGGGTTAGGGTTAGGGGACGGGGACGGTTTAGGGTCCAGGTGAGGGTACGACAACGCTTTAGGGGGAGCGTACGTGTGAGGGCGCGGGTTAGTGTCAGCGTACGGGTTAGGATTAGGGGACGGGTGAGGGTCAGGCTTCGGGGAAGGGTTAGGGTTAGGGTTCGGGCTAGGGTTAGGTTTAGGGGACGGGGACGGTTTAGGGTCCAGGTGATGGTACGACAACGCTTTAGGGGGAGCGTTACGTGTGAGGGCGCGGGTTAGTGTCAGGGTACGGGTTAGGATTAGGGGACGGGTGAGGGTCAGGCTTCGGGGAAGGGTTAGGGTTAGGGTTCGGGCTAGGGTTAGGGTTAGGGGACGCGGACGGTTTAGGGTCCAGGTGACGGTACGACAACGCTTTAGGGGGAGGGTACGTGTGAGGGCGCGGGTTACTGTCAGAGTACGGGTTAGGATTAGGGGACGGGTGAGGGTCAGGCTTCGGGGAAGGGTTAGGGTTAGGGTTCGGGCTAGGGTTAGGGTTAGGGGACGGGGACGGTTTAGGGTCCAGGTGAGGGTACGACAACGCTTTAGGGGGAGCGTACGTGTGAGGGTGCGGGTTAGTGTCAGCGTACGGGTTCGGATTAGGGGACGGTTGAGGGTCAGGCTTCGGGGAAGGGTTAGGGATAGGGTTCGGGCTAGGATTAGGGTTAGGGGACGGAGACGGTTTAGGGTCCAGGTGAGGGTACGACAACGCTTTAGGGGGAGCGTACGTGTGAGGGCGCGGGTTAGTGTCAGCGTACGGGTTCGCATTAGGGGACGGGTGAGTGTCAGGCTTCGGGGAAGGGTTAGGGTTAGGGTTCGGGCTAGGGTTAGGGTTAGGGGACGGGGACGGTTTAGGGTCCAGGTGAGGGTACGACAACGCTTTAGGGGGAGCGTACGTGTGAGGGCGCGGGTTAGTGTCAGCGTACGGGTTAGGATTAGGGGACGGGTGAGGGTCAGGCTTCGGGGAAGGGTTAGGGTTAGGGTTCGGGCTAGGGTTAGGGTTAGGGGACGGGGACGGTTTAGGGTCCAGGTGAGGGTACAACAACGCTTTAGGGGGAGCGTACGTGTGAGGGCGCGGGTTAGTGTCAGCGTACGGGTTAGGATTAGGGGACGGGTGAGGGTCAGGCTTCGGGGAAGGGTTAGGGTTAGGGTTCGGGCTAGGGTTAGGGTTAGGGGACGGGGACGGTTTAGGGTCCAGGTGAGGGTACGACAACGCTTTAGCGGGAGCGTACGTGTGAGGGCGCGGGTTAGTGTCAGCGTACGGGTTAGGATTAGGGGACGGGTGAGGGTCAGGCTTCGGGGAAGGGTTAGGGTTAGGGTTCGGGCTAGGGTTAGGGTTAGGGGACGGGGACGGTTTAGGGTCCAGGTGAGGGTACGACCACGCTTTAGGCGGAGCGTACGTGTGGGGGCGCGGGTTAGTGTCAGCGTACGGGTTAGGATTAGGGGACGGGTGAGGGTCAGGCTTCGGGGAAGGGTTAGGGTTAGTGTTCGGGCTAGGGTTAGGGTTAGGGGACGGGGACGGTTTAGGGTCCAGGTGAGGGTACGACAACGCTTTAGGGGGAGCGTACGTGTGAGGGCGCGGGTTAGTGTCAGCGTACGGGTTAGGATTAGGGGACGGGTGAGGGTCAGGCTTCGGGGAAGGGTTAGGGTTAGGGTTCGGGCTAGGGTTAGGGTTAGGGGACGGGGACGGTTTAGGGTCCAGGTGAGGGTACGACCACGCTTTAGGGGGAGCGTACGTGTGAGGGCGCGGGTTAGTGTCAGCGTACGGGTTAGGATTAGGGGACGGGTGAGGGTCAGGCTTCGGGGAAGGGTTAGGGTTAGGGTTTGGGCTAGGGTTAGGGTTAGGGGACGGGGACGGTTTAGGGTCCAGGTGAGGGTACGACAACGCTTTAGGGGGAGCGTACGTGTGAGGGCGCGGGTTAGTGTCAGCGTACGGGTTCGCATTAGGGGACGGGTGAGGGTCAGGCTTCGGGGAAGGGTTAGGGTTAGGGTTCGGGCTAGGGTTAGGGTTAGGGGACGGGGACGGTTTAGGGTCCAGGTGAGGGTACGACAACGCTTTAGGGGGAGCGTACGTGTGAGGGCGCGGGTTAGTGTCAGCGTACGGGTTAGGATTAGGGGACGGGTGAGGGTCAGGCTTCGGGGAAGGGTTAGGGTTAGGGTTCGGGCTAGTGTTAGGGTTAGGGGACGGGGACGGTTTAGGGTCCAGGTGAGGGTACGACAACGCTTTAGGGGGAGCGTACGTGTGAGGGCGCGGGTTAGTGTCAGCGTACGGGTTAGGATTAGGGGACGGGTGAGGGTCAGGCATCGGGGAAGGGTTAGGGTTAGGGTTCGGGCTAGGGTTAGGGTTAGGGGACGGGGACGGTTTAGGGTCCAGGTGAGGGTACGACAACGCTTTAGGGGGAGCGTACGTGTGAGGGCGCGGGTTAGTGTCAGCGTACGGTTTAGGATTAGGGGACGGGTGAGGGGCAGGCTTCGGGGAAGGGTTAGGGTTAGGGTTCGGGCTAGGGTTAGGGTTAGGAGACGGGGACGGTTTAGGGTCCAGGTAGGGTACGACAACTATTTAGGGGGAGCGTACGTGTGAGGGCGCGGGTTAGTGTCAGCGTACGGGTTAGGATTAGGGGACGGGTGAGGGTCAGTCTTCGGGGAAGGGTTAGGGTCAGGGTTCGGGCTAGGGTTAGGGTTCGGGGACGGGGACGGTTTAGGGTCCAGGTGAGGGTACGACAACGCTTTAGGGGGAGCGCACGTGTGAGGGCGCGGGTTAGTGTCAGCGTACGGGTTAGGATTAGGGCACTGGTGAGGGGCAGGTTTCGGGGAAGGGTTAGGGTTAGGGTTCGGGCTAGGGTTAGGGTTAGGGGACGCGGACGGTTTAGTGTCCAGGTGACGGTACGACAACGCTTTAGGGGGAGCGTACGTGTGAGGGCGCGGGTTAGTGTCAGCGTACGGGTTAGGATTAGGCGACGGGTGAGGGTCAGGCTTCGGGGAAGGGTTAGGGTTAGGGTTCGGGCTAGGGTTAGGGTTAGGGGACGGGGACGGTTTAGGGTCCAGGTGAGGGTACGACAACGCTTTAGGGGGAGCGTACGTGTGAGGGTGCGGGTTAGTGTCAGCGTACGGGTTCCTATTAGGGGACGGGTGAGGGTCAGGCTTCGGGAAAGGGTTAGGGTTAGGGTTCGGCCTAGGATTAGGGTTAGGGGACGGGGACGGTTTAGGGTCCAGGTGAGGGTACGACAACGCTTTTGGGGGAGCGTACGTGTGAGGGCGCGGGTTAGTGTCAGCGTACGGGTTCGCATTAGGGGACGGGTGAGGGTCAGGCTTCGGGGAAGGGTTAGGGTTAGGGTTCGGGCTAGGGTTAGGGTTAGGGGACGGGGACGGTTTAGGGTCCAGGTGAGTGTACGACAACGCTTTAGGGGGAGCGTACGTGTGAGGGCGCGGGTTAGTGTCAGCGTACCGCTTACGATTAGGGGACGGGTGAGGGTCAGGCATCGGGGAAGGGTTAGGGTTAGGGTTCGGGCTAGGGTTAGGGTTAGGGGACGGGGACGGTTTAGGGTCCAGGTGAGGGTACGACAACGCTTTAGGGGGAGCGTACGTGTGAGGGCGCGGGTTAGTGTCACGTACGGGTTAGGATTAGGGGACGGGTGAGGGTCAGGATTCGGGGAAGGGTTAGGGTTAGGGTTCGGGCTAGGGTTAGGGTTAGGGGACGGGGACGGTTTAGGGTCCAGGTGAGGGTACGACAACGCTTTAGGGGGAGCGTACGTGTGAGGGCGCGGGTTAGTGTCAGCGTACGGGTTAGGATTAGGGGACGGGTGAGGGTCAGGCTTCGGGGAAGTGTTAGGGTTAGTGTTCGGGCTAGGGTTAGGGTTAGGGGACGGGGACGGTATAGGGTCCAGGTGAGGGCACGACAACGCTTTAGGGGGAGCGTACGTGTGAGGGTGCGGGTTAGTGTCAGCGTACGGGTTAGGATTAGGGGACGGGTGAGGGGCAGGCTTCGGGGAAGGGTTAGGGTTAGGGTTCGGGCTAGGGTTAGGGTTAGGGGACGGGGACGGTTTAGGGTCCAGGTGAGGGTATGACAACGCTTTAGGGGGAGCGTACGTGTGAGGGCGCGGGTTAGTGTCAGCGTATGGGTTAGGATTAGGGAACGGTTGAGGGTCAGGCTTCGGGGAAGGGTTAGGGTTAGGGTTCGGGCTAGGGTTAGGGTTAGGGGATGGGGACAGTTTAGGGTCCAGGTGATGGTACGACAACGCTTTAGGGGGAGCGTACGTGTGAGGGCGCGGGTTAGTGTCAGCGTACGGGTTAGGATTAGGGGACGGGTGAGGGTCAGGCTTCGGGGAAGTGTTAGGGTTAGGGTTCGGGCTAGGGTTAGGGTTAGGGGACGGGGACGGTTTAGGGTCCAGGTGAGGGTACGACAACGCTTTAGGGGGAGCGTACGTGTGAGGGCGTGGGTTAGTGTCAGCGTACCGCTTACGATTAGGGGACGGGTGAGGGTCAGGCTTCGGGGAAGGGTTAGGGTTAGGGTTTGGGCTAGGGTTAGGGTTAGGGGACGGGGACGGTTTAGGGTCCAGGTGAGGGTACGACAACGCTTTAGGGGGAGCGTACGTGTGAGGGCGCGGGTTAGTGTCAGCGTACGGGTTCGCATTAGGGGACGGGTGAGGGTCAGGCTTTGGGGAAGGGTTAGGGTTAGGGTTCGGGCTAGGGTTAGGGTTAGGGGACGGGGACGGTTTAGGGTCCAGGTGAGGGTACGACCACGCTTTAGGGGGAGCGTACGTGTGAGGGCGCGGGTTAGTGTCAGCGTACGGGTTAGGATTAGGGGACGGGTGAGGGTCAGGCTTCGGGGAAGGGTTAGGGTTAGGGTTCGGGCTAGTGTTAGGGTTAGGGGACGGGGACGGTTTAGGGTCCAGGTGAGGGTACGACAACGCTTTAGGGGGAGCGTACGTGTGAGGGCGCGGGTTAGTGTCAGCGTACGGGTTAGGATTAGGGGACGGGTGAGGGTCAGGCTTCGGGGAAGGGTTAGGGTTAGGGTTCGGACTAGGGTTAGGGTTAGGGGACGGGGACGGTTTAGGGTCCAGGTGAGGGTACGACAACGGTTTAGGGGGAGCGTACGTGTGAGGGCGCGGGTTAGTGTCAGCGTACGGGTTAGGATTAGGGGACGGGTGAGGGGCAGGCTTCGGGGAAGGGTTAGGGTTAGGGTTCGGGCTAGGGTTAGGGTTAGGAGACGGGGACGGTTTAGGGTCCAGGTGAGGGTACGACAACTATTTAGGGTGAGCGTACGTGTGAGGGCGCGGGTTAGTGTCAGCGTACGGGTTAGGATTAGGGGAGGGGTGAGGGTCAGTCTTCGGGGAAGGGTTAGGGTCAGGGTTCGGGCTAGGGTTAGGGTTCGGGGACGGGGACGGTTTAGGGTCCAGGTGAGGGTACGACAACGCTTTAGGGAGAGCGCACGTGTGAGGGCGCGGGTTAGTGTCAGCGTACGGGTTAGGATTAGGGCACTGGTGAGGGGCAGGTTTCGGGGAAGGGTTAGGGTTAGGGTTCGGGCTAGGGTTAGGGTTAGGGGACGGGGACGGTTTAGGGTCCAGGTGAGGGTACGACAACGCTTTAGGGGGAGCGTACGTGTGAGGGCGCGGGATAGTGTCAGCGTACGGGTTCGCATTAGGGGACGGGTGAGGGTCAGGCTTCGGGGAAGGGTTAGGGTTAGGGTTCGGGCTAGGGTTAGGGTTAGGGGACGGGGACGGTTTAGGGTCCAGGTGAGGGTACGACAACGCTTTAGGTGGAGCGTACGTGTGAGGGCGCGGGTTAGTGTCAGCGTACGGGTTAGGATTAGGGGACGGGTGAGGGTCAGGCTTCGGGGAAGGGTTAGGGTTAGTGTTCGGGCTAGGGTTAGGGTTAGGGGACGGGGACGGTTTAGGGTCCAGGTGAGGGTACGACAATGCTTTAGGGGGAGCGTACGTGTGAGGGTGCGGGTTAGTGTCAGCGTACGGGTTAGGATTAGGGGACGGGTGAGGGGCAGGCTTCGGGGAAGGGTTAGGGTTAGGGTTCGGGCTAGGGTTAGGGTTAGGGGACGGGGACGGTTTAGGGTCCAGGTGAGGGTATGACAACGCTTTAGGGGGAGCGTACGTGTGAGGGCGCGGGTTAGTGTCAGCGTACGGGTTAGGATTAGGGAACGGTTGAGGGGCAGGCTTCGGGGAAGGGTTAGGGTTAGGGTTCGGGCTAGGGTTAGGGTTAGGGGATGGGGACGGTTTAGGGTCCAGGTGATGGTACGACAACGCTTTAGGGGGAGCGTACGTGTGAGGGCGCGGGTTAGTGTCAGCGTACGGGTTAGGATTAGGGGACGGGTGAGGGTCAGGCTTCGGGGAAGGGTTAGGGTTAGGGTTCGGGCTAGGGTTAGGGTTAGGGGACGGGGACGGTTTAGGGTCCAGGTGAGGGTACGACAACGCTTTAGGGGGAGCGTACGTGTGAGGGCGCGGGTTAGTGTCAGCGTACCGCTTACGATTAGGGGACGGGTGAGGGTCAGGCTTCGGGGAAGGGTTAGGGTTAGGGTTTGGGCTAGGGTTAGGGTTAGGGGACGGGGACGGTTTAGGGTCCAGGTGAGGGTACGACAACGCTTTAGGGGGAGCGTACGTGTGAGGGCGCGGGTTAGTGTCAGCGTACGGGTTCGCATTAGGGGATGGGTGAGGGTCAGGCTTCGGGGAAGGGTTAGGGTTAGGGTTCGGGCTAGGGTTAGGGTTAGGGGACGGGGACGGTTTAGGGTCCAGGTGAGGGTACGACCACGCTTTAGGGGGAGCGTACGTGTGAGGGCGCGGGTTAGTGTCAGCGTACGGTTTCGGATTAGGGGACGGGTGAGGGTCAGGCTTCGGGGAAGGGTTAGGGTTAGGGTTCGGGCTAGTGTTAGGGTTAGGGGACGGGGACGGTTTAGGGTCCAGGTGAGGGTACGACAACGCTTTAGGGGGAGCGTACGTGTGAGGGCGCGTGTTAGTTTCAGCGTACGGGTTAGGATTAGGGGACGGGTGAGGGTCAGGCTTCGGGGAAGGGTTAGGGTTAGGGTTCGGGCTAGGGTTAGGGTTAGGGGACGCGGACGGTTTAGTGTCCAGGTGACGGTACGACAACGCTTTAGGGGGAGCGTACGTGTGAGGGCGCGGGTTAGTGTCAGCGTACGGGTTAGGATTAGGCGACGGGTGAGGGTCAGGCTTCGGGGAAGGGTTAGGGTTAGGGTTCGGGCTAGGGTTAGGGTTAGGGGACGGGGACGGTTTAGGGTCCAGGTGAGGGTACGACAACGCTTTAGGGGGAGCGTACGTGTGAGGGTGCGGGTTAGTGTCAGCGTACGGGTTCGGATTAGGGGACCGGTGAGGGTCAGGCTTCAGGGAAGGGTTAGGGTTAGGGTTCGGGCTAGGATTAGGGTTAGGGGACGGGGACGGTTTAGGGTCCAGGTGAGGGTACGACCACGCTTTAGGGGGAGCGTACGTGTGAGGGCGCGGGTTAGTGTCAGCGTACGGTTTCGGATTAGGGGACGGGTGAGGGTCAGGCTTCGGGGAAGGGTTAGGGTTAGGGTTCGGGCTAGGGTTAGGGTAAGGGGACGGGGACGGTTTAGGGTCCAGGTGAGGGTACGACAACGCTTTAGGGGGAGCGTACGTGTGAGGGCGCGGGTTAGTGTCACGTACGGGTTAGGATTAGGGGACGTGTGAGGGTCAGGATTCGGGGAATGGTTAGGGTTAGGGTTCGGGCTAGGGTTAGGGATAGGGGACGGGGACGGTTTAGGGTCCAGGTGAGGGTACGACAGCGCTTTAGGGGGAGCGTACGTGTGAGGGCGCGGGTTAGTGTCAGCGTACGGGTTCGCATTAGGGGACGGGTGAGGGTCAGGCTTCGGGGAAGGGTTAGGGTCAGGGTTCGGGCTAGGGTTAGGGTTCGGGGACGGGGACGGTTTAGGGTCCAGGTGAGGGTACGACAACGCTTTAGGGGGAGCGTACGTGTGAGGGCGCGGGTTAGTGTCAGCGTACGGGTTAGGATTAGGGGACTGGTGAGGGGCAGGCTTCGGGGAAGGGTTAGGGTTAGGGTTCGGGCTAGGGTTAGGGTTAGGGGACGGGGACGGTTTAGGGTCCAGGTGAGGGTACGACAACGCTTTAGGGGGAGCGTACGTGTGAGGGCGCGGGTTAGTGTCAGGGTACGGGTTAGGATTAGGGGACGGGTGAGGGTCAGGCTTCGGGGAAGGGTTAGGGTTAGGGTTCGGGCTAGGGTTAGGGTTAGGGGACGCGGACGGTTTAGGGTCCAGGTGACGGTACGACAACGCTTTAGGGGGAGGGTACGTGTGAGGGCGCGGGTTAGTGTCAGAGTACGGTTTAGGATTAGGTGACGGGTGAGGGTCAGGCTTCGGGGAAGGGTTAGGGTTAGGGTTCGGGCTAGGGTTAGGGTTAGGGGACGGGGACGGTTTAGGGTCCAGGTGAGGGTACGACAACGCTTTAGGGGGAGCGTACGTGTGAGGGTGCGGGTTAGTGTCAGCGTACGGGTTCGGATTAGGGGACGGTTGAGGGTCAGGCTTCGGGGAAGGGTTAGGGTTAGGGTTCGGGCTAGGATTAGGGTTAGGGGACGGAGACGGTTTAGGGTCCAGGTGAGGGTACGACAACGCTTTAGGGGGAGCGTACGTGTGAGGGCGCGAGTTAGTGTCAGCGTACGGGTTCGCATTAGGGGACGGGTGAGGGTCAGGCTTCGGGGAAGGGTTAGGGTTAGGGTTCGGGCTAGGGTTAGGGTTAGGGGACGGGGACGGTTTAGGGTCCAGGTGAGGGTACGACAACGCTTTAGGGGGAGCGTACGTGTGAGGGCGCGGGTTAGTGTCAGCGTACGGGTTCGCATTAGGGGACGGGTGAGGGTCAGGCTTCGGGGAAGGGTTAGGGTTAGGGTTCGGGCTAGGGTTAGGGTTAGGGGACGGGGACGGTTTAGGGTCCAGGTGAGGGTACGACAACGCTTTAGGTGGAGCGTACGTGTGAGGGCGCGGGTTAGTGTCAGCGTACGGGTTAGGATTAGGGGACGGGTGAGGGTCAGGCTTCGGGGAAGGGTTAGGGTTAGTGTTCGGGCTAGGGTTAGGGTTAGGGGACGGGGACGGTTTAGGGTCCAGGTGAGGGTACGACAACGCTTTAGGGGGAGCGTACATGTGAGGGTGCGGGTTAGTGTCAGCGTACGGGTTAGGATTAGGGGACGGGTGAGGGGCAGGCTTCGGGGAAGGGTTAGGGTTAGGGTTCGGGCTAGGGTTAGGGTTAGGGGACGGGGACGGTTTAGGGTCCAGGTGAGGGTATGACAACGCTTTAGGGGGAGCGTACGTGTGAGGGCGCGGGTTAGTGTCAGCGTACGGGTTAGGATTAGGGAACGGTTGAGGGGCAGGCTTCGGGGAAGGGTTAGGGTTAGGGTTCGGGCTAGGGTTAGGGTTAGGGGATGGGGACGGTTTAGGGTCCAGGTGATGGTACGACAACGCTTTAGGGGGAGCGTACGTGTGAGGGCGCGGGTTAGTGTCAGCGTACGGGTTAGGATTAGGGGACGGGTGAGGGTCAGGCTTCGGGGAAGGGTTAGGGTTAGGGTTCGGGCTAGGGTTAGGGTTAGGGGACGGGGACGGTTTAGGGTCCAGGTGAGGGTACGACAACGCTTTAGGGGGAGCGTACGTGTGAGGGCGCGGGTTAGTGTCAGCGTACCGCTTACGATTAGGGGACGGGTGAGGGTCAGGCTTCGGGGAAGGGTTAGGGTTAGGGTTCGGGCTAGTGTTAGGGTTAGGGGACGGGGACGGTTTAGGGTCCAGGTGAGGGTACGACAACGCTTTAGGGGGAGCGTACGTGTGAGGGCGCGTGTTAGTGTCAGCGTACGGGTTAGGATTAGGGGACGGGTGAGGGTCAGGCTTCGGGGAAGGGTTAGGGTTAGGGTTCGGGCTAGGGTTAGGGTTAGGGGACGCGGACGGTTTAGTGTCCAGGTGACGGTACGACAACGCTTTAGGGGGAGCGTACGTGTGAGGGCGCGGGTTAGTGTCAGCGTACGGGTTAGGATTAGGCGACGGGTGAGGGTCAGGCTTCGGGGAAGGGTTAGGGTTAGGGTTCGGGCTAGGGTTAGGGTTAGGGGACGGGGACGGTTTAGGGTCCAGGTGAGGGTACGACAACGCTTTAGGGGGAGCGTACGTGTGAGGGTGCGGGTTAGTGTCAGCGTACGGGTTCGGATTAGGGGACCGGTGAGGGTCAGGCTTCAGGGAAGGGTTAGGGTTAGGGTTCGGGCTAGGATTAGGGTTAGGGGACGGGGACGGTTTAGGGTCCAGGTGAGGGTACGACCACGCTTTAGGGGGAGCGTACGTGTGAGGGCGCGGGTTAGTGTCAGCGTACGGTTTCGGATTAGGGGACGGGTGAGGGTCAGGCTTCGGGGAAGGGTTAGGGTTAGGGTTCGGGCTAGGGTTAGGGTAAGGGGACGGGGACGGTTTAGGGTCCAGGTGAGGGTACGACAACGCTTTAGGGGGAGCGTACGTGTGAGGGCGCGGGTTAGTGTCACGTACGGGTTAGGATTAGGGGACGTGTGAGGGTCAGGATTCGGGGAAGGGTTAGGGTTAGGGTTCGGGCTAGGGTTAGGGTTAGGGGACGGGGACGGTTTAGGGTCCAGGTGAGGGTACGACAGCGCTTTAGGGGGAGCGTACGTGTGAGGGCGCGGGTTAGTGTCAGCGTACGGGTTCGCATTAGGGGACGGGTGAGGGTCAGGCTTCGGGGAAGGGTTAGGGTCAGGGTTCGGGCTAGGGTTAGGGTTCGGGGACGGGGACGGTTTAGGGTCCAGGTGAGGGTACGACAACGCTTTAGGGGGAGCGTACGTGTGAGGGCGCGGGTTAGTGTCAGCGTACGGGTTAGGATTAGGGGACTGGTGAGGGGCAGGCTTCGGGGAAGGGTTAGGGTTAGGGTTCGGGCTAGGGTTAGGGTTAGGGGACGGGGACGGTTTAGGGTCCAGGTGAGGGTACGACAACGCTTTAGGGGGAGCGTACGTGTGAGGGCGCGGGTTAGTGTCAGGGTACGGGTTAGGATTAGGGGACGGGTGAGGGTCAGGCTTCGGGGAAGGGTTAGGGTTAGGGTTTGGGCTAGGGTTAGGGTTAGGGGACGGGGACGGTTTAGGGTCCAGGTGAGGGTACGACAACGCTTTAGGGGGAGGGTACGTGTGAGGGCGCGGGTTAGTGTCAGAGTACGGTTTAGGATTAGGTGACGGGTGAGGGTCAGGCTTCGGGGAAGGGTTAGGGTTAGGGTTCGGGCTAGGGTTAGGGTTAGGGGACGGGGACGGTTTAGGGTCCAGGTGAGGGTACGACAACGCTTTAGGGGGAGCGTACGTGTGAGGGCGCGGGTTAGTGTCAGCGTACGGGTTCGCATTAGGGGACGGGTGAGGGTCAGGCTTCGGGGAAGGGTTAGGGTTAGGGTTCGGGCTAGGGTTAGGGTTAGGGGACGGGGACGGTTTAGGGTCCAGGTGAGGGTACAACAACGCTTTAGGGGGAGCGTACGTGTGAGGGCGCGGGTTAGTGTCAGCGTACGGGTTAGGATTAGGGGACGGGTGAGGGTCAGGCTTCGGGGAAGGGTTAGGGTTAGGGTTCGGGCTAGGGTTAGGGTTAGGGGACTTGTACGGTTTAGGGTCCAGGTGAGGGTACGACAACGCTTTAGGGGGAGCGTACGTGTGAGGTCGCGGGTTAGTGTCACGTACGGGTTAGGATTAGGGGACGTGTGAGGGTCAGGATTCGGGGAAGGGTTAGGGTTAGGGTTCGGGCTAGGGTTAGGGTTAGGGGACGGGGACGGTTTAGGGTCCAGGTGAGGGTACGACAGCGCTTTAGGGGGAGCGTACGTGTGAGGGCGCGGGTTAGTGTCAGCGTACGGGTTCGCATTAGGGGACGGGTGAGGGTCAGGCTTCGGGGAAGGGTTAGGGTCAGGGTTCGGGCTAGGGTTAGGGTTCGGGGACGGGGACGGTTTAGGGTCCAGGTGAGGGTACGACAACGCTTTAGGGGGAGCGTACGTGTGAGGGCGCGGGTTAGTGTCAGCGTACGGGTTCGCATTAGGGGACGGGTGAGGGGCAGGCTTCGGGGAAGGGTTAGGGTTAGGGTTCGGGCTAGGGTTAGGGTTAGGGGACGGGGACGGTTTAGGGTCCAGGTGAGGGTACAACAACGCTTTAGGGGGAGCGTACGTGTGAGGGCGCGGGTTAGTGTCAGCGTACGGGTTAGGATTAGGGGACGGGTGAGGGTCAGGCTTCGGGGAAGGGTTAGGGTTAGGGTTCGGGCTAGGGTTAGGGTTAGGGGACGGGTACGGTTTAGGGTCCAGGTGAGGGTACGACAACGCTTTAGGGGGAGCGTACGTGTGAGGTCGCGGGTTAGTGTCAGCGTACGGGTTAGGATTAGGGGACGGGTGAGGGTCAGGCTTCGGGGAAGGGTTAGGGTTAGGGTTCGGGCTAGGGTTAGGGTTAGGGGACGGGGACGGTTTAGGGTCCAGGTGAGGGTACGACAACGCTTTAGGGGGAGCGTACGTGTGAGGGCGCGGGTTAGTGTCAGCGTACGGGTTAGGATTAGGGGACGGGTGAGGGTCAGGCTTCGGGGAAGGGTTAGGGTTAGTGTTCGGGCTAGGGTTAGGGTTAGGGGACGGGGACGGTTTAGGGTCCAGGTGAGGGTACGACAACGCTTTAGGGGGAGCGTACGTGTGAGGGTGCGGGTTAGTGTCAGCGTACGGGTTAGGATTAGGGGACGGGTGAGGGGCACGCTTCGGGGAAGGGTTAGGGTTAGGGTTCGGGCTAGGGTTAGGGTTAGGGGACGGGGACGGTTTAGGGTCCAGGTGAGGGTACGACAACGCTTTAGGGGGAGCGTACGTGTGAGGGCGCGGGTTAGTGTCAGCGTACGGGTTAGGATTAGGGGACGGGTTAGGGTCAGGCTTCGGGGAAGGGTTAGGGTTAGGGTTTGTGCTAGGGTTAGGGTTAGGGGATGGGGACGGTTTAGGGTCCAGGTGATGGTACGACAACGCTTTAGGGGGAGCGTACGTGTGAGGGCGCGGGTTAGTGTCAGCGTACGGGTTAGGATTAGGGGACGGGTGAGGGTCAGGCTTCGGGGATGGGTTAGGGTTAGGGTTCGGGCTAGGGTTAGGGTTAGGGGAAGGGGACGGTTTAGGGTCCAGGTGAGGGTACGACAACGCTTTAGGGGGAGTGTACGTGTGAGGGCGCGGGTTAGTGTCAGCGTACGGGTTAGGATTAGGGGACGGGTGAGGGTCAGGCTTCGGGGAAGGGTTAGGGTTAGGGTTCGGGCTAGGGTTAGGGTTAGGGGACGGGGACGGTTTAGGGTCCAGGTGAGGGTACGACAACGCTTTAGGGGGAGCGTACGTGTGAGGGCGCGGGTTAGTGTCAGTGTACCGCTTACGATTAGGGGACGGGTGAGGGTCAGGCTTCGGGGAAGGGTTAGGGTTAGGGTTTGGGCTAGGGTTAGGGTTAGGGGACGGGGACGGTTTAGGGTCCAGGTGAGGGTACGACAACGCTTTAGGGGGAGCGTACGTGTGAGGGCGCGGGTTAGTGTCAGCGTACGGGTTCGCATTAGGGGACGGGTGAGGGTCAGGCTTTGGGGAAGGGTTAGGGTTAGGGTTCGGGCTAGGGTTAGGGTTAGGGGACGGGGACGGTTTAGGGTCCAGGTGAGGGTACGACCACGCTTTAGGGGGAGCGTACGTGTGAGGGCGCGGGTTAGTGTCAGCGTACGGGTTAGGATTAGGGGACGGGTGAGGGTCAGGCTTCGGGGAAGGGTTAGGGTTAGGGTTCGGGCTAGTGTTAGGGTTAGGGGACGGGGACGGTTTAGGGTCCAGGTGAGGGTACGACAACGCTTTAGGGGGAGCGTACGTGTGAGGGCGCGGGTTAGTGTCAGCGTACGGGTTAGGATTAGGGGACGGGTGAGGGTCAGGCTTCGGGGAAGGGTTAGGGTTAGGGTTCGGGCTAGGGTTAGGGTTAGGGGACGGGGACGGTTTAGGGTCCAGGTGAGGGTACGACAACGGTTTAGGGGGAGCGTACGTGTGAGGGCGCGGGTTAGTGTCAGCGTACGGGTTAGGATTAGGGGACGGGTGAGGGGCAGGCTTCGGGGAAGGGTTAGGGTTAGGGTTCGGGCTAGGGTTAGGGTTAGGAGACGGGGACGGTTTAGGGTCCAGGTGAGGGTACGACAACTATTTAGGGTGAGCGTACGTGTGAGGGCGCGGGTTAGTGTCAGCGTACGGGTTAGGATTAGGGGACGGGTGAGGGTCAGTCTTCGGGGAAGGGTTAGGGTCAGGGTTCGGGCTAGGGTTAGGGTTCGGGGACGGGGACGGTTTAGGGTCCAGGTGAGGGTACGACAACGCTTTAGGGAGAGCGCACGTGTGAGGGCGCGGGTTAGTGTCAGCGTACGGGTTAGGATTAGGGCACTGGTGAGGGGCAGGTTTCGGGGAAGGGTTAGGGTTAGGGTTCGGGCTAGGGTTAGGGTTAGGGGACGGGGACGGTTTAGGGTCCAGGTGAGGGTACGACAACGCTTTAGGGGGAGCGTACGTGTGAGGGCGCGGGATAGTGTCAGCGTACGGGTTCGCATTAGGGGACGGGTGAGGGTCAGGCTTCGGGGAAGGGTTAGGGTTAGGGTTCGGGCTAGGGTTAGGGTTAGGGGACGGGGACGGTTTAGGGTCCAGGTGAGGGTACGACAACGCTTTAGGTGGAGCGTACGTGTGAGGGCGCGGGTTAGTGTCAGCGTACGGGTTAGGATTAGGGGACGGGTGAGGGTCAGGCTTCGGGGAAGGGTTAGGGTTAGTGTTCGGGCTAGGGTTAGGGTTAGGGGACGGGGACGGTTTAGGGTCCAGGTGAGGGTACGACAACGCTTTAGGGGGAGCGTACGTGTGAGGGTGCGGGTTAGTGTCAGCGTACGGGTTAGGATTAGGGGACGGGTGAGGGGCAGGCTTCGGGGAAGGGTTAGGGTTAGGGTTCGGGCTAGGGTTAGGGTTAGGGGACGGGGACGGTTTAGGGTCCAGGTGAGGGTATGACAACGCTTTAGGGGGAGCGTATGTGTGAGGGCGCGGGTTAGTGTCAGCGTACGGGTTAGGATTAGGGAACGGTTGAGGGGCAGGCTTCGGGGAAGGGTTAGGGTTAGGGTTCGGGCTAGGGTTAGGGTTAGGGGATGGGGACGGTTTAGGGTCCAGGTGATGGTACGACAACGCTTTAGGGGGAGCGTACGTGTGAGGGTGCGGGTTAGTGTCAGCGTACGGGTTAGGATTAGGGGACGGGTGAGGGTCAGGCTTCGGGGAAGGGTTAGGGTTAGGGTTCGGGCTAGGGTTAGGGTTAGGGGACGGGGACGGTTTAGGGTCCAGGTGAGGGTACGACAACGCTTTAGGGGGAGCGTACGTGTGAGGGCGCGGGTTAGTTTCAGCGTACCGCTTACGATTAGGGGACGAGTGAGGGTCAGGCTTCGGGGAAGGGTTAGTGTTAGGGTTTGGGCTAGGGTTAGGGTTAGGGGACGGGGACGGTTTAGGGTCCAGGTGAGGGTACGACAACGCTTTAGGGGGAGCGTACGTGTGAGGGCGCGGGTTAGTGTCAGCGTACGGGTTCGCATTAGGGGACGGGTGAGTGTCAGGCTTCGGGGAAGGGTTAGGGTTAGGGTTCGGGCTAGGGTTAGGGTTAGGGGACGGGGACGGTTTAGGGTCCAGGTGAGGGTACGACCACGCTTTAGGGGGAGCGTACGTGTGAGGGCGCGGGTTAGTGTCAGCGTACGGTTTCGGATTAGGGGACGGGTGAGGGTCAGGCTTCGGGGAAGGGTTAGGGTTAGGGTTCGGGCTAGGGTTAGGGTTAGGGGACGGGGACGGTTTAGGGTCCAGGTGAGGGTACGACGACGCTTTAGGGGGAGCGTACGTGTGAGGGCGCGGGTTAGTGTCAGCGTACGGGTTCGCATTAGGGGACGGGTGAGGGTCAGGCTTCGGGGAAGGGTTAGGGTTAGGGTTCGGGCTAGGGTTAGGGTTAGGGGACGGGGACGGTTTAGGGTCCAGGTGAGGGTACAACAACGCTTTAGGGGGAGCGTACGTGTGAGGGCGCGGGTTAGTGTCAGCGTACGGGTTAGGATTAGGGGACGGGTGAGGGTCAGGCTTCGGGGACGGGTTAGGGTTAGGGTTCGGGCTAGGGTTAGGGTTAGGGGACGGGTACGGTTTAGGGTCCAGGTGAGGGTACGACAACGCTTTAGGGGGAGCGTACGTGTGAGGTCGCGGGTTAGTGTCAGCGTACGGGTTAGGATTAGGGGACGGGTGAGGGTCAGGCTTCGGGGAAGGGTTAGGGTTAGGGTTCGGGCTAGGGTTAGGGTTAGGGGACGGGGACGGTTTAGGGTCCAGGTGAGGGTACGACAACGCTTTAGGGGGAGCGTACGTGTGAGGGTGCGGGTTAGTGTCAGCGTACGGGTTCGGATTAGGGGACGGTTGAGGGTCAGGCTTCGGGGAAGGGTTAGGGTTAGGGTTCTGGCTAGGATTAGGGTTAGGGGACGGAGACGGTTTAGGGTCCAGGTGAGGGTACGACAACGCTTTAGGGGGAGCGTACGTGTGAGGGCGCGAGTTAGTGTCAGCGTACGGGTTCGCATTAGGGGACGGGTGAGGGTCAGGCTTCGGGGAAGGGTTAGGGTTAGGGTTCGGGCTAGGGTTAGGGTTAGGGGACGGGGACGGTTTAGGGTCCAGGTGAGGGTACGACAACGCTTTAGGGGGAGCGTACGTGTGAGGGCGCGGGTTAGTGTCAGCGTACGGGTTCGCATTAGGGGACGGGTGAGGGTCAGGCTTCGGGGAAGGGTTAGGGTTAGGGTTCGAATTGGGTTAGGGTTAGGGGACGGGGACGGTTTAGGGTCCAGGTGAGGGTACGACAACGCTTTAGGGGGAGCGTACGTGTGAGGGCGCGGGTTAGTGTCAGCGTACCGCTTACGATTAGGGGACGGGTGAGGGTCAGGCTTCGGGGAAGGGTTAGGGTTAGGGTTTGGGCTAGGGTTAGGGTTAGGGGACGGGGACGGTTTAGGGTCCAGGTGAGGGTACGACAACGCTTTAGGGGGAGCGTACATGTGAGGGCGCGGGTTAGTGTCAGCGTACGGTTTCGCATTAGGGGACGGGTGAGGGTCAGGCTTCGGGGAAGGGTTAGGGTTAGGGTTCGGGCTAGGGTTAGGGTTAGGGGACGGGGACGGTTTAGGGTCCAGGTGAGGGTACGACAACGCTTTAGGGGGAGCGTACGTGTGAGGGCGCGGGTTAGTGTCAGCGTACGGGTTAGGATTAGGGGACGGGTGAGGGTCAGGCTTCGGGGAAGGGTTAGGGTTAGGGTTCGGGCTAGTGTTAGGGTTAGGGGACGGGGACGGTTTAGGGTCCAGGTGAGGGTACGACAACGCTTTAGGGGGAGCGTACGTGTGAGGGCGCGGGTTAGTGTCAGCGTACGGGTTAGGATTAGGGGACGGGTGAGGGTCAGGCTTCGGGGAAGGGTTAGGGTTAGGGTTCGGGCTAGGGTTAGGGTTAGGGGACGGGGACGGTTTAGGGTCCAGGTGAGGGTACGACAACGCTTTAGGGGGAGCGTACGTGTGAGGGCGCGGGTTAGTGTCAGCGTACGGGTTAGGATTAGGGGACGGGTGAGGGGCAGGCTTCGGGGAAGGGTTAGGGTTAGGGTTCGGGCTAGGGTTAGGGTTAGGGGACGGGGACGGTTTAGGGTCCAGGTGAGGGTACGACAACGCTTTAGGGGGAGCGTACGTGTGAGGGCGCGGGTTAGTGTCAGGGTACGGGTTAGGATTAGGGGACGGGTGAGGGTCAGGCTTCGGGGAAAGGTTAGGGTTAGGGTTCGGGCTAGGGTTAGGGTTAGGGGACGCGGACGGTTTAGGGTCCAGGTGACGGTACGACAACGCTTTAGGGGGAGGGTACGTGTGAGGGCGCGGGTTAGTGTCAGAGTACGGTTTAGGATTAGGGGACGGGTGAGGGTCAGGCTTCGGGGAAGGGTTAGGGTTAGGGTTCGGGCTAGGGTTAGGGTTAGGGGACGGGGACGGTTTAGGGACAAGGTGAGGGTACGACAACGCTTTAGGGGGAGCGCACGTGTGAGGGCGCGGGTTAGTGTCAGCGTACGAGTTAGGATTAGGGCACTGGTGAGGGGCAGGTTTCGGGGAAGGGTTAGGGTTAGGGTTCGGGCTAGGGTTAGGGTTAGGGGACGGGGTTGGTTTAGGGTCCAGGTGAGGGTACGACAATGCTTTAGGGGGAGCGTACGTGTGAGGGCGCGGGTTAGTGTCAGCGTACGGGTTAGGATTAGGGGACGGGTGAGGGTCAGGCTTCGGGGAAGGGTTAGGGTTAGGGTTCGGGCTACGGTTAGGGTTAGGGGACGGGGACGGTTTAGGGTCCAGGTGAGTGTACGACAACGCTTTAGGGGGAGCGTACGTGTGAGGGCGCGGGTTAGTGTCAGCGTACGGGTTAGGATTAGGGGACTGGTGAGGGGCAGGCTTCGGGGAAGGGTTAGGGTTAGGGTTCGGGCTAGGGTTAGGGTTAGGGGACGGGGACGGTTTAGGGTCCAGGTGAGGGTACGACAACGCTTTAGGGGGAGCGTACGTGTGAGGGCGCGGGTTAGTGTCAGGGTACGGGTTAGGATTAGGGGACGGGTGAGGGTCAGGCTTCGGGGAAGGGTTAGGGTTAGGGTTCGGGCTAGGGTTAGGGTTAGGGGACGCGGACGGTTTAGGGTCCAGGTGACGGTACGACAACGCTTTAGGGGGAGGGTACGTGTGAGGGCGCGGGTTAGTGTCAGAGTACGGTTTAGGATTAGGGGACGGGTGAGGGTCAGGCTTCGGGGAAGGGTTAGGGTTAGGGTTCGGGCTAGGGTTAGGGTTAGGGGACGGGGACGGTTTAGGGTCCAGGTGAGGGTACGACAACGCTTTAGGGGGAGCGTACGTGTGAGGGTGCGGGTTAGTGTCAGCGTACGGGTTCGGATTAGGGGACGGTTGAGGGTCAGGCTTCGGGGAAGGGTTAGGGTTAGGGTTCTGGCTAGGATTAGGGTTAGGGGACGGAGACGGTTTAGGGTCCAGGTGAGGGTACGACAACGCTTTAGGGGGAGCGTACGTGTGAGGGCGCGAGTTAGTGTCAGCGTACGGGTTCGCATTAGGGGACGGGTGAGGGTCAGGCTTCGGGGAAGGGTTAGGGTTAGGGTTCGGGCTAGGGTTAGGGTTAGGGGACGGGGACGGTTTAGGGTCCAGGTGAGGGTACGACAACGCTTTAGGGGGAGCGTACGTGTGAGGGCGCGGGTTAGTGTCAGCGTACGGGTTCGCATTAGGGGACGGGTGAGGGTCAGGCTTCGGGGAAGGGTTAGGGTTAGGGTTCGGGCTAGGGTTAGGGTTAGGGGACGGGGACGGTTTAGGGTCCAGGTGAGGGTACGACAACGCTTTAGGGGGAGCGTACGTGTGAGGGCGCGGGTTAGTGTCAGCGTACCGCTTACGATTAGGGGACGGGTGAGGGTCAGGCTTCGGGGAAGGGTTAGGGTTAGGGTTTGGGCTAGGGTTAGGGTTAGGGGACGGGGACGGTTTAGGGTCCAGGTGAGGGTACGACAACGCTTTAGGGGGAGCGTACATGTGAGGGCGCGGGTTAGTGTCAGCGTACGGGTTCGCATTAGGGGACGGGTGAGGGTCAGGCTTCGGGGAAGGGTTAGGGTTAGGGTTCGGGCTAGGGTTAGGGTTAGGGGACGGGGACGGTTTAGGGTCCAGGTGAGGGTACGACAACGCTTTAGGGGGAGCGTACGTGTGAGGGCGCGGGTTAGTGTCAGCGTACGGGTTAGGATTAGGGGACGGGTGAGGGTCAGGCTTCGGGGAAGGGTTAGGGTTAGGGTTCGGGCTAGTGTTAGGGTTAGGGGACGGGGACGGTTTAGGGTCCAGGTGAGGGTACGACAACGCTTTAGGGGGAGCGTACGTGTGAGGGCGCGGGTTAGTGTCAGCGTACGGGTTAGGATTAGGGGACGGGTGAGGGTCAGGCTTCGGGGAAGGGTTAGGGTTAGGGTTCGGGCTAGGGTTAGGGTTAGGGGACGGGGACGGTTTAGGGTCCAGGTGAGGGTACGACAACGCTTTAGGGGGAGCGTACGTGTGAGGGCGCGGGTTAGTGTCAGCGTACGGGTTAGGATTAGGGGACGGGTGAGGGGCAGGCTTCGGGGAAGGGTTAGGGTTAGGGTTCGGGCTAGGGTTAGGGTTAGGAGACGGGGACGGTTTAGGGTCCAGGTGAGGGTACGACAACTATTTAGGGGGAGCGTACGTGTGAGGGCGCGGGTTAGTGTCAGCGTACGGGTTAGGATTAGGGGACGGGTGAGGGTCAGTCTTCGGGGAAGGGTTAGGGTCAGGGTTCGGGCTAGGGTTAGGGTTCGGGGACGGGGACGGTTTAGGGTCCAGGTGAGGGTACGACAACGCTTTAGGGGGAGCGCACGTGTGAGGGCGCGGGTTAGTGTCAGCGTACGAGTTAGGATTAGGGCACTGGTGAGGGGCAGGTTTCGGGGAAGGGTTAGGGTTAGGGTTCGGGCTAGGGTTAGGGTTAGGGGACGGGGTCGGTTTAGGGTCCAGGTGAGGGTACGACAATGCTTTAGGGGGAGCGTACGTGTGAGAGCGCGGGTTAGTGTCAGCGTACGGGTTAGGATTAGGGGACGGGTGAGTGTCAGGCTTCGGGGAAGGGTTAGGGTTAGGGTTCGGGCTACGGTTAGGGTTAGGGGACGGGGACGGTTTAGGGTCCAGGTGAGTGTACGACAACGCTTTAGGGGGAGCGTACGTGTGAGGGCGCGGGTTAGTGTCAGCGTACGGGTTAGGATTAGGGGACTGGTGAGGGGCAGGCTTCGGGGAAGGGTTAGGGTTAGGGTTCGGGCTAGGGTTAGGGTTAGGGGACGGGGACGGTTTAGGGTCCAGGTGAGGGTACGACAACGCTTTAGGGGGAGCGTACGTGTGAGGGCGCGGGTTAGTGTCAGGGTACGGGTTAGGATTAGGGGACGGGTGAGGGTCAGGCTTCGGGGAAGGGTTAGGGTTAGGGTTCGGGCTAGGGTTAGGGTTAGGGGACGCGGATGGTTTAGGGTCCAGGTGACGGTACGACAACGCTTTAGGGGGAGGGTACGTGTGAGGGCGCGGGTTAGTGTCAGAGTACGGTTTAGGATTAGGGGACGGGTGAGGGTCAGGCTTCGGGGAAGGGTTAGGGTTAGGGTTCGGGCTAGGGTTAGGGTTAGGGGACGGGGACGGTTTAGGGTCCAGGTGAGGGTACGACAACGCTTTAGGGGGAGCGTACGTGTGAGGGTGCGGGTTAGTGTCAGCGTACGGGTTCGGATTAGGGGACGGTTGAGGGTCAGGCTTCGGGGAAGGGTTAGGGTTAGGGTTCTGGCTAGGATTAGGGTTAGGGGACGGAGACGGTTTAGGGTCCAGGTGAGGGTACGACAACGCTTTAGGGGGAGCGTACGTGTGAGGGCGCGAGTTAGTGTCAGCGTACGGGTTCGCATTAGGGGACGGGTGAGGGTCAGGCTTCGGGGAAGGGTTAGGGTTAGGGTTTGGGCTAGGGTTAGGGTTAGGGGACGGGGACGGTTTAGGGTCCAGGTGAGGGTACGACAACGCTTTAGGGGGAGCGTACGTGTGAGGGCGCGGGTTAGTGTCAGCGTACGGGTTCGCATTAGGGGACGGGTGAGGGTCAGGCTTCGGGGAAGGGTTAGGGTTAGGGTTCGGGCTAGGGTTAGGGTTAGGGGACGGGGACGGTTTAGGGTCCAGGTGAGGGTACGACAACGCTTTAGGGGGAGCGTACGTGTGAGGGCGCGGGTTAGTGTCAGCGTACCGCTTACGATTAGGGGACGGGTGAGGGTCAGGCTTCGGGGAAGGGTTAGGGTTAGGGTTTGGGCTAGGGTTAGGGTTAGGGGACGGGGACGGTTTAGGGTCCAGGTGAGGGTACGACAACGCTTTAGGGGGAGCGTACATGTGAGGGCGCGGGTTAGTGTCAGCGTACGGGTTCGCATTAGGGGACGGGTGAGGGTCAGGCTTCGGGGAAGGGTTAGGGTTAGGGTTCGGGCTAGGGTTAGGGTTAGGGGACGGGGACGGTTTAGGGTCCAGGTGAGGGTACGACAACGCTTTAGGGGGAGCGTACGTGTGAGGGCGCGGGTTAGTGTCAGCGTACGGGTTAGGATTAGGGGACGGGTGAGGGTCAGGCTTCGGGGAAGGGTTAGGGTTAGGGTTCGGGCTAGTGTTAGGTTTAGGGGACGGGGAAGGTTTAGGGTCCAGGTGAGGGTACGACAACGCTTTAGGGGGAGCGTACGTGTGAGGGCGCGGGTTAGTGTCAGCGTACGGGTTAGGATTAGGGGACGGGTGAGGGTCAGGCTTCGGGGAAGGGTTAGGGTTAGGGTTCGGGCTAGGGTTAGGGTTAGGGGACGGGGACGGTTTAGGGTCCAGGTGAGGGTACGACAACGCTTTAGGGGGAGCGTACGTGTGAGGGCGCGGGTTAGTGTCAGCGTACGGGTTAGGATTAGGGGACGGGTGAGGGGCAGGCTTCGGGGAAGGGTTAGGGTTAGGGTTCGGGCTAGGGTTAGGGTTAGGAGACGGGGACGGTTTAGGGTCCAGGTGAGGGTACGACAACTATTTAGGGGGAGCGTACGTGTGAGGGCGCGGGTTAGTGTCAGCGTACGGGTTAGGATTAGCGGACGGGTGAGGGTCAGTCTTCGGGGAAGGGTTAGGGTCAGGGTTCGGGCTAGGGTTAGGGTTCGGGGACGGGGACGGTTTAGGGTCCAGGTGAGGGTACGACAACGCTTTAGGGGGAGCGCACGTGTGAGGGCGCGGGTTAGTGTCAGCGTACGAGTTAGGATTAGGGCACTGGTGAGGGGCAGGTTTCGGGGAAGGGTTAGGGTTAGGGTTCGGGCTAGGGTTAGGGTTAGGGGACGCGGACGGTTTAGGGTCCAGGTGACGGTACGACAACGCTTTAGGGGGAGGGTACGTGTGAGGGCGCGGGTTAGTGTCAGAGTACGGTTTAGGATTAGGGGACGGGTGAGGGTCAGGCTTCGGGGAAGGGTTAGGGTTAGGGTTCGGGCTAGGGTTAGGGTTAGGGGACGGGGACGGTTTAGGGTCCAGGTGAGGGTACGACAACGCTTTAGGGGGAGCGTACGTGTGAGGGTGCGGGTTAGTGTCAGCGTACGGGTTCGGATTAGGGGACGGTTGAGGGTCAGGCTTCGGGGAAGGGTTAGGGTTAGGGTTCTGGCTAGGATTAGGGTTAGGGGACGGAGACGGTTTAGGGTCCAGGTGAGGGTACGACAACGCTTTAGGGGGAGCGTACGTGTGAGGGCGCGAGTTAGTGTCAGCGTACGGGTTCGCATTAGGGGACGGGTGAGGGTCAGGCTTCGGGGAAGGGTTAGGGTTAGGGTTCGGGCTAGGGTTAGGGTTAGGGGACGGGGACGGTTTAGGGTCCAGGTGAGGGTACGACAACGCTTTAGGGGGAGCGTACGTGTGAGGGCGCGGGTTAGTGTCAGCGTACGGGTTCGCATTAGGGGACGGGTGAGGGTCAGGCTTCGGGGAAGGTTTAGGGTTAGGGTTCGGGCTAGGGTTAGGGTTAGGGGACGGGGACGGTTTAGGGTCCAGGTGAGGGTACGACAACGCTTTAGGGGGAGCGTACGTGTGAGGGCGCGGGTTAGTGTCAGCGTACCGCTTACGATTAGGGGACGGGTGAGGGTCAGGCTTCGGGGAAGGGTTAGGGTTAGGGTTTGGGCTAGGGTTAGGGTTAGGGGACGGGGACGGTTTAGGGTCCAGGTGAGGGTACGACAACGCTTTAGGGGGAGCGTACATGTGAGGGCGCGGGTTAGTGTCAGCGTACGGGTTCGCATTAGGGGACGGGTGAGGGTCAGGCTTCGGGGAAGGGTTAGGGTTAGGGTTCGGGCTAGGGTTAGGGTTAGGGGACGGGGACGGTTTAGGGTCCAGGTGAGGGTACGACAACGCTTTAGGGGGAGCGTACGTGTGAGGGCGCGGGTTAGTGTCAGCGTACGGGTTAGGATTAGGGGACGGGTGAGGGTCAGGCTTCGGGGAAGGGTTAGGGTTAGGGTTCGGGCTAGTGTTAGGGTTAGGGGACGGGGACGGTTTAGGGTCCAGGTGAGGGTACGACAACGCTTTAGGGGGAGCGTACGTGTGAGGGCGCGGGTTAGTGTCAGCGTACGGGTTAGGATTAGGGGACGGGTGAGGGTCAGGCTTCGGGGAAGGGTTAGGGTTAGGGTTCGGGCTAGGGTTAGGGTTAGGGGACGGGGACGGTTTAGGGTCCAGGTGAGGGTACGACAACGCTTTAGGGGGAGCGTACGTGTGAGGGCGCGGGTTAGTGTCAGCGTACGGGTTAGGATTAGGGGACGGGTGAGGGGCAGGCTTCGGGGAAGGGTTAGGGTTAGGGTTCGGGCTAGGGTTAGGGTTAGGAGACGGGGACGGTTTAGGGTCCAGGTGAGGGTACGACAACTATTTAGGGGGAGCGTACGTGTGAGGGCGCGGGTTAGTGTCAGCGTACGGGTTAGGATTAGGGGACGGGTGAGGGTCAGTCTTCGGGGAAGGGTTAGGGTCAGGGTTCGGGCTAGGGTTAGGGTTCGGGGACGGGGACGGTTTAGGGTCCAGGTGAGGGTACGACAACGCTTTAGGGGGAGCGTACGTGTGAGGGCGCGGGTTAGTGTCAGCGTACGGGTTAGGATTAGGGGACTGGTGAGGGGCAGGCTTCGGGGAAGGGTTAGGGTTAGGGTTCGGGCTAGGGTTAGGGTTAGGGGACGGGGACGGTTTAGGGTCCAGGTGAGGGTACGACAACGCTTTAGGGGGAGCGTACGTGTGAGGACGCGGGTTAGTGTCAGGGTACGGGTTAGGATTAGGGGACGGGTGAGGGTCAGGCTTCGGGGAAGGGTTAGGGTTAGGGTTCGGGCTAGGGTTAGGGTTAGGGGACGCGGACGGTTTAGGGTCCAGGTGACGGTACGACAACGCTTTAGGGGGAGGGTACGTGTGAGGGCGCGGGTTAGTGTCAGAGTACGGTTTAGGATTAGGGGACGGGTGAGGGTCAGGCTTCGGGGAAGGGTTAGGTTTAGGGTTCGGGCTAGGGTTAGGGTTAGGGGACGGGGACGGTTTAGGGTCCAGGTGAGGGTACGACAACGCTTTAGGGGGAGCGTACGTGTGAGGGTGCGGGTTAGTGTCAGCGTACGGGTTCGGATTAGGGGACGGTTGAGGGTCAGGCTTCGGGGAAGGG
Source organism: Grampus griseus (assembly GCF_964374135.1). Classification (NCBI taxonomy): domain Eukaryota; kingdom Metazoa; phylum Chordata; class Mammalia; order Artiodactyla; family Delphinidae; genus Grampus; species Grampus griseus. Next base: position 257,150 of record NW_028133386.1, read on the forward strand.
TTAGGGTTAGGGTTCTGGCTAGGATTAGGGTTAGGGGACGGAGACGGTTTAGGGTCCAGGTGAGGGTACGACAACGCTTTAGGGGGAGCGTACGTGTGAGGGCGCGAGTTAGTGTCAGCGTACGGGTTCGCATTAGGGGACGGGTGAGGGTCAGGCTTCGGGGAAGGGTTAGGGTTAGGGTTCGGGCTAGGGTTAGGGTTAGGGGACGGGGACGGTTTAGGGTCCAGGTGAGGGTACGACAACGCTTTAGGGGGAGCGTACGTGTGAGGGCGCGGGTTAGTGTCAGCGTACGGGTTCGCATTAGGGGACGGGTGAGGGTCAGGCTTCGGGGAAGGGTTAGGGTTAGGGTTCGGGCTAGGGTTAGGGTTAGGGGACGGGGACGGTTTAGGGTCCAGGTGAGGGTACGACAACGCTTTAGGGGGAGCGTACGTGTGAGGGCGCGGGTTAGTGTCAGCGTACCGCTTACGATTAGGGGACGGGTGAGGGTCAGGCTTCGGGGAAGGGTTAGGGTTAGGGTTTGGGCTAGGGTTAGGGTTAGGGGACGGGGACGGTTTAGGGTCCAGGTGAGGGTACGACAACGCTTTAGGGGGAGCGTACATGTGAGGGCGCGGGTTAGTGTCAGCGTACGGGTTCGCATTAGGGGACGGGTGAGGGTCAGGCTTCGGGGAAGGGTTAGGGTTAGGGTTCGGGCTAGGGTTAGGGTTAGGGGACGGGGACGGTTTAGGGTCCAGGTGAGGGTACGACAACGCTTTAGGGGGAGCGTACGTGTGAGGGCGCGGGTTAGTGTCAGCGTACGGGTTAGGATTAGGGGACAGGTGAGGGTCAGGCTTCGGGGAAGGGTTAGGGTTAGGGTTCGGGCTAGTGTTAGGGTTAGGGGACGGGGACGGTTTAGGGTCCAGGTGACGGTACGACAACGCTTTAGGGGGAGGGTACGTGTGAGGGCGCGGGTTAGTGTCAGAGTACGGTTTAGGATTAGGGGACGGGTGAGGGTCAGGCTTCGGGGAAGGGTTAGGGTTAGGGTTCGGGCTAGGGTTAGGGTTAGGGGACGGGGACGGTTTAGGGTCCAGGTGAGGGTACGACAACGCTTTAGGGGGAGCGTACGTGTGAGGGTGCGGGTTAGTGTCAGCGTACGGGTTCGGATTAGGGGACGGTTGAGGGTCAGGCTTCGGGGAAGGGTTAGGGTTAGGGTTCTGGCTAGGATTAGGGTTAGGGGACGGAGACGGTTTAGGGTCCAGGTGAGGGTACGACAACGCTTTAGGGGGAGCGTACGTGTGAGGGCGCGAGTTAGTGTCAGCGTACGGGTTCGCATTAGGGGACGGGTGAGGGTCAGGCTTCGGGGAAGGGTTAGGGTTAGGGTTCGGGCTAGTGTTAGGGTTAGGGGACGGGGACGGTTTAGGGTCCAGGTGAGGGTACGACAACGCTTTAGGGGGAGCGTACGTGTGAGGGCGCGGGTTAGTGTCAGCGTACGGGTTAGGATTAGGGGACGGGTGAGGGTCAGGCTTCGGGGAAGGGTTAGGGTTAGGGTTCGGGCTAGGGTTAGGGTTAGGGGACGGGGACGGTTTAGGGTCCAGGTGAGGGTACGACAACGCTTTAGGGGGAGCGTACGTGTGAGGGCGCGGGTTAGTGTCAGCGTACGGGTTAGGATTAGGGGACGGGTGAGGGGCAGGCTTCGGGGAAGGGTTAGGGTTAGGGTTCGGGCTAGGGTTAGGGTTAGGAGACGGGGACGGTTTAGGGTCCAGGTGAGGGTACGACAACTATTTAGGGGGAGCGTACGTGTGAGGGCGCGGGTTAGTGTCAGCGTACGGGTTAGGATTAGGGGACGGGTGAGGGTCAGTCTTCGGGGAAGGGTTAGGGTCAGGGTTCGGGCTAGGGTTAGGGTTCGGGGACGGGGACGGTTTAGGGTCCAGGTGAGGGTACGACAACGCTTTAGGGGGAGCGCACGTGTGAGGGCGCGGGTTAGTGTCAGCGTACGAGTTAGGATTAGGGCACTGGTGAGGGGCAGGTTTCGGGGAAGGGTTAGGGTTAGGGTTCGGGCTAGGGTTAGGGTTAGGGGACGGGGTCGGTTTAGGGTCCAGGTTAGGGTACGACAATGCTTTAGGGGGAGCGTACGTGTGAGGGCGCGGGTTAGTGTCAGCGTACGGGTTAGGATTAGGGGACGGGTGAGGGTCAGGCTTCGGGGAAGGGTTAGGGTTAGGGTTCGGGCTACGGTTAGGGTTAGGGGACGGGGACGGTTTAGGGTCCAGGTGAGTGTACGACAACGCTTTAGGGGGAGCGTACGTGTGAGGGCGCGGGTTAGTGTCAGCGTACGGGTTAGGATTAGGGGACTGGTGAGGGGCAGGCTTCGGGGAAGGGTTAGGGTTAGGGTTCGGGCTAGGGTTAGGGTTAGGGGACGGGGACGGTTTAGGGTCCAGGTGAGGGTACGACAACGCTTTAGGGGGAGCGTACGTGTGAGGGCGCGGGTTAGTGTCAGGGTACGGGTTAGGATTAGGGGACGGGTGAGGGTCAGGCTTCGGGGAAGGGTTAGGGTTAGGGTTCGGGCTAGGGTTAGGGTTAGGGGACGCGGACGGTTTAGGGTCCAGGTGACGGTACGACAACGCTTTAGGGGGAGGGTACGTGTGAGGGCGCGGGTTAGTGTCAGAGTACGGTTTAGGATTAGGGGACGGGTGAGGGTCAGGCTTCGGGGAAGGGTTAGGGTTAGGGTTCGGGCTAGGGTTAGGGTTAGGGGACGGGGACGGTTTAGGGTCCAGGTGAGGGTACGACAACGCTTTAGGGGGAGCGTACGTGTGAGGGTGCGGGTTAGTGTCAGCGTACGGGTTCGGATTAGGGGACGGTTGAGGGTCAGGCTTCGGGGAAGGGTTAGGGTTAGGGTTCTGGCTAGGATTAGGGTTAGGGGACGGAGACGGTTTAGGGTCCAGGTGAGGGTACGACAACGCTTTAGGGGGAGCGTACGTGTGAGGGCGCGAGTTAGTGTCAGCGTACGGGTTCGCATTAGGGGACGGGTGAGGGTCAGGCTTCGGGGAAGGGTTAGGGTTAGGGTTCGGGCTAGGGTTAGGGTTAGGGGACGGGGACGGTTTAGGGTCCAGGTGAGGGTACGACAACGCTTTAGGGGGAGCGTACGTGTGAGGGCGCGGGTTAGTGTCAGCGTACGGGTTCGCATTAGGGGACGGGTGAGGGTCAGGCTTCGGGGAAGGGTTAGGGTTAGGGTTCGGGCTAGGGTTAGGGTTAGGGGACGGGGACGGTTTAGGGTCCAGGTGAGGGTACAACAACGCTTTAGGGGGAGCGTACGTGTGAGGGCGCGGGTTAGTGTCAGCGTACGGGTTAGGATTAGGGGACGGGTGAGGGTCAGGCTTCGGGGAAGGGTTAGGGTTAGGGTTCGGGCTAGGGTTAGGGTTAGGGGACGGGTACGGTTTAGGGTCCAGGTGAGGGTACGACAACGCTTTAGGGGGAGCGTACGTGTGAGGTCGCGGGTTAGTGTCAGCGTACGGGTTAGGATTAGGGGACGGGTGAGGGTCAGGCTTCGGGGAAGGGTTAGGGTTAGGGTTCGGGCTAGGGTTAGGGTTAGGGGACGGGGACGGTTTAGGGTCCAGGTGAGGGTACGACAACGCTTTAGGGGGAGCGTACGTGTGAGGGTGCGGGTTAGTGTCAGCGTACGGGTTAGGATTAGGGGACGGGTGAGGGGCACGCTTCGGGGAAGGGTTAGGGTTAGGGTTCGGGCTAGGGTTAGGGTTAGGGGACGGGGACGGTTTAGGGTCCAGGTGAGGGTACGACAACGCTTTAGGGGGAGCGTACGTGTGAGGGCGCGGGTTAGTGTCAGCGTACGGGTTAGGATTAGGGGACGGGTTAGGGTCAGGCTTCGGGGAAGGGTTAGGGTTAGGGTTTGTGCTAGGGTTAGGGTTAGGGGATGGGGACGGTTTAGGGTCCAGGTGATGGTACGACAACGCTTTAGGGGGAGCGTACGTGTGAGGGCGCGGGTTAGTGTCAGCGTACGGGTTAGGATTAGGGGACGGGTGAGGGTCAGGCTTCGGGGAAGGGTTAGGGTTAGGGTTCGGGCTAGGGTTAGGGTTAGGGGAAGGGGACGGTTTAGGGTCCAGGTGAGGGTACGACAACGCTTTAGGGGGAGTGTACGTGTGAGGGCGCGGGTTAGTGTCAGCGTACGGGTTAGGATTAGGGGACGGGTGAGGGTCAGGCTTCGGGGAAGGGTTAGGGTTAGGGTTCGGGCTAGGGTTAGGGTTAGGGGACGGGGACGGTTTAGGGTCCAGGTGAGGGTACGACAACGCTTTAGGGGGAGCGTACGTGTGAGGGCGCGGGTTAGTGTCAGCGTACCGCTTACGATTAGGGGACGGGTGAGGGTCAGGCTTCGGGGAAGGGTTAGGGTTAGTGTTTGGGCTAGGGTTAGGGTTAGGGGACGGGGACGGTTTAGGGTCCAGGTGAGGGTACGACAACGCTTTAGGGGGAGCGTACGTGTGAGGGCGCGGGTTAGTGTCAGCGTACGGGTTCGCATTAGGGGACGGGTGAGGGTCAGGCTTCGGGGAAGGGTTAGGGTTAGGGTTCGGGCTAGGGTTAGGGTTAGGGGACGGGGACGGTTTAGGGTCCAGGTGAGGGTACGACAACGCTTTAGGGGGAGCGTACGTGTGAGGGCGCGGGTTAGTGTCAGCGTACGGGTTAGGATTAGGGGACGGGTGAGGGTCAGGCTTCGGGGAAGGGTTAGGGTTAGTGTTCGGGCTAGGGTTAGGGTTAGGGGACGGGGACGGTTTAGGGTCCAGGTGAGGGTACGACAACGCTTTAGGGGGAGCGTACGTGTGAGGGCGCGGGTTAGTGTCAGCGTACGGGTTCGCATTAGGGGACGGGTGAGGGTCAGGCTTCGGGGAAGGGTTAGGGTTAGGGTTCGGGCTAGGGTTAGGGTTAGGGGACGGGGACGGTTTAGGGTCCAGGTGAGGGTACGACAACGCTTTAGGGGGAGCGTACGTGTGAGGGCGCGGGTTAGTGTCACGTACGGGTTAGGATTAGGGGACGGGTGAGGGTCAGGATTCGGGGAAGGGTTAGGGTTAGGGTTCGGGCTAGGGTTAGGGTTAGGGGACGGGGACGGTTTAGGGTCCAGGTGAGGGTACGACAACGCTTTAGGGGGAGCGTACGTGTGAGGGCGCGGGTTAGTGTCAGCGTACGGGTTCGCATTAGGGGACGGGTGAGGGTCAGGCTTCGGGGAAGGGTTAGGGTTAGGGTTCGGGCTAGGGTTAGGGTTAGGGGACGGGGACGGTTTAGGGTCCAGGTGAGGGTACGACAACGCTTTAGGGGGAGCGTACGTGTGAGGGCGCGGGTTAGTGTCAGCGTACGGGTTAGGATTAGGGGACGGGTGAGGGGCAGGCTTCGGGGAAGGGTTAGGGTTAGTGTTCGGGCTAGGGTTAGGGTTAGGGGACGGGGACGGTTTAGGGTCCAGGTGAGGGTACGACAACGCTTTAGGGGGAGCGTACGTGTGAGGGTGCGGGTTAGTGTCAGCGTACGGGTTAGGATTAGGGGACGGGTGAGGGGCAGGCTTCGGGGAAGGGTTAGGGTTAGGGTTCGGGCTAGGGTTAGGGTTAGGGGACGGGGACGGTTTAGGGTCCACGTGAGGGTATGACAACGCTTTAGGGGGAGCGTACGTGTGAGGGCGCGGGTTAGTGTCAGCGTACTGGTTAGGATTAGGGGACGGGTGAGGGTCAGGCTTCGGGGAAGGGTTAGGGTTAGGGTTCGGGCTAGGGTTAGGGTTAGGGGATGGGGACGGTTTAGGGTCCAGGTGATGGTACGACAACGCTTTAGGGGGAGCGTACGTGTGAGGGCGCGGGTTAGTGTCAGCGTACGGGTTAGGATTAGGGGACGGGTGAGGGTCAGGCTTCGGGGAAGTGTTAGGGTTAGGGTTCGGGCTAGGGTTAGGGGACGGGGACGGTTTAGGGTCCAGGTGAGGGTACGACAACGCTTTAGGGGGAGCGTACGTGTGAGGGCGCGGGTTAGTGTCAGCGTACCGCTTACGATTAGGGGACGGGTGAGGGTCAGGCTTCGGGGAAGGGTTAGGGTTAGGGTTTGGGCTAGGGTTAGGGTTAGGGGACGGGGACGGTTTAGGGTCCAGGTGAGGGTACGACAACGCTTTAGGGGGAGCGTACGTGTGAGGGCGCGGGTTAGTGTCAGCGTACGGGTTCGCATTAGGGGACGGGTGAGGGTCAGGCTTCGGGGAAGGGTTAGGGTTAGGGTTCGGGCTAGGGTTAGGGTTAGGGGACGGGGACGGTTTAGGGTCCAGGTGAGGGTACGACCACGCTTTAGGGGGAGCGTACGTGTGAGGGCGCGGGTTAGTGTCAGCGTACGGGTTAGGATTAGGGGACGGGTGAGGGTCAGGCTTCGGGGAAGGGTTAGGGTTAGGGTTCGGGCTAGTGTTAGGGTTAGGGGACGGGGACGGTTTAGGGTCCAGGTGAGGGTACGACAACGCTTTAGGGGGAGCGTACGTGTGAGGGCGCGGGTTAGTGTCAGCGTACGGGTTAGGATTAGGGGACGGGTGAGGGTCAGGCTTCGGGGAAGGGTTAGGGTTAGGGTTCGGGCTAGGGTTAGGGTTAGGGGACGGGGACGGTTTAGGGTCCAGGTGAGGGTACGACAACGGTTTAGGGGGAGCGTACGTGTGAGGGCGCGGGTTAGTGTCAGCGTACGGGTTAGGATTAGGGGACGGGTGAGGGGCAGGCTTCGGGGAAGTGTTAGGGTTAGGGTTCGGGCTAGGGTTAGGGTTAGGAGACGGGGACGGTTTAGGGTCCAGGTGAGGGTACGACAACTATTTAGGGGGAGCGTACGTGTGAGGGCGCGAGTTAGTGTCAGCGTACGGGTTAGGATTAGGGGACGGCTGAGGGTCAGTCTTCGGGGAAGGGTTAGGGTCAGGGTTCGGGCTAGGGTTAGGGTTCGGGGACGGGGACGGTTTAGGGTCCAGGTGAGGGTACGACAACGCTTTAGGGGGAGCGCACGTGTGAGGGCGCGGGTTAGTGTCAGCGTACGGGTTAGGATTAGGGCACTGGTGAGGGACAGGTTTCGGGGAAGGGTTAGGGTTAGGGTTCGGGCTAGGGTTAGGGTTAGGGGACGGGGACAGTTTAGGGTCCAGGTGAGGGTACGACAACGCTTTAGGGGGAGCGTACGTGTGAGGGCGCGGGTTAGTGTCAGCGTACGGGTTAGGATTAGGGGACGGGTGAGGGTCAGGCTTCGGGGAAGGGTTAGGGTTAGGGTTCGGGCTAGGGTTAGGGTTAGGGGACGGGGACGGTTTAGGGTCCAGGTGAGGGTACGACAACGCTTTAGGGGGAGCGTACGTGTGAGGGTGCGGGTTAGTGTCAGCGTACGGGTTAGGATTAGGGGACGGGTGAGGGGCAGGCTTCGGGGAAGAGTTAGGGTTAGGGTTCGGGCTAGGGTTAGGGTTAGGGGACGGGGACGGTTTAGGGTCCACGTGAGGGTATGACAACGCTTTAGGGGGAGCGTACGTGTGAGGGCGTGGGTTAGTGTCAGTGTACTGGTTAGGATTAGGGGACGGGTGAGGGTCAGGCTTCGGGGAAGGGTTAGGGTTAGGGTTCGGGCTAGGGTTAGGGTTAGGGGATGGGGACGGTTTAGGGTCCAGGTGATGGTACGACAACGCTTTAGGGGGAGCGTACGTGTGAGGGCGCGGGTTAGTGTCAGCGTACGGGTTAGGATTAGGGGACGGGTGAGGGTCAGGCTTCGGGGAAGTGTTAGGGTTAGGGTTCGGGCTAGGGTTAGGGTTAGGGGACGGGGACGGTTTAGGGTCCAGGTGAGGGTACGACAACGCTTTAGGGGGAGCGTACGTGTGAGGGCGCGGGTTAGTGTCAGCGTACCGCTTACGATTAGGGGACGGGTGAGGGTCAGGCTTTGGGGAAGGGTTAGGGTTAGGGTTTGGGCTAGGGTTAGGGTTAGGGGACGGGGACGGTTTAGGGTCCAGGTGAGGGTACGACAACGCTTTAGGGGGAGCGTACGTGTGAGGGTGCGGGTTAGTGTCAGCGTACGGGTTAGGATTAGGGGACGGGTGAGGGGCACGCTTCGGGGAAGGGTTAGGGTTAGGGTTCGGGCTAGGGTTAGGGTTAGGGGACGGGGACGGTTTAGGGTCCAGGTGAGGGTACGACAACGCTTTAGGGGGAGCGTACGTGTGAGGGCGCGGGTTAGTGTCAGCGTACGGGTTAGGATTAGGGGACGGGTTAGGGTCAGGCTTCGGGGAAGGGTTAGGGTTAGGGTTTGTGCTAGGGTTAGGGTTAGGGGATGGGGACGGTTTAGGGTCCAGGTGATGGTACGACAACGCTTTAGGGGGAGCGTACGTGTGAGGGCGCGGGTTAGTGTCAGCGTACGGGTTAGGATTAGGGGACGGGTGAGGGTCAGGCTTCGGGGAAGGGTTAGGGTTAGGGTTCGGGCTAGGGTTAGGGTTAGGGGAAGGGGACGGTTTAGGGTCCAGGTGAGGGTACGACAACGCTTTAGGGGGAGTGTACGTGTGAGGGCGCGGGTTAGTGTCAGCGTACGGGTTAGGATTAGGGGACGGGTGAGGGTCAGGCTTCGGGGAAGGGTTAGGGTTAGGGTTCGGGCTAGGGTTAGGGTTAGGGGACGGGGACGGTTTAGGGTCCAGGTGAGGGTACGACAACGCTTTAGGGGGAGCGTACGTGTGAGGGCGCGGGTTAGTGTCAGCGTACCGCTTACGATTAGGGGACGGGTGAGGGTCAGGCTTCGGGGAAGGGTTAGGGTTAGGGTTTGGGCTAGGGTTAGGGTTAGGGGACGGGGACGGTTTAGGGTCCAGGTGAGGGTACGACAACGCTTTAGGGGGAGCGTACGTGTGAGGGCGCGGGTTAGTGTCAGCGTACGGGTTCGCATTAGGGGACGGGTGAGGGTCAGGCTTCGGGGAAGGGTTAGGGTTAGGGTTCGGGCTAGGGTTAGGGTTAGGGGACGGGGACGGTTTAGGGTCCAGGTGAGGGTACGACAACGCTTTAGGGGGAGCGTACGTGTGAGGGCGCGGGTTAGTGTCAGCGTACGGGTTAGGATTAGGGGACGGGTGAGGGTCAGGCTTCGGGGAAGGGTTAGGGTTAGTGTTCGGGCTAGGGTTAGTGTTAGGGGACGGGGACGGTTTAGGGTCCAGGTGAGGGTACGACAACGCTTTAGGGGGAGCGTACGTGTGAGGGCGCGGGTTAGTGTCAGCGTACGGGTTCGCATTAGGGGACGGGTGAGGGTCAGGCTTCGGGGAAGGGTTAGGGTTAGGGTTCGGGCTAGGGTTAGGGTTAGGGGACGGGGACGGTTTAGGGTCCAGGTGAGGGTACGACAACGCTTTAGGGGGAGCGTACGTGTGAGGGCGCGGGTTAGTGTCACGTACGGGTTAGGATTAGGGGACGGGTGAGGGTCAGGATTCGGGGAAGGGTTAGGGTTAGGGTTCGGGCTAGGGTTAGGGTTAGGGGACGGGGACGGTTTAGGGTCCAGGTGAGGGTACGACAACGCTTTAGGGGGAGCGTACGTGTGAGGGCGCGGGTTAGTGTCAGCGTACGGGTTCGCATTAGGGGACGGGTGAGGGTCAGGCTTCGGGGAAGGGTTAGGGTTAGGGTTCGGGCTAGGGTTAGGGTTAGGGGACGGGGACGGTTTAGGGTCCAGGTGAGGGTACGACAACGCTTTAGGGGGAGCGTACGTGTGAGGGCGCGGGTTAGTGTCAGCGTACGGGTTAGGATTAGGGGACGGGTGAGGGGCAGGCTTCGGGGAAGGGTTAGGGTTAGTGTTCGGGCTAGGGTTAGGGTTAGGGGACGGGGACGGTTTAGGGTCCAGGTGAGGGTACGACAACGCTTTAGGGGGAGCGTACGTGTGAGGGTGCGGGTTAGTGTCAGCGTACGGGTTAGGATTAGGGGACGGGTGAGGGGCAGGCTTCGGGGAAGGGTTAGGGTTAGGGTTCGGGCTAGGGTTAGGGTTAGGGGACGGGGACGGTTTAGGGTCCACGTGAGGGTATGACAACGCTTTAGGGGGAGCGTACGTGTGAGGGCGCGGGTTAGTGTCAGCGTACTGGTTAGGATTAGGGGACGGGTGAGGGTCAGGCTTCGGGGAAGGGTTAGGGTTAGGGTTCGGGCTAGGGTTAGGGTTAGGGGATGGGGACGGTTTAGGGTCCAGGTGATGGTACGACAACGCTTTAGGGGGAGCGTACGTGTGAGGGCGCGGGTTAGTGTCAGCGTACGGGTTAGGATTAGGGGACGGGTGAGGGTCAGGCTTCGGGGAAGTGTTAGGGTTAGGGTTCGGGCTAGGGTTAGGGGACGGGGACGGTTTAGGGTCCAGGTGAGGGTACGACAACGCTTTAGGGGGAGCGTACGTGTGAGGGCGCGGGTTAGTGTCAGCGTACCGCTTACGATTAGGGGACGGGTGAGGGTCAGGCTTCGGGGAAGGGTTAGGGTTAGGGTTTGGGCTAGGGTTAGGGTTAGGGGACGGGGACGGTTTAGGGTCCAGGTGAGGGTACGACAACGCTTTAGGGGGAGCGTACGTGTGAGGGCGCGGGTTAGTGTCAGCGTACGGGTTCGCATTAGGGGACGGGTGAGGGTCAGGCTTCGGGGAAGGGTTAGGGTTAGGGTTCGGGCTAGGGTTAGGGTTAGGGGACGGGGACGGTTTAGGGTCCAGGTGAGGGTACGACCACGCTTTAGGGGGAGCGTACGTGTGAGGGCGCGGGTTAGTGTCAGCGTACGGGTTAGGATTAGGGGACGGGTGAGGGTCAGGCTTCGGGGAAGGGTTAGGGTTAGGGTTCGGGCTAGTGTTAGGGTTAGGGGACGGGGACGGTTTAGGGTCCAGGTGAGGGTACGACAACGCTTTAGGGGGAGCGTACGTGTGAGGGCGCGGGTTAGTGTCAGCGTACGGGTTAGGATTAGGGGACGGGTGAGGGTCAGGCTTCGGGGAAGGGTTAGGGTTAGGGTTCGGGCTAGGGTTAGGGTTAGGGGACGGGGACGGTTTAGGGTCCAGGTGAGGGTACGACAACGGTTTAGGGGGAGCGTACGTGTGAGGGCGCGGGTTAGTGTCAGCGTACGGGTTAGGATTAGGGGACGGGTGAGGGGCAGGCTTCGGGGAAGTGTTAGGGTTAGGGTTCGGGCTAGGGTTAGGGTTAGGAGACGGGGACGGTTTAGGGTCCAGGTGAGGGTACGACAACTATTTAGGGGGAGCGTACGTGTGAGGGCGCGAGTTAGTGTCAGCGTACGGGTTAGGATTAGGGGACGGCTGAGGGTCAGTCTTCGGGGAAGGGTTAGGGTCAGGGTTCGGGCTAGGGTTAGGGTTCGGGGACGGGGACGGTTTAGGGTCCAGGTGAGGGTACGACAACGCTTTAGGGGGAGCGCACGTGTGAGGGCGCGGGTTAGTGTCAGCGTACGGGTTAGGATTAGGGCACTGGTGAGGGACAGGTTTCGGGGAAGGGTTAGGGTTAGGGTTCGGGCTAGGGTTAGGGTTAGGGGACGGGGACAGTTTAGGGTCCAGGTGAGGGTACGACAACGCTTTAGGGGGAGCGTACGTGTGAGGGCGCGGGTTAGTGTCAGCGTACGGGTTAGGATTAGGGGACGGGTGAGGGTCAGGCTTCGGGGAAGGGTTAGGGTTAGGGTTCGGGCTAGGGTTAGGGTTAGGGGACGGGGACGGTTTAGGGTCCAGGTGAGGGTACGACAACGCTTTAGGGGGAGCGTACGTGTGAGGGTGCGGGTTAGTGTCAGCGTACGGGTTAGGATTAGGGGACGGGTGAGGGGCAGGCTTCGGGGAAGAGTTAGGGTTAGGGTTCGGGCTAGGGTTAGGGTTAGGGGACGGGGACGGTTTAGGGTCCACGTGAGGGTATGACAACGCTTTAGGGGGAGCGTACGTGTGAGGGCGTGGGTTAGTGTCAGTGTACTGGTTAGGATTAGGGGACGGGTGAGGGTCAGGCTTCGGGGAAGGGTTAGGGTTAGGGTTCGGGCTAGGGTTAGGGTTAGGGGATGGGGACGGTTTAGGGTCCAGGTGATGGTACGACAACGCTTTAGGGGGAGCGTACGTGTGAGGGCGCGGGTTAGTGTCAGCGTACGGGTTAGGATTAGGGGACGGGTGAGGGTCAGGCTTCGGGGAAGTGTTAGGGTTAGGGTTCGGGCTAGGGTTAGGGTTAGGGGACGGGGACGGTTTAGGGTCCAGGTGAGGGTACGACAACGCTTTAGGGGGAGCGTACGTGTGAGGGCGCGGGTTAGTGTCAGCGTACCGCTTACGATTAGGGGACGGGTGAGGGTCAGGCTTCGGGGAAGGGTTAGGGTTAGGGTTTGGGCTAGGGTTAGGGTTAGGGGACGGGGACGGTTTAGGGTCCAGGTGAGGGTACGACAACGCTTTAGGGGGAGCGTACGTGTGAGGGCGCGGGTTAGTGTCAGCGTACGGGTTCGCATTAGGGGACGGGTGAGGGTCAGGCTTCGGGGAAGGGTTAGGGTTAGGGTTCGGGCTAGGGTTAGGGTTAGGGGACGGGGACGGTTTAGGGTCCAGGTGAGGGTACGACCACGCTTTAGGGGGAGCGTACGTGTGAGGGCGCGGGTTAGTGTCAGCGTACGGGTTAGGATTAGGGGACGGGTGAGGGTCAGGCTTCGGGGAAGGGTTAGGGTTAGGGTTCGGGCTAGTGTTAGGGTTAGGGGACAGGGACGGTTTAGGGTCCAGGTGAGGGTACGACAACGCTTTAGGGGGAGCGTACGTGTGAGGGCGCGGGTTAGTGTCAGCGTACGGGTTAGGATTAGGGGACGGGTGAGGGTCAGGCTTCGGGGAAGGGTTAGGGTTAGGGTTCGGGCTAGGGTTAGGGTTAGGGGACGGGGACGGTTTAGGGTCCAGGTGAGGGTACGACAACGCTTTAGGGGGAGCGTACGTGTGAGGGCGCGGGTTAGTGTCAGCGTACGGGTTAGGATTAGGGGACGGGTGAGGGGCAGGCTTCGGGGAAGTGTTAGGGTTAGGGTTCGGGCTAGGGTTAGGGTTAGGAGACGGGGACGGTTTAGGGTCCAGGTGAGGGTACGACAACTATTTAGGGGGAGCGTACGTGTGAGGGCGCGGGTTAGTGTCAGCGTACGGGTTAGGATTAGGGGACGGGTGAGGGTCAGTCTTCGGGGAAGGGTTAGGGTCAGGGTTCGGGCTAGGGTTAGGGTTCGGGGACGGGGACGGTTTAGGGTCCAGGTGAGGGTACGACAACGCTTTAGGGGGAGCGCACGTGTGAGGGCGCGGGTTAGTGTCAGCGTACGGGTTAGGATTAGGGCACTGGTGAGGGACAGGTTTCGGGGAAGGGTTAGGGTTAGGGTTCGGGCTAGGGTTAGGGTTAGGGGACGGGGACAGTTTAGGGTCCAGGTGAGGGTACGACAACGCTTTAGGGGGAGCGTACGTGTGAGGGCGCGGGTTAGTGTCAGCGTACGGGTTAGGATTAGGGGACGGGTGAGGGTCAGGCTTCGGGGAAGGGTTAGGGTTAGGGTTCGGGCTAGGGTTAGGGTTAGGGGACGGGGACGGTTTAGGGTCCAGGTGAGGGTACGACAACGCTTTAGGGGGAGCGTACGTGTGAGGGCGCGGGTTAGTGTCAGCGTACGGGTTAGGATTAGGGGACTGGTGAGGGGCAGGCTTCGGGGAAGGGTTAGGGTTAGGGTTCGGGCTAGGGTTAGGGTTAGGGGACGCGGACGGTTTAGTGTCCAGGTGACGGTACGACAACGCTTTAGGGGGAGCGTACGTGTGAGGGTGCGGGTTAGTGTCAGCGTACGGGTTAGGATTAGGCGACGGGTGAGGGTCAGGCTTCGGGGAAGGGTTAGGGTTAGGGTTCGGGCTAGGGTTAGGGTTAGGGGACGGGGACGGTTTAGGGTCCAGGTGAGGGTACGACAACGCTTTAGGGGGAGCGTACGTGTGAGGGTGCGGGTTAGTGTCAGCGTACGGGTTCGGATTAGGGGACGGGTGAGGGTCAGGCTTCAGGGAAGGGTTAGGGTTAGGGTTCGGGCTAGGATTAGGGTTAGGGGACGGGGACGGTTTAGGGTCCAGGTGAGGGTACGACAACGTTTTAGGGGGAGCGTACGTGTGAGGGCGCGGGTTAGTGTCAGCGTACGGGTTCGCATTAGGGGACGGGTGAGGGTCAGGCTTCGGGGAAGTGTTAGGGTTAGGGTTCGGGCTAGGGTTAGGGTTAGGGGACGGGGACGGTTTAGGGTCCAGGTGAGGGTACGACAACGCTTTAGGGGGAGCGTACGTGTGAGGGCGCGGGTTAGTGTCAGCGTACCGCTTACGATTAGGGGACGGGTGACGGTCAGGCTTCGGGGAAGGGTTAGGGTTAGGATTCGGGCTAGGGTTAGGGTTAGGGGACGGGGACGGTTTAGGGTCCAGGTGAGGGTACGACAACACTTTAGGGGGAGCGTACGTGTGAGGGCGCGGTTTAGTGTCAGCGTACGGGTTCGCATTAGGGGCCGGGTGAGGGTCAGGCTTCGGGGAAGGGTTAGGGTTAGGGTTCGGGCTAGGGTTAGGGTTAGGGGACGGGGACGGTTTAGGGTCCAGGTGAGGGTACGACAACGATTTAGGGGGAGCGTACGTGTGAGGGCGCGGGTTAGTTTCAGCGTACGGGTTAGGATTAGGGGACGGGTGAGGGTCAGGCTTCGGGGAAGGGTTAGGGTCAGGGTTCGGGCTAGGGTTAGGGTTCGGGGACGGGGACGGTTTAGGGTCCAGGTGAGGGTACGACAACGCTTTAGGGGGAGCGTACGTGTGAGGGCGCGGGTTAGTGTCAGCGTACGGGTTAGGATTAGGGGACGGGTGAGGGTCAGGCTTCGGGGAAGGGTTAGGGTTAGGTTTCGGGCTAGGGTTAGGGTTAGGGGACGGGGACGGTTTAGGGTCCAGGTGAGGGTACGACAGCGCTTTAGGGGGAGCGTACGTGTGAGGGCGCGGGTTAGTGTCAGCGTACGGGTTCGCATTAGGGGCCGGGTGAGGGTCAGGCTTCGGGGAAGGGTTAGGGTTAGGGTTCGGGCTAGGGTTAGGGTTAGGGGACGGGGACGGTTTAGGGTCCAGGTGAGGGTACGACAACGATTTAGGGGGAGCGTACGTGTGAGGGCGCGGGTTAGTTTCAGCGTACGGGTTAGGATTAGGGGACGGGTGAGGGTCAGGCTTCGGGGAAGGGTTAGGGTCAGGGTTCGGGCTAGGGTTAGGGTTCGGGGACGGGGACGGTTTAGGGTCCAGGTGAGGGTACGACAACGCTTTAGGGGGAGCGTACGTGTGAGGGCGCGGGTTAGTGTCAGCGTACGGGTTCGCATTAGGGGCCGGGTGAGGGTCAGGCTTCGGGGAAGGGTTAGGGTTAGGGTTCGGGCTAGGGTTAGGGTTAGGGGACGGGGACGGTTTAGGGTCCAGGTGAGGGTACGACAACGATTTAGGGGGAGCGTACGTGTGAGGGCGCGGGTTAGTTTCAGCGTACGGGTTAGGATTAGGGGACGGGTGAGGGTCAGGCTTCGGGGAAGGGTTAGGGTCAGGGTTCGGGCTAGGGTTAGGGTTCGGGGACGGGGACGGTTTAGGGTCCAGGTGAGGGTACGACAACGCTTTAGGGGGAGCGTACGTGTGAGGGCGCGGGTTAGTGTCAGCGTACGGGTTAGGATTAGGGGACTGGTGAGGGGCAGGCTTCGGGGAAGGGTTAGGGTTAGGGTTCGGGCTAGGGTTAGGGTTAGGGGACGGGGACGGTTTAGGGTCCAGGTGAGGGTACGACAACGCTTTAGGGGGAGCGTACGTGTGAGGGCGCGGGTTAGTGTCAGCGTACGGGTTAGGATTAGGGGACGGGTGAGGGTCAGGCTGCGGGGAAGGGTTAGGGTTAGGGTTCGGGCTAGGGTTAGGGTTAGGGGACGGGGACGGTTTAGGGTCCAGGTGACGGTACGACAACGCTTTAGGGGGAGCGTACGTGTGAGGGCGCGGGTTAGTGTTAGGGTACGGGTTAGGATTAGGGGTCGGGTGAGGGTCAGGCTTCGGGGAAGTGTTAGGGTTAGGGTTTCGGGCTAGGGTTAGGGTTAGGGGACGCGGACGGTTTAGGGTCCAGGTGACGGTACGACAACGCTTTAGGGGGAGGGTACGTGTGAGGGCGCGGGTTAGTGTCAGAGTACGGGTTAGGATTAGGGGACGGGTGAGGGTCAGGCTTCGGGGAAGGGTTAGGGTTAGGGTTCGGGCTAGGGTTAGGGTTAGGGGACGGGGACGGTTTAGGGTCCAGGTGAGGGTACGACAACCCTTTAGGGGTAGCGTACGTGTGAGGGTGCGGGTTAGTGTCAGCGTACGGGTTCGGATTAGGGGACGGGTGAGGGTCAGGCTTCGGTGAAGGGTTAGGGTTAGGGTTCGGGCTAGGATTAGGGTTAGGGGACGGAGACGGTTTAGGGTCCAGGTGAGGGTACGACAACGCTTTAGGGGGAGCATACGTGTGAGGGCGCGGGTTAGTGTCAGCGTACGGGTTCGCATTAGGGGACGGGTGAGGGTCAGGCTTCGGGGAAGGGTTAGGGTTAGGGTTCGGGCTAGGGTTAGGGTTAGGGGACGGGGACGGTTTAGGGTCCAGGTGAGGGTACGACAACGCTTTAGGGGGAGCGTACGTGTGAGGGCGCGGGTTAGTGTCAGCGTACGGGTTAGGATTAGGGGACGGGTGAGGGTCAGGCTTCGGGGAAGGGTTAGGGTTAGGGTTCGGGCTAGGGTTAGGGTTAGGGGACGTGGACGGTTTAGGGTCCAGGTGAGGGTACGACAACGCTTTAGGGGGAGCGTACGTGTGAGGGCGCGGGTTAGTGTCAGCGTACGGGTTAGGATTAGGGGACGGGTGAGGGTCAGGCTTCGGGGAAGGGTTAGGGTTAGGTTTCGGGCTAGGGTTAGGGTTAGGGGACGGGGACGGTTTAGGGTCCAGGTGAGGGTACGACAGCGCTTTAGGGGGAGCGTACGTGTGAGGGCGCGGGTTAGTGTCAGCGTACGGGTTCGCATTAGGGGCCGGGTGAGGGTCAGGCTTCGGGGAAGGGTTAGGGTTAGGGTTCGGGCTAGGGTTAGGGTTAGGGGACGGGGACGGTTTAGGGTCCAGGTGAGGGTACGACAACGATTTAGGGGGAGCGTACGTGTGAGGGCGCGGGTTAGTTTCAGCGTACGGGTTAGGATTAGGGGACGGGTGAGGGTCAGGCTTCGGGGAAGGGTTAGGGTCAGGGTTCGGGCTAGGGTTAGGGTTCGGGGACGGGGACGGTTTAGGGTCCAGGTGAGGGTACGACAACGCTTTAGGGGGAGCGTACGTGTGAGGGCGCGGGTTAGTGTCAGCGTACGGGTTAGGATTAGGGGACTGGTGAGGGGCAGGCTTCGGGGAAGGGTTAGGGTTAGGGTTCGGGCTAGGGTTAGGGTTAGGGGACGGGGACGGTTTAGGGTCCAGGTGAGGGTACGACAACGCTTTAGGGGGAGCGTACGTGTGAGGGCGCGGGTTAGTGTCAGCGTACGGGTTAGGATTAGGGGACGGGTGAGGGTCAGGCTGCGGGGAAGGGTTAGGGTTAGGGTTCGGGCTAGGGTTAGGGTTAGGGGACGGGGACGGTTTAGGGTCCAGGTGACGGTACGACAACGCTTTAGGGGGAGCGTACGTGTGAGGGCGCGGGTTAGTGTTAGGGTACGGGTTAGGATTAGGGGACGGGTGAGGGTCAGGCTTCGGGGAAGGGTTAGGGTTAGGGTTTCGGGCTAGGGTTAGGGTTAGGGGACGCGGACGGTTTAGGGTCCAGGTGACGGTACGACAACGCTTTAGGGGGAGGGTACGTGTGAGGGCGCGGGTTAGTGTCAGAGTACGGGTTAGGATTAGGGGACGGGTGAGGGTCAGGCTTCGGGGAAGGGTTAGGGTTAGGGTTCGGGCTAGGGTTAGGGTTAGGGGACGGGGACGGTTTAGGGTCCAGGTGAGGGTACGACAACCCTTTAGGGGGAGCGTACGTGTGAGGGTGCGGGTTAGTGTCAGCGTACGGGTTCGGATTGGGGGACGGGTGAGGGTCAGGCTTCGGTGAAGGGTTAGGGTTAGGGTTCGGGCTAGGATTAGGGTTAGGGGACGGAGACGGTTTAGGGTCCAGGTGAGGGTACGACAACGCTTTAGGGGGAGCGTACGTGTGAGGGCGCGGGTTAGTGTCAGCGTACGGGTTCGCATTAGGGGACGGGTGAGGGTCAGGCTTCGGGGAAGGGTTAGGGTTAGGGTTCGGGCTAGGGTTAGGGTTAGGGGACGGGGACGGTTTAGGGTCCAGGTGAGGGTACGACAACGCTTTAGGGGGAGCGTACGTGTGAGGGCGCGGGTTAGTGTCAGCGTACGGGTTAGGATTAGGGGACGGGTGAGGGTCAGGCTTCGGGGAAGGGTTAGGGTTAGGGTTCGGGCTAGGGTTAGGGTTAGGGGACGTGGACGGTTTAGGGTCCAGGTGAGGGTACGACAACGCTTTAGGGGGAGCGTACGTGTGAGGGCGCGGGTTAGTGTCAGCGTACGGGTTAGGATTAGGGGACGGGTGAGGGTCAGGCTTCGGGGAAGGGTTAGGGTTAGGGTTCGGGCTAGGGTTAGGGTTAGGGGACGGGGACGGTTTAGGGTCCAGGTGAGGGTACGACAACGCTTTAGGGGGTGCGTACGTGTGAGGGCGCGGTTTAGTGTCAGCGTACGGGTTAGGATTAGGGGACGGGTGAGGGTCAGGCTTCGGGGAAGGGTTAGGGTTAGGGTTCGGGCTAGGGTTAGGGTTAGGGGACGGTGACGGTTTAGGGTCCAGGTGAGGGTACGACAACGCTTTAGGGGGAGCGTACGTGTGAGGGCGCGGGTTAGTGTCAGCGTACGGGTTAGGATTAGGGGACGGGTGAGGGTCAGGCTTCGGGGAAGGGTTAGGGTTAGGGTTCGGGCTAGGGTTAGGGTTAGGGGACGGGGACGGTTTAGGGTCCAGGTGAGGGTACGACAACGCTTTAGGGGGAGCGTACGTGTGAGGGCGCGGGTTAGTGTCAGCGTACGGGTTCGCATTAGGGGACGGGTGAGGGTCAGGCTTCGGGGAAGGGTTAGGGTTAGGGTTCGGGCTAGGGTTAGGGTTAGGGGACGGGGACGGTTTAGGGTCCAGGTGAGGGTACGACAACGCTTTAGGGGGAGCGTACGTGTGAGGGCGCGGGTTAGTGTCAGCGTACGGGTTAGGATTAGGGGACGGGTGAGGGTCAGGCTTCGGGGAAGGGTTAGGGTTAGGGTTCGGGCTAGGGTTAGGGTTAGGGGACGTGGACGGTTTAGGGTCCAGGTGAGGGTACGACAACGCTTTAGGGGGAGCGTACGTGTGAGGGCGCGGGTTAGTGTCAGCGTACGGGTTAGGATTAGGGGACGGGTGAGGGTCAGGCTTCGGGGAAGGTTTAGGGTTAGGTTTCGGGCTAGGGTTAGGGTTAGGGGACGGGGAAGGTTTAGGGTCCAGGTGAGGGTACGACAGCGCTTTAGGGGGAGCGTACGTGTGAGGGCGCGGGTTAGTGTCAGCGTACGGGTTCGCATTAGGGGCCGGGTGAGGGTCAGGCTTCGGGGAAGGGTTAGGGTTAGGGTTCGGGCTAGGGTTAGGGTTAGGGGACGGGGACGGTTTAGGGTCCAGGTGAGGGTACGACAACGATTTAGGGGGAGCGTACGTGTGAGGGCGCGGGTTAGTTTCAGCGTACGGGTTAGGATTAGGGGACGGGTGAGGGTCAGGCTTCGGGGAAGGGTTAGGGTTAGGGTTCGGGCTAGGGTTAGGGTTCGGGGACGGGGACGGTTTAGGGTCCAGGTGAGGGTACGACAACGCTTTAGGGGGAGCGTACGTGTGAGGGCGCGGGTTAGTGTCAGCGTACGGGTTAGGATTAGGGGACTGGTGAGGGGCAGGCTTCGGGGAAGGGTTAGGGTTAGGGTTCGGGCTAGGGTTAGGGTTAGGGGACGGGGACGGTTTAGGGTCCAGGTGAGGGTACGACAAGGCTTTAGGGGGAGCGTACCTGTGAGGGCGCGGGTTAGTGTCAGCGTACGGGTTAGGATTAGGGGACGGGTGAGGGTCAGGCTGCGGGGAAGGGTTAGGGTTAGGGTTCGGGCTAGGGTTAGGGTTAGGGGACGGGGACGGTTTAGGGTCCAGGTGACGGTACGACAACGCTTTAGGGGGAGCGTACGTGTGAGGGCGCGGGTTAGTGTTAGGGTACGGGTTAGGATTAGGGGACGGGTGAGGGTCAGGCTTCGGGGAAGGGTTAGGGTTAGGGTTTCGGGCTAGGGTTAGGGTTAGGGGACGCGGACGGTTTAGGGTCCAGGTGACGGTACGACAACGCTTTAGGGGGAGGGTACGTGTGAGGGCGCGGGTTAGTGTCAGAGTACGGGTTAGGATTAGGGGACGGGTGAGGGTCAGGCTTCGGGGAAGGGTTAGGGTTAGGGTTCGGGCTAGGGTTAGGGTTAGGGGACGGGGACGGTTTAGGGTCCAGGTGAGGGTACGACAACCCTTTAGGGGGAGCGTACGTGTGAGGGTGCGGGTTAGTGTCAGCGTACGGGTTCGGATTGGGGGACGGTTGAGGGTCAGGCTTCGGTGAAGGGTTAGGGTTAGGGTTCGGGCTAGGATTAGGGTTAGGGGACGGGGACGGTTTAGGGTCCAGGTGAGGGTACGACAACGCTTTAGGGGGAGCGTACGTGTGAGGGCGCGGGTTAGTGTCAGCGTACGGGTTCGCATTAGGGGACGGGTGAGGGTCAGGCTTCGGGGAAGGGTTAGGGTTAGGGTTCGGGCTAGGGTTAGGGTTAGGGGACGGGGACGGTTTAGGGTCCAGGTGAGGGTACGACAACGCTTTAGGGGGAGCGTACGTGTGAGGGCGCGGGTTAGTGTCAGCGTACGGGTTAGGATTAGGGGACGGGTGAGGGTCAGGCTTCGGGGAAGGGTTAGGGTTAGGGTTCGGGCTAGGGTTAGGGTTAGGGGACGTGGACGGTTTAGGGTCCAGGTGAGGGTACGACAACGCTTTAGGGGGAGCGTACGTGTGAGGGCGCGGGTTAGTGTCAGCGTATGGGTTAGGATTAGGGGACGTGTGAGGGTCAGGCTTCGGGGAAGGGTTAGGGTTAGGGTTCGGGCTAGGGTTAGGGTTAGGGGACGGGGACGGTTTAGGGTCCAGGTGAGGGTACGACAACGCTTTAGGGGGAGCGTACGTGTGAGGGCGCGGTTTAGTGTCAGCGTACGGGTTAGGATTAGGGGACGGGTGAGGGTCAGGCTTCGGGGAAGTGTTAGGGTTAGGGTTCGGGCTAGGGTTAGGGTTAGGGGACGGTGACGGTTTAGGGTCCAGGTGAGGGTACGACAACGCTTTAGGGGGAGCGTACGTGTGAGGGCGCGGGTTAGTGTCAGCGTACGGGTTAGGATTAGGGGACGGGTGAGGGTCAGGCTTCGGGGAAGGGTTAGGGTTAGGGTTCGGGCTAGGGTTAGGGTTAGGGGACGGGGACGGTTTAGGATCCAGGTGAGGGTACGACAACGCTTTAGGGGGAGCGTACGTGTGAGGGTGCGGGTTAGTGTCTGCGTACGGGTTAGGATTAGGGGACGGGTGAGGGGCAGGCTTCGGGGAAGGGTTAGGGTTAGGGTTCGGGCTAGGGTTAGGGTTAGGGGACGTGGACGGTTTAGGGTCCAGGTGAGGGTACGACAACGCTTTAGGGGGAGCGTACGTGTGAGGGCGCGGGTTAGTGTCAGCGTACGGGTTAGGATTAGGGGACGGGTGAGGGTCAGGCTTCGGGGAAGGTTTAGGGTTAGGTTTCGGGCTAGGGTTAGGGTTAGGGGACGGGGACGGTTTAGGGTCCAGGTGAGGGTACGACAGCGCTTTAGGGGGAGCGTACGTGTGAGGGCGCGGGTTAGTGTCAGCGTACGGGTTCGCATTAGGGGCCGGGTGAGGGTCAGGCTTCGGGGAAGGGTTAGGGTTAGGGTTCGGGCTAGGGTTAGGGTTAGGGGACGGGGACGGTTTAGGGTCCAGGTGAGGGTACGACAACGATGTAGGGGGAGCGTACGTGTGAGGGCGCGGGTTAGTGTTAGGGTACGGGTTAGGATTAGGGGACGGGTGAGGGTCAGGCTTCGGGGAAGGGTTAGGGTTAGGGTTTCGGGCTAGGGTTAGGGTTAGGGGACGCGGACGGTTTAGGGTCCAGGTGACGGTACGACAACGCTTTAGGGGGAGGGTACGTGTGAGGGCGCGGGTTAGTGTCAGAGTACGGGTTAGGATTAGGGGACGGGTGAGGGTCAGGCTTCGGGGAAGGGTTAGGGTTAGGGTTCGGGCTAGGGTTAGGGTTAGGGGACGGGGACGGTTTAGGGTCCAGGTGAGGGTACGACAACCCTTTAGGGGGAGCGTACGTGTGAGGGTGCGGGTTAGTGTCAGCGTACGGGTTCGGATTGGGGGACGGGTGAGGGTCAGGCTTCGGTGAAGGGTTAGGGTTAGGGTTCGGGCTAGGATTAGGGTTAGGGGACGGAGACGGTTTAGGGTCCAGGTGAGGGTACGACAACGCTTTAGGGGGAGCGTACGTGTGAGGGCGCGGGTTAGTGTCAGCGTACGGGTTCGCATTAGGGGACGGGTGAGGGTCAGGCTTCGGGGAAGGGTTAGGGTTAGGGTTCGGGCTAGGGTTAGGGTTAGGGGACGGGGACGGTTTAGGGTCCAGGTGAGGGTATGACAACGCTTTAGGGGGAGCGTACGTGTGAGGGCGCGGGTTAGTGTCAGCGTACGGGTTAGGATTAGGGGACGGGTGAGGGTCAGGCTTCGGGGAAGGGTTAGGGTTAGGGTTCGGGCTAGGGTTAGGGTTAGGGGACGTGGACGGTTTAGGGTCCAGGTGAGGGTACGACAACGCTTTAGGGGGAGCGTACGTGTGAGGGCGCGGGTTAGTGTCAGCGTATGGGTTAGGATTAGGGGACGTGTGAGGGTCAGGCTTCGGGGAAGGGTTAGGGTTAGGGTTCGGGCTAGGGTTAGGGTTAGGGGACGGGGACGGTTTAGGGTCCAGGTGAGGGTACGACAACGCTTTAGGGGGAGCGTACGTGTGAGGGCGCGGTTTAGTGTCAGCGTACGGGTTAGGATTAGGGGACGGGTGAGGGTCAGGCTTCGGGGAAGTGTTAGGGTTAGGGTTCGGGCTAGGGTTAGGGTTAGGGGACGGTGACGGTTTAGGGTCCAGGTGAGGGTACGACAACGCTTTAGGGGGAGCGTACGTGTGAGGGCGCGGGTTAGTGTCAGCGTACGGGTTAGGATTAGGGGACGGGTGAGGGTCAGGCTTCGGGGAAGGGTTAGGGTTAGGGTTCGGGCTAGGGTTAGGGTTAGGGGACGGGGACGGTTTAGGATCCAGGTGAGGGTACGACAACGCTTTAGGGGGAGCGTACGTGTGAGGGTGCGGGTTAGTGTCTGCGTACGGGTTAGGATTAGGGGACGGGTGAGGGGCAGGCTTCGGGGAAGGGTTAGGGTTAGGGTTCGGGCTAGGGTTAGGGTTAGGGGACGTGGACGGTTTAGGGTCCAGGTGAGGGTACGACAACGCTTTAGGGGGAGCGTACGTGTGAGGGCGCGGGTTAGTGTCAGCGTACGGGTTAGGATTAGGGGACGGGTGAGGGTCAGGCTTCGGGGAAGGTTTAGGGTTAGGTTTCGGGCTAGGGTTAGGGTTAGGGGACGGGGACGGTTTAGGGTCCAGGTGAGGGTACGACAGCGCTTTAGGGGGAGCGTACGTGTGAGGGCGCGGGTTAGTGTCAGCGTACGGGTTCGCATTAGGGGCCGGGTGAGGGTCAGGCTTCGGGGAAGGGTTAGGGTTAGGGTTCGGGCTAGGGTTAGGGTTAGGGGACGGGGACGGTTTAGGGTCCAGGTGAGGGTACGACAACGATGTAGGGGGAGCGTACGTGTGAGGGCGCGGGTTAGTGTTAGGGTACGGGTTAGGATTAGGGGACGGGTGAGGGTCAGGCTTCGGGGAAGGGTTAGGGTTAGGGTTTCGGGCTAGGGTTAGGGTTAGGGGACGCGGACGGTTTAGGGTCCAGGTGAGGGTACGACAACGATTTAGGGGGCGCGTACGTGTGAGGGCGCGGGTTAGTGTCAGAGTACGGGTTAGGATTAGGGGACGGGTGAGGGTCAGGCTTCGGGGAAGGGTTAGGGTTAGGGTTCGGGCTAGGGTTAGGGTTAGGGGACGGGGACGGTTTAGGGTCCAGGTGAGGGTACGACAACCCTTTAGGGGGAGCGTACGTGTGAGGGTGCGGGTTAGTGTCAGCGTACGGGTTCGGATTGGGGGACGGGTGAGGGTCAGGCTTCGGTGAAGGGTTAGGGTTAGGGTTCGGGCTAGGATTAGGGTTAGGGGACGGAGACGGTTTAGGGTCCAGGTGAGGGTACGACAACGCTTTAGGGGGAGCGTACGTGTGAGGGCGCGGGTTAGTGTCAGCGTACGGGTTCGCATTAGGGGACGGGTGAGGGTCAGGCTTCGGGGAAGGGTTAGGGTTAGGGTTCGGGCTAGGTTTAGGGTTAGGGGACGGGGACGGTTTAGGGTCCAGGTGAGGGTATGACAACGCTTTAGGGGGAGCGTACGTGTGAGGGCGCGGGTTAGTGTCAGCGTACGGGTTAGGATTAGGGGACGGGTGAGGGTCAGGCTTCGGGGAAGGGTTAGGGTTAGGGTTCGGGCTAGGGTTAGGGTTAGGGGACGTGGACGGTTTAGGGTCCAGGTGAGGGTACGACAACGCTTTAGGGGGAGCGTACGTGTGAGGGCGCGGGTTAGTGTCAGCGTATGGGTTAGGATTAGGGGACGTGTGAGGGTCAGGCTTCGGGGAAGGGTTAGGGTTAGGGTTCGGGCTAGGGTTAGGGTTAGGGGACGGGGACGGTTTAGGGTCCAGGTGAGGGTACGACAACGCTTTAGGGGGAGCGTACGTGTGAGGGCGCGGTTTAGTGTCAGCGTACGGGTTAGGATTAGGGGACGGGTGAGGGTCAGGCTTCGGGGAAGTGTTAGGGTTAGGGTTCGGGCTAGGGTTAGGGTTAGGGGACGGTGACGGTTTAGGGTCCAGGTGAGGGTACGACAACGCTTTAGGGGGAGCGTACGTGTGAGGGCGCGGGTTAGTGTCAGCGTACGGGTTAGGATTAGGGGACGGGTGAGGGTCAGGCTTCGGGGAAGGGTTAGGGTTAGGGTTCGGGCTAGGGTTAGGGTTAGGGGACGGGGACGGTTTAGGATCCAGGTGAGGGTACGACAACGCTTTAGGGGGAGCGTACGTGTGAGGGTGCGGGTTAGTGTCTGCGTACGGGTTAGGATTAGGGGACGGGTGAGGGGCAGGCTTCGGGGAAGGGTTAGGGTTAGGGTTCGGGCTAGGGTTAGGGTTAGGGGACGGGGACGGTTTAGGGTCCAGGTGAGGGTACGACAACGCTTTAGGGGGAGCGTACGTGTGAGGGCGCGGGTTAGTGTCAGCGTACGGGTTAGGATTAGGGGACGGGTTAGGGTCAGGCTTCGGGGAAGGGTTAGGGTTAGGGTTCGGGCTAGGGTTAGGGTTAGGGGATGGGGACGGTTTAGGGTCCAGGTGATGGTACGACAACGCTTTAGGGGGAGCGTACGTGTGAGGGCGCGGGTTAGTGTCAGCGTACTGGTTAGGATTAGGGGACGAGTGAGGGTCAGGCTTCGGGGAAGGGTTAGGATTAGGGTTCGGGCTAGGGTTAGGGTTAGGGGAAGGGGACGGTTTAGGGTCCAGGTGAGGGTACGACAACGCTTTAGGGGGAGTGTACGTGTGAGGGCGCGGGTTAGTGTCAGCGTACGGGTTAGGATTAGGGGACGGGTGAGGGTCAGGCTTCGGGGAAGGGTTAGGGTTAGGGTTCGGGCTAGGGTTAGGGTTAGGGGACGGGGACGGTTTAGGGTCCAGGTGAGGGTACGACAACGCTTTAGGGGGAGCGTACGTGTGAGGGCGCGGGTTAGTGTCAGCGTACGGGTTAGGATTAGGGGACGGGTGAGGGTCAGGCTTCGGGGAAGGGTTAGGGTTAGGGTTTGGGCTAGGGTTAGGGTTAGGGGACGGGGACGGTTTAGGGTCCAGGTGAGGGTACGACAACGCTTTAGGGGGAGCGTACGTGTGAGGGCGCGGGTTAGTGTCAGCGTACGGGTTAGGATTAGGGGACGGGTGAGGGTCAGGCTTCGGGGAAGGGTTAGGGTTAGGGTTCGGGCTAGCATTAGGGTTAGGGGACGGGGACGGTTTAGGGTCCAGGTGAGGTTACGACAACGCTTTAGGGGGAGCGTACATGTGAGGGCGCGGGTTAGTGTCAGGGTACGGGTTAGGATTAGGGGACGGTTGAGGGTCAGGCTTCGGGGAAGGGTTAGGGTTAGGGTTCGGGCTAGGGTTAGGGTAAGGGGACGGGGACGGTTTAGGGTCCAGGTGAGGGTACGACAACGCTTTAGGGGGAGCGTACGTGTGAGGGTGCGGGTTAGTGTCAGCGTACGGGTTAGGATTAGGGGACGGGTGAGGGTCAGGCTTCGGGGAATGGTTAGGGTTAGGGTTCGGGCTAGGGTTAGGGTTAGGGGACGGGGACGGTTTAGGGTCCAGGTGAGGGTACGACAACGCTTTAGGGGGAGCGTACGTGTGAGGGCGCGGGTTAGTGTCAGCGTACGGGTTAGGATTAGGGGACGGGTGAGGGTGAGGCTTCAGGGAAGGGTTAGGGTTAGGGTTCGGGCTAGGGTTAGGGTTAGGGGACGGGGACGGTTTAGGGTCCAGATGAGGGTACGACAACGCTTTAGGGGGAGCGTACGTGTGAGGGCGCGGGTTAGTGTCAGCGTACGGGTTAGGATTAGGGGACGGGTGAGGGTCAGGCTTCGGGGAAGTTTTAGGGTTAGGGTTCGGGCTAGGGTTAGGGTTAGGGGACGGGGACGGTTTAGGGTCCAGGTGAGGGTACGACAACGCTTTAGGGGGAGCGTACGTGTGAGGGCGCGGGTTAGTGTCAGTGTACGGGTTAGGATTAGGGCACGGGTGAGGGTCAGGCTTCGGGGAAGTGTTAGGGTTAGGGTTCGGGCTAGGGTTAGGGTTAGGGGACGGGGACGGTTTAGGGTCCAGGTGAGGGTACGACAACGCTTTAGGGGGAGCGTACGTGTGAGGGCGCGGGTTAGTGTCAGCGTACGGGTTAGGATTAGGGGACGGGTGAGGGTCAGGCTTCGGGGAAGGGTTAGGGTTAGGGTTCGGGCTAGGGTTAAGGTTCGTGGACTGGGACGTTTAGGTTCCAGGTGAGGGTACGACAACGCTTTAGGGGGAGCGTACGTGTGAGGGCGCGGGTTAGTGTCAGCGTACGGGTTAGGATTAGGGGACGGGTGAGGGTCAGGCTTCGGGGAAGGGTTAGGGTTAGAGTTCGGGCTAGGGTTAGGGTTAGGGGACGGGGACGGTTTAGGGTCCAGGTGAGGGTACGACAACGCTTTAGGGGGAGCGTACGTGTGAGGTCGCGGGTTAGTGTCAGCGTACGGGTTGGGATTAGGGGACGGTTGAGGGTCAGGCTTCGGGGAAGGGTTAGGGTTAGGGTTCGGGCTAGGGTTAGGGTTAGGGGACGGGGACGGTTTAGGGTCCAGGTGAGGGTACGACAACGCTTTAGGGGGAGCGTACGTGTGAGGGCGCGGGTTAGTGTCAGCGTACGGTTTGGGATTAGGGGACGGGTGAGGGTCAGGCTTCGGGGAAGGGTTAGGGTTAGGGTTCGGGCTAGGGTTAGGTTTAGGGGACGGGGACGGTTTAGGGTCCAGGTGAGGGTACGACAACGCTTTAGGGGGAGCGTACGTGTGAGGGCGCGGGTTAGTGTCAGCGTACGGGTTGGGATTAGGGGACGTGTGAGGGTCAGGCTTCGGGGAAGGTTTAGGGTTAGGGTTCGGGCTAGGGTTAGGGTTAGGGGACGGGGACGGTTTAGGGTCCAGGTGAGGGTACGACAGCGCTTTAGGGGGAGCGTACGTGTGAGGGCGCGGGTTAGTGTCAGCGTACGGTTTCGGATTAGGGGACGGGTGAGGGTCAGGCTTCGGGGAAGGGTTAGGGTTAGGGTTCGGGCTAGGGTTAGGGTTAGGGGACGGGGACGGTTTAGGGTGCAGGTGAGGGTACGACAACGCTTTAGGGGGAGCGTACGTGTGAGGGCGCGGGTTAGTGTCAGCGTACGGGTTGGGATTAGGGGACGGGTGAGGGTCAGGCTTCGGGGAAGGTTTAGGGTTAGGGTTCGGGCTAGGGTTAGGGTTAGGGGACGGGGACGGTTTAGGGTCCAGGTGAGGGTACGACAGCGCTTTAGGGGGAGCGTACGTGTGAGGGCGCGGGTTAGTGTCAGCGTACGGGTTAGGATTAGGGGACGGGTGAGGGTCAGGCTTCGGGGAAGGGTTAGGGTTAGGGTTCGGGCTAGGGTTAGGGTTAGGGGACGGGGACGGTTTAGGGTCCAGGTGAGGGTACGACAACGCTTTAGGGGGAGCGTACGTGTGAGGGCGCGGGTTAGTGTCAGCGTACGGGTTAGGATTAGGGGACGGGTGAGGGTCAGGCTTCGGGGAAGGGTTAGGGTTAGGGTTCGGGCTAGGGTTAGGGTTAGGGGACGGGGACGGTTTAGGGTCCAGGTGATGGTACGACAACGCTTTAGGGGGAGCGTACGTGTGAGGGCGCGGGTTAGTGTCAGCGTACGGGTTAGGATTAGGGGACGGGTGAGGGTCAGGCTTCGGAGAAGGGTTAGGGTTAGGTTTCGGGCTGGGGTTACGGTTAGGGGACGGGGACGGTTTAGGGTACAGGTGAGGGTATGAGAACGCTTTAGGGGGAGCATAGTTGTGAGGGCGCGGGTTAGTGTCAGCGTATGGATTGGGATTAGGGGACGGGTGAGGGTCAGGCTTCGGGGAAGGGTTAGGGTTAGGGTTCGGGCTAGGGTTAGGGTTAGGGGACGGGGACGGTTTAGGGTCCAGGTGAGGGTACGACAACGCTTTAGGGGGAGCGTACGTGTGAGGGCGCGGGTTAGTGTCAGCGTACGGGTTAGGATTAGGGGACGGGTGAGGGTCAGGCTTCGGGGAAGTGTTAGGGTTAGGGTTCGGGCTAGGGTTAGGGTTAGGGGACGGGGACGGTTTAGGGTCCAGGTGAGGGTACGACAACGCTTTAGGGGGAGCGTACGTGTGAGGGCGAGGGTTAGTGTCAGCGTACGGGTTAGGATTAGGGGACGTGTGAGGGTCAGGCTTCGGAGAAGGGTTAGGTTTAGGGTTCGGGCTAGGGTTAGGGTTAGGGGACGGGGACGGTTTAGGGTCCAGGTGAGGGTACGACAACGCTTTAGGGGGAGCGTACGTGTGAGGGCGCGGGTTAGTGTCAGCGTACGGGTTGGGATTAGGGGACGGGTGAGGGTCAGGCTTCGGGGAAGGTTTAGGTTTAGGGTTCGGGCTAGGGTTAGGGTTAGGGGACGGGGACGGTTTAGGGTCCAGGTGAGGGTACGACAGCGCTTTAGGGGGAGCGTACGTGTGAGGGCGCGGGTTAGTGTCAGCGTACGGTTTCGGATTAGGGGACGGGTGAGGGTCAGGCTTCGGGGAAGGGTTAGGGTTAGGGTTCGAGCTAGGGTTAGGGTTAGGGGACGGGGACGGTTTAGGGTGCAGGTGAGGGTACGACAACGCTTTAGGGGGAGCGTACGTGTGAGGGCAGGGTTAGTGTCAGCGTACGGGTTAGGATTAGGGGACGGGTGAGGGTCAGGCTTCGGGGAAGGGTTAGGGTTAGGGTTCGGGCTAAGGTTAGGGTTAGGGTACGGGGACGGTTTAGGGTCCAGGTGAGGGTACGACAACGCTTTAGGGGGAGCGTACGTGTGAGGGCGCGGGTTAGTGTCAGCGTACGGGTTAGGATTAGGGGACGGGTGAGGGTCAGGCTTCGGGGAAGGGTTAGGGTTAGGGTTCGGGCTAGGGTTAGGGTTAGGGGACGGGGACGGTTTAGGGTCCAGGTGAGGGTACGACAACGCTTTAGGTGGAGCGTACGTGTGAGGGCACGGGTTAGTGTCAGCGTACGGGTTCGGATTAGGGGACGGTTGAGGGTCAGGCTTCGGGGAAGGGTTAGGGTTAGGGTTCGGGCTAGGGTTAGGGTTAGGGGACGGGGACGGTTTAGGGTCCAGGTGACGGTACGACAACGCTTTAGGGGGAGCGTACGTGTGAGGGCGCGGGTTAGTGTCAGCGTACGGGTTAGGATTAGGGGACGGGTGAGGGTCAGGCTTCGGGGAAGGGTTAGGGTTAGGGTTCGGGCTAGGGTTAGGGTTAGGGGACGGGGACGGTTTAGGGTCCAGGTGAGGGTACGACAACGCTTTAGGGGGAGCGTACGTGTGAGGGCGCGGGTTAGTGTCAGCGTACGGGTTAGGATTAGGGGACGGGTGAGGGTCAGGCTTCGGGGAAGGGTTAGGGTTAGGGTTCGGGCTAGGGTTAGGGTTAGGGGACGGGGACGGTTTAGGGTCCAGGTGAGGGTACGACAACGCTTTAGGGGGAGCGTACGTGTGAGGGCGCGGGTTAGTGTCAGCGTACGGGTTAGGATTAGGGGACGGGTGAGGGTCAGGCTTCGGGGAAGGGTTAGGGTTAGGGTTTGGGCTAGGGTTAGGGTTAGGGGACGGGGACGGTTTAGGGTCCAGGTGAGGATACGACAACGCTTTAGGGGGAGCGTACGTGTGAGGGCGCGGGTTAGTGTCAGCGTACGGGTTAGGATTAGGGGACGGGTGAGGGTGAGGCTTCGGGGAAGGGTTAGGGTTAGGGTTTGGGCTAGGGTTAGGGTTAGGGGACGGGGACGGTTTAGGGTCCAGGTAAGGGTACGACAACGCTTTAGGGGTGCGTACGTGTGAGGGCGCGGGTTAGTGTCAGCATACGGGTTAGGATTAGGGGACGGGTGAGGGTCAGGCTTCGGGGAAGGGTTAGGGTTAGGGTTCGGGCTAGGGTTAGGGTTAGGGGACGGGGACGGTTTAGGGTCCAGGTGAGTGTACGACAACGCTTTAGGGGGAGCGTACGTGTGAGGGCGCGGGTTAGTGTCAGCGTACGGGTTAGGATTAGGGGACGGGTGAGGGTCAGGCTTCGGGGAAGTGTTAGGGTTAGGGTTCGGGCTAGGGTTAGGGTTAGGGGACGGGGACGGTTTAGGTTCTAGGTGAGGGTACGACAACGCTTTAGGGGGAGCGTACGTGTGAGGGCGCGGGTTAGTGTCAGCGTACGGGTTAGGATTAGGGGACGGGTGAGGGTCAGGCTTCGGGGAAGGGTTAGGGTTAGGGTTCGGGCTAGGGTTAGGGTTAGGGGACGGGGACGGTTTAGGGTCCAGGTGATGGTACGACAACGCTTTAGGGGGAGCGTACGTGTGAGGGCGCGGGTTAGTGTCAGCGTACGGGTTAGGATTACGGGACGGGTGAGGGTCAGGCTTCGGGGAAGGGTTAGGGTTAGGGTTCGGGCTAGGGTTAGGGTTAGGGGACGGGGACGGTTTAGGGTCCAGGTGAGGGTACGACAACGCTTTAGGGGGAGCATAGTTGTGAGGGCGCGGGTTAGTGTCAGCGTATGGATTAGGATTAGGGGACGGGTGAGGGTCAGGCTTCGGGGAAGGGTTAGGGTTAGGGTTCGGGCTAGGGTTAGGGTTAGGGGACGGGGACGGTTTAGGGTCCAGGTGAGGGTACGACAACGCTTTAGGGGGAGCGTACGTGTGAGGGCGCGGGTTAGTGTCAGCGTACGGGTTAGGATTAGGGGACGGGTGAGGGTCAGGCTTCGGGGAAGTGTTAGGGTTAGGGTTCGGGCTAGGGTTAGGGTTAGGGGACGGGGACGGTTTAGGGTCCAGGTGAGGGTACGACAACGCTTTAGGGGGAGCGTACGTGTGAGGGCGAGGGTTAGTGTCAGCGTACGGCTTAGGATTAGGGGACGTGTGAGGGTCAGGCTTCGGAGAAGTGTTAGGTTTAGGGTTCGGCCTAGGGTTAGGGTTAGGGGACGGGGACGGTTTAGGGTCCAGGTGAGGGTACGACAACGCTTTAGGGGGAGCGTACGTGTGAGGGCGCGGTTTAGTGTCAGCGTACGGGTTAGGATTAGGGGACGGGTGAGGGTCAGGCTTCGGGGAAGGGTTAGGGTTAGGGTTCTGGCTAGGATTAGGGTTAGGGGACGGGGACGGTTTAGGGTCCAGGTGAGGGTACGACAACGCTTTAGGGGGAGCGTACGTGTGAGGGCGCGGGTTAGTGTCAGCGTACGGGTTAGGATTAGGGGACGGGTGAGGATCAGGCTTCGGGGAAGGGTTAGGGTTAGGGTTCGGGCTAGGGTTAGGGTTAGGGGACTGGGACGGTTTAGGGTCCAGGTGAGGGTACGACAACGCTTTAGGGGGAGCGTACGTGTGAGAGCGCGGGTTAGTGTCAGCGTACGGGTTAGGATTAGGGGACGGGTGAGGGTCAGGCTTCGGGGAAGGGTTAGGGTTAGGGTTTGGGCTAGGGTTAGGGTTAGGGGACGGGGACGGTTTAGGGTCCAGGTGAGGGTACGACAACGCTTTAGGGGGAGCGTAAGTGTGAGGGCGCGGGTTAGTGTCAGCGTACGGGTTAGGATTAGGGGACGGGTGAGGGTGAGGCTTCGGGGAAGGGTTAGGGTTAGGGTTCGGGCTAGGGTTAGGGTTAGGGGACGGGGACGGTTTAGGGTCCAGGTAAGGGTACGACAACGCTTTAGGGGTGCGTACGTGTGAGGGCGCGGGTTAGTGTCAGCGTACGGGTTAGGATTAGGGGACGGGTGAGGGTCAGGCTTCGGGGAAGGGTTAGGGTTAGGGTTCGGGCTAGGGTTAGGGTTAGGGGACGTGGACGGTTTAGGGTCCAGGTGAGGGTACGACAACGCTTTAGGGGGAGCGTACGTGTGAGGGCGCGGGTTAGTGTCAGCGTACGGGTTAGGATTAGGGGACGGGTGAGGGTCAGGCTTCGGGGAAGGGTTAGGGTTAGGTTTCGGGCTAGGGTTAGGGTTAGGGGACGGGGACGGTTTAGGGTCCAGGTGAGGGTACGACAGCGCTTTAGGGGGAGCGTACGTGTGAGGGCGCGGGTTAGTGTCAGCGTACGGGTTCGCATTAGGGGCCGGGTGAGGGTCAGGCTTCGGGGAAGGGTTAGGGTTAGGGTTCGGGCTAGGGTTAGGGTTAGGGGACGGGGACGGTTTAGGGTCCAGGTGAGGGTACGACAACGATTTAGGGGGAGCGTACGTGTGAGGGCGCGGGTTAGTGTCAGCGTACGGGTTCGGATTGGGGGACGGGTGAGGGTCAGGCTTCGGTGAAGGGTTAGGGTTAGGGTTCGGGCTAGGATTAGGGTTAGGGGATGGAGACGGTTTAGGGTCCAGGTGAGGGTACGACAACGCTTTAGGGGGAGCGTACGTGTGAGGGCGCGGGTTAGTGTCAGCGTACGGGTTCGCATTAGGGGACGGGTGAGGGTCAGGCTTCGGGGAAGGGTTAGGGTTAGGGTTCGGGCTAGGGTTAGGGTTAGGGGACGGGGACGGTTTAGGGTCCAGGTGAGGGTACGACAACGCTTTAGGGGGAGCGTACGTGTGAGGGCGCGGGTTAGTGTCAGCGTACGGGTTAGGATTAGGGGACGGGTGAGGGTCAGGCTTCGGGGAAGGGTTAGGGTTAGGGTTCGGGCTAGGGTTAGGGTTAGGGGACGTGGACGGTTTAGGGTCCAGGTGAGGGTACGACAACGCTTTAGGGGGAGCGTACGTGTGAGGGCGCGGGTTAGTGTCAGCGTACGGGTTAGGATTAGGGGACGGGTGAGGGTCAGGCTTCGGGGAAGGGTTAGGGTTAGGGTTCGGGCTAGGGTTAGGGTTAGGGGACGGGGACGGTTTAGGGTCCAGGTGAGGGTACGACAACGCTTTAGGGGGAGCGTACGTGTGAGGGCGCGGTTTAGTGTCAGCGTACGGGTTAGGATTAGGGGACGGGTGAGGGTCAGGCTTCGGGGAAGGGTTAGGGTTAGGGTTCGGGCTAGGGTTAGGGTTAGGGGACGGTGACGGTTTAGGGTCCAGGTGAGGGTACGACAACGCTTTAGGGGGAGCGTACGTGTGAGGGCGCGGGTTAGTGTCAGCGTACGGGTTAGGATTAGGGGACGGGTGAGGGTCAGGCTTCGGGGAAGGGTTAGGGTTAGGGTTCGGGCTAGGGTTAGGGTTAGGGGACGGGGACGGTTTAGGGTCCAGGTGAGGGTACGACAACGCTTTAGGGGGAGCGTACGTGTGAGGGTGCGGGTTAGTGTCAGCGTATGGGTTAGGATTAGGGGACGGGTGAGGGGCAGGCTTCGGGGAAGTGTTAGGGTTAGGGTTCGGGCTAGGGTTAGGGTTAGGGGACGGGGATGGTTTAGGGTCCAGGTGAGGGTACGACAACGCTTTAGGGGGAGCGTACGTGTGAGGGCGCGGGTTAGTGTCAGCGTACGGGTTAGGATTAGGGGACAGGTTAGGGTCAGGCTTCGGGGAAGGGTTAGGATTAGGGTTCGGGCTAGGGTTAGGGTTAGGGGATGGGGACGGTTTAGGGTCCAGGTGATGGTACGACAACGCTTTAGGGGGAGCGTACGTGTGAGGGCGCGGGTTAGTGTCAGCGTACGGGTTAGGATTAGGGGACGAGTGAGGGTCAGGCTTCGGGGAAGGGTTAGGGTTAGGGTTCGGGCTAGGGTTAGGGTTAGGGGAAGGGGACGGTTTAGGGTCCAGGTGAGGGTACGACAACGCTTTAGGGGGAGTGTACGTGTGAGGGCGCGGGTTAGTGTCAGCGTACGGTTTAGGATTAGGGGACGGGTGAGGGTCAGGCTTCGGGGAAGGGTTAGGGTTAGGGTTCGGGCTAGGGTTAGGGTTAGGGGACGGGGACGGTTTAGGGTCCAGGTGAGGGTACGACAACGCTTTAGGGGGAGCGTACGTGTGAGGGCGCGGGTTAGTGTCAGCGTACGGGTTAGGATTAGGGGACGGGTGAGGGTCAGGCTTCGGGGAAGGGTTAGGGTTAGGGTTTGGGCTAGGGTTAGGGTTAGGGGACGGGGACGGTTTAGGGTCCAGGTGAGGGTACGACAACGCTTTAGGGGGAGCGTACGTGTGAGGGCGCGGGTTAGTGTCAGCGTACGGGTTCGGATTGGGGGACGGGTGAGGGTCAGGCTTCGGTGAAGGGTTAGGGTTAGGGTTCGGGCTAGGATTAGGGTTAGGGGATGGAGACGGTTTAGGGTCCAGGTGAGGGTACGACAACGCTTTAGGGGGAGCGTACGTGTGAGGGCGCGGGTTAGTGTCAGCGTACGGGTTCGCATTAGGGGACGGGTGAGGGTCAGGCTTCGGGGAAGGGTTAGGGTTAGGGTTCGGGCTAGGGTTAGGGTTAGGGGACGGGGACGGTTTAGGGTCCAGGTGAGGGTACGACAACGCTTTAGGGGGAGCGTACGTGTGAGGGCGCGGGTTAGTGTCAGCGTACGGGTTAGGATTAGGGGACGGGTGAGGGTCAGGCTTCGGGGAAGGGTTAGGGTTAGGGTTCGGGCTAGGGTTAGGGTTAGGGGACGGGGACGGTTTAGGGTCCAGGTGAGGGTACGACAACGCTTTAGGGGGAGCGTACGTGTGAGGGCGCGGTTTAGTGTCAGCGTACGGGTTAGGATTAGGGGACGGGTGAGGGTCAGGCTTCGGGGAAGGGTTAGGGTTAGGGTTCGGGCTAGGGTTAGGGTTAGGGGACGGTGACGGTTTAGGGTCCAGGTGAGGGTACGACAACGCTTTAGGGGGAGCGTACGTGTGAGGGCGCGGGTTAGTGTCAGCGTACGGGTTAGGATTAGGGGACGGGTGAGGGTCAGGCTTCGGGGAAGGGTTAGGGTTAGGGTTCGGGCTAGGGTTAGGGTTAGGGGACGGGGACGGTTTAGGGTCCAGGTGAGGGTACGACAACGCTTTAGGGGGAGCGTACGTGTGAGGGTGCGGGTTAGTGTCAGCGTATGGGTTAGGATTAGGGGACGGGTGAGGGGCAGGCTTCGGGGAAGTGTTAGGGTTAGGGTTCGGGCTAGGGTTAGGGTTAGGGGACGGGGACGGTTTAGGGTCCAGGTGAGGGTACGACAACGCTTTAGGGGGAGCGTACGTGTGAGGGCGCGGGTTAGTGTCAGCGTACGGGTTAGGATTAGGGGACAGGTTAGGGTCAGGCTTCGGGGAAGGGTTAGGATTAGGGTTCGGGCTAGGGTTAGGGTTAGGGGATGGGGACGGTTTAGGGTCCAGGTGATGGTACGACAACGCTTTAGGGGGAGCGTACGTGTGAGGGCGCGGGTTAGTGTCAGCGTACGGGTTAGGATTAGGGGACGAGTGAGGGTCAGGCTTCGGGGAAGGGTTAGGGTTAGGGTTCGGGCTAGGGTTAGGGTTAGGGGAAGGGGACGGTTTAGGGTCCAGGTGAGGGTACGACAACGCTTTAGGGGGAGTGTACGTGTGAGGGCGCGGGTTAGTGTCAGCGTACGGTTTAGGATTAGGGGACGGGTGAGGGTCAGGCTTCGGGGAAGGGTTAGGGTTAGGGTTCGGGCTAGGGTTAGGGTTAGGGGACGGGGACGGTTTAGGGTCCAGGTGAGGGTACGACAACGCTTTAGGGGGAGCGTACGTGTGAGGGCGCGGGTTAGTGTCAGCGTACGGGTTAGGATTAGGGGACGGGTGAGGGTCAGGCTTCGGGGAAGGGTTAGGGTTAGGGTTTGGGCTAGGGTTAGGGTTAGGGGACGGGGACGGTTTAGGGTCCAGGTGAGGGTACGACAACGCTTTAGGGGGAGCGTACGTGTGAGGGCGCGGGTTAGTGTCAGCGTACGGGTTAGGATTAGGGGACGGGTGAGGGTCAGGCTTCGGGGAAGGGTTAGGGTTAGGGTTCGGGCTAGCGTTAGGGTTAGGGGACGGGGACGGTTTAGGGTCCAGGTGAGGTTACGACAACGCTTTAGGGGGAGCGTACATGTGAGGGCGTGGGTTAGTGTCAGGGTACGGGTTAGGATT
The DNA here is from genome assembly GCF_964374135.1 of Grampus griseus. Classification (NCBI taxonomy): domain Eukaryota; kingdom Metazoa; phylum Chordata; class Mammalia; order Artiodactyla; family Delphinidae; genus Grampus; species Grampus griseus. Next base: position 293,895 of record NW_028133386.1, read on the forward strand.
AGGGGACGGTTGAGGGTCAGACTTCGGGGAAGGGTTAGGGTTAGGGTTCGGGCTAGGGTTAGAGTAAGGGGACGGGGACGGTTTAGGGTCCAGGTGAGTGTACGACAACGCTTTAGGGGGAGCGTACGTGTGAGGGCGCGGGTTAGTGTCAGCGTACGGGTTAGGATTAGGGGACGGGTGAGGGTCAGGCTTCGGGGAATGTTTAGGGTTAGGGTTCGGGCTAGGGTTAGGGTTAGGGGACGGGGACGGTTTAGGGTCCAGGTGAGGGTACGACAACGCTTTAGGGGGAGCGTACGTGTGAGGGCGCGGGTTAGTGTCAGCGTACGGGTTAGGATTAGGGGACGGGTGAGGGTGAGGCTTCAGGGAAGGGTTAGGGTTAGGGTTCGGGCTAGGGTTAGGGTTAGGGGACGGGGATGGTTTAGGGTCCAGATGAGGGTACGACAACGCTTTAGGGGGAGCGTACGTGTGAGGGCGCGGGTTAGTGTCAGCGTACGGGTTAGGATTAGGGGACGGGTGAGGGTCAGGCTTCGGGGAAGTTTTAGGGTTAGGGTTCGGGCTAGGGTTAGGGTTAGGGGACGGGGACGGTTTAGGGTCCAGGTGAGGGTACGACAACGCTTTAGGGGAAGCGTACGTGTGAGGGCGCGGGTTAGTGTCAGCGTACGGGTTAGGATTAGGGGACGGGTGAGGGTCAGGCTTCGGGGAAGGGTTAGGGTTAGGGTTCGGGCTAGGGTTAGGGTTAGGGTACGGGGACGGTTTAGGGTCCAGGTGAGGGTACGACAACGCTTTAGGGGGAGCGTACGTGTGAGGGCGCGGGTTAGTGTCAGTGTACGGGTTAGGATTAGGGCACGGGTGAGGGTCAGGCTTCGGGGAAGTGTTAGGGTTAGGGTTCGGGCTAGGGTTAGGGTTAGGGGACGGGGACGGTTTAGGGTCCAGGTGAGGGTACGACAACGCTTTAGGGGGAGCGTACGTGTGAGGGCGCGGGTTAGTGTCAGCGTACGGGTTAGGATTAGGGGACGGGTGAGGGTCAGGCTTCGGGGAAGGGTTAGGGTTAGGGTTCGGGCTAGGGTTAAGGTTCGTGGACTGGGACGTTTAGGTTCCAGGTGAGGGTACGACAACGCTTTAGGGGGAGCGTACGTGTGAGGGCGCGGGTTAGTGTCAGCGTACGGGTTAGGATTAGGGGACGGGTGAGGGTCAGGCTTCGGGGAAGGGTTAGGGTTAGGGTTCGGGCTAGGGTTAGCGTTAGGGGACGGGGACGGTTTAGGGTCCAGGTGAGGGTACGACAACGCTTTAGGGGGAGCGTACGTGTGAGGTCGCGGGTTAGTGTCAGCGTACGGGTTGGGATTAGGGGACGGTTGAGGGTCAGGCTTCGGGGAAGGGTTAGGGTTAGGGTTCGGGCTAGGGTTAGGGTTAGGGGACGGGGACGGTTTAGGGTCCAGGTGAGGGTACGACAACGCTTTAGGGGGAGCGTACGTGTGAGGGCGCGGGTTAGTGTCAGCGTACGGGTTAGGATTAGGGGACGGGTGAGGGTCAGGCTTCGGGGAAGTTTTAGGGTTAGGGTTCGGGCTAGGGTTAGGGTTAGGTGACGGGGACGGTTTAGGGTCCAGGTGAGGGTACGACAACGCTTTAGGGGAAGCGTACGTGTGAGGGCGCGGGTTAGTGTCAGCGTACGGGTTCGGATTAGGGGACGGTTGAGGGTCAGGCTTCGGGGAAGGGTTAGGGTTAGGGTTCGGGCTAGGGTTAGGGTTAGGGGACGGGGACGGTTTAGGGTCCAGGTGACGGTACGACAACGCTTTAGGGGGAGCGTACGTGTGAGGGCGCGGGTTAGTGTCAGCGTACGGGTTAGGATTAGGGGACGGGTGAGGGTGAGGCTTCAGGGAAGGGTTAGTGTTAGGGTTCGGGCTAGGGTTAGGGTTAGGGGACGGGGACGGTTTAGGGTCCAGATGAGGGTACGACAACGCTTTAGGGGGAGCGTACGTGTGAGGGCGCGGGTTAGTGTCAGCGTACGGGTTAGGATTAGGGGACGGGTGAGGGTCAGGCTTCGGGGAAGTTTTAGGGTTAGGGTTCGGGCTAGGGTTAGGGTTAGGGGACGGGGACGGTTTAGGGTCCAGGTGAGGGTACGACAACACTTTAGGGGAAGCGTACGTGTGAGGGCGCGGGTTAGTGTCAGCGTACGGGTCAGGATTAGGGGACGGGTGAGGGTCAGGCTTCGGGGAAGGGTTAGGGTTAGGGTTCGGGCTAGGGTTAGGGTTAGGGTACGGGGACGGTTTAGGGTCCAGGTGAGGGTACGACAACGCTTTAGGGGGAGCGTACGTGTGAGGGCGCGGGTTAGTGTCAGTGTACGGGTTAGGATTAGGGCACGGGTGAGGGTCAGCCTTCGGGGAAGTGTTAGGGTTAGGGTTCGGGCTAGGGTTAGGGTTAGGGGACGGGGACGGTTTAGGGTCCAGGTGAGGGTACGACAACGCTTAAGGGGGAGCGTACGTGTGAGGGCGCGGGTTAGTGTCAGCGTACGGGTTAGGATTAGGGGACAGGTGAGGGTCAGGCTTCGGGGAAGGGTTAGGGTTAGGGTTCGGGCTAGGGTTAAGGTTCGTGGACTGGGACGTTTAGGTTCCAGGTGAGGGTACGACAACGCTTTAGGGGGAGCGTACGTGTGAGGGCGCGGGTTAGTGTCAGCGTACGGGTTAGGATTAGGGGACGGGTGAGGGTCAGGCTTCGGGGAAGGGTTAGGGTTAGTGTTCGGGCTAGGGTTAGGGTTAGGGGACGGGGACGGTTTAGGGTCCAGGTAAGGGTACGACAATGCTTTAGGGGGAGCGTACGTGTGAGGTCGCGGGTTAGTGTCAGCGTACGGGTTGGGATTAGGGGACGGTTGAGAGTCAGGCTTCGGGGAAGGGTTAGGGTTAGGGTTCGGGCTAGGGTTAGGGTTAGGGGACGGGGACGGTTTAGGGTCCAGGTGAGGGTACGACAACGCTTTAGGGGGAGCGTACGTGTGAGGGCGCGGGTTAGTGTCAGCGTACGGTTTGGGATTAGGGGACGGGTGAGGGTCAGGCTTCGGGGAAGGGTTAGGGTTAGGGTTCGGGCTAGGGTTAGGGTTAGGGGACGGGGACGGTTTAGGGTCCAGGTAAGGGTACGACAACGCTTTAGGGGTGCGTACGTGTGAGGGCGCGGGTTAGTGTCAGCGTACGGGTTAGGATTAGGGGACGGGTGAGGGTCAGGCTTCGGGGAAGGGTTAGGGTTAGGGTTCGGGCTAGGGTTAGGGTTAGGGGACGGGGACGGTTTAGGGTCCAGGTGATGGTACGACAACGCTTTAGGGGGAGCGTACGTGTGAGGGCGCGGGTTAGTGTCAGCGTACGGGTTAGGATTACGGGACGGGTGAGGGTCAGGCTTCGGGGAAGGGTTAGGGTTAGGGTTCGGGCTAGGGTTAGGGTTAGGGGACGGGGACGGTTTAGGGTCCAGGTGAGGGTACGACAACGCTTTAGGGGGAGCATAGTTGTGAGGGCGCGGGTTAGTGTCAGCGTATGGATTAGGATTAGGGGACGGGTGAGGGTCAGGCTTCGGGGAAGGGTTAGGGTTAGGGTTCGGGCTAGGGTTAGGGTTAGGGGACGGGGACGGTTTAGGGTCCAGGTGAGGGTACGACAACGCTTTAGGGGGAGCGTACGTGTGAGGGCGCGGGTTAGTGTCAGCGTACGGGTTAGGATTAGGGGACGGGTGAGGGTCAGGCTTCGGGGAAGTGTTAGGGTTAGGGTTCGGGCTAGGGTTAGGGTTAGGGGACGGGGACGGTTTAGGGTCCAGGTGAGGGTACGACAACGCTTTAGGGGGAGCGTACGTGTGAGGGCGAGGGTTAGTGTCAGCGTACGGCTTAGGATTAGGGGACGTGTGAGGGTCAGGCTTCGGAGAAGTGTTAGGTTTAGGGTTCGGCCTAGGGTTAGGGTTAGGGGACGGGGACGGTTTAGGGTCCAGGTGAGGGTACGACAACGCTTTAGGGGGAGCGTACGTGTGAGGGCGCGGTTTAGTGTCAGCGTACGGGTTAGGATTAGGGGACGGGTGAGGGTCAGGCTTCGGGGAAGGGTTAGGGTTAGGGTTCTGGCTAGGATTAGGGTTAGGGGACGGGGACGGTTTAGGGTCCAGGTGAGGGTACGACAACGCTTTAGGGGGAGCGTACGTGTGAGGGCGCGGGTTAGTGTCAGCGTACGGGTTAGGATTAGGGGACGGGTGAGGATCAGGCTTCGGGGAAGGGTTAGGGTTAGGGTTCGGGCTAGGGTTAGGGTTAGGGGACTGGGACGGTTTAGGGTCCAGGTGAGGGTACGACAACGCTTTAGGGGGAGCGTACGTGTGAGAGCGCGGGTTAGTGTCAGCGTACGGGTTAGGATTAGGGGACGGGTGAGGGTCAGGCTTCGGGGAAGGGTTAGGGTTAGGGTTTGGGCTAGGGTTAGGGTTAGGGGACGGGGACGGTTTAGGGTCCAGGTGAGGGTACGACAACGCTTTAGGGGGAGCGTAAGTGTGAGGGCGCGGGTTAGTGTCAGCGTACGGGTTAGGATTAGGGGACGGGTGAGGGTGAGGCTTCGGGGAAGGGTTAGGGTTAGGGTTCGGGCTAGGGTTAGGGTTAGGGGACGGGGACGGTTTAGGGTCCAGGTAAGGGTACGACAACGCTTTAGGGGTGCGTACGTGTGAGGGCGCGGGTTAGTGTCAGCGTACGGGTTAGGATTAGGGGACGGGTGAGGGTCAGGCTTCGGGGAAGGGTTAGGGTTAGGGTTCGGGCTAGGGTTAGGGTTAGGGGACGGGGACGGTTTAGGGTCCAGGTGAGGGTACGACAACGCTTTAGGGGGAGCGTACGTGTGAGGGCGCGGGTTAGTGTCAGCGTACGGGTTAGGATTAGGGGACGGGTGAGGGTCAGGCTTCGGGGAAGGGTTAGGGCTAGGGTTCGGGCTAGGGTTAGGGTTAGGGGACGGGGACGGTTTAGGGTCCAGGTGAGGGTACGACAACGCTTTAGGGGGAGCGTACGTGTGAGGGCGCGGGTTAGTGTCAGCGTACGGGTTAGGATTAGGGGACGGGTGAGGGTCAGGCTTCGGGGAAGGGTTAGGGTTAGGGTTCGGGCTAGGGTTAGGGTTAGGGGACGGGGACGGTTTAGGGTCCAGGTGAGGGTACGACAACGCTTTAGGTGGAGCGTACGTGTGAGGGCGCGGGTTAGTGTCAGCGTACGGGTTCGGATTAGGGGACGGTTGAGGGTCAGGCTTCGGGGAAGGGTTAGGGTTAGGATTCGGGCTAGGGTTAGGTTTAGGGGACGGGGACGATTTAGGGTCCAGGTGAGGGTACGACAACGCTTTAGGGAGAGCGTACGTGTGAGGGCGCGGGTTAGTGTCAGCGTACGGGTTAGGATTAGGGGACGGGTGAGGGTCAGGCTTCGGGGAAGGGTTAGGGTTAGGGTTCGGGCTAGGGTTAGGGTTAGGGGACGGGGACGGTTTAGGGTCCAGGTGAGGGTACGACAACGCTTTAGGGGGAGCATACGTGTGAGGGCGCGGGTTAGTTTCAGCATACGGGTTAGGATTAGGGGACGTGTGAGGGTCAGGCTTCGGAGAAGGGTTAGGGTTAGGGTTCGGGCTAGGGTTAGGGTTAGGGGACGGGGACGGTTTAGGGTCCAGGTGAGGGTACGACAACGCTTTAGGGGGAGCGTACGTGTGAGGGCGCGGGTTAGTGTCAGCGTACGGGTTAGGATTAGGGGACGGGTGAGGGTCAGGCTTCGGGGAAGTGTTAGGGTTAGGGTTCGGGCTAGGGTTAGGGTTAGGGGACGGGGACGGTTTAGGGTCCAGGTGAGGGTACGACAACGCTTTAGGGGGAGCGTACGTGTGAGGGCGAGGGTTAGTGTCAGCGTACGGGTTAGGATTAGGGGACGTGTGAGGGTCAGGCTTCGGAGAAGGGTTAGGTTTAGGGTTCGGCCTAGGGTTAGGGTTAGGGGACGGGGACGGTTTAGGGTCCAGGTGAGGGTACGACAACGCTTTAGGGGGAGCGTACGTGTGAGGGCGCGGTTTAGTGTCAGCGTACGGGTTAGGATTAGGGGACCGGTGAGGGTCAGGCTTCGGGGAAGGGTTAGGGTTAGGGTTCGGGCTAGGATTAGGGTTAGGGGACGGGGACGGTTTAGGGTCCAGGTGAGGGTACGACAACGCTTTAGGGGGAGCGTACGTGTGAGGGCGCGGGTTAGTGTCAGCGTACGGGTTAGGATTAGGGGACTGGTGAGGGGCAGGCTTCGGGGAAGGGTTAGGGTTAGGGTTCGGGCTAGGGTTAGGGTTAGGGGACGCGGAAGGTTTAGTGTCCAGGTGACGGTACGACAACGCTTTAGGGGGAGCGTACGTGTGAGGGCGCAGGTTAGTGTCAGCGTACGGGTTAGGATTAGGCGACGGGTGAGGGTCAGGCTTCGGGGAAGGGTTAGGGTTAGGGTTCGGGCTAGGGTTAGGGTTAGGGGACGGGGACGGTTTAGGGTCCAGGTGAGGGTACGACAGCGCTTTAGGGGGAGCGTACGTGTGAGGGCGCGGGTTAGTGTCAGCGTATGGGTTCGCATTAGGGGCCGGGTGAGGGTCAGGCTTCGGGGAAGGGTTAGGGTTAGGGTTCGGGCTAGGGTTAGGGTTAGGGGACGGGGACGGTTTAGGGTCCAGGTGAGGGTACGACAACGATTTAGGGGGAGCGTACGTGTGAGGGCGCGGGTTAGTTTCAGCGTACGGGTTAGGATTAGGGGACGGGTGAGGGTCAGGCTTCGGGGAAGGGTTAGGGTCAGGGTTCGGGCTAGGGTTAGGGTTCGGGGACGGGGACGGTTTAGGGTCCAGGTGAGGGTACGACAACGCTTTAGGGGGAGCGTACGTGTGAGGGCGCGGGTTAGTGTCAGCGTACGGGTTAGGATTAGGGGACTGGTGAGGGGCAGGCTTCGGGGAAGGGTTAGGGTTAGGGTTCGGGCTAGGGTTAGGGTTAGGGGACGGGGACGGTTTAGGGTCCAGGTGAGGGTACGACAACGCTTTAGGGGGAGCGTACGTGTGAGGGCGCGGGTTAGTGTCAGCGTACGGGTTAGGATTAGGGGACGGGTGAGGGTCAGGCTGCGGGGAAGGGTTAGGGTTAGGGTTCGGGCTAGGGTTAGGGTTAGGGGACGGGGACGGTTTAGGGTCCAGGTGACGGTACGACAACGCTTTAGGGGGAGCGTACGTGTGAGGGCGCGGGTTAGTGTTAGGGTACGGGTTAGGATTAGGGGACGGGTGAGGGTCAGGCTTCGGGGAAGGGTTAGGGTTAGGGTTTCGGGCTAGGGTTAGGGTTAGGGGACGCGGACGGTTTAGGGTCCAGGTGACGGTACGACAACGCTTTAGGGGGAGGGTACGTGTGAGGGCGCGGGTTAGTGTCAGAGTACGGGTTAGGATTAGGGGACGGGTGAGGGTCAGGCTTCGGGGAAGGGTTAGGGTTAGGGTTCGGGCTAGGGTTAGGGTTAGGGGACGGGGACGGTTTAGGGTCCAGGTGAGGGTACGACAACCCTTTAGGGGGAGCGTACGTGTGAGGGTGTGGGTTAGTGTCAGCGTACGGGTTCGGATTAGGGGACGGGTGAGGGTCAGGCTTCGGTGAAGGGTTAGGGTTAGGGTTCGGGCTAGGATTAGGGTTAGGGGACGGAGACGGTTTAGGGTCCAGGTGAGGGTACGACAACGCTTTAGGGGGAGCGTACGTGTGAGGGCGCGGGTTAGTGTCAGCGTACGCGTTCGCATTAGGGGACGGGTGAGGGTCAGGCTTCGGGGAAGGGTTAGGGTTAGGGTTCGGGCTAGGGTTAGGGTTAGGGGACGGGGACGGTTTAGGGTCCAGGTGAGGGTACGACAACGCTTTAGGGGGAGCGTACGTGTGAGGGCGCGGGTTAGTGTCAGCGTACGGGTTAGGATTAGGGGACGGGTGAGGGTCAGGCTTCGGGGAAGGGTTAGGGTTAGGGTTCGGGCTAGGGTTAGGGTTAGGGGACGTGGACGGTTTAGGGTCCAGGTGAGGGTACGACAACGCTTTAGGGGGAGCGTACGTGTGAGGGCGCGGGTTAGTGTCAGCGTACGGGTTAGGATTAGGGGACGGGTGAGGGTCAGGCTTCGGGGAAGGGTTAGGGTTAGGGTTCGGGCTAGGGTTAGGGTTAGGGGACGGGGACGGTTTAGGGTCCAGGTGAGGGTACGACAGCGCTTTAGGGGGAGCGTACGTGTGAGGGCGCGGGTTAGTGTCAGCGTACGGGTTCGCATTAGGGGCCGGGTGAGGGTCAGGCTTCGGGGAAGGGTTAGGGTTAGGGTTCGGGCTAGGGTTAGGGTTAGGGGACGGGGACGGTTTAGGGTCCAGGTGAGGGTACGACAACGATTTAGGGGGAGCGTACGTGTGAGGGCGCGGGTTAGTGTCAGCGTACGGGTTAGGATTAGGGGACGGGTGAGGGTCAGGCTTCGGGGAAGGGTTAGGGTCAGGGTTCGGGCTAGGGTTAGGGTTCGGGGACGGGGACGGTTTAGGGTCCAGATGAGGGTACGACAACGCTTTAGGGGGAGCGTACGTGTGAGGGCGCGGGTTAGTGTCAGCGTACGGGTTAGGATTAGGGGACTGGTGAGGGGCAGGCTTCGGGGAAGGGTTAGGGTTAGGGTTCGGGCTAGGGTTAGGGTTAGGGGACGGGGACGGTTTAGGGTCCAGGTGAGGGTACGACAACGCTTTAGGGGGAGCGTACGTGTGAGGGCGCGGGTTAGTGTCAGCGTACGGGTTAGGATTAGGGGACGGGTGAGGGTCAGGCTGCGGGGAAGTGTTAGGGTTAGGGTTCGGGCTAGGGTTAGGGTTAGGGGACGGGGACGGTTTAGGGTCCAGGTGACGGTACGACAACGCTTTAGGGGGAGCGTACGTGTGAGGGCGCGGGTTAGTGTTAGGGTACGGGTTAGGATTAGGGGACGGGTGAGGGTCAGGCTTCGGGGAAGGGTTAGGGTTAGGGTTTCGGGCTAGGGTTAGGGTTAGGGGACGCGGACGGTTTAGGGTCCAGGTGACGGTACGACAACGCTTTAGGGGGAGGGTACGTGTGAGGGCGCGGGTTAGTGTCAGAGTACGGGTTAGGATTAGGGGACGGGTGAGGGTCAGGCTTCGGGGAAGGGTTAGGGTTAGGGTTCGGGCTAGGGTTAGGGTTAGGGGACGGGGACGGTTTAGGGTCCAGGTGAGGGTACGACAACCCTTTAGGGGGAGCGTACGTGTGAGGGTGTGGGTTAGTGTCAGCGTACGGGTTCGGATTAGGGGACGGGTGAGGGTCAGGCTTCGGTGAAGGGTTAGGGTTAGGGTTCGGGCTAGGATTAGGGTTAGGGGACGGAGACGGTTTAGGGTCCAGGTGAGGGTACGACAACGCTTTAGGGGGAGCGTACGTGTGAGGGCGCGGGTTAGTGTCAGCGTACGGGTTCGCATTAGGGGACGGGTGAGGGTCAGGCTTCGGGGAAGGGTTAGGGTTAGGGTTCGGGCTAGGGTTAGGGTTAGGGGACGGGGACGGTTTAGGGTCCAGGTGAGGGTACGACAACGCTTTAGGGGGAGCGTACGTGTGAGGGCGCGGGTTAGTGTCAGCGTACGGGTTAGGATTAGGGGACGGGTGAGGGTCAGGCTTCGGGGAAGGGTTAGGGTTAGGGTTCGGGCTAGGGTTAGGGTTAGGGGACGTGGACGGTTTAGGGTCCAGGTGAGGGTACGACAACGCTTTAGGGGGAGCGTACGTGTGAGGGCGCGGGTTAGTGTCAGCGTACGGGTTAGGATTAGGGGACGGGTGAGGGTCAGGCTTCGGGGAAGGGTTAGGGTTAGGTTTCGGGCTAGGGTTAGGGTTAGGGGACGGGGACGGTTTAGGGTCCAGGTGAGGGTACGACAGCGCTTTAGGGGGAGCGTACGTGTGAGGGCGCGGGTTAGTGTCAGCGTACGGGTTCGCATTAGGGGCCGGGTGAGGGTCAGGCTTCGGGGAAGGGTTAGGGTTAGGGTTCGGGCTAGGGTTAGGGTTAGGGGACGGGGACGGTTTAGGGTCCAGGTGAGGGTACGACAACGATTTAGGGGGAGCGTACGTGTGAGGGCGCGGGTTAGTGTCAGCGTACGGGTTAGGATTAGGGGACGGGTGAGGGTCAGGCTTCGGGGAAGGGTTAGGGTCAGGGTTCGGGCTAGGGTTAGGGTTCGGGGACGGGGACGGTTTAGGGTCCAGATGAGGGTACGACAACGCTTTAGGGGGAGCGTACGTGTGAGGGCGCGGGTTAGTGTCAGCGTACGGGTTAGGATTAGGGGACTGGTGAGGGGCAGGCTTCGGGGAAGGGTTAGGGTTAGGGTTCGGGCTAGGGTTAGGGTTAGGGGACGGGGACGGTTTAGGGTCCAGGTGAGGGTACGACAACGCTTTAGGGGGAGCGTACGTGTGAGGGCGCGGGTTAGTGTCAGCGTACGGGTTAGGATTAGGGGACGGGTGAGGGTCAGGCTGCGGGGAAGGGTTAGGGTTAGGGTTCGGGCTAGGGTTAGGGTTAGGGGACGGGGACGGTTTAGGGTCCAGGTGACGGTACGACAACGCTTTAGGGGGAGCGTACGTGTGAGGGCGCGGGTTAGTGTTAGGGTACGGGTTAGGATTAGGGGACGGGTGAGGGTCAGGCTTCGGGGAAGGGTTAGGGTTAGGGTTTCGGGCTAGGGTTAGGGTTAGGGGACGCGGACGGTTTAGGGTCCAGGTGACGGTACGACAACGCTTTAGGGGGAGGGTACGTGTGAGGGCGCGGGTTAGTGTCAGAGTACGGGTTAGGATTAGGGGACGGGTGAGGGTCAGGCTTCGGGGAAGGGTTAGGGTTAGGGTTCGGGCTAGGGTTAGGGTTAGGGGACGGGGACGGTTTAGGGTCCAGGTGAGGGTACGACAACCCTTTAGGGGGAGCGTACGTGTGAGGGTGTGGGTTAGTGTCAGCGTACGGGTTCGGATTAGGGGACGGGTGAGGGTCAGGCTTCGGTGAAGGGTTAGGGTTAGGGTTCGGGCTAGGATTAGGGTTAGGGGACGGAGACGGTTTAGGGTCCAGGTGAGGGTACGACAACGCTTTAGGGGGAGCGTACGTGTGAGGGCGCGGGTTAGTGTCAGCGTACGGGTTCGCATTAGGGGACGGGTGAGGGTCAGGCTTCGGGGAAGGGTTAGGGTTAGGGTTCGGGCTAGGGTTAGGGTTAGGGGACGGGGACGGTTTAGGGTCCAGGTGAGGGTACGACAACGCTTTAGGGGGAGCGTACGTGTGAGGGCGCGGGTTAGTGTCAGCGTACGGGTTAGGATTAGGGGACGGGTGAGGGTCAGGCTTCGGGGAAGGGTTAGGGTTAGGGTTCGGGCTAGGGTTAGGGTTAGGGGACGTGGACGGTTTAGGGTCCAGGTGAGGGTACGACAACGCTTTAGGGGGAGCGTACGTGTGAGGGCGCGGGTTAGTGTCAGCGTACGGGTTAGGATTAGGGGACGGGTGAGGGTCAGGCTTCGGGGAAGGGTTAGGGTTAGGTTTCGGGCTAGGGTTAGGGTTAGGGGACGGGGACGGTTTAGGGTCCAGGTGAGGGTACGACAGCGCTTTAGGGGGAGCGTACGTGTGAGGGCGCGGGTTAGTGTCAGCGTACGGGTTCGCATTAGGGGCCGGGTGAGGGTCAGGCTTCGGGGAAGGGTTAGGGTTAGGGTTCGGGCTAGGGTTAGGGTTAGGGGACGGGGACGGTTTAGGGTCCAGGTGAGGGTACGACAACGATTTAGGGGGAGCGTACGTGTGAGGGCGCGGGTTAGTGTCAGCGTACGGGTTAGGATTAGGGGACGGGTGAGGGTCAGGCTTCGGGGAAGGGTTAGGGTCAGGGTTCGGGCTAGGGTTAGGGTTCGGGGACGGGGACGGTTTAGGGTCCAGATGAGGGTACGACAACGCTTTAGGGGGAGCGTACGTGTGAGGGCGCGGGTTAGTGTCAGCGTACGGGTTAGGATTAGGGGACTGGTGAGGGGCAGGCTTCGGGGAAGGGTTAGGGTTAGGGTTCGGGCTAGGGTTAGGGTTAGGGGACGGGGACGGTTTAGGGTCCAGGTGAGGGTACGACAACGCTTTAGGGGGAGCGTACGTGTGAGGGCGCGGGTTAGTGTCAGCGTACGGGTTAGGATTAGGGGACGGGTGAGGGTCAGGCTGCGGGGAAGGGTTAGGGTTAGGGTTCGGGCTAGGGTTAGGGTTAGGGGACGGGGACGGTTTAGGGTCCAGGTGACGGTACGACAACGCTTTAGGGGGAGCGTACGTGTGAGGGCGCGGGTTAGTGTTAGGGTACGGGTTAGGATTAGGGGACGGGTGAGGGTCAGGCTTCGGGGAAGGGTTAGGGTTAGGGTTTCGGGCTAGGGTTAGGGTTAGGGGACGCGGACGGTTTAGGGTCCAGGTGACGGTACGACAACGCTTTAGGGGGAGGGTACGTGTGAGGGCGCGGGTTAGTGTCAGAGTACGGGTTAGGATTAGGGGACGGGTGAGGGTCAGGCTTCGGGGAAGGGTTAGGGTTAGGGTTCGGGCTAGGGTTAGGGTTAGGGGACGGGGACGGTTTAGGGTCCAGGTGAGGGTACGACAACCCTTTAGGGGGAGCGTACGTGTGAGGGTGCGGGTTAGTTTCAGCGTACGGGTTCGGATTGGGGGACGGGTGAGGGTCAGGCTTCGGTGAAGGGTTAGGGTTAGGGTTCGGGCTAGGATTAGGGTTAGGGGATGGAGACGGTTTAGGGTCCAGGTGAGGGTACGACAACGCTTTAGGGGGAGCGTACGTGTGAGGGCGCGGGTTAGTGTCAGCGTACGGGTTCGCATTAGGGGACGGGTGAGGGTCAGGCTTCGGGGAAGGGTTAGGGTTAGGGTTCGGGCTAGGGTTAGGGTTAGGGGACGGGGACGGTTTAGGGTCCAGGTGAGGGTACGACAACGCTTTAGGGGGAGCGTACGTGTGAGGGCGCGGGTTAGTGTCAGCGTACGGGTTAGGATTAGGGGACGGGTGAGGGTCAGGCTTCGGGGAAGGGTTAGGGTTAGGGTTCGGGCTAGGGTTAGGGTTAGGGGACGTGGACGGTTTAGGGTCCAGGTGAGGGTACGACAACGCTTTAGGGGGAGCGTACGTGTGAGGGCGCGGGTTAGTGTCAGCGTACGGGTTAGGATTAGGGGACGGGTGAGGGTCAGGCTTCGGGGAAGGGTTAGGGTTAGGGTTCGGGCTAGGGTTAGCGTTAGGGGACGGGGACGGTTTAGGGTCCAGGTGAGGGTACGACAACGCTTTAGGGGGAGCGTACGTGTGAGGGCGCGGTTTAGTGTCAGCGTACGGGTTAGGATTAGGGGACGGGTGAGGGTCAGGCTTCGGGGAAGGGTTAGGGTTAGGGTTCGGGCTAGGGTTAGGGTTAGGGGACGGTGACGGTTTAGGGTCCAGGTGAGGGTACGACAACGCTTTAGGGGGAGCGTACGTGTGAGGGCGCGGGTTAGTGTCAGCGTACGGGTTAGGATTAGGGGACGGGTGAGGGTCAGGCTTCGGGGAAGGGTTAGGGTTAGGGTTCGGGCTAGGGTTAGGGTTAGGGGACGGGGACGGTTTAGGGTCCAGGTGAGGGTACGACAACGCTTTAGGGGGAGCGTACGTGTGAGGGTGCGGGTTAGTGTCAGCGTACAGGTTAGGATTAGGGGACGGGTGAGGGGCAGGCTTCGGGGAAGTGTTAGGGTTAGGGTTCGGGCTAGGGTTAGGGTTAGGGGACGGGGACGGTTTAGGGTCCAGGTGAGGGTACGACAACGCTTTAGGGGGAGCGTACGTGTGAGGGCGCGGGTTAGTGTCAGCGTACGGGTTAGGATTAGGGGACAGGTTAGGGTCAGGCTTCGGGGAAGGGTTAGGATTAGGGTTCGGGCTAGGGTTAGGGTTAGGGGATGGGGACGGTTTAGGGTCCAGGTGATGGTACGACAACGCTTTAGGGGGAGCGTACGTGTGAGGGCGCGGGTTAGTGTCAGCGTACGGGTTAGGATTAGGGGACGAGTGAGGGTCAGGCTTCGGGGAAGGGTTAGGGTTAGGGTTCGGGCTAGGGTTAGGGTTAGGGGAAGGGGACGGTTTAGGGTCCAGGTGAGGGTACGACAACGCTTTAGGGGGAGTGTACGTGTGAGGGCGCGGGTTAGTGTCAGCGTACGGGTTAGGATTAGGGGACGGGTGAGGGTCAGGCTTCGGGGAAGGGTTAGGGTTAGGGTTCGGGCTAGGGTTAGGGTTAGGGGACGGGGACGGTTTAGGGTCCAGGTGAGGGTACGACAACGCTTTAGGGGGAGCGTACGTGTGAGGGCGCGGGTTAGTGTCAGCGTACGGGTTAGGATTAGGGGACGGGTGAGGGTCAGGCTTCGGGGAAGGGTTAGGGTTAGGGTTCGGGCTAGCGTTAGGGTTAGGGGACGGGGACGGTTTAGGGTCCAGGTGAGGTTACGACAACGCTTTAGGGGGAGCGTACATGTGAGGGCGCGGGTTAGTGTCAGGGTACGGGTTAGGATTAGGGGACGGTTGAGGGTCAGACTTCGGGGAAGGGTTAGGGTTAGGGTTCGGGCTAGGGTTAGAGTAAGGGGACGGGGACGGTTTAGGGTCCAGGTGAGTGTACGACAACGCTTTAGGGGGAGCGTACGTGTGAGGGCGCGGGTTAGTGTCAGCGTACGGGTTAGGATTAGGGGACGGGTGAGGGTCAGGCTTCGGGGAATGTTTAGGGTTAGGGTTCGGGCTAGGGTTAGGGTTAGGGGACGGGGACGGTTTAGGGTCCAGGTGAGGGTACGACAACGCTTTAGGGGGAGCGTACGTGTGAGGGCGCGGGTTAGTGTCAGCGTACGGGTTAGGATTAGGGGACGGGTGAGGGTGAGGCTTCAGGGAAGGGTTAGGGTTAGGGTTCGGGCTAGGGTTAGGGTTAGGGGACGGGGATGGTTTAGGGTCCAGATGAGGGTACGACAACGCTTTAGGGGGAGCGTACGTGTGAGGGCGCGGGTTAGTGTCAGCGTACGGGTTAGGATTAGGGGACGGGTGAGGGTCAGGCTTCGGGGAAGTTTTAGGGTTAGGGTTCGGGCTAGGGTTAGGGTTAGGGGACGGGGACGGTTTAGGGTCCAGGTGAGGGTACGACAACGCTTTAGGGGAAGCGTACGTGTGAGGGCGCGGGTTAGTGTCAGCGTACGGGTTAGGATTAGGGGACGGGTGAGGGTCAGGCTTCGGGGAAGGGTTAGGGTTAGGGTTCGGGCTAGGGTTAGGGTTAGGGTACGGGGACGGTTTAGGGTCCAGGTGAGGGTACGACAACGCTTTAGGGGGAGCGTACGTGTGAGGGCGCGGGTTAGTGTCAGTGTACGGGTTAGGATTAGGGCACGGGTGAGGGTCAGGCTTCGGGGAAGTGTTAGGGTTAGGGTTCGGGCTAGGGTTAGGGTTAGGGGACGGGGACGGTTTAGGGTCCAGGTGAGGGTACGACAACGCTTTAGGGGGAGCGTACGTGTGAGGGCGCGGGTTAGTGTCAGCGTACGGGTTAGGATTAGGGGACGGGTGAGGGTCAGGCTTCGGGGAAGGGTTAGGGTTAGGGTTCGGGCTAGGGTTAAGGTTCGTGGACTGGGACGTTTAGGTTCCAGGTGAGGGTACGACAACGCTTTAGGGGGAGCGTACGTGTGAGGGCGCGGGTTAGTGTCAGCGTACGGGTTAGGATTAGGGGACGGGTGAGGGTCAGGCTTCGGGGAAGGGTTAGGGTTAGGGTTCGGGCTAGGGTTAGCGTTAGGGGACGGGGACGGTTTAGGGTCCAGGTGAGGGTACGACAACGCTTTAGGGGGAGCGTACGTGTGAGGTCGCGGGTTAGTGTCAGCGTACGGGTTGGGATTAGGGGACGGTTGAGGGTCAGGCTTCGGGGAAGGGTTAGGGTTAGGGTTCGGGCTAGGGTTAGGGTTAGGGGACGGGGACGGTTTAGGGTCCAGGTGAGGGTACGACAACGCTTTAGGGGGAGCGTACGTGTGAGGGAGCGGGTTAGTGTCAGCGTACGGGTTAGGATTAGGGGACGGGTGAGGGTCAGGCTTCGGGGAAGGTTTAGGGTTAGGGTTCGGGCTAGGGTTAGGGTTAGGGGACGGGGACGGTTTAGGGTCCAGGTGAGGGTACGACAGCGCTTTAGGGGGAGCGTACGTGTGAGGGCGCGGGTTAGTGTCAGCGTACGGTTTCGGATTAGGGGACGGGTGAGGGTCAGGCTTCGGGGAAGGGTTAGGGTTAGGGTTCGGGCTAGGGTTAGGGTTAGGGGACGGGGACGGTTTAGGGTCCAGGTGAGGGTACGACAACGCTTTAGGTGGAGCGTACGTGTGAGGGCGCGGGTTAGTGTCAGCGTACGGGTTCGGATTAGGGGACGGTTGAGGGTCAGGCTTCGGGGAAGGGTTAGGGTTAGGGTTCGGGCTAGGGTTAGGGTTAGGGGACGGGGACGGTTTAGGGTCCAGGTGACGGTACGACAACGCTTTAGGGGGAGCGTACGTGTGAGGGCGCGGGTTAGTGTCAGCGTACGGGTTAGGATTAGGGGACGGGTGAGGGTCAGGCTTCGGGGAAGGGTTAGGGTTAGGGTTCGGGCTAGGGTTAGGGTTAGGGGACGGGGACGGTTTAGGGTCCAGGTGAGGGTACGACAACGCTTTAGGGGGAGCGTACGTGTGAGGGCGCGGGTTAGTGTCAGCGTACGGGTTAGGATTAGGGGACGGGTGAGGGTCAGGCTTCGGGGAAGTTTTAGGGTTAGGGTTCGGGCTAGGGTTAGGGTTAGGGGACGGGGACGGTTTAGGGTCCAGGTGAGGGTAAGACAATGCTTTAGGGGAAGCGTACGTGTGAGGGCGCGGGTTAGTGTCAGCGTACGGGTTCGGATTAGGGGACGGTTGAGGGTCAGGCTTCGGGGAAGGGTTAGGGTTAGGGTTCGGGCTAGGGTTAGGGTTAGGGGACGGGGACGGTTTAGGGTCCAGGTGACGGTACGACAACGCTTTAGGGGGAGCGTACGTGTGAGGGCGCGGGTTAGTGTCAGCGTACGGGTTAGGATTAGGGGACGGGTGAGGGTGAGGCTTCAGGGAAGGGTTAGTGTTAGGGTTCGGGCTAGGGATAGGGTTAGGGGACGGGGACGGATTAGGGTCCAGATGAGGGTACGACAACGCTTTAGGGGGAGCGTACGTGTGAGGGCGCGGGTTAGTGTCAGCGTACGGGTTAGGATTAGGGGACGGGTGAGGGTCAGGCTTCGGGGAAGTTTTAGGGTTAGGGTTCGGGCTAGGGTTAGGGTTAGGGGACGGGGACGGTTTAGGGTCCAGGTGAGGGTACGACAACACTTTAGGGGAAGCGTACGTGTGAGGGCGCGGGTTAGTGTCAGCGTACGGGTTAGGATTAGGGGACGGGTGAGGGTCAGGCTTCGGGGAAGGGTTAGGGTTAGGGTTCGGGCTAGGGTTAGGGTTAGGGTACGGGGACGGTTTAGGGTCCAGGTGAGGGTACGACAACGCTTTAGGGGGAGCGTACGTGTGAGGGCGCGGGTTAGTGTCAGTGTACGGGTTAGGATTAGGGCACGGGTGAGGGTCAGCCTTCGGGGAAGTGTTAGGGTTAGGGTTCGGGCTAGGGTTAGGGTTAGGGGACGGGGACGGTTTAGGGTCCAGGTGAGGGTACGACAACGCTTAAGGGGGAGCGTACGTGTGAGGGCGCGGGTTAGTGTCAGCGTACGGGTTAGGATTAGGGGACGGGTGAGGGTCAGGCTTCGGGGAAGGGTTAGGGTTAGGGTTCGGGCTAGGGTTAAGGTTCGTGGACTGGGACGTTTAGGTTCCAGGTGAGGGTACGACAACGCTTTAGGGGGAGCGTACGTGTGAGGGCGCGGGTTAGTGTCAGCGTACGGGTTAGGATTAGGGGACGGGTGAGGGTCAGGCTTCGGGGAAGGGTTAGGGTTAGTGTTCGGGCTAGGGTTAGGGTTAGGGGACGGGGACGGTTTAGGGTCCAGGTAAGGGTACGACAATGCTTTAGGGGGAGCGTACGTGTGAGGTCGCGGGTTAGTGTCAGCGTACGGGTTGGGATTAGGGGACGGTTGAGAGTCAGGCTTCGGGGAAGGGTTAGGGTTAGGGTTCGGGCTAGGGTTAGGGTTAGGGGACGGGGACGGTTTAGGGTCCAGGTGAGGGTACGACAACGCTTTAGGGGGAGCGTACGTGTGAGGTCGCGGGTTAGTGTCAGCGTACGGGTTGGGATTAGGGGACGGTTGAGGGTCAGGCTTCGGGGAAGGGTTAGGGTTAGGGTTCGGGCTAGGGTTAGGGTTAGGGGACGGGGACGGTTTAGGGTCCAGGTGAGGGTACGACAACGCTTTAGGGGGAGCGTACGTGTGAGGGCGCGGGTTAGTGTCAGCGTACGGGTTGGGATTAGGGGACGGGTGAGGGTCAGGCTTCGGGGAAGGGTTAGGGTTAGGGTTCGGGCTAGGGTTAGGGTTAGGGGACGGGGACGGTTTAGGGTCCAGGTGAGGGTACGACAACGCTTTAGGGGGAGCGTACGTGTGAGGGCGCGGGTTAGTGTCAGCGTACGGGTTGGGATTAGGGGACGGGTGAGGGTCAGGCTTCGGGGAAGGTTTAGGGTTAGGGTTCGGGCTAGGGTTAGGGTTAGGGGACGGGGACGGTTTAGGGTCCAGGTGAGGGTACGACAGCGCTTTAGGGGGAGCGTACGTGTGAGGGCGCGGGTTAGTGTCAGCGTACGGTTTCGGATTAGGGGACGAGTGAGGGTCAGGCTTCGGGGAAGGGTTAGGGTTAGGGTTCGGGCTAGGGTTAGGGTTAGGGGACGGGGACGGTTTAGGGTCCAGGTGAGGGTACGACAACGCTTTAGGGGGAGCGTACGTGTGAGGGCGCGGGTTAGTGTCAGCGTACGGGTTAGGATTAGGGGACGGGTGAGGGTCAGGCTTCGGGGAAGGGTTAGGGTTAGGGTTCGGGCTAGGGTTAGGGTTAGGGGACGGGGACGGTTTAGGGTCCAGGTGAGGGTACGACAACGCTTTAGGGGGAGCGTACGTGTGAGGGCGCGGGTTAGTGTCAGCGTACGGGTTAGGATTAGGGGACGGGTGAGGGTCAGGCTTCGGGGAAGGGTTAGGGTTAGGGTTCGGGCTAGGGTTAGGGTTAGGGGACGGGGACGGTTTAGGGTCCAGGTGATGGTACGACAACGCTTTAGGGGGAGCGTACGTGTGAGGGCGCGGGTTAGTGTCAGCGTACGGGTTAGGATTAGGGGACGGGTGAGGGTCAGGCTTCGGAGAAGGGTTAGGGTTAGGGTTCGGGCTGGGGTTAGGGTTAGGGGACGGGGACGGTTTAGGGTCCAGGTGAGGGTACGACAACGCTTTAGGGGGAGCATAGTTGTGAGGGCGCGGGTTAGTGTCAGCGTATGGATTAGGATTAGGGGACGGGTGAGGGTCAGGCTTCGGGGAAGGGTTAGGGTTAAGGTTCGGGCTAGGGTTAGGGTTAGGGGACGGGGACGGTTTAGGGTCCAGGTGAGGGTACGACAACGCTTTAGGGGGAGCGTACGTGTGAGGGCGCGGGTTAGTGTCAGCGTACGGGTTAGGATTAGGGGACGGGTGAGGGTCAGGCTTCGGGGAAGTGTTAGGGTTAGGGTTCGGGCTAGGGTTAGGGTTAGGGGACGGGGACGGTTTAGGGTCCAGGTGAGGGTACGACAACGCTTTAGGGGGAGCGTACGTGTGAGGGCGAGGGTTAGTGTCAGCGTACGGGTTAGGATTAGGGGACGTGTGAGGGTCAGGCTTCGGAGAAGGGTTAGGTTTAGGGTTCGGGCTAGGGTTAGGGTTAGGGGACGGGGACGGTTTAGGGTCCAGGTGAGGGTACGACAACGCTTTAGGGGGAGCGTACGTGTGAGGGCGCGGGTTAGTGTCAGCGTACGGGTTGGGATTAGGGGACGGGTGAGGGTCAGGCTTCGGGGAAGGTTTAGGTTTAGGGTTCGGGCTAGGGTTAGGGTTAGGGGACGGGGACGGTTTAGGGTCCAGGTGAGGGTACGACAGCGCTTTAGGGGGAGCGTACGTGTGAGGGCGCGGGTTAGTGTCAGCGTACGGTTTCGGATTAGGGGACGGGTGACGGTCAGGCTTCGGGGAAGGGTTAGGGTTAGGGTTCGAGCTAGGGTTAGGGTTAGGGGACGGGGACGGTTTAGGGTCCAGGTGAGGGTACGACAACGCTTTAGGGGGAGCGTACGTGTGAGGGCAGGTTTAGTGTCAGCGTACGGGTTAGGATTAGGGGACGGGTGAGGGTCAGGCTTCGGGGAAGGGTTAGGGTTAGGGTTCGGGCTAGGGTTAGGGTTAGGGGACGGGGACGGTTTAGGGTCCAGGTGAGGGTACGACAACGCTTTAGGTGGAGCGTACGTGTGAGGGCGCGGGTTAGTGTCAGCGTACGGGTTCGGATTAGGGGACGGTTGAGGGTCAGGCTTCGGGGCAGGGTTAGGGTTAGGGTTCGGGCTAGGGTTAGGGTTAGGGGACGGGGACGGTTTAGGGTCCAGGTGACGGTACGACAACGCTTTAGGGGGAGCGTACGTGTGAGGGCGCGGGTCAGTGTCAGCGTACGGGTTAGGATTAGGGGACGGGTGAGGGTCAGGCTTCGGGGAAGGGTTAGGGTTAGGGTTCGGGCTAGGGTTAGGGTTAGGGGACGGGGACGGTTTAGGGTCCAGGTGAGGGTACGACAACGCTTTAGGGGGAGCGTACGTGTGAGGGCGCGGGTTAGTGTCAGCGTACGGGTTAGGATTAGGGGACGGGTGAGGGTCAGGCTTCGGGGAAGGGTTAGGGTTAGGGTTCGGGCTAGGGTTAGGGTTAGGGGACGGGGACGGTTTAGGGTCCAGGTGAGGGTACGACAACGCTTTAGGGGGAGCGTACGTGTGAGGGCGCGGGTTAGTGTCAGCGTACGGGTTAGGATTAGGGGACGGGTGAGGGTCAGGCTTCGGGGAAGGGTTAGGGTTAGGGTTTGGGCTAGGGTTAGGGTTAGGGGACGGGGACGGTTTAGGGTCCAGGTGAGGATACGACAACGCTTTAGGGGGAGCGTACGTGTGAGGGCGCGGGTTAGTGTCAGCGTACGGGTTAGGATTAGGGGACGGGTGAGGGTGAGGCTTCGGGGAAGGGTTAGGGTTAGGGTTCGGGCTAGGGTTAGGGTTAGGGGACGGGGACGGTTTAGGGTCCAGGTAAGGGTACGACAACGCTTTAGGGGTGCGTACGTGTGAGGGCGCGGGTTAGTGTCAGCGTACGGGTTAGGATTAGGGGACGGGTGAGGGTCAGGCTTCGGGGAAGGGTTAGGGTTAGGGTTCGGGCTAGGGTTAGGGTTAGGGGACGGGGACGGTTTAGGGTCCAGGTGAGGGTACGACAACGCTTTAGGGGGAGCGTACGTGTGAGGTCACGGGTTAGTGTCAGCGTACGGGTTAGGATTAGGGGACGGGTGAGGGTCAGGCTTCGGGGAAGTGTTAGGGTTAGGGTTCGGGCTAGGGTTAGGGTTAGGGGACGGGGACGGTTTAGGTTCTAGGTGAGGGTACGACAACGCTTTAGGGGGAGCGTACGTGTGAGGGCGCGGGTTAGTGTCAGCGTACGGGTTAGGATTAGGGGACGGGTGAGGGTCAGGCTTCGGGGAAGGGTTAGGGTTAGGGTTCGGGCTAGGGTTAGGGTTAGGGGACGGGGACGGTTTAGGGTCCAGGTGATGGTACGACAACGCTTTAGGGGGAGCGTACGTGTGAGGGCGCGGGTTAGTGTCAGCGTACGGGTTAGGATTACGGGACGGGTGAGGGTCAGGCTTCGGAGAAGGGTTAGGGTTAGGGTTCGGGCTGGGGTTAGGGTTAGGGGACGGGGACGGTTTAGGGTCCAGGTGAGGGTACGACAACGCTTTAGGGGGAGCATAGTTGTGAGGGCGAGGGTTAGTGTCAGCGTATGGATTAGGATTAGGGGACGGGTGAGGGTCAGACTTCGGGGAAGGGTTAGGGTTAGGGTTCGGGCTAGGGTTAGGGTTAGGGGACGGGGACGGTTTAGGGTCCAGGTGAGGGTACGACAACGCTTTAGGGGGAGCGTACGTGTGAGGGCGCGGGTTAGTGTCAGCGTACGGGTTCGGATTAGGGGACGGTTGAGGGTCAGGCTTCGGGGCAGGGTTAGGGTTAGGGTTCGGGCTAGGGTTAGGGTTAGGGGACGGGGACGGTTTAGGGTCCAGGTGACGGTACGACAACGCTTTAGGGGGAGCGTACGTGTGAGGGCGCGGGTCAGTGTCAGCGTACGGGTTAGGATTAGGGGACGGGTGAGGGTCAGGCTTCGGGGAAGGGTTAGGGTTAGGGTTCGGGCTAGGGTTAGGGTTAGGGGACGGGGACGGTTTAGGGTCCAGGTGAGGGTACGACAACGCTTTAGGGGGAGCGTACGTGTGAGGGCGCGGGTTAGTGTCAGCGTACGGGTTAGGATTAGGGGACGGGTGAGGGTCAGGCTTCGGGGAAGGGTTAGGGTTAGGGTTCGGGCTAGGGTTAGGGTTAGGGGACGGGGACGGTTTAGGGTCCAGGTGAGGGTACGACAACGCTTTAGGGGGAGCGTACGTGTGAGGGCGCGGGTTAGTGTCAGCGTACGGGTTAGGATTAGGGGACGGGTGAGGGTCAGGCTTCGGGGAAGGGTTAGGGTTAGGGTTTGGGCTAGGGTTAGGGTTAGGGGACGGGGACGGTTTAGGGTCCAGGTGAGGATACGACAACGCTTTAGGGGGAGCGTACGTGTGAGGGCGCGGGTTAGTGTCAGCGTACGGGTTAGGATTAGGGGACGGGTGAGGGTGAGGCTTCGGGGAAGGGTTAGGGTTAGGGTTCGGGCTAGGGTTAGGGTTAGGGGACGGGGACGGTTTAGGGTCCAGGTAAGGGTACGACAACGCTTTAGGGGTGCGTACGTGTGAGGGCGCGGGTTAGTGTCAGCGTACGGGTTAGGATTAGGGGACGGGTGAGGGTCAGGCTTCGGGGAAGGGTTAGGGTTAGGGTTCGGGCTAGGGTTAGGGTTAGGGGACGGGGACGGTTTAGGGTCCAGGTGAGGGTACGACAACGCTTTAGGGGGAGCGTACGTGTGAGGGCACGGGTTAGTGTCAGCGTACGGGTTAGGATTAGGGGACGGGTGAGGGTCAGGCTTCGGGGAAGTGTTAGGGTTAGGGTTCGGGCTAGGGTTAGGGTTAGGGGACGGGGACGGTTTAGGTTCTAGGTGAGGGTACGACAACGCTTTAGGGGGAGCGTACGTGTGAGGGCGCGGGTTAGTGTCAGCGTACGGGTTAGGATTAGGGGACGGGTGAGGGTCAGGCTTCGGGGAAGGGTTAGGGTTAGGGTTCGGGCTAGGGTTAGGGTTAGGGGACGGGGACGGTTTAGGGTCCAGGTGATGGTACGACAACGCTTTAGGGGGAGCGTACGTGTGAGGGCGCGGGTTAGTGTCAGCGTACGGGTTAGGATTACGGGACGGGTGAGGGTCAGGCTTCGGAGAAGGGTTAGGGTTAGGGTTCGGGCTGGGGTTAGGGTTAGGGGACGGGGACGGTTTAGGGTCCAGGTGAGGGTACGACAACGCTTTAGGGGGAGCATAGTTGTGAGGGCGAGGGTTAGTGTCAGCGTATGGATTAGGATTAGGGGACGGGTGAGGGTCAGGCTTCGGGGAAGGGTTAGGGTTAGTGTTCGGGCTAGGGTTAGGGTTAGGGGACGGGGACGGTTTAGGGTCCAGGTAAGGGTACGACAATGCTTTAGGGGGAGCGTACGTGTGAGGTCGCGGGTTAGTGTCAGCGTACGGGTTGGGATTAGGGGACGGTTGAGAGTCAGGCTTCGGGGAAGGGTTAGGGTTAGGGTTCGGGCTAGGGTTAGGGTTAGGGGACGGGGACGGTTTAGGGTCCAGGTGAGGGTACGACAACGCTTTAGGGGGAGCGTACGTGTGAGGTCGCGGGTTAGTGTCAGCGTACGGGTTGGGATTAGGGGACGGTTGAGGGTCAGGCTTCGGGGAAGGGTTAGGGTTAGGGTTCGGGCTAGGGTTAGGGATAGGGGACGGGGACGGTTTAGGGTCCAGGTGAGGGTACGACAACGCTTTAGGGGGAGCGTACGTGTGAGGGCGCGGGTTAGTGTCAGCGTACGGGTTGGGATTAGGGGACGGGTGAGGGTCAGGCTTCGGGGAAGGGTTAGGGTTAGGGTTCGGGCTAGGGTTAGGGTTAGGGGACGGGGACGGTTTAGGGTCCAGGTGAGGGTACGACAACGCTTTAGGGGGAGCGTACGTGTGAGGGCGCGGGTTAGTGTCAGCGTACGGGTTGGGATTAGGGGACGGGTGAGGGTCAGGCTTCGGGGAAGGTTTAGGGTTAGGGTTCGGGCTAGGGTTAGGGTTAGGGGACGGGGACGGTTTAGGGTCCAGGTGAGGGTACGACAGCGCTTTAGGGGGAGCGTACGTGTGAGGGCGCGGGTTAGTGTCAGCGTACGGTTTCGGATTAGGGGACGAGTGAGGGTCAGGCTTCGGGGAAGGGTTAGGGTTAGGGTTCGGGCTAGGGTTAGGGTTAGGGGACGGGGACGGTTTAGGGTCCAGGTGAGGGTACGACAACGCTTTAGGGGGAGCGTACGTGTGAGGGCGCGGGTTAGTGTCAGCGTACGGGTTAGGATTAGGGGACGGGTGAGGGTCAGGCTTCGGGGAAGGGTTAGGGTTAGGGTTCGGGCTAGGGTTAGGGTTAGGGGACGGGGACGGTTTAGGGTCCAGGTGAGGGTACGACAACGCCTTAGGGGGAGCGTACGTGTGAGGGCGCGGGTTAGTGTCAGCGTACGGGTTAGGATTAGGGGACGGGTGAGGGTCAGGCTTCGGGGAAGGGTTAGGGTTAGGGTTCGGGCTAGGGTTAGGGTTAGGGGACGGGGACGGTTTAGGGTCCAGGTGATGGTACGACAACGCTTTAGGGGGAGCGTACGTGTGAGGGCGCGGGTTAGTGTCAGCGTACGGGTTAGGATTAGGGGACGGGTGAGGGTCAGGCTTCGGAGAAGGGTTAGGGTTAGGGTTCGGGCTGGGGTTAGGGTTAGGGGACGGGGACGGTTTAGGGTCCAGGTGAGGGTACGACAACGCTTTAGGGGGAGCATAGTTGTGAGGGCGCGGGTTAGTGTCAGCGTATGGATTAGGATTAGGGGACGGGTGAGGGTCAGGCTTCGGGGAAGGGTTAGGGTTAAGGTTCGGGCTAGGGTTAGGGTTAGGGGACGGGGACGGTTTAGGGTCCAGGTGAGGGTACGACAACGCTTTAGGGGGAGCGTACATGTGAGGGCGCGGGTTAGTGTCAGCGTACGGGTTAGGATTAGGGGACGGGTGAGGGTCAGGCTTCGGGGAAGTGTTAGGGTTAGGGTTCGGGCTAGGGTTAGGGTTAGGGGACGGGGACGGTTTAGGGTCCAGGTGAGGGTACGACAACGCTTTAGGGGGAGCGTACGTGTGAGGGCGAGGGTTAGTGTCAGCGTACGGGTTAGGATTAGGGGACGTGTGAGGGTCAGGCTTCGGAGAAGGGTTAGGTTTAGGGTTCGGGCTAGGGTTAGGGTTAGGGGACGGGGACGGTTTAGGGTCCAGGTGAGGGTACGACAACGCTTTAGGGGGAGCGTACGTGTGAGGGCGCGGGTTAGTGTCAGCGTACGGGTTGGGATTAGGGGACGGGTGAGGGTCAGGCTTCGGGGAAGGTTTAGGTTTAGGGTTCGGGCTAGGGTTAGGGTTAGGGGACGGGGACGGTTTAGGGTCCAGGTGAGGGTACGACAGCGCTTTAGGGGGAGCGTACGTGTGAGGGCGCGGGTTAGTGTCAGCGTACGGTTTCGGATTAGGGGACGGGTGACGGTCAGGCTTCGGGGAAGGGTTAGGGTTAGGGTTCGAGCTAGGGTTAGGGTTAGGGGACGGGGACGGTTTAGGGTCCAGGTGAGGGTACGACAACGCTTTAGGGGGAGCGTACGTGTGAGGGCAGGTTTAGTGTCAGCGTACGGGTTAGGATTAGGGGACGGGTGAGGGTCAGGCTTCGGGGAAGGGTTAGGGTTAGGGTTCGGGCTAGGGTTAGGGTTAGGGGACGGGGACGGTTTAGGGTCCAGGTGAGGGTACGACAACGCTTTAGGTGGAGCGTACGTGTGAGGGCGCGGGTTAGTGTCAGCGTACGGGTTCGGATTAGGGGACGGTTGAGGGTCAGGCTTCGGGGCAGGGTTAGGGTTAGGGTTCGGGCTAGGGTTAGGGTTAGGGGACGGGGACGGTTTAGGGTCCAGGTGACGGTACGACAACGCTTTAGGGGGAGCGTACGTGTGAGGGCGCGGGTCAGTGTCAGCGTACGGGTTAGGATTAGGGGACGGGTGAGGGTCAGGCTTCGGGGAAGGGTTAGGGTTAGGGTTCGGGCTAGGGTTAGGGTTAGGGGACGGGGACGGTTTAGGGTCCAGGTGAGGGTACGACAACGCTTTAGGGGGAGCGTACGTGTGAGGGCGCGGGTTAGTGTCAGCGTACGGGTTAGGATTAGGGGACGGGTGAGGGTCAGGCTTCGGGGAAGGGTTAGGGTTAGGGTTCGGGCTAGGGTTAGGGTTAGGGGACGGGGACGGTTTAGGGTCCAGGTGAGGGTACGACAACGCTTTAGGGGGAGCGTACGTGTGAGGGCGCGGGTTAGTGTCAGCGTACGGGTTAGGATTAGGGGACGGGTGAGGGTCAGGCTTCGGGGAAGGGTTAGGGTTAGGGTTTGGGCTAGGGTTAGGGTTAGGGGACGGGGACGGTTTAGGGTCCAGGTGAGGATACGACAACGCTTTAGGGGGAGCGTACGTGTGAGGGCGCGGGTTAGTGTCAGCGTACGGGTTAGGATTAGGGGACGGGTGAGGGTGAGGCTTCGGGGAAGGGTTAGGGTTAGGGTTCGGGCTAGGGTTAGGGTTAGGGGACGGGGACGGTTTAGGGTCCAGGTAAGGGTACGACAACGCTTTAGGGGTGCGTACGTGTGAGGGCGCGGGTTAGTGTCAGCGTACGGGTTAGGATTAGGGGACGGGTGAGGGTCAGGCTTCGGGGAAGGGTTAGGGTTAGGGTTCGGGCTAGGGTTAGGGTTAGGGGACGGGGACGGTTTAGGGTCCAGGTGAGGGTACGACAACGCTTTAGGGGGAGCGTACGTGTGAGGGTGCGGGTTAGTGTCAGCGTACGGGTTAGGATTAGGGGACGGGTGAGGGTCAGGCTTCGGGGAAGTGTTAGGGTTAGGGTTCGGGCTAGGGTTAGGGTTAGGGGACGGGGACGGTTTAGGTTCTAGGTGAGGGTACGACAACGCTTTAGGGGGAGCGTACGTGTGAGGGCGCGGGTTAGTGTCAGCGTACGGGTTAGGATTAGGGGACGGGTGAGGGTCAGGCTTCGGGGAAGGGTTAGGGTTAGGGTTCGGACTAGGGTTAGGGTTAGGGGACGGGGACGGTTTAGGGTCCAGGTGATGGTACGACAACGCTTTAGGGGGAGCGTACGTGTGAGGGCGCGGGTTAGTGTCAGCGTACGGGTTAGGATTACGGGACGGGTGAGGGTCAGGCTTCGGAGAAGGGTTAGGGTTAGGGTTCGGGCTGGGGTTAGGGTTAGGGGACGGGGACGGTTTAGGGTCCAGGTGAGGGTACGACAACGCTTTAGGGGGAGCATAGTTGTGAGGGCGAGGGTTAGTGTCAGCGTATGGATTAGGATTAGGGGACGGGTGAGGGTCAGACTTCGGGGAAGGGTTAGGGTTAGGGTTCGGGCTAGGGTTAGGGTTAGGGGACGGGGACGGTTTAGGGTCCAGGTGAGGGTACGACAACGCTTTAGGGGGAGCGTACGTGTGAGGGCGCGGGTTAGTGTCAGCGTACGGGTTCGGATTAGGGGACGGTTGAGGGTCAGGCTTCGGGGCAGGGTTAGGGTTAGGGTTCGGGCTAGGGTTAGGGTTAGGGGACGGGGACGGTTTAGGGTCCAGGTGACGGTACGACAACGCTTTAGGGGGAGCGTACGTGTGAGGGCGCGGGTCAGTGTCAGCGTACGGGTTAGGATTAGGGGACGGGTGAGGGTCAGGCTTCGGGGAAGGGTTAGGGTTAGGGTTCGGGCTAGGGTTAGGGTTAGGGGACGGGGACGGTTTAGGGTCCAGGTGAGGGTACGACAACGCTTTAGGGGGAGCGTACGTGTGAGGGCGCGGGTTAGTGTCAGCGTACGGGTTAGGATTAGGGGACGGGTGAGGGTCAGGCTTCGGGGAAGGGTTAGGGTTAGGGTTCGGGCTAGGGTTAGGGTTAGGGGACGGGGACGGTTTAGGGTCCAGGTGAGGGTACGACAACGCTTTAGGGGGAGCGTACGTGTGAGGGCGCGGGTTAGTGTCAGCGTACGGGTTAGGATTAGGGGACGGGTGAGGGTCAGGCTTCGGGGAAGGGTTAGGGTTAGGGTTTGGGCTAGGGTTAGGGTTAGGGGACGGGGACGGTTTAGGGTCCAGGTGAGGATACGACAACGCTTTAGGGGGAGCGTACGTGTGAGGGCGCGGGTTAGTGTCAGCGTACGGGTTAGGATTAGGGGACGGGTGAGGGTGAGGCTTCGGGGAAGGGTTAGGGTTAGGGTTCGGGCTAGGGTTAGGGTTAGGGGACGGGGACGGTTTAGGGTCCAGGTAAGGGTACGACAACGCTTTAGGGGTGCGTACGTGTGAGGGCGCGGGTTAGTGTCAGCGTACGGGTTAGGATTAGGGGACGGGTGAGGGTCAGGCTTCGGGGAAGGGTTAGGGTTAGGGTTCGGGCTAGGGTTAGGGTTAGGGGACGGGGACGGTTTAGGGTCCAGGTGAGGGTACGACAACGCTTTAGGGGGAGCGTACGTGTGAGGGCACGGGTTAGTGTCAGCGTACGGGTTAGGATTAGGGGACGGGTGAGGGTCAGGCTTCGGGGAAGTGTTAGGGTTAGGGTTCGGGCTAGGGTTAGGGTTAGGGGACGGGGACGGTTTAGGTTCTAGGTGAGGGTACGACAACGCTTTAGGGGGAGCGTACGTGTGAGGGCGCGGGTTAGTGTCAGCGTACGGGTTAGGATTAGGGGACGGGTGAGGGTCAGGCTTCGGGGAAGGGTTAGGGTTAGGGTTCGGGCTAGGGTTAGGGTTAGGGGACGGGGACGGTTTAGGGTCCAGGTGATGGTACGACAACGCTTTAGGGGGAGCGTACGTGTGAGGGCGCGGGTTAGTGTCAGCGTACGGGTTAGGATTACGGGACGGGTGAGGGTCAGGCTTCGGAGAAGGGTTAGGGTTAGGGTTCGGGCTGGGGTTAGGGTTAGGGGACGGGGACGGTTTAGGGTCCAGGTGAGGGTACGACAACGCTTTAGGGGGAGCATAGTTGTGAGGGCGAGGGTTAGTGTCAGCGTATGGATTAGGATTAGGGGACGGGTGAGGGTCAGACTTCGGGGAAGGGTTAGGGTTAGGGTTCGGGCTAGGGTTAGGGTTAGGGGACGGGGACGGTTTAGGGTCCAGGTGAGGGTACGACAACGCTTTAGGGGGAGCGTACGTGTGAGGGCGCGGGTTAGTGTCAGCGTACGGGTTAGGATTAGGGGACGGGTGAGGGTCAGGCTTCGGGGAAGTGTTAGGGTTAGGGTTCGGGCTAGGGTTAGGGTTAGGGGACGGGGACGGTTTAGGGTCCAGGTGAGGGTACGACAACGCTTTAGGGGGAGCGTACGTGTGAGGGCGAGGGTTAGTGTCAGCGTACGGGTTAGGATTAGGGGACGTGTGAGGGTCAGGCTTCGGAGAAGGGTTAGGTTTAGGGTTCGGCCTAGGGTTAGGGTTAGGGGACGGGGACGGTTTAGGGTCCAGGTGAGGGTACGACAACGCTTTAGGGGGAGCGTACGTGTGAGGGCGCGGTTTAGTGTCAGCGTACGGGTTAGGATTAGGGGACGGGTGAGGGTCAGGCTTCGGGGAAGGGTTAGGGTTAGGGTTCTGGCTAGGATTAGGGTTAGGGGACGGGGACGGTTTAGGGTCCAGGTGAGGGTACGACAACGCTTTAGGGGGAGCGTACGTGTGAGGGCGCGGGTTAGTGTCAGCGTACGGGTTAGGATTAGGGGACGGGTGAGGATCAGGCTTCGGGGAAGGGTTAGGGTTAGGGTTCGGGCTAGGGTTAGGGTTAGGGGACTGGGACGGTTTAGGGTCCAGGTGAGGGTACGACAACGCTTTAGGGGGAGCGTACGTGTGAGGGCGCGGGTTAGTGTCAGCGTACGGGTTAGGATTAGGGGACGGGTGAGGGTCAGGCTTCGGGGAAGGGTTAGGGTTAGGGTTTGGGCTAGGGTTAGGGTTAGGGGACGGGGACGGTTTAGGGTCCAGGTGAGGATACGACAACGCTTTAGGGGGAGCGTAAGTGTGAGGGCGCGGGTTAGTGTCAGCGTACGGGTTAGGATTAGGGGACGGGTGAGGGTGAGGCTTCGGGGAAGGGTTAGGGTTAGGGTTCGGGCTAGGGTTAGGGTTAGGGGACGGGGACGGTTTAGGGTCCAGGTAAGGGTACGACAACGCTTTAGGGGTGCGTACGTGTGAGGGCGCGGGTTAGTGTCAGCGTACGGGTTAGGATTAGGGGACGGGTGAGGGTCAGGCTTCGGGGAAGGGTTAGGGTTAGGGTTCGGGCTAGGGTTAGGGTTAGGGGACGGGGACGGTTTAGGGTCCAGGTGAGGGTACGACAACGCTTTAGGGGGAGCGTACGTGTGAGGGCGCGGATTAGTGTCAGCGTACGGGTTAGGATTAGGGGACGGGTGAGGGTCAGGCTTCGGGGAAGTGTTAGGGTTAGGGTTCGGGCTAGGGTTAGGGTTAGGGGACGGGGACGGTTTAGGTTCTAGGTGAGGGTACGACAACGCTTTAGGGGGAGCGTACGTGTGAGGGCGGGGGTTAGTGTCAGCGTACGGGTTAGGATTAGGGGACGGTTGAGGGTCAGGCTTCGGGGAAGGGTTAGGGTTAGG
Organism: Grampus griseus; assembly: GCF_964374135.1. NCBI lineage: Eukaryota > Metazoa > Chordata > Mammalia > Artiodactyla > Delphinidae > Grampus > Grampus griseus. Next base: position 324,675 of record NW_028133386.1, read on the forward strand.
GTTCGGGCTAGGGTTAGGGTTAGGGGACGGGGACTGTTTAGGTTCCAGGTGAGGGTACGACAACGCTTTAGGGGGAGCGTACGTGTGAGGGCGCGGGTTAGTGTCAGCGTACGGGTTAGGATTAGGGGCCGGGTGAGGGTCAGGCTTCGGGGCAGGGTTAGGGTTAGGGTTCGGGTTAGGGTTAGGGTTCGCCTAGGGTTAGGGTTAGGGGACGGGGACGGTTTAGGGTCCAGGTGAGGGTACGACAACGCTTTAGGGGGAGCGTACGTGTGAGGTCGCGGGTTAGTGTCAGCGTACGGGTTAGGATTAGGGGACGGGTGAGGGTCAGGCTTCGGGGAAGGGTTAGGGTTAGGGTTCGGGCTAGGGTTAGGGTTAGGGGACGGGGACGGTTTAGGGTCCAGGTGATGGTACGACAACGCTTTAGGGGGAGCGTACGTGTGAGGACGCGGGTTAGTGTCAGTGTACGGGTTAGGATTAGGGGACGGGTGAGGGTCAGGCTTCGGGGAAGGGTTAGGGTTAGGGTTCGGGCTAGGGTTAGGGTTAGGGGACGGGGACGGTTTAGGGTCCAGATGAGGGTACGACAACGCTTTAGGGGGAGCATAGGTGTGAGGGCGCGAGTTAGTGTCAGCGTATGGATTAGGATTAGGGGACGGGTGAGGGTCAGGCTTCGGGGAAGGGTTAGGGTTAGGGTTCGGGCTAGGGTTAGGGTTACACGACGGGGACGGTTTAGGGTCCAGGTGAGGGTACGAGAACGCTTTAGGGGGAGCGTACGTGTGAGGGCGCGGGTTAGTGTCAGCGTACGGGTTAGGATTAGGGGACGGGTGAGGGTCAGGCTTCGGGGAAGGGTTAGGGTTAGGGTTCGGGCTAGGGTTAGGGTTAGGGGACGGGGACGGTTTAGGGTCCAGGTGAGGGTACGACAACGCTTTAGGGGGAGCGTACGTGTGAGGGCGCGGGTTAGTGTCAGCGTACGGGTTGGGATTAGGGGACGGGTGAGGGTCAGGCTTCGGGGAAGGTTTAGGGTTAGGGTTCGGGCTAGGGTTAGGGTTAGGGGACGGGGACGGTTTAGGGTCCAGGTGAGGGTACGACAACGCTTTAGGGGGAGCGTATGTGTGAGGGCGCGGGTTAGTGTCAGCGTACGGTTTCGGATTAGGGGACGGGTGAGGGTCAGGCTTCGGGGAAGGGTTAAGGTTAGGGTTCGGGCTAGGGTTAGGGTTAGGGGACGGGGACGGTTTAGGGTCCAGGTGAGGGTACGACAACGCTTTAGGTGGAGCGTAAGTGTGAGGGCGCGGGTTAGTGTCAGCGTACGGGTTAGGATTAGGGGACGGGTGAGGGTCAGGCTTCGGGGAAGTGTTAGGGTTAGGGTTCGGGCTAGGGTTAGGGTTAGGGGACGGGGACGGTTTAGGGTCCAGGTGAGGGTACGACAACGCTTTAGGGGGAGCGTACGTGTGAGGGCGCGGGTTAGTGTCAGTGTACGGGTTAGGATTAGGGCACGGGTGAGGGTCAGGCTTCGGGGAAGTGTTAGGGTTAGGGTTCGGGCTAGGGTTAGGGTTAGGGGACGGGGACGGTTTAGGGTGCAGGTGAGGGTACAACAACGCTTTAGGGGGAGCGTACGTGTGAGGGCGCGGGTTAGTGTCAGCGTACGGGTTAGGATTAGGGGACGGGTGAGGGTCAGGCTTCGGGGAAGGGTTAGGGTTAGGGTTCGGGCTAGGGTTAAGGTTCGTGGACGGGGACGTTTAGGGTCCAGGTGAGGGTACGACAACGCTTTAGGGGGAGCGTACGTGTGAGGGCGCGGGTTAGTGTCAGCGTACGGGTTAGGATTAGGGGACGGGTGAGGGTCAGGCTTCGGGGAAGGGTTAGGGTTAGGGTTCGGGCTAGGGTTAGGGTTAGGGGACGGGGACGGTTTAGGGTCCAGGTGAGGGTACGACAACGCTTTAGGGGGAGCGTACGTGTGAGGTCGCGGGTTAGTGTCAGCGTACGGGTTGGGATTAGGGGACGGTTGAGGGTCAGGCTTCGGGGAAGGGTTAGGGTTAGGGTTCGGGCTAGGGTTAGGGTTAGGGGACGGGGACGGTTTAGGGTCCAGGTGAGGGTACGACAACGCTTTAGGGGGAGCGTACGTGTGAGGGCGCGGGTTAGTGTCAGCGTACGGGTTGGGATTAGGGGACGGGTGAGGGTCAGGCTTCGGGGAAGGGTTAGGGTTAGGGTTCGGGCTAGGGTTAGGGTTAGGGGACGGGGACGGTTTAGGGTCCAGGTGAGGGTACGACAACGCTTTAGGGGGAGCGTACGTGTGAGGGCGCGGGTTAGTGTCAGCGTACGGGTTGGGATTAGGGGACGGGTGAGGGTCAGGCTTCGGGGAAGGTTTAGGGTTAGGGTTCGGGCTAGGGTTAGGGTTAGGGGACGGGGACGGTTTAGGGTCCAGGTGAGGGTACGACAGCGCTTTAGGGGGAGCGTACGTGTGAGGGCGCGGGTTAGTGTCAGCGTACGGTTTCGGATTAGGGGACGAGTGAGGGTCAGGCTTCGGGGAAGGGTTAGGGTTAGGGTTCGGGCTAGGGTTAGGGTTAGGGGACGGGGACGGTTTAGGGTCCAGGTGATGGTACGACAACGCTTTAGGGGGAGCGTACGTGTGAGGACGCGGGTTAGTGTCAGTGTACGGGTTAGGATTAGGGGACGGGTGAGGGTCAGGCTTCGGGGAAGGGTTAGGGTTAGGGTTCGGGCTAGGGTTAGGGTTAGGGGACGGGGACGGTTTAGGGTCCAGATGAGGGTACGACAACGCTTTAGGGGGAGCATAGGTGTGAGGGCGCGAGTTAGTGTCAGCGTATGGATTAGGATTAGGGGACGGGTGAGGGTCAGGCTTCGGGGAAGGGTTAGGGTTAGGGTTCGGGCTAGGGTTAGGGTTACACGACGGGGACGGTTTAGGGTCCAGGTGAGGGTACGAGAACGCTTTAGGGGGAGCGTACGTGTGAGGGCGCGGGTTAGTGTCAGCGTACGGGTTAGGATTAGGGGACGGGTGAGGGTCAGGCTTCGGGGAAGGGTTAGGGTTAGGGTTCGGGCTAGGGTTAGGGTTAGGGGACGGGGACGGTTTAGGGTCCAGGTGAGGGTACGACAACGCTTTAGGGGGAGCGTACGTGTGAGGGCGCGGGTTAGTGTCAGCGTACGGGTTGGGATTAGGGGACGGGTGAGGGTCAGGCTTCGGGGAAGGTTTAGGGTTAGGGTTCGGGCTAGGGTTAGGGTTAGGGGACGGGGACGGTTTAGGGTCCAGGTGAGGGTACGACAACGCTTTAGGGGGAGCGTATGTGTGAGGGCGCGGGTTAGTGTCAGCGTACGGTTTCGGATTAGGGGACGGGTGAGGGTCAGGCTTCGGGGAAGGGTTAGGGTTAGGGTTCGGGCTAGGGTTAGGGTTAGGGGACGGGGACGGTTTAGGGTCCAGGTGAGGGTACGACAACGCTTTAGGTGGAGCGTACGTGTGAGGGCGCGGGTTAGTGTCAGCGTACGGGTTCGGATTAGGGGACGGTTGAGGGTCAGGCTTCGGGGAAGGGTTAGGGTTAGGGTTCGGGCTAGGGTTAGGGTTAGGGGACGGGGACGGTTTAGGGTCCAGGTGACGGTACGACAACGCTTTAGGGGGAGCGTACGTGTGAGGGCGCGGGTTAGTGTCAGCGTACGGGTTAGGATTAGGGGACGGGTGAGGGTCAGGCTTCGGGGAAGGGTTAGGGTTAGGGTTCGGGCTAGGGTTAGGGTTAGGGGACGGGGACGGTTTAGGGTCCAGGTGAGGGTACGACAACGCTTTAGGGGGAGCGTACGTGTGAGGGCGCGGGTTAGTGTCAGCGTACGGGTTAGGATTAGGGGACGGGTGAGGGTCAGGCTTCGGGGAAGGGTTAGGGTTAGGGTTCGGGCTAGGGTTAGGGTTAGGGGACGGGGACGGTTTAGGGTCCAGGTGATGGTACGACAACGCTTTAGGGGGAGCGTACGTGTGAGGGCGCGGGTTAGTGTCAGCGTACGGGTTAGGATTAGGGGACGGGTGAGGGTCAGGCTTCGGAGAAGGGTTAGGGTTAGGGTTCGGGCTGGGGTTAGGGTTAGGGGACGGGGACGGTTTAGGGTCCAGGTGAGGGTACGACAACGCTTTAGGGGGAGCATAGTTGTGAGGGCGCGGGTTAGTGTCAGCGTATGGATTAGAATTAGGGGACGGGTGAGGGTCAGGCTTCGGGGAAGGGTTAGGGTTAGGGTTCGGGCTAGGGTTAGGGTTAGGGGACGGGGACGGTTTAGGGTCCAGGTGAAGGTACGACAACGGTTTAGGGGGAGCGTACGTGTGAGGGCGCGGGTTAGTGTCAGCGTACGGGTTAGGATTAGGGGACGGGTGAGGGTCAGGCTTCGGGGAAGTGTTAGGGTTAGGGTTCGGGCTAGGGTTAGGGTTAGGGGACGGGGACGGTTTAGGGTCCAGGTGAGGGTACGACAACGCTTTAGGGGGAGCGTACGTGTGAGGGCGCGGGTTAGTGTCAGTGTACGGGTTAGGATTAGGGCACGGGTGAGGGTCAGGCTTCGGGGAAGTGTTAGGGTTAGGGTTCGGGCTAGGGTTAGGGTTAGGGGACGGGGACGGTTTAGGGTCCAGGTGAGGGTACGACAACGCTTTAGGGGGAGCGTACGTGTGAGGGCGCGGGTTAGTGTCAGCGTACGGGTTAGGATTAGGGGACGGGTGAGGGTCAGGCTTCGGGGAAGGGTTAGGGTTAGGGTTCGGGCTAGGGTTAAGGTTCGTGGACGGGGACGTTTAGGGTCCAGGTGAGGGTACGACAACGCTTTAGGGGGAGCGTACGTGTGAGGGCGCGGGTTAGTGTCAGCGTACGGGTTAGGATTAGGGGACGGGTGAGGGTCAGGCTTCGGGGAAGGGTTAGGGTTAGGGTTCGGGCTAGGGTTAGGGTTAGGGGACGGGGACGGTTTAGGGTCCAGGTGAGGGTACGACAACGCTTTAGGGGGAGCGTACGTGTGAGGTCGCGGGTTAGTGTCAGCGTACGGGTTGGGATTAGGGGACGGTTGAGGGTCAGGCTTCGGGGAAGGGTTAGGGTTAGGGTTCGGGCTAGGGTTAGGGTTAGGGGACGGGGACGGTTTAGGGTCCAGGTGAGGGTACGACAACGCTTTAGGGGGAGCGTACGTGTGAGGGCGCGGGTTAGTGTCAGCGTACGGGTTGGGATTAGGGGACGGGTGAGGGTCAGGCTTCGGGGAAGGGTTAGGGTTAGGGTTCGGGCTAGGGTTAGGGTTAGGGGACGGGGACGGTTTAGGGTCCAGGTGAGGGTACGACAACGCTTTAGGGGGAGCGTACGTGTGAGGGCGCGGGTTAGTGTCAGCGTACGGGTTGGGATTAGGGGACGGGTGAGGGTCAGGCTTCGGGGAAGGTTTAGGGTTAGGGTTCGGGCTAGGGTTAGGGTTAGGGGACGGGGACGGTTTAGGGTCCAGGTGAGGGTACGACAGCGCTTTAGGGGGAGCGTACGTGTGAGGGCGCGGGTTAGTGTCAGCGTACGGTTTCGGATTAGGGGACGAGTGAGGGTCAGGCTTCGGGGAAGGGTTAGGGTTAGGGTTCGGGCTAGGGTTAGGGTTAGGGGACGGGGACGGTTTAGGGTCCAGGTGAGGGTACGACAACGCTTTAGGGGGAGCGTACGTGTGAGGGCGCGGGTTAGTGTCAGCGTACGGGTTAGGATTAGGGGACGGGTGAGGGTCAGGCTTCGGGGAAGGGTTAGGGTTAGGGTTCGGGCTAGGGTTAGGGTTAGGGGACGGGGACGGTTTAGGGTCCAGGTGAGGGTACGACAACGCTTTAGGGGGAGCGTACGTGTGAGGGCGCGGGTTAGTGTCAGCGTACGGGTTAGGATTAGGGGACGGGTGAGGGTCAGGCTTCGGGGAAGGGTTAGGGTTAGGGTTCGGGCTAGGGTTAGGGTTAGGGGACGGGGACGGTTTAGGGTCCAGGTGATGGTACGACAACGCTTTAGGGGGAGCGTACGTGTGAGGGCGCGGGTTAGTGTCAGCGTACGGGTTAGGATTAGGGGACGGGTGAGGGTCAGGCTTCGGAGAAGGGTTAGGGTTAGGGTTCGGGCTGGGGTTAGGGTTAGGGGACGGGGACGGTTTAGGGTCCAGGTGAGGGTACGACAACGCTTTAGGGGGAGCATAGTTGTGAGGGCGCGGGTTAGTGTCAGCGTATGGATTAGGATTAGGGGACGGGTGAGGGTCAGGCTTCGGGGAAGGGTTAGGGTTAAGGATCGGGCTAGGGTTAGGGTTAGGGGACGGGGACGGTTTAGGGTCCAGGTGAGGGTACGACAACGCTTTAGGGGGAGCGTACGTGTGAGGGCGCGGGTTAGTGTCAGCGTACGGGTTAGGATTAGGGGACGGGTGAGGGTCAGGCTTCGGGGAAGTGTTAGGGTTAGGGTTCGGGCTAGGGTTAGGGTTAGGGGACGGGGACGGTTTAGGGTCCAGGTGAGGGTACGACAACGCTTTAGGGGGAGCGTACGTGTGAGGGCGAGGGTTAGTGTCAGCGTACGGGTTAGGATTAGGGGACGTGTGAGGGTCAGGCTTCGGAGAAGGGTTAGGTTTAGGGTTCGGGCTAGGGTTAGGGTTAGGGGACGGGGACGGTTTAGGGTCCAGGTGAGGGTACGACAACGCTTTAGGGGGAGCGTACGTGTGAGGGCGCGGGTTAGTGTCAGCGTACGGGTTGGGATTAGGGGACGGGTGAGGGTCAGGCTTCGGGGAAGGTTTAGGTTTAGGGTTCGGGCTAGGGTTAGGGTTAGGGGACGGGGACGGTTTAGGGTCCAGGTGAGGGTACGACAGCGCTTTAGGGGGAGCGTACGTGTGAGGGCGCGGGTTAGTGTCAGCGTACGGTTTCGGATTAGGGGACGGGTGACGGTCAGGCTTCGGGGAAGGGTTAGGGTTAGGGTTCGAGCTAGGGTTAGGGTTAGGGGACGGGGACGGTTTAGGGTCCAGGTGAGGGTACGACAACGCTTTAGGGGGAGCGTACGTGTGAGGGCAGGGTTAGTGTCAGCGTACGGGTTAGGATTAGGGGACGGGTGAGGGTCAGGCTTCGGGGCAGGGTTAGGGTTAGGGTTCGGGCTAGGGTTAGGGTTAGGGGACGGGGACGGTTTAGGGTCCAGGTGACGGTACGACAACGCTTTAGGGGGAGCGTACGTGTGAGGGCGCGGGTCAGTGTCAGCGTACGGGTTAGGATTAGGGGACGGGTGAGGGTCAGGCTTCGGGGAAGGGTTAGGGTTAGGGTTCGGGCTAGGGTTAGGGTTAGGGGACGGGGACGGTTTAGGGTCCAGGTGAGGGTACGACAACGCTTTAGGGGGAGCGTACGTGTGAGGGCGCGGGTTAGTGTCAGCGTACGGGTTAGGATTAGGGGACGGGTGAGGGTCAGGCTTCGGGGAAGGGTTAGGGTTAGGGTTCGGGCTAGGGTTAGGGTTAGGGGACGGGGACGGTTTAGGGTCCAGGTGAGGGTACGACAACGCTTTAGGGGGAGCGTACGTGTGAGGGCGCGGGTTAGTGTCAGCGTACGGGTTAGGATTAGGGGACGGGTGAGGGTCAGGCTTCGGGGAAGGGTTAGGGTTAGGGTTTGGGCTAGGGTTAGGGTTAGGGGACGGGGACGGTTTAGGGTCCAGGTGAGGATACGACAACGCTTTAGGGGGAGCGTACGTGTGAGGGCGCGGGTTAGTGTCAGCGTACGGGTTAGGATTAGGGGACGGGTGAGGGTGAGGCTTCGGGGAAGGTTTAGGGTTAGGGTTCGGGCTAGGGTTAGGGTTAGGGGACGGGGACGGTTTAGGGTCCAGGTAAGGGTACGACAACGCTTTAGGGGTGCGTACGTGTGAGGGCGCGGGTTAGTGTCAGCGTACGGGTTAGGATTAGGGGACGGGTGAGGGTCAGGCTTCGGGGAAGGGTTAGGGTTAGGGTTCGGGCTAGGGTTAGGGTTAGGGGACGGGGACGGTTTAGGGTCCAGGTGAGGGTACGACAACGCTTTAGGGGGAGCGTACGTGTGAGGGCACAGGTTAGTGTCAGCGTACGGGTTAGGATTAGGGGACGGGTGAGGGTCAGGCTTCGGGGAAGTGTTAGGGTTAGGGTTCGGGCTAGGGTTAGGGTTAGGGGACGGGGACGGTTTAGGTTCTAGGTGAGGGTACGACAACGCTTTAGGGGGAGCGTACGTGTGAGGGCGCGGGTTAGTGTCAGCGTACGGGTTAGGATTAGGGGACGGGTGAGGGTCAGGCTTCGGGGAAGGGTTAGGGTTAGGGTTCGGGCTAGGGTTAGGGTTAGGGGACGGGGACGGTTTAGGGTCCAGGTGATGGTACGACAACGCTTTAGGGGGAGCGTACGTGTGAGGGCGCGGGTTAGTGTCAGCGTACGGGTTAGGATTACGGGACGGGTGAGGGTCAGGCTTCGGAGAAGGGTTAGGGTTAGGGTTCGGGCTGGGGTTAGGGTTAGGGGACGGGGACGGTTTAGGGTCCAGGTGAGGGTACGACAACGCTTTAGGGGGAGCATAGTTGTGAGGGCGAGGGTTAGTGTCAGCGTATGGATTAGGATTAGGGGACGGGTGAGGGTCAGGCTTCGGGGAAGGGTTAGGGTTAGGGTTCGGGCTAGGGTTAGGGTTAGGGGACGGGGACGGTTTAGGGTCCAGGTGAGGGTACGACAACGCTTTAGGGGGAGCGTAAGTGTGAGGGCGCGGGTTAGTGTCAGCGTACGGGTTAGGATTAGGGGACGGGTGAGGGTCAGGCTTCGGGGAAGTGTTAGGGTTAGGGTTCGGGCTAGGGTTAGGGTTAGGGGACGGGGACGGTTTAGGGTCCAGGTGAGGGTACGACAACGCTTTAGGGGGAGCGTACGTGTGAGGGCGAGGGTTAGTGTCAGCGTACGGGTTAGGATTAGGGGACGTGTGAGGGTCAGGCTTCGGAGAAGGGTTAGGTTTAGGGTTCGGCCTAGGGTTAGGGTTAGGGGACGGGGACGGTTTAGGGTCCAGGTGAGGGTACGACAACGCTTTAGGGGGAGCGTACGTGTGAGGGCGCGGTTTAGTGTCAGCGTACGGGTTAGGATTAGGGGACGGGTGAGGGTCAGGCTTCGGGGAAGGGTTAGGGTTAGGGTTCTGGCTAGGATTAGGGTTAGGGGACGGGGACGGTTTAGGGTCCAGGTGAGGGTACGACAACGCTTTAGGGGGAGCGTACGTGTGAGGGCGCGGGTTAGTGTCAGCGTACGGGTTAGGATTAGGGGACGGGTGAGGATCAGGCTTCGGGGAAGGGTTAGGGTTAGGGTTCGGGCTAGGGTTAGGGTTAGGGGACTGGGACGGTTTAGGGTCCAGGTGAGGGTACGACAACGCTTTAGGGGGAGCGTACGTGTGAGGGCGCGGGTTAGTGTCAGCGTACGTGTTAGGATTAGGGGACGGGTGAGGGTCAGGCTTCGGGGAAGGGTTAGGGTTAGGGTTTGGGCTAGGGTTAGGGTTAGGGGACGGGGACGGTTTAGGGTCCAGGTGAGGATACGACAACGCTTTAGGGGGAGCGTAAGTGTGAGGGCGCGGGTTAGTGTCAGCGTACGGGTTAGGATTAGGGGACGGGTGAGCGTGAGGCTTCGGGGAAGGGTTAGGGTTAGGGTTCGGGCTAGGGTTAGGGTTAGGGGACGGGGACGGTTTAGGGTCCAGGTAAGGGTACGACAACGCTTTAGGGGTGCGTACGTGTGAGGGCGCGGGTTAGTGTCAGCGTACGGGTTAGGATTAGGGGACGGGTGAGGGTCAGGCTTCGGGGAAGGGTTAGGGTTAGGGTTCGGGCTAGGGTTAGGGTTAGGGGACGGGGACGGTTTAGGGTCCAGGTGAGGGTACGACAACGCTTTAGGGGGAGCGTACGTGTGAGGGCGCGGATTAGTGTCAGCGTACGGGTTAGGATTAGGGGACGGGTGAGGGTCAGGCTTCGGGGAAGTGTTAGGGTTAGGGTTCGGGCTAGGGTTAGGGTTAGGGGACGGGGACGGTTTAGGTTCTAGGTGAGGGTACGACAACGCTTTAGGGGGAGCGTACGTGTGAGGGCGGGGGTTAGTGTCAGCGTACGGGTTAGGATTAGGGGACGGTTGAGGGTCAGGCTTCGGGGAAGGGTTAGGGTTAGGGTTCGGGCTAGGGTTAGGGTTAGGGGACGGGGACTGTTTAGGGTCCAGGTGAGGGTACGACAACGCTTTAGGGGGAGCGTACGTGTGAGGGCACGGGTTAGTGTCAGCGTACGGGTTAGGATTAGGGGCCGGGTGAGGGTCAGGCTTCGGGGCAGCGTTAGGGTTAGGGTTCGGGTTAGGGTTAGGGTTCGCCTAGGGTTAGGGTTAGGGGACGGGGACGGTTTAGGGTCCAGGTGAGGGTACGACAACGCTTTAGGGGGAGCGTACGTGTGAGGTCGCGGGTTAGTGTCAGCGTACGGGTTAGGATTAGGGGACGGGTGAGGGTCAGGCTTCGGGGAAGGGTTAGGGTTAGGGTTCGGGCTAGGGTTAGGGTTAGGGGACGGGGACGGTTTAGGGTCCAGGTGATGGTACGACAACGCTTTAGGGGGAGCGTACGTGTGAGGACGCGGGTTAGTGTCAGTGTACGGGTTAGGATTAGGGGACGGGTGAGGGTCAGGCTTCGGGGAAGGGTTAGGGTTAGGGTTCGGGCTAGGGTTAGGGTTAGGGGACGGGGACGGTTTAGGGTCCAGATGAGGGTACGACAACGCTTTAGGGGGAGCATAGGTGTGAGGGCGCGAGTTAGTGTCAGCGTATGGATTAGGATTAGGGGACGGGTGAGGGTCAGGCTTCGGGGAAGGGTTAGGGTTAGGGTTCGGGCTAGGGTTAGGGTTACACGACGGGGACGGTTTAGGGTCCAGGTGAGGGTACGACAACGCTTTAGGGGGAGCGTACGTGTGAGGGCGCGGGTTAGTGTCAGCGTACGGGTTAGGATTAGGGGACGGGTGAGGGTCAGGCTTCGGGGAAGGGTTAGGGTTAGGGTTCGGGCTAGGGTTAGGGTTAGGGGACGGGGACGGTTTAGGGTCCAGGTGAGGGTACGACAACGCTTTAGGGGGAGCGTACGTGTGAGGGCGCGGGTTAGTGTCAGCGTACGGGTTGGGATTAGGGGACGGGTGAGGGTCAGGCTTCGGGGAAGGTTTAGGGTTAGGGTTCGGGCTAGGGTTAGGGTTAGGGGACGGGGACGGTTTAGGGTCCAGGTGAGGGTACGACAACGCTTTAGGGGGAGCGTATGTGTGAGGGCGCGGGTTAGTGTCAGCGTACGGTTTCGGATTAGGGGACGGGTGAGGGTCAGGCTTCGGGGAAGGGTTAGGGTTAGGGTTCGGGCTAGGGTTAGGGTTAGGGGACGGGGACGGTTTAGGGTCCAGGTGAGGGTACGACAACGCTTTAGGGGGAGCGTACGTGTGAGGGCGCGGGTTAGTGTCAGCGTACGGGTTAGGATTAGGGGACGGGTGAGGGTTAGGCTTCGGGGAAGGGTTAGGGCTAGGGTTCGGGCTAGGGTTAGGGTTAGGGGACGGGGACGGTTTAGGGTCCAGGTGAGGGTACGACAACGCTTTAGGGGGAGCGTACGTGTGAGGGCGCGGGTTAGTGTCAGCGTACGGGTTAGGATTAGGGGACGGGTGAGGGTCAGGCTTCGGGGAAGGGTTAGGGTTAGGGTTCGGGCTAGGGTTAGGGTTAGGGGACGGGGACGGTTTAGGGTCCAGGTGAGGGTACGACAACGCTTTAGGTGGAGCGTACGTGTGAGGGCGCGGGTTAGTGTCAGCGTACGGGTTAGGATTAGGGGACGGGTGAGGGTCAGGCTTCGGGGAAGAGTTAGGGTTAGGGTTCGGGCTAGGGTTAGGGTTAGGGGACGGGGACGGTTTAGGGTCCAGGTGAGGGTACGACAACGCTTTAGGGGGAGCGTACGTGTGAGGGCGAGGGTTAGTGTCAGCGTACGGGTTAGGATTAGGGGACGTGTGAGGGTCAGGCTTCGGAGAAGGGTTAGGTTTAGGGTTCGGCCTAGGGTTAGGGTTAGGGGACGGGGACTGTGTAGGGTCCAGGAGAGGGTACGACAACGCTTTAGGGGGAGCGTACGTGTGAGGGCGCGGTTTAGTGTCAGCGTACGGGTTAGGATTAGGGGACGGGTGAGGGTCAGGCTTCGGGGAAGGGTTAGGGTTAGGGTTCTGGCTAGGATTAGGGTTAGGGGACGGGGACGGTTTAGGGTCCAGGTGAGGGTACGACAACGCTTTAGGGGGAGCGTACGTGTGAGGGCGTGGGTTAGTGTCAGCGTACGGGTTAGGATTAGGGGACGGGTGAGGATCAGGTTTCGGGGAAGGGTTAGGGTTAGGGTTCGGGCTAGGGTTAGGGTTAGGGGACTGGGACGGTTTAGGGTCCAGGTGAGGGTACGACAACGCTTTAGGGGGAGCGTACGTGTGAGGGCGCGGGTTAGTGTCAGCGTACGGGTTAGGATTAGGGGACGGGTGAGGGTCAGGCTTCGGGGAAGGGTTAGGGTTAGGGTTTGGGCTAGGGTTAGGGTTAGGGGACGGGGACGGTTTAGGGTCCAGGTGAGGATACGAGAACGCTTTAGGGGGAGCGTAAGTGTGAGGGCGCGGGTTAGTGTCAGCGTACGGGTTAGGATTAGGGGACGGGTGAGGGTGAGGCTTCGGGGAAGGGTTAGGGTTAGGGTTCGGGCTAGGGTTAGGGTTAGGGGACGGGGACGGTTTAGGGTCCAGGTAAGGGTACGACAACGCTTTAGGGGTGCGTACGTGTGAGGGCGCGGGTTAGTGTCAGCGTACGGGTTAGGATTAGGGGACGGGTGAGGGTCAGGCTTCGGGGAAGGGTTAGGGTTAGGGTTCGGGCTAGGGTTAGGGTTAGGGGACGGGGACGGTTTAGGGTCCAGGTGAGGGTACGACAACGCTTTAGGGGGAGCGTACGTGTGAGGGCGCGGATTAGTGTCAGCGTACGGGTTAGGATTAGGGGACGGGTGAGGGTCAGGCTTCGGGGAAGTGTTAGGGTTAGGGTTCGGCCTAGGGTTAGGGTTAGGGGACGGGGACGGTTTAGGTTCTAGGTGAGGGTACGACAACGCTTTAGGGGGAGCGTACGTGTGAGGGCGCGGGTTAGTGTCAGCGTACGGGTTAGGATTAGGGGCCGGGTGAGGGTCAGGCTTCGGGGCAGGGTTAGGGTTAGGGTTCGGGTTAGGGTTAGGGTTCGCCTAGGGTTAGGGTTAGGGGACGGGGACGGTTTAGGGTCCAGGTGAGGGTACGACAACGCTTTAGGGGGAGCGTACGTGTGAAGTCGCGGGTTAGTGTCAGCGTACGGGTTAGGATTAGGGGACGGGTGAGGGTCAGGCTTCGGGGAAGGGTTAGGGTTAGGGTTCGGGCTAGGGTTAGGGTTAGGGGACGGGGACGGTTTAGGGTCCAGGTGATGGTACGACAACGCTTTAGGGGGAGCGTACGTGTGAGGACGCGGGTTAGTGTCAGTGTACGGGTTAGGATTAGGGGACGGGTGAGGGTCAGGCTTCGGGGAAGGGTTAGGGTTAGGGTTCGGGCTAGGGTTAGGGTTAGGGGACGGGGACGGTTTAGGGTCCAGATGAGGGTACGAAAACGCTTTAGGGGGAGCATAGGTGTGAGGGCGCGAGTTAGTGTCAGCGTATGGATTAGGATTAGGGGACGGGTGAGGGTCAGGCTTCGGGGAAGGGTTAGGGTTAGGGTTCGGGCTAGGGTTAAGGTTACACGACGGGGACGGTTTAGGGTCCAGGTGAGGGTACGACAACGCTTTAGGGGGAGCGTACGTGTGAGGGCGCGGGTTAGTGTCAGCGTACGGGTTAGGATTAGGGGACGGGTGAGGGTCAGGCTTCGGGGAAGGGTTAGGGTTAGGGTTCGGGCTAGGGTTAGGGTTAGGGGACGGGGACGGTTTAGGGTCCAGGTGAGGGTACGACAACGCTTTAGGGGGAGCGTACGTGTGAGGGCGCGGGTTAGTGTCAGCGTACGGGTTGGGATTAGGGGACGGGTGAGGGTCAGGCTTCGGGGAAGGTTTAGGGTTAGGGTTCGGGCTAGGGTTAGGGTTAGGGGACGGGGACGGTTTAGGGTCCAGGTGAGGGTACGACAACGCTTTAGGGGGAGCGTACGTGTGAGGGCGCGGGTTAGTGTCAGCGTACGGTTTCGGATTAGGGGACGGGTGAGGGTCAGGCTTCGGGGAAGGGTTAGGGTTAGGGTTCGGGCTAGGGTTAGGGTTAGGGGACGGGGACGGTTTAGGGTCCAGGTGAGGGTACGACAACGCTTTAGGGGGAGCGTACGTGTGAGGGTGCGGGTTAGTGTCAGCGTACGGGTTAGGATTAGGGGACGGGTGAGGGTCAGGCTTCGGGGAAGGGTTAGGGCTAGGGTTCGGGCTAGGGTTAGGGTTAGGGGACGGGGACGGTTTAGGGTCCAGGTGAGGGTACGACAACGCTTTAGGGGGAGCGTACGTGTGAGGGCGCGGGTTAGTGTCAGCGTACGGGTTACGATTAGGGGACGGGTGAGGGTCAGGCTTCGGAGAAGGGTTAGGTTTAGGGTTCGGCCTAGGGTTAGGGTTAGGGGACGGGGACGGTTTAGGGTCCAGGTGAGGGTACGACAACGCTTTAGGGGGAGCGTACGTGTGAGGGCGCGGGTTAGTGTCAGCGTACGGGTTAGGATTAGGGGACGGGTGAGGGTCAGGCTTCGGGGAAGTTTTAGGGTTAGGGTTCGGGCTAGGGTTAGGGTTAGGGGACGGGGACGGTTTAGGGTCCAGGTGAGGGTACGACAACACTTTAGGGGAAGCGTACGTGTGAGGGCGCGGGTTAGTGTCAGCGTACGGGTTAGGATTAGGGGACGGGTGAGGGTCAGGCTTCGGGGAAGGGTTAGGGTTAGGGTTCGGGCTAGGGTTAGGGTTAGGGTACGGGGACGGTTTAGGGTCCAGGTGAGGGTACGACAACGCTTTAGGGGGAGCGTACGTGTGAGGGCGCGGGTTAGTGTCAGTGTACGGGTTAGGATTAGGGCACGGGTGAGGGTCAGCCTTCGGGGAAGTGTTAGGGTTAGGGTTCGGGCTAGGGTTAGGGTTAGGGGACGGGGACGGTTTAGGGTCCAGGTGAGGGTACGACAACGCTTAAGGGGGAGCGTACGTGTGAGGGCGCGGGTTAGTGTCAGCGTACGGGTTAGGATTAGGGGACGGGTGAGGGTCAGGCTTCGGGGAAGGGTTAGGGTTAGGGTTCGGGCTAGGGTTAAGGTTCGTGGACTGGGACGTTTAGGTTCCAGGTGAGGGTACGACAACGCTTTAGGGGGAGCGTACGTGTGAGGGCGCGGGTTAGTGTCAGCGTACGGGTTAGGATTAGGGGACGGGTGAGGGTCAGGCTTCGGGGAAGGGTTAGGGTTAGTGTTCGGGCTAGGGTTAGGGTTAGGGGACGGGGACGGTTTAGGGTCCAGGTAAGGGTACGACAATGCTTTAGGGGGAGCGTACGTGTGAGGTCGCGGGTTAGTGTCAGCGTACGGGTTGGGATTAGGGGACGGTTGAGAGTCAGGCTTCGGGGAAGGGTTAGGGTTAGGGTTCGGGCTAGGGTTAGGGTTAGGGGACGGGGACGGTTTAGGGTCCAGGTGAGGGTACGACAACGCTTTAGGGGGAGCGTACGTGTGAGGTCGCGGGTTAGTGTCAGCGTACGGGTTGGGATTAGGGGACGGTTGAGGGTCAGGCTTCGGGGAAGGGTTAGGGTTAGGGTTCGGGCTAGGGTTAGGGTTAGGGGACGGGGACGGTTTAGGGTCCAGGTGAGGGTACGACAACGCTTTAGGGGGAGCGTACGTGTGAGGGCGCGGGTTAGTGTCAGCGTACGGGTTGGGATTAGGGGACGGGTGAGGGTCAGGCTTCGGGGAAGGGTTAGGGTTAGGGTTCGGGCTAGGGTTAGGGTTAGGGGACGGGGACGGTTTAGGGTCCAGGTGAGGGTACGACAACGCTTTAGGGGGAGCGTACGTGTGAGGGCGCGGGTTAGTGTCAGCGTACGGGTTGGGATTAGGGGACGGGTGAGGGTCAGGCTTCGGGGAAGGTTTAGGGTTAGGGTTCGGGCTAGGGTTAGGGTTAGGGGACGGGGACGGTTTAGGGTCCAGGTGAGGGTACGACAGCGCTTTAGGGGGAGCGTACGTGTGAGGGCGCGGGTTAGTGTCAGCGTACGGTTTCGGATTAGGGGACGAGTGAGGGTCAGGCTTCGGGGAAGGGTTAGGGTTAGGGTTCGGGCTAGGGTTAGGGTTAGGGGACGGGGACGGTTTAGGGTCCAGGTGAGGGTACGACAACGCTTTAGGGGGAGCGTACGTGTGAGGGCGCGGGTTAGTGTCAGCGTACGGGTTAGGATTAGGGGACGGGTGAGGGTCAGGCTTCGGGGAAGGGTTAGGGTTAGGGTTCGGGCTAGGGTTAGGGTTAGGGGACGGGGACGGTTTAGGGTCCAGGTGAGGGTACGACAACGCTTTAGGGGGAGCGTACGTGTGAGGGCGCGGGTTAGTGTCAGCGTACGGGTTAGGATTAGGGGACGGGTGAGGGTCAGGCTTCGGGGAAGGGTTAGGGTTAGGGTTCGGGCTAGGGTTAGGGTTAGGGGACGGGGACGGTTTAGGGTCCAGGTGATGGTACGACAACGCTTTAGGGGGAGCGTACGTGTGAGGGCGCGGGTTAGTGTCAGCGTACGGGTTAGGATTAGGGGACGGGTGAGGGTCAGGCTTCGGAGAAGGGTTAGGGTTAGGGTTCGGGCTGGGGTTAGGGTTAGGGGACGGGGACGGTTTAGGGTCCAGGTGAGGGTACGACAACGCTTTAGGGGGAGCATAGTTGTGAGGGCGCGGGTTAGTGTCAGCGTATGGATTAGGATTAGGGGACGGGTGAGGGTCAGGCTTCGGGGAAGGGTTAGGGTTAAGGTTCGGGCTAGGGTTAGGGTTAGGGGACGGGGACGGTTTAGGGTCCAGGTGAGGGTACGACAACGCTTTAGGGGGAGCGTACGTGTGAGGGCGCGGGTTAGTGTCAGCGTACGGGTTAGGATTAGGGGACGGGTGAGGGTCAGGCTTCGGGGAAGTGTTAGGGTTAGGGTTCGGGCTAGGGTTAGGGTTAGGGGACGGGGACGGTTTAGGGTCCAGGTGAGGGTACGACAACGCTTTAGGGGGAGCGTACGTGTGAGGGCGAGGGTTAGTGTCAGCGTACGGGTTAGGATTAGGGGACGTGTGAGGGTCAGGCTTCGGAGAAGGGTTAGGTTTAGGGTTCGGGCTAGGGTTAGGGTTAGGGGACGGGGACGGTTTAGGGTCCAGGTGAGGGTACGACAACGCTTTAGGGGGAGCGTACGTGTGAGGGCGCGGGTTAGTGTCAGCGTACGGGTTGGGATTAGGGGACGGGTGAGGGTCAGGCTTCGGGGAAGGTTTAGGTTTAGGGTTCGGGCTAGGGTTAGGGTTAGGGGACGGGGACGGTTTAGGGTCCAGGTGAGGGTACGACAGCGCTTTAGGGGGAGCGTACGTGTGAGGGCGCGGGTTAGTGTCAGCGTACGGTTTCGGATTAGGGGACGGGTGACGGTCAGGCTTCGGGGAAGGGTTAGGGTTAGGGTTCGAGCTAGGGTTAGGGTTAGGGGACGGGGACGGTTTAGGGTCCAGGTGAGGGTACGACAACGCTTTAGGGGGAGCGTACGTGTGAGGGCAGGTTTAGTGTCAGCGTACGGGTTAGGATTAGGGGACGGGTGAGGGTCAGGCTTCGGGGAAGGGTTAGGGTTAGGGTTCGGGCTAGGGTTAGGGTTAGGGGACGGGGACGGTTTAGGGTCCAGGTGAGGGTACGACAACGCTTTAGGTGGAGCGTACGTGTGAGGGCGCGGGTTAGTGTCAGCGTACGGGTTCGGATTAGGGGACGGTTGAGGGTCAGGCTTCGGGGCAGGGTTAGGGTTAGGGTTCGGGCTAGGGTTAGGGTTAGGGGACGGGGACGGTTTAGGGTCCAGGTGACGGTACGACAACGCTTTAGGGGGAGCGTACGTGTGAGGGCGCGGGTCAGTGTCAGCGTACGGGTTAGGATTAGGGGACGGGTGAGGGTCAGGCTTCGGGGAAGGGTTAGGGTTAGGGTTCGGGCTAGGGTTAGGGTTAGGGGACGGGGACGGTTTAGGGTCCAGGTGAGGGTACGACAACGCTTTAGGGGGAGCGTACGTGTGAGGGCGCGGGTTAGTGTCAGCGTACGGGTTAGGATTAGGGGACGGGTGAGGGTCAGGCTTCGGGGAAGGGTTAGGGTTAGGGTTCGGGCTAGGGTTAGGGTTAGGGGACGGGGACGGTTTAGGGTCCAGGTGAGGGTACGACAACGCTTTAGGGGGAGCGTACGTGTGAGGGCGCGGGTTAGTGTCAGCGTACGGGTTAGGATTAGGGGACGGGTGAGGGTCAGGCTTCGGGGAAGGGTTAGGGTTAGGGTTTGGGCTAGGGTTAGGGTTAGGGGACGGGGACGGTTTAGGGTCCAGGTGAGGATACGACAACGCTTTAGGGGGAGCGTACGTGTGAGGGCGCGGGTTAGTGTCAGCGTACGGGTTAGGATTAGGGGACGGGTGAGGGTGAGGCTTCGGGGAAGGGTTAGGGTTAGGGTTCGGGCTAGGGTTAGGGTTAGGGGACGGGGACGGTTTAGGGTCCAGGTAAGGGTACGACAACGCTTTAGGGGTGCGTACGTGTGAGGGCGCGGGTTAGTGTCAGCGTACGGGTTAGGATTAGGGGACGGGTGAGGGTCAGGCTTCGGGGAAGGGTTAGGGTTAGGGTTCGGGCTAGGGTTAGGGTTAGGGGACGGGGACGGTTTAGGGTCCAGGTGAGGGTACGACAACGCTTTAGGGGGAGCGTACGTGTGAGGTCACGGGTTAGTGTCAGCGTACGGGTTAGGATTAGGGGACGGGTGAGGGTCAGGCTTCGGGGAAGTGTTAGGGTTAGGGTTCGGGCTAGGGTTAGGGTTAGGGGACGGGGACGGTTTAGGTTCTAGGTGAGGGTACGACAACGCTTTAGGGGGAGCGTACGTGTGAGGGCGCGGGTTAGTGTCAGCGTACGGGTTAGGATTAGGGGACGGGTGAGGGTCAGGCTTCGGGGAAGGGTTAGGGTTAGGGTTCGGGCTAGGGTTAGGGTTAGGGGACGGGGACGGTTTAGGGTCCAGGTGATGGTACGACAACGCTTTAGGGGGAGCGTACGTGTGAGGGCGCGGGTTAGTGTCAGCGTACGGGTTAGGATTACGGGACGGGTGAGGGTCAGGCTTCGGAGAAGGGTTAGGGTTAGGGTTCGGGCTGGGGTTAGGGTTAGGGGACGGGGACGGTTTAGGGTCCAGGTGAGGGTACGACAACGCTTTAGGGGGAGCATAGTTGTGAGGGCGAGGGTTAGTGTCAGCGTATGGATTAGGATTAAGGGACGGGTGAGGGTCAGACTTCGGGGAAGGGTTAGGGTTAGGGTTCGGGCTAGGGTTAGGGTTAGGGGACGGGGACGGTTTAGGGTCCAGGTGAGGGTACGACAACGCTTTAGGGGGAGCGTACGTGTGAGGGCGCGGGTTAGTGTCAGCGTACGGGTTCGGATTAGGGGACGGTTGAGGGTCAGGCTTCGGGGCAGGGTTAGGGTTAGGGTTCGGGCTAGGGTTAGGGTTAGGGGACGGGGACGGTTTAGGGTCCAGGTGACGGTACGACAACGCTTTAGGGGGAGCGTACGTGTGAGGGCGCGGGTCAGTGTCAGCGTACGGGTTAGGATTAGGGGACGGGTGAGGGTCAGGCTTCGGGGAAGGGTTAGGGTTAGGGTTCGGGCTAGGGTTAGGGTTAGGGGACGGGGACGGTTTAGGGTCCAGGTGAGGGTACGACAACGCTTTAGGGGGAGCGTACGTGTGAGGGCGCGGGTTAGTGTCAGCGTACGGGTTAGGATTAGGGGACGGGTGAGGGTCAGGCTTCGGGGAAGGGTTAGGGTTAGGGTTCGGGCTAGGGTTAGGGTTAGGGGACGGGGACGGTTTAGGGTCCAGGTGAGGGTACGACAACGCTTTAGGGGGAGCGTACGTGTGAGGGCGCGGGTTAGTGTCAGCGTACGGGTTAGGATTAGGGGACGGGTGAGGGTCAGGCTTCGGGGAAGGGTTAGGGTTAGGGTTTGGGCTAGGGTTAGGGTTAGGGGACGGGGACGGTTTAGGGTCCAGGTGAGGATACGACAACGCTTTAGGGGGAGCGTACGTGTGAGGGCGCGGGTTAGTGTCAGCGTACGGGTTAGGATTAGGGGACGGGTGAGGGTGAGGCTTCGGGGAAGGGTTAGGGTTAGGGTTCGGGCTAGGGTTAGGGTTAGGGGACGGGGACGGTTTAGGGTCCAGGTAAGGGTACGACAACGCTTTAGGGGTGCGTACGTGTGAGGGCGCGGGTTAGTGTCAGCGTACGGGTTAGGATTAGGGGACGGGTGAGGGTCAGGCTTCGGGGAAGGGTTAGGGTTAGGGTTCGGGCTAGGGTTAGGGTTAGGGGACGGGGACGGTTTAGGGTCCAGGTGAGGGTACGACAACGCTTTAGGGGGAGCGTACGTGTGAGGGCACGGGTTAGTGTCAGCGTACGGGTTAGGATTAGGGGACGGGTGAGGGTCAGGCTTCGGGGAAGTGTTAGGGTTAGGGTTCGGGCTAGGGTTAGGGTTAGGGGACGGGGACGGTTTAGGTTCTAGGTGAGGGTACGACAACGCTTTAGGGGGAGCGTACGTGTGAGGGCGCGGGTTAGTGTCAGCGTACGGGTTAGGATTAGGGGACGGGTGAGGGTCAGGCTTCGGGGAAGGGTTAGGGTTAGGGTTCGGGCTAGGGTTAGGGTTAGGGGACGGGGACGGTTTAGGGTCCAGGTGATGGTACGACAACGCTTTAGGGGGAGCGTACGTGTGAGGGCGCGGGTTAGTGTCAGCGTACGGGTTAGGATTACGGGACGGGTGAGGGTCAGGCTTCGGAGAAGGGTTAGGGTTAGGGTTCGGGCTGGGGTTAGGGTTAGGGGACGGGGACGGTTTAGGGTCCAGGTGAGGGTACGACAACGCTTTAGGGGGAGCATAGTTGTGAGGGCGAGGGTTAGTGTCAGCGTATGGATTAGGATTAGGGGACGGGTGAGGGTCAGGCTTCGGGGAAGGGTTAGGGTTAGTGTTCGGGCTAGGGTTAGGGTTAGGGGACGGGGACGGTTTAGGGTCCAGGTAAGGGTACGACAATGCTTTAGGGGGAGCGTACGTGTGAGGTCGCGGGTTAGTGTCAGCGTACGGGTTGGGATTAGGGGACGGTTGAGAGTCAGGCTTCGGGGAAGGGTTAGGGTTAGGGTTCGGGCTAGGGTTAGGGTTAGGGGACGGGGACGGTTTAGGGTCCAGGTGAGGGTACGACAACGCTTTAGGGGGAGCGTACGTGTGAGGTCGCGGGTTAGTGTCAGCGTACGGGTTGGGATTAGGGGACGGTTGAGGGTCAGGCTTCGGGGAAGGGTTAGGGTTAGGGTTCGGGCTAGGGTTAGGGATAGGGGACGGGGACGGTTTAGGGTCCAGGTGAGGGTACGACAACGCTTTAGGGGGAGCGTACGTGTGAGGGCGCGGGTTAGTGTCAGCGTACGGGTTGGGATTAGGGGACGGGTGAGGGTCAGGCTTCGGGGAAGGGTTAGGGTTAGGGTTCGGGCTAGGGTTAGGGTTAGGGGACGGGGACGGTTTAGGGTCCAGGTGAGGGTACGACAACGCTTTAGGGGGAGCGTACGTGTGAGGGCGCGGGTTAGTGTCAGCGTACGGGTTGGGATTAGGGGACGGGTGAGGGTCAGGCTTCGGGGAAGGTTTAGGGTTAGGGTTCGGGCTAGGGTTAGGGTTAGGGGACGGGGACGGTTTAGGGTCCAGGTGAGGGTACGACAGCGCTTTAGGGGGAGCGTACGTGTGAGGGCGCGGGTTAGTGTCAGCGTACGGTTTCGGATTAGGGGACGAGTGAGGGTCAGGCTTCGGGGAAGGGTTAGGGTTAGGGTTCGGGCTAGGGTTAGGGTTAGGGGACGGGGACGGTTTAGGGTCCAGGTGAGGGTACGACAACGCTTTAGGGGGAGCGTACGTGTGAGGGCGCGGGTTAGTGTCAGCGTACGGGTTAGGATTAGGGGACGGGTGAGGGTCAGGCTTCGGGGAAGGGTTAGGGTTAGGGTTCGGGCTAGGGTTAGGGTTAGGGGACGGGGACGGTTTAGGGTCCAGGTGAGGGTACGACAACGCCTTAGGGGGAGCGTACGTGTGAGGGCGCGGGTTAGTGTCAGCGTACGGGTTAGGATTAGGGGACGGGTGAGGGTCAGGCTTCGGGGAAGGGTTAGGGTTAGGGTTCGGGCTAGGGTTAGGGTTAGGGGACGGGGACGGTTTAGGGTCCAGGTGATGGTACGACAACGCTTTAGGGGGAGCGTACGTGTGAGGGCGCGGGTTAGTGTCAGCGTACGGGTTAGGATTAGGGGACGGGTGAGGGTCAGGCTTCGGAGAAGGGTTAGGGTTAGGGTTCGGGCTGGGGTTAGGGTTAGGGGACGGGGACGGTTTAGGGTCCAGGTGAGGGTACGACAACGCTTTAGGGGGAGCATAGTTGTGAGGGCGCGGGTTAGTGTCAGCGTATGGATTAGGATTAGGGGACGGGTGAGGGTCAGGCTTCGGGGAAGGGTTAGGGTTAAGGTTCGGGCTAGGGTTAGGGTTAGGGGACGGGGACGGTTTAGGGTCCAGGTGAGGGTACGACAACGCTTTAGGGGGAGCGTACGTGTGAGGGCGCGGGTTAGTGTCAGCGTACGGGTTAGGATTAGGGGACGGGTGAGGGTCAGGCTTCGGGGAAGTGTTAGGGTTAGGGTTCGGGCTAGGGTTAGGGTTAGGGGACGGGGACGGTTTAGGGTCCAGGTGAGGGTACGACAACGCTTTAGGGGGAGCGTACGTGTGAGGGCGAGGGTTAGTGTCAGCGTACGGGTTAGGATTAGGGGACGTGTGAGGGTCAGGCTTCGGAGAAGGGTTAGGTTTAGGGTTCGGGCTAGGGTTAGGGTTAGGGGACGGGGACGGTTTAGGGTCCAGGTGAGGGTACGACAACGCTTTAGGGGGAGCGTACGTGTGAGGGCGCGGGTTAGTGTCAGCGTACGGGTTGGGATTAGGGGACGGGTGAGGGTCAGGCTTCGGGGAAGGTTTAGGTTTAGGGTTCGGGCTAGGGTTAGGGTTAGGGGACGGGGACGGTTTAGGGTCCAGGTGAGGGTACGACAGCGCTTTAGGGGGAGCGTACGTGTGAGGGCGCGGGTTAGTGTCAGCGTACGGTTTCGGATTAGGGGACGGGTGACGGTCAGGCTTCGGGGAAGGGTTAGGGTTAGGGTTCGAGCTAGGGTTAGGGTTAGGGGACGGGGACGGTTTAGGGTCCAGGTGAGGGTACGACAACGCTTTAGGGGGAGCGTACGTGTGAGGGCAGGTTTAGTGTCAGCGTACGGGTTAGGATTAGGGGACGGGTGAGGGTCAGGCTTCGGGGAAGGGTTAGGGTTAGGGTTCGGGCTAGGGTTAGGGTTAGGGGACGGGGACGGTTTAGGGTCCAGGTGAGGGTACGACAACGCTTTAGGTGGAGCGTACGTGTGAGGGCGCGGGTTAGTGTCAGCGTACGGGTTCGGATTAGGGGACGGTTGAGGGTCAGGCTTCGGGGCAGGGTTAGGGTTAGGGTTCGGGCTAGGGTTAGGGTTAGGGGACGGGGACGGTTTAGGGTCCAGGTGACGGTACGACAACGCTTTAGGGGGAGCGTACGTGTGAGGGCGCGGGTCAGTGTCAGCGTACGGGTTAGGATTAGGGGACGGGTGAGGGTCAGGCTTCGGGGAAGGGTTAGGGTTAGGGTTCGGGCTAGGGTTAGGGTTAGGGGACGGGGACGGTTTAGGGTCCAGGTGAGGGTACGACAACGCTTTAGGGGGAGCGTACGTGTGAGGGCGCGGGTTAGTGTCAGCGTACGGGTTAGGATTAGGGGACGGGTGAGGGTCAGGCTTCGGGGAAGGGTTAGGGTTAGGGTTCGGGCTAGGGTTAGGGTTAGGGGACGGGGACGGTTTAGGGTCCAGGTGAGGGTACGACAACGCTTTAGGGGGAGCGTACGTGTGAGGGCGCGGGTTAGTGTCAGCGTACGGGTTAGGATTAGGGGACGGGTGAGGGTCAGGCTTCGGGGAAGGGTTAGGGTTAGGGTTTGGGCTAGGGTTAGGGTTAGGGGACGGGGACGGTTTAGGGTCCAGGTGAGGATACGACAACGCTTTAGGGGGAGCGTACGTGTGAGGGCGCGGGTTAGTGTCAGCGTACGGGTTAGGATTAGGGGACGGGTGAGGGTGAGGCTTCGGGGAAGGGTTAGGGTTAGGGTTCGGGCTAGGGTTAGGGTTAGGGGACGGGGACGGTTTAGGGTCCAGGTAAGGGTACGACAACGCTTTAGGGGTGCGTACGTGTGAGGGCGCGGGTTAGTGTCAGCGTACGGGTTAGGATTAGGGGACGGGTGAGGGTCAGGCTTCGGGGAAGGGTTAGGGTTAGGGTTCGGGCTAGGGTTAGGGTTAGGGGACGGGGACGGTTTAGGGTCCAGGTGAGGGTACGACAACGCTTTAGGGGGAGCGTACGTGTGAGGTCACGGGTTAGTGTCAGCGTACGGGTTAGGATTAGGGGACGGGTGAGGGTCAGGCTTCGGGGAAGTGTTAGGGTTAGGGTTCGGGCTAGGGTTAGGGTTAGGGGACGGGGACGGTTTAGGTTCTAGGTGAGGGTACGACAACGCTTTAGGGGGAGCGTACGTGTGAGGGCGCGGGTTAGTGTCAGCGTACGGGTTAGGATTAGGGGACGGGTGAGGGTCAGGCTTCGGGGAAGGGTTAGGGTTAGGGTTCGGACTAGGGTTAGGGTTAGGGGACGGGGACGGTTTAGGGTCCAGGTGATGGTACGACAACGCTTTAGGGGGAGCGTACGTGTGAGGGCGCGGGTTAGTGTCAGCGTACGGGTTAGGATTACGGGACGGGTGAGGGTCAGGCTTCGGAGAAGGGTTAGGGTTAGGGTTCGGGCTGGGGTTAGGGTTAGGGGACGGGGACGGTTTAGGGTCCAGGTGAGGGTACGACAACGCTTTAGGGGGAGCATAGTTGTGAGGGCGAGGGTTAGTGTCAGCGTATGGATTAGGATTAGGGGACGGGTGAGGGTCAGACTTCGGGGAAGGGTTAGGGTTAGGGTTCGGGCTAGGGTTAGGGTTAGGGGACGGGGACGGTTTAGGGTCCAGGTGAGGGTACGACAACGCTTTAGGGGGAGCGTACGTGTGAGGGCGCGGGTTAGTGTCAGCGTACGGGTTCGGATTAGGGGACGGTTGAGGGTCAGGCTTCGGGGCAGGGTTAGGGTTAGGGTTCGGGCTAGGGTTAGGGTTAGGGGACGGGGACGGTTTAGGGTCCAGGTGACGGTACGACAACGCTTTAGGGGGAGCGTACGTGTGAGGGCGCGGGTCAGTGTCAGCGTACGGGTTAGGATTAGGGGACGGGTGAGGGTCAGGCTTCGGGGAAGGGTTAGGGTTAGGGTTCGGGCTAGGGTTAGGGTTAGGGGACGGGGACGGTTTAGGGTCCAGGTGAGGGTACGACAACGCTTTAGGGGGAGCGTACGTGTGAGGGCGCGGGTTAGTGTCAGCGTACGGGTTAGGATTAGGGGACGGGTGAGGGTCAGGCTTCGGGGAAGGGTTAGGGTTAGGGTTCGGGCTAGGGTTAGGGTTAGGGGACGGGGACGGTTTAGGGTCCAGGTGAGGGTACGACAACGCTTTAGGGGGAGCGTACGTGTGAGGGCGCGGGTTAGTGTCAGCGTACGGGTTAGGATTAGGGGACGGGTGAGGGTCAGGCTTCGGGGAAGGGTTAGGGTTAGGGTTTGGGCTAGGGTTAGGGTTAGGGGACGGGGACGGTTTAGGGTCCAGGTGAGGATACGACAACGCTTTAGGGGGAGCGTACGTGTGAGGGCGCGGGTTAGTGTCAGCGTACGGGTTAGGATTAGGGGACGGGTGAGGGTGAGGCTTCGGGGAAGGGTTAGGGTTAGGGTTCGGGCTAGGGTTAGGGTTAGGGGACGGGGACGGTTTAGGGTCCAGGTAAGGGTACGACAACGCTTTAGGGGTGCGTACGTGTGAGGGCGCGGGTTAGTGTCAGCGTACGGGTTAGGATTAGGGGACGGGTGAGGGTCAGGCTTCGGGGAAGGGTTAGGGTTAGGGTTCGGGCTAGGGTTAGGGTTAGGGGACGGGGACGGTTTAGGGTCCAGGTGAGGGTACGACAACGCTTTAGGGGGAGCGTACGTGTGAGGGCACGGGTTAGTGTCAGCGTACGGGTTAGGATTAGGGGACGGGTGAGGGTCAGGCTTCGGGGAAGTGTTAGGGTTAGGGTTCGGGCTAGGGTTAGGGTTAGGGGACGGGGACGGTTTAGGTTCTAGGTGAGGGTACGACAACGCTTTAGGGGGAGCGTACGTGTGAGGGCGCGGGTTAGTGTCAGCGTACGGGTTAGGATTAGGGGACGGGTGAGGGTCAGGCTTCGGGGAAGGGTTAGGGTTAGGGTTCGGGCTAGGGTTAGGGTTAGGGGACGGGGACGGTTTAGGGTCCAGGTGATGGTACGACAACGCTTTAGGGGGAGCGTACGTGTGAGGGCGCGGGTTAGTGTCAGCGTACGGGTTAGGATTACGGGACGGGTGAGGGTCAGGCTTCGGAGAAGGGTTAGGGTTAGGGTTCGGGCTGGGGTTAGGGTTAGGGGACGGGGACGGTTTAGGGTCCAGGTGAGGGTACGACAACGCTTTAGGGGGAGCATAGTTGTGAGGGCGAGGGTTAGTGTCAGCGTATGGATTAGGATTAGGGGACGGGTGAGGGTCAGACTTCGGGGAAGGGTTAGGGTTAGGGTTCGGGCTAGGGTTAGGGTTAGGGGACGGGGACGATTTAGGGTCCAGGTGAGGGTACGACAACGCTTTAGGGGGAGCGTACGTGTGAGGGCGCGGGTTAGTGTCAGCGTACGGGTTAGGATTAGGGGACGGGTGAGGGTCAGGCTTCGGGGAAGTGTTAGGGTTAGGGTTCGGGCTAGGGTTAGGGTTAGGGGACGGGGACGGTTTAGGGTCCAGGTGAGGGTACGACAACGCTTTAGGGGGAGCGTACGTGTGAGGGCGAGGGTTAGTGTCAGCGTACGGGTTAGGATTAGGGGACGTGTGAGGGTCAGGCTTCGGAGAAGGGTTAGGTTTAGGGTTCGGCCTAGGGTTAGGGTTAGGGGACGGGGACGGTTTAGGGTCCAGGTGAGGGTACGACAACGCTTTAGGGGGAGCGTACGTGTGAGGGCGCGGTTTAGTGTCAGCGTACGGGTTAGGATTAGGGGACGGGTGAGGGTCAGGCTTCGGGGAAGGGTTAGGGTTAGGGTTCTGGCTAGGATTAGGGTTAGGGGACGGGGACGGTTTAGGGTCCAGGTGAGGGTACGACAACGCTTTAGGGGGAGCGTACGTGTGAGGGCGCGGGTTAGTGTCAGCGTACGGGTTAGGATTAGGGGACGGGTGAGGATCAGGCTTCGGGGAAGGGTTAGGGTTAGGGTTCGGGCTAGGGTTAGGGTTAGGGGACTGGGACGGTTTAGGGTCCAGGTGAGGGTACGACAACGCTTTAGGGGGAGCGTACGTGTGAGGGCGCGGGTTAGTGTCAGCGTACGGGTTAGGATTAGGGGACGGGTGAGGGTCAGGCTTCGGGGAAGGGTTAGGGTTAGGGTTTGGGCTAGGGTTAGGGTTAGGGGACGGGGACGGTTTAGGGTCCAGGTGAGGATACGACAACGCTTTAGGGGGAGCGTAAGTGTGAGGGCGCGGGTTAGTGTCAGCGTACGGGTTAGGATTAGGGGACGGGTGAGGGTGAGGCTTCGGGGAAGGGTTAGGGTTAGGGTTCGGGCTAGGGTTAGGGTTAGGGGACGGGGACGGTTTAGGGTCCAGGTAAGGGTACGACAACGCTTTAGGGGTGCGTACGTGTGAGGGCGCGGGTTAGTGTCAGCGTACGGGTTAGGATTAGGGGACGGGTGAGGGTCAGGCTTCGGGGAAGGGTTAGGGTTAGGGTTCGGGCTAGGGTTAGGGTTAGGGGACGGGGACGGTTTAGGGTCCAGGTGAGGGTACGACAACGCTTTAGGGGGAGCGTACGTGTGAGGGCGCGGATTAGTGTCAGCGTACGGGTTAGGATTAGGGGACGGGTGAGGGTCAGGCTTCGGGGAAGTGTTAGGGTTAGGGTTCGGGCTAGGGTTAGGGTTAGGGGACGGGGACGGTTTAGGTTCTAGGTGAGGGTACGACAACGCTTTAGGGGGAGCGTACGTGTGAGGGCGGGGGTTAGTGTCAGCGTACGGGTTAGGATTAGGGGACGGTTGAGGGTCAGGCTTCGGGGAAGGGTTAGGGTTAGGGTTCGGGCTAGGGTTAGGGTTAGGGGACGGGGACTGTTTAGGTTCCAGGTGAGGGTACGACAACGCTTTAGGGGGAGCGTACGTGTGAGGGCGCGGGTTAGTGTCAGCGTACGGGTTAGGATTAGGGGCCGGGTGAGGGTCAGGCTTCGGGGCAGGGTTAGGGTTAGGGTTCGGGTTAGGGTTAGGGTTCGCCTAGGGTTAGGGTTAGGGGACGGGGACGGTTTAGGGTCCAGGTGAGGGTACGACAACGCTTTAGGGGGAGCGTACGTGTGAGGTCGCGGGTTAGTGTCAGCGTACGGGTTAGGATTAGGGGACGGGTGAGGGTCAGGCTTCGGGGAAGGGTTAGGGTTAGGGTTCGGGCTAGGGTTAGGGTTAGGGGACGGGGACGGTTTAGGGTCCAGGTGATGGTACGACAACGCTTTAGGGGGAGCGTACGTGTGAGGACGCGGGTTAGTGTCAGTGTACGGGTTAGGATTAGGGGACGGGTGAGGGTCAGGCTTCGGGGAAGGGTTAGGGTTAGGGTTCGGGCTAGGGTTAGGGTTAGGGGACGGGGACGGTTTAGGGTCCAGATGAGGGTACGACAACGCTTTAGGGGGAGCATAGGTGTGAGGGCGCGAGTTAGTGTCAGCGTATGGATTAGGATTAGGGGACGGGTGAGGGTCAGGCTTCGGGGAAGGGTTAGGGTTAGGGTTCGGGCTAGGGTTAGGGTTACACGACGGGGACGGTTTAGGGTCCAGGTGAGGGTACGAGAACGCTTTAGGGGGAGCGTACGTGTGAGGGCGCGGGTTAGTGTCAGCGTACGGGTTAGGATTAGGGGACGGGTGAGGGTCAGGCTTCGGGGAAGGGTTAGGGTTAGGGTTCGGGCTAGGGTTAGGGTTAGGGGACGGGGACGGTTTAGGGTCCAGGTGAGGGTACGACAACGCTTTAGGGGGAGCGTACGTGTGAGGGCGCGGGTTAGTGTCAGCGTACGGGTTGGGATTAGGGGACGGGTGAGGGTCAGGCTTCGGGGAAGGTTTAGGGTTAGGGTTCGGGCTAGGGTTAGGGTTAGGGGACGGGGACGGTTTAGGGTCCAGGTGAGGGTACGACAACGCTTTAGGGGGAGCGTATGTGTGAGGGCGCGGGTTAGTGTCAGCGTACGGTTTCGGATTAGGGGACGGGTGAGGGTCAGGCTTCGGGGAAGGGTTAAGGTTAGGGTTCGGGCTAGGGTTAGGGTTAGGGGACGGGGACGGTTTAGGGTCCAGGTGAGGGTACGACAACGCTTTAGGTGGAGCGTAAGTGTGAGGGCGCGGGTTAGTGTCAGCGTACGGGTTAGGATTAGGGGACGGGTGAGGGTCAGGCTTCGGGGAAGTGTTAGGGTTAGGGTTCGGGCTAGGGTTAGGGTTAGGGGACGGGGACGGTTTAGGGTCCAGGTGAGGGTACGACAACGCTTTAGGGGGAGCGTACGTGTGAGGGCGCGGGTTAGTGTCAGTGTACGGGTTAGGATTAGGGCACGGGTGAGGGTCAGGCTTCGGGGAAGTGTTAGGGTTAGGGTTCGGGCTAGGGTTAGGGTTAGGGGACGGGGACGGTTTAGGGTGCAGGTGAGGGTACAACAACGCTTTAGGGGGAGCGTACGTGTGAGGGCGCGGGTTAGTGTCAGCGTACGGGTTAGGATTAGGGGACGGGTGAGGGTCAGGCTTCGGGGAAGGGTTAGGGTTAGGGTTCGGGCTAGGGTTAAGGTTCGTGGACGGGGACGTTTAGGGTCCAGGTGAGGGTACGACAACGCTTTAGGGGGAGCGTACGTGTGAGGGCGCGGGTTAGTGTCAGCGTACGGGTTAGGATTAGGGGACGGGTGAGGGTCAGGCTTCGGGGAAGGGTTAGGGTTAGGGTTCGGGCTAGGGTTAGGGTTAGGGGACGGGGACGGTTTAGGGTCCAGGTGAGGGTACGACAACGCTTTAGGGGGAGCGTACGTGTGAGGTCGCGGGTTAGTGTCAGCGTACGGGTTGGGATTAGGGGACGGTTGAGGGTCAGGCTTCGGGGAAGGGTTAGGGTTAGGGTTCGGGCTAGGGTTAGGGTTAGGGGACGGGGACGGTTTAGGGTCCAGGTGAGGGTACGACAACGCTTTAGGGGGAGCGTACGTGTGAGGGCGCGGGTTAGTGTCAGCGTACGGGTTGGGATTAGGGGACGGGTGAGGGTCAGGCTTCGGGGAAGGGTTAGGGTTAGGGTTCGGGCTAGGGTTAGGGTTAGGGGACGGGGACGGTTTAGGGTCCAGGTGAGGGTACGACAACGCTTTAGGGGGAGCGTACGTGTGAGGGCGCGGGTTAGTGTCAGCGTACGGGTTGGGATTAGGGGACGGGTGAGGGTCAGGCTTCGGGGAAGGTTTAGGGTTAGGGTTCGGGCTAGGGTTAGGGTTAGGGGACGGGGACGGTTTAGGGTCCAGGTGAGGGTACGACAGCGCTTTAGGGGGAGCGTACGTGTGAGGGCGCGGGTTAGTGTCAGCGTACGGTTTCGGATTAGGGGACGAGTGAGGGTCAGGCTTCGGGGAAGGGTTAGGGTTAGGGTTCGGGCTAGGGTTAGGGTTAGGGGACGGGGACGGTTTAGGGTCCAGGTGATGGTACGACAACGCTTTAGGGGGAGCGTACGTGTGAGGACGCGGGTTAGTGTCAGTGTACGGGTTAGGATTAGGGGACGGGTGAGGGTCAGGCTTCGGGGAAGGGTTAGGGTTAGGGTTCGGGCTAGGGTTAGGGTTAGGGGACGGGGACGGTTTAGGGTCCAGATGAGGGTACGACAACGCTTTAGGGGGAGCATAGGTGTGAGGGCGCGAGTTAGTGTCAGCGTATGGATTAGGATTAGGGGACGGGTGAGGGTCAGGCTTCGGGGAAGGGTTAGGGTTAGGGTTCGGGCTAGGGTTAGGGTTACACGACGGGGACGGTTTAGGGTCCAGGTGAGGGTACGAGAACGCTTTAGGGGGAGCGTACGTGTGAGGGCGCGGGTTAGTGTCAGCGTACGGGTTAGGATTAGGGGACGGGTGAGGGTCAGGCTTCGGGGAAGGGTTAGGGTTAGGGTTCGGGCTAGGGTTAGGGTTAGGGGACGGGGACGGTTTAGGGTCCAGGTGAGGGTACGACAACGCTTTAGGGGGAGCGTACGTGTGAGGGCGCGGGTTAGTGTCAGCGTACGGGTTGGGATTAGGGGACGGGTGAGGGTCAGGCTTCGGGGAAGGTTTAGGGTTAGGGTTCGGGCTAGGGTTAGGGTTAGGGGACGGGGACGGTTTAGGGTCCAGGTGAGGGTACGACAACGCTTTAGGGGGAGCGTATGTGTGAGGGCGCGGGTTAGTGTCAGCGTACGGTTTCGGATTAGGGGACGGGTGAGGGTCAGGCTTCGGGGAAGGGTTAGGGTTAGGGTTCGGGCTAGGGTTAGGGTTAGGGGACGGGGACGGTTTAGGGTCCAGGTGAGGGTACGACAACGCTTTAGGTGGAGCGTACGTGTGAGGGCGCGGGTTAGTGTCAGCGTACGGGTTCGGATTAGGGGACGGTTGAGGGTCAGGCTTCGGGGAAGGGTTAGGGTTAGGGTTCGGGCTAGGGTTAGGGTTAGGGGACGGGGACGGTTTAGGGTCCAGGTGACGGTACGACAACGCTTTAGGGGGAGCGTACGTGTGAGGGCGCGGGTTAGTGTCAGCGTACGGGTTAGGATTAGGGGACGGGTGAGGGTCAGGCTTCGGGGAAGGGTTAGGGTTAGGGTTCGGGCTAGGGTTAGGGTTAGGGGACGGGGACGGTTTAGGGTCCAGGTGAGGGTACGACAACGCTTTAGGGGGAGCGTACGTGTGAGGGCGCGGGTTAGTGTCAGCGTACGGGTTAGGATTAGGGGACGGGTGAGGGTCAGGCTTCGGGGAAGGGTTAGGGTTAGGGTTCGGGCTAGGGTTAGGGTTAGGGGACGGGGACGGTTTAGGGTCCAGGTGATGGTACGACAACGCTTTAGGGGGAGCGTACGTGTGAGGGCGCGGGTTAGTGTCAGCGTACGGGTTAGGATTAGGGGACGGGTGAGGGTCAGGCTTCGGAGAAGGGTTAGGGTTAGGGTTCGGGCTGGGGTTAGGGTTAGGGGACGGGGACGGTTTAGGGTCCAGGTGAGGGTACGACAACGCTTTAGGGGGAGCATAGTTGTGAGGGCGCGGGTTAGTGTCAGCGTATGGATTAGAATTAGGGGACGGGTGAGGGTCAGGCTTCGGGGAAGGGTTAGGGTTAGGGTTCGGGCTAGGGTTAGGGTTAGGGGACGGGGACGGTTTAGGGTCCAGGTGAAGGTACGACAACGGTTTAGGGGGAGCGTACGTGTGAGGGCGCGGGTTAGTGTCAGCGTACGGGTTAGGATTAGGGGACGGGTGAGGGTCAGGCTTCGGGGAAGTGTTAGGGTTAGGGTTCGGGCTAGGGTTAGGGTTAGGGGACGGGGACGGTTTAGGGTCCAGGTGAGGGTACGACAACGCTTTAGGGGGAGCGTACGTGTGAGGGCGCGGGTTAGTGTCAGTGTACGGGTTAGGATTAGGGCACGGGTGAGGGTCAGGCTTCGGGGAAGTGTTAGGGTTAGGGTTCGGGCTAGGGTTAGGGTTAGGGGACGGGGACGGTTTAGGGTCCAGGTGAGGGTACGACAACGCTTTAGGGGGAGCGTACGTGTGAGGGCGCGGGTTAGTGTCAGCGTACGGGTTAGGATTAGGGGACGGGTGAGGGTCAGGCTTCGGGGAAGGGTTAGGGTTAGGGTTCGGGCTAGGGTTAAGGTTCGTGGACGGGGACGTTTAGGGTCCAGGTGAGGGTACGACAACGCTTTAGGGGGAGCGTACGTGTGAGGGCGCGGGTTAGTGTCAGCGTACGGGTTAGGATTAGGGGACGGGTGAGGGTCAGGCTTCGGGGAAGGGTTAGGGTTAGGGTTCGGGCTAGGGTTAGGGTTAGGGGACGGGGACGGTTTAGGGTCCAGGTGAGGGTACGACAACGCTTTAGGGGGAGCGTACGTGTGAGGTCGCGGGTTAGTGTCAGCGTACGGGTTGGGATTAGGGGACGGTTGAGGGTCAGGCTTCGGGGAAGGGTTAGGGTTAGGGTTCGGGCTAGGGTTAGGGTTAGGGGACGGGGACGGTTTAGGGTCCAGGTGAGGGTACGACAACGCTTTAGGGGGAGCGTACGTGTGAGGGCGCGGGTTAGTGTCAGCGTACGGGTTGGGATTAGGGGACGGGTGAGGGTCAGGCTTCGGGGAAGGGTTAGGGTTAGGGTTCGGGCTAGGGTTAGGGTTAGGGGACGGGGACGGTTTAGGGTCCAGGTGAGGGTACGACAACGCTTTAGGGGGAGCGTACGTGTGAGGGCGCGGGTTAGTGTCAGCGTACGGGTTGGGATTAGGGGACGGGTGAGGGTCAGGCTTCGGGGAAGGTTTAGGGTTAGGGTTCGGGCTAGGGTTAGGGTTAGGGGACGGGGACGGTTTAGGGTCCAGGTGAGGGTACGACAGCGCTTTAGGGGGAGCGTACGTGTGAGGGCGCGGGTTAGTGTCAGCGTACGGTTTCGGATTAGGGGACGAGTGAGGGTCAGGCTTCGGGGAAGGGTTAGGGTTAGGGTTCGGGCTAGGGTTAGGGTTAGGGGACGGGGACGGTTTAGGGTCCAGGTGAGGGTACGACAACGCTTTAGGGGGAGCGTACGTGTGAGGGCGCGGGTTAGTGTCAGCGTACGGGTTAGGATTAGGGGACGGGTGAGGGTCAGGCTTCGGGGAAGGGTTAGGGTTAGGGTTCGGGCTAGGGTTAGGGTTAGGGGACGGGGACGGTTTAGGGTCCAGGTGAGGGTACGACAACGCTTTAGGGGGAGCGTACGTGTGAGGGCGCGGGTTAGTGTCAGCGTACGGGTTAGGATTAGGGGACGGGTGAGGGTCAGGCTTCGGGGAAGGGTTAGGGTTAGGGTTCGGGCTAGGGTTAGGGTTAGGGGACGGGGACGGTTTAGGGTCCAGGTGATGGTACGACAACGCTTTAGGGGGAGCGTACGTGTGAGGGCGCGGGTTAGTGTCAGCGTACGGGTTAGGATTAGGGGACGGGTGAGGGTCAGGCTTCGGAGAAGGGTTAGGGTTAGGGTTCGGGCTGGGGTTAGGGTTAGGGGACGGGGACGGTTTAGGGTCCAGGTGAGGGTACGACAACGCTTTAGGGGGAGCATAGTTGTGAGGGCGCGGGTTAGTGTCAGCGTATGGATTAGGATTAGGGGACGGGTGAGGGTCAGGCTTCGGGGAAGGGTTAGGGTTAAGGATCGGGCTAGGGTTAGGGTTAGGGGACGGGGACGGTTTAGGGTCCAGGTGAGGGTACGACAACGCTTTAGGGGGAGCGTACGTGTGAGGGCGCGGGTTAGTGTCAGCGTACGGGTTAGGATTAGGGGACGGGTGAGGGTCAGGCTTCGGGGAAGTGTTAGGGTTAGGGTTCGGGCTAGGGTTAGGGTTAGGGGACGGGGACGGTTTAGGGTCCAGGTGAGGGTACGACAACGCTTTAGGGGGAGCGTACGTGTGAGGGCGAGGGTTAGTGTCAG
This sequence comes from Grampus griseus, assembly GCF_964374135.1. NCBI lineage: Eukaryota > Metazoa > Chordata > Mammalia > Artiodactyla > Delphinidae > Grampus > Grampus griseus. The sequence goes on from NW_028133386.1 coordinate 359,442, forward strand.
CGTACGGGTTAGGATTAGGGGACGTGTGAGGGTCAGGCTTCGGAGAAGGGTTAGGTTTAGGGTTCGGGCTAGGGTTAGGGTTAGGGGACGGGGACGGTTTAGGGTCCAGGTGAGGGTACGACAACGCTTTAGGGGGAGCGTACGTGTGAGGGCGCGGGTTAGTGTCAGCGTACGGGTTGGGATTAGGGGACGGGTGAGGGTCAGGCTTCGGGGAAGGTTTAGGTTTAGGGTTCGGGCTAGGGTTAGGGTTAGGGGACGGGGACGGTTTAGGGTCCAGGTGAGGGTACGACAGCGCTTTAGGGGGAGCGTACGTGTGAGGGCGCGGGTTAGTGTCAGCGTACGGTTTCGGATTAGGGGACGGGTGACGGTCAGGCTTCGGGGAAGGGTTAGGGTTAGGGTTCGAGCTAGGGTTAGGGTTAGGGGACGGGGACGGTTTAGGGTCCAGGTGAGGGTACGACAACGCTTTAGGGGGAGCGTACGTGTGAGGGCAGGGTTAGTGTCAGCGTACGGGTTAGGATTAGGGGACGGGTGAGGGTCAGGCTTCGGGGCAGGGTTAGGGTTAGGGTTCGGGCTAGGGTTAGGGTTAGGGGACGGGGACGGTTTAGGGTCCAGGTGACGGTACGACAACGCTTTAGGGGGAGCGTACGTGTGAGGGCGCGGGTCAGTGTCAGCGTACGGGTTAGGATTAGGGGACGGGTGAGGGTCAGGCTTCGGGGAAGGGTTAGGGTTAGGGTTCGGGCTAGGGTTAGGGTTAGGGGACGGGGACGGTTTAGGGTCCAGGTGAGGGTACGACAACGCTTTAGGGGGAGCGTACGTGTGAGGGCGCGGGTTAGTGTCAGCGTACGGGTTAGGATTAGGGGACGGGTGAGGGTCAGGCTTCGGGGAAGGGTTAGGGTTAGGGTTCGGGCTAGGGTTAGGGTTAGGGGACGGGGACGGTTTAGGGTCCAGGTGAGGGTACGACAACGCTTTAGGGGGAGCGTACGTGTGAGGGCGCGGGTTAGTGTCAGCGTACGGGTTAGGATTAGGGGACGGGTGAGGGTCAGGCTTCGGGGAAGGGTTAGGGTTAGGGTTTGGGCTAGGGTTAGGGTTAGGGGACGGGGACGGTTTAGGGTCCAGGTGAGGATACGACAACGCTTTAGGGGGAGCGTACGTGTGAGGGCGCGGGTTAGTGTCAGCGTACGGGTTAGGATTAGGGGACGGGTGAGGGTGAGGCTTCGGGGAAGGTTTAGGGTTAGGGTTCGGGCTAGGGTTAGGGTTAGGGGACGGGGACGGTTTAGGGTCCAGGTAAGGGTACGACAACGCTTTAGGGGTGCGTACGTGTGAGGGCGCGGGTTAGTGTCAGCGTACGGGTTAGGATTAGGGGACGGGTGAGGGTCAGGCTTCGGGGAAGGGTTAGGGTTAGGGTTCGGGCTAGGGTTAGGGTTAGGGGACGGGGACGGTTTAGGGTCCAGGTGAGGGTACGACAACGCTTTAGGGGGAGCGTACGTGTGAGGGCACAGGTTAGTGTCAGCGTACGGGTTAGGATTAGGGGACGGGTGAGGGTCAGGCTTCGGGGAAGTGTTAGGGTTAGGGTTCGGGCTAGGGTTAGGGTTAGGGGACGGGGACGGTTTAGGTTCTAGGTGAGGGTACGACAACGCTTTAGGGGGAGCGTACGTGTGAGGGCGCGGGTTAGTGTCAGCGTACGGGTTAGGATTAGGGGACGGGTGAGGGTCAGGCTTCGGGGAAGGGTTAGGGTTAGGGTTCGGGCTAGGGTTAGGGTTAGGGGACGGGGACGGTTTAGGGTCCAGGTGATGGTACGACAACGCTTTAGGGGGAGCGTACGTGTGAGGGCGCGGGTTAGTGTCAGCGTACGGGTTAGGATTACGGGACGGGTGAGGGTCAGGCTTCGGAGAAGGGTTAGGGTTAGGGTTCGGGCTGGGGTTAGGGTTAGGGGACGGGGACGGTTTAGGGTCCAGGTGAGGGTACGACAACGCTTTAGGGGGAGCATAGTTGTGAGGGCGAGGGTTAGTGTCAGCGTATGGATTAGGATTAGGGGACGGGTGAGGGTCAGGCTTCGGGGAAGGGTTAGGGTTAGGGTTCGGGCTAGGGTTAGGGTTAGGGGACGGGGACGGTTTAGGGTCCAGGTGAGGGTACGACAACGCTTTAGGGGGAGCGTAAGTGTGAGGGCGCGGGTTAGTGTCAGCGTACGGGTTAGGATTAGGGGACGGGTGAGGGTCAGGCTTCGGGGAAGTGTTAGGGTTAGGGTTCGGGCTAGGGTTAGGGTTAGGGGACGGGGACGGTTTAGGGTCCAGGTGAGGGTACGACAACGCTTTAGGGGGAGCGTACGTGTGAGGGCGAGGGTTAGTGTCAGCGTACGGGTTAGGATTAGGGGACGTGTGAGGGTCAGGCTTCGGAGAAGGGTTAGGTTTAGGGTTCGGCCTAGGGTTAGGGTTAGGGGACGGGGACGGTTTAGGGTCCAGGTGAGGGTACGACAACGCTTTAGGGGGAGCGTACGTGTGAGGGCGCGGTTTAGTGTCAGCGTACGGGTTAGGATTAGGGGACGGGTGAGGGTCAGGCTTCGGGGAAGGGTTAGGGTTAGGGTTCTGGCTAGGATTAGGGTTAGGGGACGGGGACGGTTTAGGGTCCAGGTGAGGGTACGACAACGCTTTAGGGGGAGCGTACGTGTGAGGGCGCGGGTTAGTGTCAGCGTACGGGTTAGGATTAGGGGACGGGTGAGGATCAGGCTTCGGGGAAGGGTTAGGGTTAGGGTTCGGGCTAGGGTTAGGGTTAGGGGACTGGGACGGTTTAGGGTCCAGGTGAGGGTACGACAACGCTTTAGGGGGAGCGTACGTGTGAGGGCGCGGGTTAGTGTCAGCGTACGTGTTAGGATTAGGGGACGGGTGAGGGTCAGGCTTCGGGGAAGGGTTAGGGTTAGGGTTTGGGCTAGGGTTAGGGTTAGGGGACGGGGACGGTTTAGGGTCCAGGTGAGGATACGACAACGCTTTAGGGGGAGCGTAAGTGTGAGGGCGCGGGTTAGTGTCAGCGTACGGGTTAGGATTAGGGGACGGGTGAGCGTGAGGCTTCGGGGAAGGGTTAGGGTTAGGGTTCGGGCTAGGGTTAGGGTTAGGGGACGGGGACGGTTTAGGGTCCAGGTAAGGGTACGACAACGCTTTAGGGGTGCGTACGTGTGAGGGCGCGGGTTAGTGTCAGCGTACGGGTTAGGATTAGGGGACGGGTGAGGGTCAGGCTTCGGGGAAGGGTTAGGGTTAGGGTTCGGGCTAGGGTTAGGGTTAGGGGACGGGGACGGTTTAGGGTCCAGGTGAGGGTACGACAACGCTTTAGGGGGAGCGTACGTGTGAGGGCGCGGATTAGTGTCAGCGTACGGGTTAGGATTAGGGGACGGGTGAGGGTCAGGCTTCGGGGAAGTGTTAGGGTTAGGGTTCGGGCTAGGGTTAGGGTTAGGGGACGGGGACGGTTTAGGTTCTAGGTGAGGGTACGACAACGCTTTAGGGGGAGCGTACGTGTGAGGGCGGGGGTTAGTGTCAGCGTACGGGTTAGGATTAGGGGACGGTTGAGGGTCAGGCTTCGGGGAAGGGTTAGGGTTAGGGTTCGGGCTAGGGTTAGGGTTAGGGGACGGGGACTGTTTAGGGTCCAGGTGAGGGTACGACAACGCTTTAGGGGGAGCGTACGTGTGAGGGCACGGGTTAGTGTCAGCGTACGGGTTAGGATTAGGGGCCGGGTGAGGGTCAGGCTTCGGGGCAGCGTTAGGGTTAGGGTTCGGGTTAGGGTTAGGGTTCGCCTAGGGTTAGGGTTAGGGGACGGGGACGGTTTAGGGTCCAGGTGAGGGTACGACAACGCTTTAGGGGGAGCGTACGTGTGAGGTCGCGGGTTAGTGTCAGCGTACGGGTTAGGATTAGGGGACGGGTGAGGGTCAGGCTTCGGGGAAGGGTTAGGGTTAGGGTTCGGGCTAGGGTTAGGGTTAGGGGACGGGGACGGTTTAGGGTCCAGGTGATGGTACGACAACGCTTTAGGGGGAGCGTACGTGTGAGGACGCGGGTTAGTGTCAGTGTACGGGTTAGGATTAGGGGACGGGTGAGGGTCAGGCTTCGGGGAAGGGTTAGGGTTAGGGTTCGGGCTAGGGTTAGGGTTAGGGGACGGGGACGGTTTAGGGTCCAGATGAGGGTACGACAACGCTTTAGGGGGAGCATAGGTGTGAGGGCGCGAGTTAGTGTCAGCGTATGGATTAGGATTAGGGGACGGGTGAGGGTCAGGCTTCGGGGAAGGGTTAGGGTTAGGGTTCGGGCTAGGGTTAGGGTTACACGACGGGGACGGTTTAGGGTCCAGGTGAGGGTACGACAACGCTTTAGGGGGAGCGTACGTGTGAGGGCGCGGGTTAGTGTCAGCGTACGGGTTAGGATTAGGGGACGGGTGAGGGTCAGGCTTCGGGGAAGGGTTAGGGTTAGGGTTCGGGCTAGGGTTAGGGTTAGGGGACGGGGACGGTTTAGGGTCCAGGTGAGGGTACGACAACGCTTTAGGGGGAGCGTACGTGTGAGGGCGCGGGTTAGTGTCAGCGTACGGGTTGGGATTAGGGGACGGGTGAGGGTCAGGCTTCGGGGAAGGTTTAGGGTTAGGGTTCGGGCTAGGGTTAGGGTTAGGGGACGGGGACGGTTTAGGGTCCAGGTGAGGGTACGACAACGCTTTAGGGGGAGCGTATGTGTGAGGGCGCGGGTTAGTGTCAGCGTACGGTTTCGGATTAGGGGACGGGTGAGGGTCAGGCTTCGGGGAAGGGTTAGGGTTAGGGTTCGGGCTAGGGTTAGGGTTAGGGGACGGGGACGGTTTAGGGTCCAGGTGAGGGTACGACAACGCTTTAGGGGGAGCGTACGTGTGAGGGCGCGGGTTAGTGTCAGCGTACGGGTTAGGATTAGGGGACGGGTGAGGGTTAGGCTTCGGGGAAGGGTTAGGGCTAGGGTTCGGGCTAGGGTTAGGGTTAGGGGACGGGGACGGTTTAGGGTCCAGGTGAGGGTACGACAACGCTTTAGGGGGAGCGTACGTGTGAGGGCGCGGGTTAGTGTCAGCGTACGGGTTAGGATTAGGGGACGGGTGAGGGTCAGGCTTCGGGGAAGGGTTAGGGTTAGGGTTCGGGCTAGGGTTAGGGTTAGGGGACGGGGACGGTTTAGGGTCCAGGTGAGGGTACGACAACGCTTTAGGTGGAGCGTACGTGTGAGGGCGCGGGTTAGTGTCAGCGTACGGGTTAGGATTAGGGGACGGGTGAGGGTCAGGCTTCGGGGAAGAGTTAGGGTTAGGGTTCGGGCTAGGGTTAGGGTTAGGGGACGGGGACGGTTTAGGGTCCAGGTGAGGGTACGACAACGCTTTAGGGGGAGCGTACGTGTGAGGGCGAGGGTTAGTGTCAGCGTACGGGTTAGGATTAGGGGACGTGTGAGGGTCAGGCTTCGGAGAAGGGTTAGGTTTAGGGTTCGGCCTAGGGTTAGGGTTAGGGGACGGGGACTGTGTAGGGTCCAGGAGAGGGTACGACAACGCTTTAGGGGGAGCGTACGTGTGAGGGCGCGGTTTAGTGTCAGCGTACGGGTTAGGATTAGGGGACGGGTGAGGGTCAGGCTTCGGGGAAGGGTTAGGGTTAGGGTTCTGGCTAGGATTAGGGTTAGGGGACGGGGACGGTTTAGGGTCCAGGTGAGGGTACGACAACGCTTTAGGGGGAGCGTACGTGTGAGGGCGTGGGTTAGTGTCAGCGTACGGGTTAGGATTAGGGGACGGGTGAGGATCAGGTTTCGGGGAAGGGTTAGGGTTAGGGTTCGGGCTAGGGTTAGGGTTAGGGGACTGGGACGGTTTAGGGTCCAGGTGAGGGTACGACAACGCTTTAGGGGGAGCGTACGTGTGAGGGCGCGGGTTAGTGTCAGCGTACGGGTTAGGATTAGGGGACGGGTGAGGGTCAGGCTTCGGGGAAGGGTTAGGGTTAGGGTTTGGGCTAGGGTTAGGGTTAGGGGACGGGGACGGTTTAGGGTCCAGGTGAGGATACGAGAACGCTTTAGGGGGAGCGTAAGTGTGAGGGCGCGGGTTAGTGTCAGCGTACGGGTTAGGATTAGGGGACGGGTGAGGGTGAGGCTTCGGGGAAGGGTTAGGGTTAGGGTTCGGGCTAGGGTTAGGGTTAGGGGACGGGGACGGTTTAGGGTCCAGGTAAGGGTACGACAACGCTTTAGGGGTGCGTACGTGTGAGGGCGCGGGTTAGTGTCAGCGTACGGGTTAGGATTAGGGGACGGGTGAGGGTCAGGCTTCGGGGAAGGGTTAGGGTTAGGGTTCGGGCTAGGGTTAGGGTTAGGGGACGGGGACGGTTTAGGGTCCAGGTGAGGGTACGACAACGCTTTAGGGGGAGCGTACGTGTGAGGGCGCGGATTAGTGTCAGCGTACGGGTTAGGATTAGGGGACGGGTGAGGGTCAGGCTTCGGGGAAGTGTTAGGGTTAGGGTTCGGCCTAGGGTTAGGGTTAGGGGACGGGGACGGTTTAGGTTCTAGGTGAGGGTACGACAACGCTTTAGGGGGAGCGTACGTGTGAGGGCGCGGGTTAGTGTCAGCGTACGGGTTAGGATTAGGGGCCGGGTGAGGGTCAGGCTTCGGGGCAGGGTTAGGGTTAGGGTTCGGGTTAGGGTTAGGGTTCGCCTAGGGTTAGGGTTAGGGGACGGGGACGGTTTAGGGTCCAGGTGAGGGTACGACAACGCTTTAGGGGGAGCGTACGTGTGAAGTCGCGGGTTAGTGTCAGCGTACGGGTTAGGATTAGGGGACGGGTGAGGGTCAGGCTTCGGGGAAGGGTTAGGGTTAGGGTTCGGGCTAGGGTTAGGGTTAGGGGACGGGGACGGTTTAGGGTCCAGGTGATGGTACGACAACGCTTTAGGGGGAGCGTACGTGTGAGGACGCGGGTTAGTGTCAGTGTACGGGTTAGGATTAGGGGACGGGTGAGGGTCAGGCTTCGGGGAAGGGTTAGGGTTAGGGTTCGGGCTAGGGTTAGGGTTAGGGGACGGGGACGGTTTAGGGTCCAGATGAGGGTACGAAAACGCTTTAGGGGGAGCATAGGTGTGAGGGCGCGAGTTAGTGTCAGCGTATGGATTAGGATTAGGGGACGGGTGAGGGTCAGGCTTCGGGGAAGGGTTAGGGTTAGGGTTCGGGCTAGGGTTAAGGTTACACGACGGGGACGGTTTAGGGTCCAGGTGAGGGTACGACAACGCTTTAGGGGGAGCGTACGTGTGAGGGCGCGGGTTAGTGTCAGCGTACGGGTTAGGATTAGGGGACGGGTGAGGGTCAGGCTTCGGGGAAGGGTTAGGGTTAGGGTTCGGGCTAGGGTTAGGGTTAGGGGACGGGGACGGTTTAGGGTCCAGGTGAGGGTACGACAACGCTTTAGGGGGAGCGTACGTGTGAGGGCGCGGGTTAGTGTCAGCGTACGGGTTGGGATTAGGGGACGGGTGAGGGTCAGGCTTCGGGGAAGGTTTAGGGTTAGGGTTCGGGCTAGGGTTAGGGTTAGGGGACGGGGACGGTTTAGGGTCCAGGTGAGGGTACGACAACGCTTTAGGGGGAGCGTACGTGTGAGGGCGCGGGTTAGTGTCAGCGTACGGTTTCGGATTAGGGGACGGGTGAGGGTCAGGCTTCGGGGAAGGGTTAGGGTTAGGGTTCGGGCTAGGGTTAGGGTTAGGGGACGGGGACGGTTTAGGGTCCAGGTGAGGGTACGACAACGCTTTAGGGGGAGCGTACGTGTGAGGGTGCGGGTTAGTGTCAGCGTACGGGTTAGGATTAGGGGACGGGTGAGGGTCAGGCTTCGGGGAAGGGTTAGGGCTAGGGTTCGGGCTAGGGTTAGGGTTAGGGGACGGGGACGGTTTAGGGTCCAGGTGAGGGTACGACAACGCTTTAGGGGGAGCGTACGTGTGAGGGCGCGGGTTAGTGTCAGCGTACGGGTTACGATTAGGGGACGGGTGAGGGTCAGGCTTCGGAGAAGGGTTAGGTTTAGGGTTCGGCCTAGGGTTAGGGTTAGGGGACGGGGACGGTTTAGGGTCCAGGTGAGGGTACGACAACGCTTTAGGGGGAGCGTACGTGTGAGGGCGCGGGTTAGTGTCAGCGTACGGGTTAGGATTAGGGGACGGGTGAGGGTCAGGCTTCGGGGAAGGGTTAGGTTTAGGGTTCGGGCTAGGGTTAGGGTTAGGGGACGGGGACGGTTTAGGGTCCAGGTGATGGTACGACAACGCTTTAGGGGGAGCGTACGTGTGAGGGCGCGGTTTAGTGTCAGCGTACGGGTTAGGATTACGGGACGGGTGAGGGTCAGGCTTCGGAGAAGGGTTAGGGTTAGGGTTCGGGCTGGGGTTAGGGTTAGAGGACGGGGACGGTTTAGGGTCCAGGTGAGGGTACGACAACGCTTTAAGGGGAGCATAGTTGTGAGGGCGCGGGTTAGTGTCAGCGTATGGATTAGGATTAGGGGACGGGTGAGGGTCAGGCTTCGGGGAAGGGTTAGGGTTAGGGTTCGGGCTAGGGTTAGGGTTAGGGGACGGGGACGGTTTAGGGTCCAGGTGAGGGTACGACAACGCTTTAGGGGGAGCGTACGTGTGAGGGCGCGGGTTAGTGTCAGCGTACGGGTTAGGATTAGGGGACGGGTGAGGGTCAGGCTTCGGGGAAGTGTTAGGGTTAGGGTTCGGGCTAGGGTTAGGGTTAGGGGACGGGGACGGTTTAGGGTCCAGGTGAGGGTACGACAACGCTTTAGGGGGAGCGTACGTGTGAGGGCGCGGGTTAGTGTCAGCGTACGGGTTAGGATTAGGGGACGGGTGAGGGTCAGGCTTCGGGGAAGGGTTAGGGTTAGGGTTCGGGCTAGGGTTAAGGTTCGTGGACTGGGACGTTTAGGTTCCAGGTGAGGGTACGACAACGCTTTAGGGGGAGCGTACGTGTGAGGGCGCGGGTTAGTGTCAGCGTACGGGTTAGGATTAGGGGACGGGTGAGGGTCAGGCTTCGGGGAAGGGTTAGGGTTAGGGTTCGGGCTAGGGTTAGGGTTAGGGGACGGGGACGGTTTAGGGTCCAGGTGAGGGTACGACAACGCTTTAGGGGGAGCGTACGTGTGAGGTCGCGGGTTAGTGTCAGCGTACGGGTTGGGATTAGGGGACGGTTGAGGGTCAGGCTTCGGGGAAGGGTTAGGGTTAGGGTTCGGGCTAGGGTTAGGGTTAGGGGACGGGGACGGTTTAGGGTCCAGGTGAGGGTACGACAACGCTTTAGGGGGAGCGTACGTGTGAGGGCGCGGGTTAGTGTCAGCGTACGGTTTGGGATTAGGGGACGGGTGAGGGTCAGGCTTCGGGGAAGGGTTAGGGTTAGGGTTCGGGCTAGGGTTAGGGTTAGGGGACGGGGACGGTTTAGGGTCCAGGTGAGGGTACGACAACGCTTTAGGGGGAGCGTACGTGTGAGGGCGCGGGTTAGTGTCAGCGTACGGGTTAGGATTAGGGGACGGGTGAGGGTCAGGCTTCGGGGAAGGTTTAGGGTTAGGGTTCGGGCTAGGGTTAGGGTTAGGGGACGGGGACGGTTTAGGGTCCAGGTGAGGGTACGACAGCGCTTTAGGGGGAGCGTACGTGTGAGGGCGCGGGTTAGTGTCAGCGTACGGTTTCGGATTAGGGGACGGGTGAGGGTCAGGCTTCGGGGAAGGGTTAGGGTTAGGGTTCGGGCTAGGGTTAGGGTTAGGGGACGGGGACGGTTTAGGGTCCAGGTGAGGGTACGACAACGCTTTAGGTGGAGCGTACGTGTGAGGGCGCGGGTTAGTGTCAGCGTACGGGTTCGGATTAGGGGACGGTTGAGGGTCAGGCTTCGGGGAAGGGTTAGGGTTAGGGTTCGGGCTAGGGTTAGGGTTAGGGGACGGGGACGGTTTAGGGTCCAGGTGACGGTACGACAACGCTTTAGGGGGAGCGTACGTGTGAGGGCGCGGGTTAGTGTCAGCGTACGGGTTAGGATTAGGGGACGGGTGAGGGTCAGGCTTCGGGGAAGGGTTAGGGTTAGGGTTCGGGCTAGGGTTAGGGTTAGGGGACGGGGACGGTTTAGGGTCCAGGTGAGGGTACGACAACGCTTTAGGGGGAGCGTACGTGTGAGGGCGCGGGTTAGTGTCAGCGTACGGGTTAGGATTAGGGGACGGGTGAGGGTCAGGCTTCGGGGAAGTTTTAGGGTTAGGGTTCGGGCTAGGGTTAGGGTTAGGGGACGGGGACGGTTTAGGGTCCAGGTGAGGGTACGACAACGCTTTAGGGGGAGCGTACGTGTGAGGGCGCGGGTTAGTGTCAGCGTACGGGTTCGGATTAGGGGACGGTTGAGGGTCAGGCTTCGGGGAAGGGTTAGGGTTAGGGTTCGGGCTAGGGTTAGGGTTAGGGGACGGGGACGGTTTAGGGTCCAGGTGACGGTACGACAACGCTTTAGGGGGAGCGTACGTGTGAGGGCGCGGGTTAGTGTCAGCGTACGGGTTAGGATTAGGGGACGGGTGAGGGTGAGGCTTCAGGGAAGGGTTAGTGTTAGGGTTCGGGCTAGGGTTAGGGTTAGGGGACGGGGACGGTTTAGGGTCCAGATGAGGGTACGACAACGCTTTAGGGGGAGCGTACGTGTGAGGGCGCGGGTTAGTGTCAGCGTACGGGTTAGGATTAGGGGACGGGTGAGGGTCAGGCTTCGGGGAAGTTTTAGGGTTAGGGTTCGGGCTAGGGTTAGGGTTAGGGGACGGGGACGGTTTAGGGTCCAGGTGAGGGTACGACAACGCTTTAGGGGAAGCGTACGTGTGAGGGCGCGGGTTAGTGTCAGCGTACGGGTTAGGATTAGGGGACGGGTGAGGGTCAGGCTTCGGGGAAGGGTTAGGGTTAGGGTTCGGGCTAGGGTTAGGGTTAGGGTACGGGGACGGTTTAGGGTCCAGGTGAGGGTACGACAACGCTTTAGGGGGAGCGTACGTGTGAGGGCGCGGGTTAGTGTCAGTGTACGGGTTAGGATTAGGGCACGGGTGAGGGTCAGCCTACGGGGAAGTGTTAGGGTTAGGGTTCGGGCTAGGGTTAGGGTTAGGGGACGGGGACGGTTTAGGGTCCAGGTGAGGGTACGACAACGCTTTAGGGGGAGCGTACGTGTGAGGGCGCGGGTTAGTGTCAGCGTACGGGTTAGGATTAGGGGACGGGTGAGGGTCAGGCTTCGGGGAAGGGTTAGGGTTAGGGTTCGGGCTAGGGTTAAGGTTCGTGGACTGGGACGTTTAGGTTCCAGGTGAGGGTACGACAACGCTTTAGGGGGAGCGTACGTGTGAGGGCGCGGGTTAGTGTCAGCGTACGGTTTAGGATTAGGGGACGGGTGAGGTTCAGGCTTCGGGGAAGGGTTAGGGTTAGTGTTCGGGCTAGGGTTAGGGTTAGGGGACGGGGACGGTTTAGGGTCCAGGTGAGGGTACGACAATGCTTTAGGGGGAGCGTACGTGTGAGGTCGCGGGTTAGTGTCAGCGTACGGGTTGGGATTAGGGGACGGTTGAGGGTCAGGCTTCGGGGAAGGGTTAGGGTTAGGGTTCGGGCTACGGTTAGGGTTAGGGGACGGGGACGGTTTAGGGTCCAGGTGAGGGTACGACAACGCTTTAGGGGGAGCGTACGTGTGAGGTCGCGGGTTAGTGTCAGCGTACGGTTTGGGATTAGGGGACGGGTGAGGGTCAGGCTTCGGGGAAGGGTTAGGGTTAGGGTTCGGGCTAGGGTTAGGGTTAGGGGACGGGGACGGTTTAGGGTCCAGGTGAGGGTACGACAACGCTTTAGGGGGAGCGTACGTGTGAGGGCGCGGGTTAGTGTCAGCGTACGGGTTGGGATTAGGGGACGGGTGAGGGTCAGGCTTCGGGGAAGGTTTAGGGTTAGGGTTCGGGCTAGGGTTAGGGTTAGGGGACGGGGACGGTTTAGGGTCCAGTTGAGGGTACGACAGCGCTTTAAGGGGAGCGTACGTGTGAGGGCGCGGGTTAGTGTCAGCGTACGGTTTCGGATTAGGGGACGGGTGAGGGTCAGGCTTCGGGGAAGGGTTAGGGTTAGGGTTCGGGCTAGGGTTAGGGTTAGGGGACGGGGACGGTTTAGGGTCCAGGTGAGGGTACGACAACGCTTTAGGTGGAGCGTACGTGTGAGGGCGCGGGTTAGTGTCAGCGTACGGGTTCGGATTAGGGGACGGTTGAGGGTCAGGCTTCGGGGAAGGGTTAGGGTTAGTGTTCTGGCTAGGGTTAGGGTTAGGGGACGGGGACGGTTTAGGGTCCAGGTGACGGTACGACAACGCTTTAGGGGGAGCGTACGTGTGAGGGCGCGGGTTAGTGTCAGCGTACGGGTTAGGATTAGGGGACGGGTGAGGGTCAGGCTTCGGGGAAGGGTTAGGGTTAGGGTTCGGGCTAGGGTTAGGGTTAGGGGACGGGGACGGTTTAGGGTCCAGGTGAGGGTACGACAACGCTTTAGGGGGAGCGTACGTGTGAGGGCGCGGGTTAGTGTCAGCGTACGGGTTAGGATTAGGGGACGGGTGAGGGTCAGGCTTCGGGGAAGGGTTAGGGTTAGGGTTCGGACTAGGGTTAGGGTTAGGGGACGGGGACGGTTTAGGGTCCAGGTGATGGTACGACAACGCTTTAGGGGGAGCGTACGTGTGAGGGCGCGGGTTAGTGTCAGCGTACGGGTTAGGATTAGGGGACGGGTGAGGGTCAGGCTTCGGAGAAGGGTTAGGGTTAGGGTTCGGGCTGGGGTTAGGGTTAGGGGACGGGGACGGTTTAGGGTCCAGGTGAGGGTACGACAACGCTTTAGGGGGAGCGTACGTGTGAGGGCGCGGGTTAGTGTCAGCGTACGGGTTAGGATTAGGGGACGGGTGAGGGTCAGGCTTCGGGGAAGGGTTAGGGTTAGGGTTCGGGCTAGGGTTAGGGTTAGGGGACGGGGACGGTTTAGGGTCCAGGTGAGGGTACGACAACGCTTTAGGGGGAGCGTACGTGTGAGGGCGCGGGTTAGTGTCAGCGTACGGGTTAGGATTAGGGGACGGGTGAGGGTCAGGCTTCGGGGAAGGGTTAGGGTTAGGGTTTGGGCTAGGGTTAGGGTTAGGGGACGGGGACGGTTTAGGGTCCAGGTGAGGATACGACAACGCTTTAGGGGGAGCGTACGTGTGAGGGCGCGGGTTAGTGTCAGCGTACGGGTTAGGATTAGGGGACGGGTGAGGGTGAGGCTTCGGGGAAGGGTTAGGGTTAGGGTTCGGGCTAGGGTTAGGGTTAGGGGACGGGGACGGTTTAGGGTCCAGGTAAGGGTACGACAACGCTTTAGGGGTGCGTACGTGTGAGGGCGCGGGTTAGTGTCAGCGTACGGGTTAGGATTAGGGGACGGGTGAGGGTCAGGCTTCGGGGAAGGGTTAGGGTTAGGGTTCGGGCTAGGGTTAGGGTTAGGGGACGGGGACGGTTTAGGGTCCAGGTGAGGGTACGACAACGCTTTAGGGGGAGCGTACGTGTGAGGGCACAGGTTAGTGTCAGCGTACGGGTTAGGATTAGGGGACGGGTGAGGGTCAGGCTTCGGGGAAGTGTTAGGGTTAGGGTTCGGGCTAGGGTTAGGGTTAGGGGACGGGGACGGTTTAGGTTCTAGGTGAGGGTACGACAACGCTTTAGGGGGAGCGTACGTGTGAGGGCGCGGGTTAGTGTCAGCGTACGGGTTAGGATTAGGGGACGGGTGAGGGTCAGGCTTCGGGGAAGGGTTAGGGTTAGGGTTCGGGCTAGGGTTAGGGTTAGGGGACGGGGACGGTTTAGGGTCCAGGTGATGGTACGACAACGCTTTAGGGGGAGCGTACGTGTGAGGACGCGGGTTAGTGTCAGCGTACGGGTTAGGATTACGGGACGGGTGAGGGTCAGGCTTCGGAGAAGGGTTAGGGTTAGGGTTCGGGCTGGGGTTAGGGTTAGGGGACGGGGACGGTTTAGGGTCCAGGTGAGGGTACGACAACGCTTTAGGGGGAGCATAGTTGTGAGGGCGAGGGTTAGTGTCAGCGTATGGATTAGGATTAGGGGACGGGTGAGGGTCAGGCTTCGGGGAAGGGTTAGGGTTAGGGTTCGGGCTAGGGTTAGGGTTAGGGGACGGGGACGGTTTAGGGTCCAGGTGAGGGTACGACAACGCTTTAGGGGGAGCGTAAGTGTGAGGGCGCGGGTTAGTGTCAGCGTACGGGTTAGGATTAGGGGACGGGTGAGGGTCAGGCTTCGGGGAAGTGTTAGGGTTAGGGTTCGGGCTAGGGTTAGGGTTAGGGGACGGGGACGGTTTAGGGTCCAGGTGAGGGTACGACAACGCTTTAGGGGGAGCGTACGTGTGAGGGCGAGGGTTAGTGTCAGCGTACGGGTTAGGATTAGGGGACGTGTGAGGGTCAGGCTTCGGAGAAGGGTTAGGTTTAGGGTTCGGCCTAGGGTTAGGGTTAGGGGACGGGGACGGTTTAGGGTCCAGGTGAGGGTACGACAACGCTTTAGGGGGAGCGTACGTGTGAGGGCGCGGTTTAGTGTCAGCGTACGGGTTAGGATTAGGGGACGGGTGAGGGTCAGGCTTCGGGGAAGGGTTAGGGTTAGGGTTCTGGCTAGGATTAGGGTTAGGGGACGGGGACGGTTTAGGGTCCAGTTGAGGGTACGACAACGCTTTAGGGGGAGCGTACGTGTGAGGGCGCGGGTTAGTGTCAGCGTACGGGTTAGGATTAGGGGACGGGTGAGGATCAGGCTTCGGGGAAGGGTTAGGGTTAGGGTTCGGGCTAGGGTTAGGGTTAGGGGACTGGGACGGTTTAGGGTCCAGGTGAGGGTACGACAACGCTTTAGGGGGAGCGTACGTGTGAGGGCGCGGGTTAGTGTCAGCGTACGTGTTAGGATTAGGGGACGGGTGAGGGTCAGGCTTCGGGGAAGGGTTAGGGTTAGGGTTTGGGCTAGGGTTAGGGTTAGGGGACGGGGACGGTTTAGGGTCCAGGTGAGGATACGACAACGCTTTAGGGGGAGCGTAAGTGTGAGGGCGCGGGTTAGTGTCAGCGTACGGGTTAGGATTAGGGGACGGGTGAGGGTGAGGCTTCGGGGAAGGGTTAGGGTTAGGGTTCGGGCTAGGGTTAGGGTTAGGGGACGGGGACGGTTTAGGGTCCAGGTAAGGGTACGACAACGCTTTAGGGGTGCGTACGTGTGAGGGCGCGGGTTAGTGTCAGCGTACGGGTTAGGATTAGGGGACGGGTGAGGGTCAGGCTTCGGGGAAGGGTTAGGGTTAGGGTTCGGGCTAGGGTTAGGGTTAGGGGACGGGGACGGTTTAGGGTCCAGGTGAGGGTACGACAACGCTTTAGGGGGAGCGTACGTGTGAGGGCGCGGATTAGTGTCAGCGTACGGGTTAGGATTAGGGGACGGGTGAGGGTCAGGCTTCGGGGAAGTGTTAGGGTTAGGGTTCGGGCTAGGGTTAGGGTTAGGGGACGGGGACGGTTTAGGTTCTAGGTGAGGGTACGACAACGCTTTAGGGGGAGCGTACGTGTGAGGGCGGGGGTTAGTGTCAGCGTACGGGTTAGGATTAGGGGACGGTTGAGGGTCAGGCTTCGGGGAAGGGTTAGGGTTAGGGTTCGGGCTAGGGTTAGGGTTAGGGGACGGGGACTGTTTAGGGTCCAGGTGAGGGTACGACAACGCTTTAGGGGGAGCGTACGTGTGAGGGCGCGGGTTAGTGTCAGCGTACGGGTTAGGATTAGGGGCCGGGTGAGGGTCAGGCTTCGGGGCAGCGTTAGGGTTAGGGTTCGGGTTAGGGTTAGGGTTCGCCTAGGGTTAGGGTTAGGGGACGGGGACGGTTTAGGGTCCAGGTGAGGGTACGACAACGCTTTAGGGGGAGCGTACGTGTGAGGTCGCGGGTTAGTGTCAGCGTACGGGTTAGGATTAGGGGACGGGTGAGGGTCAGGCTTCGGGGAAGGGTTAGGGTTAGGGTTCGGGCTAGGGTTAGGGTTAGGGGACGGGGACGGTTTAGGGTCCAGGTGATGGTACGACAACGCTTTAGGGGGAGCGTACGTGTGAGGACGCGGGTTAGTGTCAGTGTACGGGTTAGGATTAGGGGACGGGTGAGGGTCAGGCTTCGGGGAAGGGTTAGGGTTAGGGTTCGGGCTAGGGTTAGGGTTAGGGGACGGGGACGGTTTAGGGTCCAGATGAGGGTACGACAACGCTTTAGGGGGAGCATAGGTGTGAGGGCGCGAGTTAGTGTCAGCGTATGGATTAGGATTAGGGGACGGGTGAGGGTCAGGCTTCGGGGAAGGGTTAGGGTTAGGGTTCGGGCTAGGGTTAGGGTTACACGACGGGGACGGTTTAGGGTCCAGGTGAGGGTACGACAACGCTTTAGGGGGAGCGTACGTGTGAGGGCGCGGGTTAGTGTCAGCGTACGGGTTAGGATTAGGGGACGGGTGAGGGTCAGGCTTCGGGGAAGGGTTAGGGTTAGGGTTCGGGCTAGGGTTAGGGTTAGGGGACGGGGACGGTTTAGGGTCCAGGTGAGGGTACGACAACGCTTTAGGGGGAGCGTACGTGTGAGGGCGCGGGTTAGTGTCAGCGTACGGGTTGGGATTAGGGGACGGGTGAGGGTCAGGCTTCGGGGAAGGTTTAGGGTTAGGGTTCGGGCTAGGGTTAGGGTTAGGGGACGGGGACGGTTTAGGGTCCAGGTGAGGGTACGACAACGCTTTAGGGGGAGCGTATGTGTGAGGGCGCGGGTTAGTGTCAGCGTACGGTTTCGGATTAGGGGACGGGTGAGGGTCAGGCTTCGGGGAAGGGTTAGGGTTAGGGTTCGGGCTAGGGTTAGGGTTAGGGGACGGGGACGGTTTAGGGTCCAGGTGAGGGTACGACAACGCTTTAGGGGGAGCGTACGTGTGAGGGCGCGGGTTAGTGTCAGCGTACGGGTTAGGATTAGGGGACGGGTGAGGGTTAGGCTTCGGGGAAGGGTTAGGGCTAGGGTTCGGGCTAGGGTTAGGGTTAGGGGACGGGGACGGTTTAGGGTCCAGGTGAGGGTACGACAACGCTTTAGGGGGAGCGTACGTGTGAGGGCGCGGGTTAGTGTCAGCGTACGGGTTAGGATTAGGGGACGGGTGAGGGTCAGGCTTCGGGGAAGGGTTAGGGTTAGGGTTCGGGCTAGGGTTAGGGTTAGGGGACGGGGACGGTTTAGGGTCCAGGTGAGGGTACGACAACGCTTTAGGTGGAGCGTACGTGTGAGGGCGCGGGTTAGTGTCAGCGTACGGGTTAGGATTAGGGGACGGGTGAGGGTCAGGCTTCGGGGAAGAGTTAGGGTTAGGGTTTGGGCTAGGGTTAGGGTTAGGGGACGGGGACGGTTTAGGGTCCAGGTGAGGGTACGACAACGCTTTAGGGGGAGCGTACGTGTGAGGGCGAGGGTTAGTGTCAGCGTACGGGTTAGGATTAGGGGACGTGTGAGCGTCAGGCTTCGGAGAAGGGTTAGGTTTAGGGTTCGGCCTAGGGTTAGGGTTAGGGGACGGGGACTGTGTAGGGTCCAGGAGAGGGTACGACAACGCTTTAGGGGGAGCGTACGTGTGAGGGCGCGGTTTAGTGTCAGCGTACGGGTTAGGATTAGGGGACGGGTGAGGGTCAGGCTTCGGGGAAGGGTTAGGGTTAGGGTTCTGGCTAGGATTAGGGTTAGGGGACGGGGACGGTTTAGGGTCCAGGTGAGGGTACGACAACGCTTTAGGGGGAGCGTACGTGTGAGGGCGTGGGTTAGTGTCAGCGTACGGGTTAGGATTAGGGGACGGGTGAGGATCAGGCTTCGGGGAAGGGTTAGGGTTAGGGTTCGGGCTAGGGTTAGGGTTAGGGGACTGGGACGGTTTAGGGTCCAGGTGAGGGTACGACAACGCTTTAGGGGGAGCGTACGTGTGAGGGCGCGGGTTAGTGTCAGCGTACGGGTTAGGATTAGGGGACGGGTGAGGGTCAGGCTTCGGGGAAGGGTTAGGGTTAGGGTTTGGGCTAGGGTTAGGGTTAGGGGACGGGGACGGTTTAGGGTCCAGGTGAGGATACGACAACGCTTTAGGGGGAGCGTAAGTGTGAGGGCGCGGGTTAGTGTCAGCGTACGGGTTAGGATTAGGGGAAGGGTGAGGGTGAGGCTTCGGGGAAGGGTTAGGGTTAGGGTTCGGGCTAGGGTTAGGGTTAGGGGACGGGGAAGGTTTAGGGTCCAGGTAAGGGTACGACAACGCTTTAGGGGTGCGTACGTGTGAGGGCGCGGGTTAGTGTCAGCGTACGGGTTAGGATTAGGGGACGGGTGAGGGTCAGGCTTCGGGGAAGGGTTAGGGTTAGGGTTCGGGCTAGGGTTAGGGTTAGGGGACGAAGACGGTTTAGGGTCCAGGTGAGGGTACGACAACGCTTTAGGGGGAGCGTACGTGTGAGGGCGCGGATTAGTGTCAGCGTACGGGTTAGGATTAGGGGACGGGTGAGGGTCAGGCTTCGGGGAAGTGTTAGGGTTAGGGTTCGGCCTAGGGTTAGGGTTAGGGGACGGGGACGGTTTAGGTTCTAGGTGAGGGTACGACAACGCTTTAGGGGGAGCGTACGTGTGAGGGCGCGGGTTAGTGTCAGCGTACGGGTTAGGATTAGGGGCCGGGTGAGGGTCAGGCTTCGGGGCAGGGTTAGGGTTAGGGTTCGGGTTAGGGTTAGGGTTCGCCTAGGGTTAGGGTTAGGGGACGGGGACGGTTTAGGGTCCAGGTGAGGGTACGACAACGCTTTAGGGGGAGCGTACGTGTGAAGTCGCGGGTTAGTGTCAGCGTACGGGTTAGGATTAGGGGACGGGTGAGGGTCAGGCTTCGGGGAAGGGTTAGGGTTAGGGTTCGGGCTAGGGTTAGGGTTAGGGGACGGGGACGGTTTAGGGTCCGGGTGATGGTACGACAACGCTTTAGGGGGAGCGTACGTGTGAGGACGCGGGTTAGTGTCAGTGTACGGGTTAGGATTAGGGGACGGGTGAGGGTCAGGCTTCGGGGAAGGGTTAGGGTTAGGGTTCGGGCTAGGGTTAGGGTTAGGGGACGGGGACGGTTTAGGGTCCAGATGAGGGTACGAAAACGCTTTAGGGGGAGCATAGGTGTGAGGGCGCGAGTTAGTGTCAGCGTATGGATTAGGATTAGGGGACGGGTGAGGGTCAGGCTTCGGGGAAGGGTTAGGGTTAGGGTTCGGGCTAGGGTTAAGGTTACACGACGGGGACGGTTTAGGGTCCAGGTGAGGGTACGACAACGCTTTAGGGGGAGCGTACGTGTGAGGGCGCGGGTTAGTGTCAGCGTACGGGTTAGGATTAGGGGACGGGTGAGGGTCAGGCTTCGGGGAAGGGTTAGGGTTAGGGTTCGGGCTAGGGTTAGGGTTAGGGGACGGGGACGGTTTAGGGTCCAGGTGAGGGTACGACAACGCTTTAGGGGGAGCGTACGTGTGAGGGCGCGGCTTAGTGTCAGCGTACGGGTTGGGATTAGGGGACGGGTGAGGGTCAGGCTTCGGGGAAGGTTTAGGGTTAGGGTTCGGGCTAGGGTTAGGGTTAGGGGACGGGGACGGTTTAGGGTCCAGGTGAGGGTACGACAACGCTTTAGGGGGAGCGTACGTGTGAGGGCGCGGGTTAGTGTCAGCGTACGGTTTCGGATTAGGGGACGGGTGAGGGTCAGGCTTCGGGGAAGGGTTAGGGTTAGGGTTCGGGCTAGGGTTAGGGTTAGGGGACGGGGACGGTTTAGGGTCCAGGTGAGGGTACGACAACGCTTTAGGGGGAGCGTACGTGTGAGGGTGCGGGTTAGTGTCAGCGTACGGGTTAGGATTAGGGGACGGGTGAGGGTCAGGCTTCGGGGAAGGGTTAGGGCTAGGGTTCGGGCTAGGGTTAGGGTTAGGGGACGGGGACGGTTTAGGGTCCAGGTGAGGGTACGACAACGCTTTAGGGGGAGCGTACGTGTGAGGGTGCGGGTTAGTGTCAGCGTACGGGTTACGATTAGGGGACGGGTGAGGGTCAGGCTTCGGAGAAGGGTTAGGTTTAGGGTTCGGCCTAGGGTTAGGGTTAGGGGACGGGGACGGTTTAGGGTCCAGGTGAGGGTACGACAACGCTTTAGGGGGAGCGTACGTGTGAGGGCGCGGGTTAGTGTCAGCGTACGGGTTAGGATTAGGGGACGGGTGAGGGTCAGGCTTCGGGGAAGGGTTAGGTTTAGGGTTCGGGCTAGGGTTAGGGTTAGGGGACGGGGACGGTTTAGGGTCCAGGTGATGGTACGACAACGCTTTAGGGGGAGCGTACGTGTGAGGGCGCGGTTTAGTGTCAGCGTACGGGTTAGGATTACGGGACGGGTGAGGGTCAGGCTTCGGAGAAGGGTTAGGGTTAGGGTTCGGGCTGGGGTTAGGGTTAGGGGACGGGGACGGTTTAGGGTCCAGGTGAGGGTACGACAACGCTTTAAGGGGAGCATAGTTGTGAGGGCGCGGGTTAGTGTCAGCGTATGGATTAGGATTAGGGGACGGGTGAGGGTCAGGCTTCGGGGAAGGGTTAGGGTTAGGGTTCGGGCTAGGGTTAGGGTTAGGGGACGGGGACGGTTTAGGGTCCAGGTGAGGGTACGACAACGCTTTAGGGGGAGCGTACGTGTGAGGGCGCGGGTTAGTGTCAGCGTACGGGTTAGGATTAGGGGACGGGTGAGGGTCAGGCTTCGGGGAAGTGTTAGGGTTAGGGTTCGGGCTAGGGTTAGGGTTAGGGGACGGGGACGGTTTAGGGTCCAGGTGAGGGTACGACAACGCTTTAGGGGGAGCGTACGTGTGAGGGCGCGGGTTAGTGTCAGCGTACGGGTTAGGATTAGGGGACGGGTGAGGGTCAGGCTTCGGGGAAGGGTTAGGGTTAGGGTTCGGGCTAGGGTTAAGGTTCGTGGACTGGGACGTTTAGGTTCCAGGTGAGGGTACGACAACGCTTTAGGGGGAGCGTACGTGTGAGGGCGCGGGTTAGTGTCAGCGTACGGGTTAGGATTAGGGGACGGGTGAGGGTCAGGCTTCGGGGAAGGGTTAGGGTTAGGGTTCGGGCTAGGGTTAGGGTTAGGGGACGGGGACGGTTTAGGGTCCAGGTGAGGGTACGACAACGCTTTAGGGGGAGCGTACGTGTGAGGTCGCGGGTTAGTGTCAGCGTACGGGTTGGGATTAGGGGACGGTTGAGGGTCAGGCTTCGGGGAAGGGTTAGGGTTAGGGTTCGGGCTAGGGTTAGGGTTAGGGGACGGGGACGGTTTAGGGTCCAGGTGAGGGTACGACAACGCTTTAGGGGGAGCGTACGTGTGAGGGCGCGGGTTAGTGTCAGCGTACGGTTTGGGATTAGGGGACGGGTGAGGGTCAGGCTTCGGGGAAGGGTTAGGGTTAGGGTTCGGGCTAGGGTTAGGGTTAGGGGACGGGGACGGTTTAGGGTCCAGGTGAGGGTACGACAACGCTTTAGGGGGAGCGTACGTGTGAGGGCGTGGGTTAGTGTCAGCGTACGGGTTAGGATTAGGGGACGGGTGAGGGTCAGGCTTCGGGGAAGGTTTAGGGTTAGGGTTCGGGCTAGGGTTAGGGTTAGGGGACGGGGACGGTTTAGGGTCCAGGTGAGGGTACGACAGCGCTTTAGGGGGAGCGTACGTGTGAGGGCGCGGGTTAGTGTCAGCGTACGGTTTCGGATTAGGGGACGGGTGAGGGTCAGGTTTCGGGGAAGGGTTAGGGTTAGGGTTCGGGCTAGGGTTAGGGTTAGGGGACGGGGACGGTTTAGGGTCCAGGTGAGGGTACGACAACGCTTTAGGTGCAGCGTACGTGTGAGGGCGCGGGTTAGTGTCAGCGTACGGGTTCGGATTAGGGGACGGTTGAGGGTCAGGCTTCGGGGAAGGGTTAGGGTTAGGGTTCGGGCTAGGGTTAGGGTTAGGGGACGGGGACGGTTTAGGGTCCAGGTGACGGTACGACAACGCTTTAGGGGGAGCGTACGTGTGAGGGCGCGGGTTAGTGTCAGCGTACGGGTTAGGATTAGGGGACGGGTGAGGGTCAGGCTTCGGGGAAGGGTTAGGGTTAGGGTTCGGGCTAGGGTTATGGTTAGGGGACGGGGACGGTTTAGGGTCCAGGTGAGGGTACGACAACGCTTTAGGGGGAGCGTACGTGTGAGGGCGCGGGTTAGTGTCAGCGTACGGGTTAGGATTAGGGGACGGGTGAGGGTCAGGCTTCGGGGAAGTTTTAGGGTTAGGGTTCGGGCTAGGGTTAGGGTTAGGGGACGGGGACGGTTTAGGGTCCAGGTGAGGGTACGACAACGCTTTAGGGGGAGCGTACGTGTGAGGGCGCGGGTTAGTGTCAGCGTACGGGTTCGGATTAGGGGACGGTTGAGGGTCAGGCTTCGGGGAAGGGTTAGGGTTAGGGTTCGGGCTAGGGTTAGGGTTAGGGGACGGGGACGGTTTAGGGTCCAGGTGACGGTACGACAACGCTTTAGGGGGAGCGTACGTGTGAGGGCGCGGGTTAGTGTCAGCGTACGGGTTAGGATTAGGGGACGGGTGAGGGTGAGGCTTCAGGGAAGGGTTAGTGTTAGGGTTCGGGCTAGGGTTAGGGTTAGGGGACGGGGACGGTTTAGGGTCCAGATGAGGGTACGACAACGCTTTAGGGGGAGCGTACGTGTGAGGGCGCGGGTTAGTTTCAGCGTACGGGTTAGGATTAGGGGACGGGTGAGGGTCAGGCTTCGGGGAAGTTTTAGGGTTAGGGTTCGGGCTAGGGTTAGGGTTAGGGGACGGGGACGGTTTAGGGTCCAGGTGAGGGTACGACAACGCTTTAGGGGAAGCGTACGTGTGAGGGCGCGGGTTAGTGTCAGCGTACGGGTTAGGATTAGGGGACGGGTGAGGGTCAGGCTTCGGGGAAGGGTTAGGGTTAGGGTTCGGGCTAGGGTTAGGGTTAGGGTACGGGGACGGTTTAGGGTCCAGGTGAGGGTACGACAACGCTTTAGGGGGAGCGTACGTGTGAGGGCGCAGGTTAGTGTCAGTGTACGGGTTAGGATTAGGGCACGGGTGAGGGTCAGCCTACGGGGAAGTGTTAGGGTTAGGGTTCGGGCTAGGGTTAGGGTTAGGGGACGGGGACGGTTTAGGGTCCAGGTGAGGGTACGACAACGCTTTAGGGGGAGCGTACGTGTGAGGGCGCGGGTTAGTGTCAGCGTACGGGTTAGGATTAGGGGACGGGTGAGGGTCAGGCTTCGGGGAAGGGTTAGGGTTAGGGTTCGGGCTAGGGTTAAGGTTCGTGGACTGGGACGTTTAGGTTCCAGGTGAGGGTACGACAACGCTTTAGGGGGAGCGTACGTGTGAGGGCGCGGGTTAGTGTCAGCGTACGGTTTAGGATTAGGGGACGGGTGAGGGTCAGGCTTCGGGGAAGGGTTAGGGTTAGTGTTCGGGCTAGGGTTAGGGTTAGGGGACGGGGACGGTTTAGGGTCCAGGTGAGGGTACGACAATGCTTTAGGGGGAGCGTACGTGTGAGGTCGCGGGTTAGTGTCAGCGTACGGGTTGGGATTAGGGGACGGGTGAGGGTCAGGCTTCGGGGAAGGGTTAGGGTTAGGGTTCGGGCTACGGTTAGGGTTAGGGGACGGGGACGGTTTAGGGTCCAGGTGAGGGTACGACAACGCTTTAGGGGGAGCGTACGTGTGAGGGCACGGGTTAGTGTCAGCGTACGGTTTGGGATTAGGGGACGGGTGAGGGTCAGGCTTCGGGGAAGGGTTAGGGTTAGGGTTCGGGCTAGGGTTAGGGTTAGGGGACGGGGACGGTTTAGGGTCCAGGTGAGGGTACGACAACGCTTTAGGGGGAGCGTACGTGTGAGGGCGCGGGTTAGTGTCAGCGTACGGGTTGGGATTAGGGGACGGGTGAGGGTCAGGCTTCGGGGAAGGTTTAGGGTTAGGGTTCGGGCTAGGGTTAGGGTTAGGGGACGGGGACGGTTTAGGGTCCAGTTGAGGGTACGACAGCGCTTTAAGGGGAGCGTACGTGTGAGGGCGCGGGTTAGTGTCAGCGTACGGTTTCGGATTAGGGGACGGGTGAGGGTCAGGCTTCGGGGAAGGGTTAGGGTTAGGGTTCGGGCTAGGGTTAGGGTTAGGGGACGGGGACGGTTTAGGGTCCAGGTGAGGGTACGACAACGCTTTAGGTGGAGCGTACGTGTGAGGGCGCGGGTTAGTGTCAGCGTACGGGTTCGGATTAGGGGACGGTTGAGGGTCAGGCTTCGGGGAAGGGTTAGGGTTAGGGTTCGGGCTAGGGTTAGGGTTAGGGGACGGGGACGGTTTAGGGTCCAGGTGACGGTACGACAACGCTTTAGGGGGAGCGTACGTGTGAGGGCGCGGGTTAGTGTCAGCGTACGGGTTAGGATTAGGGGACGGGTGAGGGTCAGGCTTCGGGGAAGGGTTAGGGTTAGGGTTCGGGCTAGGGTTAGGGTTAGGGGACGGGGACGGTTTAGGGTCCAGGTGAGGGTACGACAACGCTTTAGGGGGAGCGTACGTGTGAGGGCGCGGGTTAGTGTCAGCGTACGGGTTAGGATTAGGGGACGGGTGAGGGTCAGGCTTCGGGGAAGGGTTAGGGTTAGGGTTCGGACTAGGGTTAGGGTTAGGGGACGGGGACGGTTTAGGGTCCAGGTGATGGTACGACAACGCTTTAGGGGGAGCGTACGTGTGAGGGGGCGGGTTAGTGTCAGCGTACGGGTTAGGATTAGGGGACGGGTGAGGGTCAGGCTTCGGAGAAGGGTTAGGGTTAGGGTTCGGGCTGGGGTTAGGGTTAGGGGACGGGGACGGTTTAGGGTCCAGGTGAGGGTACGACAACGCTTTAGGGGGAGCATAGTTGTGAGGGCGCGGGTTAGTGTCAGCGTATGGATTAGAATTAGGGGACGGGTGAGGGTCAGGCTTCGGGGAAGGGTTAGGGTTAGGGTTCGGGCTAGGGTTAGGGTTAGGGGACGGGGACGGTTTAGGGTCCAGGTGAAGGTACGACAACGCTTTAGGGGGAGCGTACGTGTGAGGGAGCGGGTTAGTGTCAGCGTACGGGTTAGGATTAGGGGACGGGTGAGGGTCAGGCTTCGGGGAAGTGTTAGGGTTAGGGTTCGGGCTAGGGTTAGGGTTAGGGGACGGGGACGGTTTAGGGTCCAGGTGAGGGTACGACAACGCTTTAGGGGGAGCGTACGTGTGAGGGCGCGGGTTAGTGTCAGTGTACGGGTTAGGATTAGGGCACGGGTGAGGGTCAGGCTTCGGGGAAGTGTTAGGGTTAGGGTTCGGGCTAGGGTTAGGGTTAGGGGACGGGGACGGTTTAGGGTCCAGGTGAGGGTACGACAACGCTTTAGGGGGAGCGTACGTGTGAGGGCGCGGGTTAGTGTCAGCGTACGGGTTAGGATTAGGGGACGGGTGAGGGTCAGGCTTCGGGGAAGGGTTAGGGTTAGGGTTCGGGCTAGGGTTAAGGTTCGTGGACGGGGACGTTTAGGGTCCAGGTGAGGGTACGACAACGCTTTAGGGGGAGCGTACGTGTGAGGGCGCTGGTTAGTGTCAGCGTACGGGTTAGGATTAGGGGACGGGTGAGGGTCAGGCTTCGGGGAAGGGTTAGGGTTAGGGTTCGGGCTAGGGTTAGGGTTAGGGGACGGGGACGGTTTAGGGTCCAGGTGATGGTACGACAACGCTTTAGGGGGAGCGTACGTGTGAGGTCGCGGGTTAGTGTCAGCGTACGGGTTGGGATTAGGGGACGGTTGAGGGTCAGGCTTCGGGGAAGGGTTAGGGTTAGGGTTCGGGCTAGGGTTAGGGTTAGGGGACGGGGACGGTTTAGGGTCCAGGTGAGGGTACGACAACGCTTTAGGGGGAGCGTACGTGTGAGGGCGCGGGTTAGTGTCAGCGTACGGGTTGGGATTAGGGGACGGGTGAGGGTCAGGCTTCGGGGAAGGGTTAGGGTTAGGGTTCGGGCTAAGGTTAGGATTAGGGGACGGGGACGGTTTAGGGTCCAGGTGAGGGTACGACAGCGCTTTAGGGGGAGCGTACGTGTGAGGGCGCGGGTTAGTGTCAGCGTACGGTTTCGGATTAGGGGACGAGTGAGGGTCAGGCTTCGGGGAAGGGTTAGGGTTAGGGTTCGGGCTAGGGTTAGGGTTAGGGGACGGGGACGGTTTAGGGTCCAGGTGAGGGTACGACAACGCTTTAGGTGGAGCGTACGTGTGAGGGCGCGGGTTAGTGTCAGCGTAAGGGTTAGGATTAGGGGACGGTTGAGGGTCAGGCTTTGGGGAAGGGTTAGGGTTAGGGTTCGGGCTAGGGTTAGGGTTAGGGGACGGGGACGGTTTAGGGTCCAGGTGAGGGTACGACAACGCTTTAGGGGGAGCGTACGTGTGAGGGCGCGGGTTAGTGTCAGCGTACGGGTTAGGATTAGGGGACGGGTGAGGGTCAGGCTTCGGGGAAGGGTTAGGGTTAGGGTTCGGGCTAGGGTTAGGGTTAGGGGACGGGGACGGTTTAGGGTCCAGGTGAGGGTACGACAACGCTTTAGGGGGAGCGTACGTGTGAGGGCGCGGGTTAGTGTCAGCGTACGGGTTAGGATTAGGGGACGGGTGAGGGTCAGGCTTCGGGGAAGGGTTAGGGTTAGGGTTCGGGCTAGGGTTAGGGTTAGGGGACGGGGACGGTTTAGGGTCCAGGTGATGGTACGACAACGCTTTAGGGGGAGCGTACGTGTGAGGGCGCGGGTTAGTGTCAGCGTACGGGTTAGGATTAGGGGACGGGTGAGGGTCAGGCTTCGGAGAAGGGTTAGGGTTAGGGTTCGGGCTGGGGTTAGGGTTAGGGGACGGGGACGGTTTAGGGTCCAGGTGAGGGTACGACAACGCTTTAGGGGGAGCATAGTTGTGAGGGCGCGGGTTAGTGTCAGCGTATGGATTAGGATTAGGGGACGGGTGAGGGTCAGGCTTCGGGGAAGGGTTAGGGTTAAGGTTCGGGCTAGGGTTAGGGTTAGGGGACGGGGACGGTTTAGGGTCCAGGAGAGGGTACGACAACGCTTTAGGGGGAGCGTACGTGTGAGGGCGCGGGTTAGTGTCAGCGTACGGGTTAGGATTAGGGGACGGGTGAGGGTCAGGCTTCGGGGAAGGGTTAGGGTTAGGGTTCGGGCTAGGGTTAGGGTTAGGGGACGGGGACGGTTTAGGGTCCAGGTGAGGGTACGACAACGCTTTAGGGGGAGCGTACGTGTGAGGGCGAGGGTTATTGTCAGCGTACGGGTTAGGATTAGGGGACGTGTGAGGGTCAGGCTTCGGAGAAGGGTTAGGTTTAGGGTTCGGGCTAGGGTTAGGGTTAGGGGACGGGGACGGTTTAGGGTCCAGGTGAGGGTACGACAACGCTTTAGGGGGAGCGTACGTGTGAGGGCGCGGGTTAGTGTCAGCGTACGGGTTGGGATTAGGGGACGGGTGAGGGTCAGGCTTCGCGGAAGGTTTAGGTTTAGGGTTCGGGCTAGGGTTAGGGTTAGGGGACGGGGAAGGTTTAGGGTCCAGGTGAGGGTACGACAGCGCTTTAGGGGGAGCGTACGTGTGAGGGCGCGGGTTAGTGTCAGCGTACGGTTTCGGATTAGGGGACGGGTGACGGTCAGGCTTCGGGGAAGGGTTAGGGTTAGGGTTCGAACTAGGGTTAGGGTTAGGGGACGGGGACGGTTTAGGGTCCAGGTGAGGGTACGACAACGCTTTAGGGGGAGCGTACGTGTGAGGGCAGGGTTAGTGTCAGCGTACGGGTTAGGATTAGGGGACGGGTGAGGGTCAGGCTTCGGGGAAGGGTTAGGGTTAGGGTTCGGGCTAAGGTTAGGGTTAGGGTACGGGGACGGTTTAGGGTCCAGGTGAGGGTACGACAACGCTTTAGGGGGAGCGTACGTGTGAGGGCGCGGGTTAGTGTCAGCGTACGGGTTAGGATTAGGGGACGGGTGAGGGTCAGGCTTCGGGGAAGGGTTAGGTTTAGGGTTCGGGCTAGGGTTAGGGTTAGGGGACGGGGACGGTTTAGGGTCCAGGTGAGGGTACGACAACGCTTTAGGTGGAGCGTACGTGTGAGGGCGCGGGTTAGTGTCAGCGTACGGGTTCGGATTAGGGGACGGTTGAGGGTCAGGCTTCGGGGCAGGGTTAGGGTTAGGGTTCGGGCTAGGGTTAGGGTTAGGGGACGGGGACGGTTTAGGGTCCAGGTGACGGTACGACAACGCTTTAGGGAGAGCTTACGTGTGAGGGCGCGGGTCAGTGTCAGCGTACGGGTTAGGATTAGGGGACGGGTGAGGGTCAGGCTTCGGGGAAGGGTTAGGGTTAGGGTTCGGGCTAGGGTTAGGGTTAGGGGACGGGGACGGTTTGGGGTCCAGGTGAGGGTACGACAACGCTTTAGGGGGAGCGTACGTGTGAGGGCGCGGGTTAGTGTCAGCGTACGGGTTAGGATTAGGGGACGGGTGAGGGTCAGGCTTCGGGGAAGGGTTAGGGTTAGGGTTCGGGCTAGGGTTAGGGTTAGGGGACGGGGACGGTTTAGGGTCCAGGTGAGGGTACGACAACGCTTTAGGGGGAGCGTACGTGTGAGGGCGCGGGTTCGTGTCAGCGTACGGGTTAGGATTAGGGGACGGGTGAGGGTCAGGCTTCGGAGAAGGGTTAGGGTTAGGGTTTGGGCTAGGGTTTGGGTTAGGGGACGGGGACGGTTTAGGGTCCAGGTGAGGATACGACAACGCTTTAGGGGGAGCGTACGTGTGAGGGCGCGGGTTAGTGTCAGCGTACGGGTTAGGATTAGGGGACGGGTGAGGGTGAGGCTTCGGGGAAGGGTTAGGGTTAGGGTTCGGGCTAGGGTTAGGGTTAGGGGACGGGGACGGTTTAGGGTCCAGGTAAGGGTACGACAACGCTTTAGGGGTGCGTACGTGTGAGGGCGCGGGTTAGTGTCAGCGTACGGGTTAGGATTAGGGGACGGTTGAGGGTCAGGCTTCGGGGAAGGGTTAGGGTTAGGGTTCGGGCTAGGGTTAGGGTTAGGGGACGGGGACTGTTTAGGGTCCAGGTGAGGGTACGACAACGCTTTAGGGGGAGCGTACGTGTGAGGGCGCGGGTTAGTGTCAGCGTACGGGTTAGGATTAGGGGCCGGGTGAGGGTCAGGCTTCGGGGCAGGGTTAGGGTTAGGGTTCGGGTTAGGGTTAGGGTTCGCCTAGGGTTAGGGTTAGGGGACGGGGACGGTTTAGGGTCCAGGTGAGGGTACGACAACGCTTTAGGGGGAGCGTACGTGTGAGGTCGCGGGTTAGTGTCAGCGTACGGGTTAGGATTAGGGGACGGGTGAGGGTCAGGCTTCGGGGAAGGGTTAGGGTTAGGGTTCGGGCTAGGGTTAGGGTTAGGGGACGGGGACGGTTTAGGGTCCAGGTGAGGGTACGACAACGCTTTAGGGGGAGCATAGTTGTGAGGGCGCGGGTTAGTGTCAGCGTACGGGTTAGGATTAGGGGACGGGTGAGGGTCAGGCTTCGGAGAAGGGTTAGGGTTAGGGTTCGGGCTGGGGTTAGGGTTAGGGGACGGGGACGGTTTAGGGTCCAGGTGAGGGTACGACAACGCTTTAGGGGGAGCATAGTTGTGAGGGCGCGGGTTAGTGTCAGCGTATGGATTAGAATTAGGGGACGGGTGAGGGTCAGGCTTCGGGGAAGGGTTAGGGTTAGGGTTCTGGCTAGGGTTAGGGTTAGGGGACGGGGACGGTTTAGGGTCCAGGTGAAGGTACGACAACGCTTTAGGGGGAGCGTACGTGTGAGGGAGCGGGTTAGTGTCAGCGTACGGGTTAGGATTAGGGGACGGGTGAGGGTCAGGCTTCGGGGAAGTGTTAGGGTTAGGGTTCGGGCTAGGGTTAGTGTTAGGGGACGGGGACGGTTTAGGGTCCAGGTGAGGGTACGACAACGCTTTAGGGGGAGCGTACGTGTGAGGGCGCGGGTTAGTGTCAGTGTACGGGTTAGGATTAGGGCACGGGTGAGGGTCAGGCTTCGGGGAAGTGTTAGGGTTAGGGTTCGGGCTAGGGTTAGGGTTAGGGGACGGGGACGGTTTAGGGTCCAGGTGAGGGTACGACAACGCTTTAGGGGGAGCGTACGTGTGAGGGCGCGGGTTAGTGTCAGCGTACGGGTTAGGATTAGGGGACGGGTGAGGGTCAGGCTTCGGGGAAGAGTTAGGGTTAGGGTTCGGGCTAGGGTTAAGGTTCGTGGACGGGGACGTTTAGGGTCCAGGTGAGGGTACGACAACGCTTTAGGGGGAGCGTACGTGTGAGGGCGCTGGTTAGTGTCAGCGTACGGGTTAGGATTAGGGGACGGGTGAGGGTCAGGCTTCGGGGAAGGGTTAGGGTTAGGGTTCGGGCTAGGGTTAGGGTTAGGGGACGGGGACGGTTTAGGGTCCAGGTGAGGGTACGACAACGCTTTAGGGGGAGCGTACGTGTGAGGTCGCGGGTTAGTGTCAGCGTACGGGTTGGGATTAGGGGACGGTTGAGGGTCAGGCTTCGGGGAAGGGTTAGGGTTAGGGTTCGGGCTAGGGTTAGGGTTAGGGGACGGGGACGGTTTAGGGTCCAGGTGAGGGTACGACAACGCTTTAGGGGGAGCGTACGTGTGAGGGCGCGGGTTAGTGTCAGCGTACGGGTTGGGATTAGGGGACGGGTGAGGGTCAGGCTTCGGGGAAGGGTTAGGGTTAGGGTTCGGGCTAGGGTTAGGGTTAGGGGACGGGGACGGTTTAGGGTCCAGGTGAGGGTACGACAACGCTTTAGGGGGAGCGTACGTGTGAGGGCGCGGGTTAGTGTCAGCGTACGGGTTGGGATTAGGGGACGGGTGAGGGTCAGGCTTCGGGGAAGGTTTAGGGTTAGGGTTCGGGCTAAGGTTAGGATTAGGGGACGGGGACGGTTTAGGGTCCAGGTGAGGGTACGACAGCGCTTTAGGGGGAGCGTACGTGTGAGGGCGCGGGTTAGTGTCAGCGTACGGTTTCGGATTAGGGGACGAGTGAGGGTCAGGCTTCGGGGAAGGGTTAGGGTTAGGGTTCGGGCTAGGGTTAGGGTTAGGGGACGGGGACGGTTTAGGGTCCAGGTGAGGGTACGACAACGCTTTAGGTGGAGCGTACGTGTGAGGGCGCGGGTTAGTGTCAGCGTAAGGGTTAGGATTAGGGGACGGTTGAGGGTCAGGCTTTGGGGAAGGGTTAGGGTTAGGGTTCGGGCTAGGGTTAGGGTTAGGGGACGGGGACGGTTTAGGGTCCAGGTGAGGGTACGACAACGCTTTAGGGGGAGCGTACGTGTGAGGGCGCGGGTTAGTGTCAGCGTACGGGTTAGGATTAGGGGACGGGTGAGGGTCAGGCTTCGGGGAAGGGTTAGGGTTAGGGTTCGGGCTAGGGTTAGGGTTAGGGGACGGGGACGGTTTAGGGTCCAGGTGAGGGTACGACAACGCTTTAGGGGGAGCGTACGTGTGAGGGCGCGGGTTAGTGTCAGCGTACGGGTTAGGATTAGGGGACGGGTGAGGGTCAGGCTTCGGGGAAGGGTTAGGGTTAGGGTTCGGGCTAGGGTTAGGGTTAGGGGACGGGGACGGTTTAGGGTCCAGGTGATGGTACGACAACGCTTTAGGGGGAGCGTACGTGTGAGGGCGCGGGTTAGTGTCAGCGTACGGGTTAGGATTAGGGGACGGGTGAGGGTCAGGCTTCGGAGAAGGGTTAGGGTTAGGGTTCGGGCTGGGGTTAGGGTTAGGGGACGGGGACGGTTTAGGGTCCAGGTGAGGGTACGACAACGCTTTAGGGGGAGCATAGTTGTGAGGGCGCGGGTTAGTGTCAGCGTATGGATTAGGATTAGGGGACGGGTGAGGGTCAGGCTTCGGGGAAGGGTTAGGGTTAAGGTTCGGGCTAGGGTTAGGGTTAGGGGACGGGGACGGTTTAGGGTCCAGGAGAGGGTACGACAACGCTTTAGGGGGAGCGTACGTGTGAGGGCGCGGGTTAGTGTCAGCGTACGGGTTAGGATTAGGGGACGGGTGAGGGTCAGGCTTCGGGGAAGGGTTAGGTTTAGGGTTCGGGCTAGGGTTAGGGTTAGGGGACGGGGACGGTTTAGGGTCCAGGTGAGGGTACGACAACGCTTTAGGGGGAGCGTACGTGTGAGGGCGAGGGTTATTGTCAGCGTACGGGTTAGGATTAGGGGACGTGTGAGGGTCAGGCTTCGGAGAAGGGTTAGGTTTAGGGTTCGGGCTAGGGTTAGGGTTAGGGGACGGGGACGGTTTAGGGTCCAGGTGAGGGTACGACAACGCTTTAGGGGGAGCGTACGTGTGAGGGCGCGGGTTAGTGTCAGCGTACGGGTTGGGATTAGGGGACGGGTGAGGGTCAGGCTTCGCGGAAGGTTTAGGTTTAGGGTTCGGGCTAGGGTTAGGGTTAGGGGACGGGGAAGGTTTAGGGTCCAGGTGAGGGTACGACAGCGCTTTAGGGGGAGCGTACGTGTGAGGGCGCGGGTTAGTGTCAGCGTACGGTTTCGGATTAGGGGACGGGTGACGGTCAGGCTTCGGGGAAGGGTTAGGGTTAGGGTTCGAACTAGGGTTAGGGTTAGGGGACGGGGACGGTTTAGGGTCCAGGTGAGGGTACGACAACGCTTTAGGGGGAGCGTACGTGTGAGGGCAGGGTTAGTGTCAGCGTACGGGTTAGGATTAGGGGACGGGTGAGGGTCAGGCTTCGGGGAAGGGTTAGGGTTAGGGTTCGGGCTAAGGTTAGGGTTAGGGTACGGGGACGGTTTAGGGTCCAGGTGAGGGTACGACAACGCTTTAGGGGGAGCGTACGTGTGAGGGCGCGGGTTAGTGTCAGCGTACGGGTTAGGATTAGGGGACGGGTGAGGGTCAGGCTTCGGGGAAGGGTTAGGGTTAGGGTTCGGGCTAGGGTTAGGGTTAGGGGACGGGGACGGTTTAGGGTCCAGGTGAGGGTACGACAACGCTTTAGGTGGAGCGTACGTGTGAGGGCGCGGGTTAGTGTCAGCGTACGGGTTCGGATTAGGGGACGGTTGAGGGTCAGGCTTCGGGGCAGGGTTAGGGTTAGGGTTCGGGCTAGGGTTAGGGTTAGGGGACGGGGACGGTTTAGGGTCCAGGTGACGGTACGACAACGCTTTAGGGAGAGCTTACGTGTGAGGGCGCGGGTCAGTGTCAGCGTACGGGTTAGGATTAGGGGACGGGTGAGGGTCAGGCTTCGGGGAAGGGTTAGGGTTAGGGTTCGGGCTAGGGTTAGGGTTAGGGGACGGGGACGGTTTAGGGTCCAGGTGAGGGTACGACAACGCTTTAGGGGGAGCGTACGTGTGAGGGCGCGGGTTAGTGTCAGCGTACGGGTTAGGATTAGGGGACGGGTGAGGGTCAGGCTTCGGGGAAGGGTTAGGGTTAGGGTTCGGGCTAGGGTTAGGGTTAGGGGACGGGGACGGTTTAGGGTCCAGGTGAGGGTACGACAACGCTTTAGGGGGAGCGTACGTGTGAGGGCGCGGGTTCGTGTCAGCGTACGGGTTAGGATTAGGGGACGGGTGAGGGTCAGGCTTCGGAGAAGGGTTAGGGTTAGGGTTTGGGCTAGGGTTTGGGTTAGGGGACGGGGACGGTTTAGGGTCCAGGTGAGGATACGACAACGCTTTAGGGGGAGCGTACGTGTGAGGGCGCGGGTTAGTGTCAGCGTACGGGTTAGGATTAGGGGACGGGTGAGGGTGAGGCTTCGGGGAAGGGTTAGGGTTAGGGTTCGGGCTAGGGTTAGGGTTAGGGGACGGGGACGGTTTAGGGTCCAGGTAAGGGTACGACAACGCTTTAGGGGTGCGTACGTGTGAGGGCGCGGGTTAGTGTCAGCGTACGGGTTAGGATTAGGGGACGGTTGAGGGTCAGGCTTCGGGGAAGGGTTAGGGTTAGGGTTCGGGCTAGGGTTAGGGTTAGGGGACGGGGACTGTTTAGGGTCCAGGTGAGGGTACGACAACGCTTTAGGGGGAGCGTACGTGTGAGGGCGCGGGTTAGTGTCAGCGTACGGGTTAGGATTAGGGGCCGGGTGAGGGTCAGGCTTCGGGGCAGGGTTAGGGTTAGGGTTCGGGTTAGGGTTAGGGTTCGCCTAGGGTTAGGGTTAGGGGACGGGGACGGTTTAGGGTCCAGGTGAGGGTACGACAACGCTTTAGGGGGAGCGTACGTGTGAGGTCGCGGGTTAGTGTCAGCGTACGGGTTAGGATTAGGGGACGGGTGAGGGTCAGGCTTCGGGGAAGGGTTAGGGTTAGGGTTCGGGCTAGGGTTAGGGTTAGGGGACGGGGACGGTTTAGGGTCCAGGTGATGGTACGACAACGCTTTAGGGGGAGCGTACGTGTGAGGACGCGGGTTAGTGTCAGTGTACGGGTTAGGATTAGGGGACGGGTGAGGGTCAGGCTTCGGGGAAGGGTTAGGGTTAGGGTTCGGGCTAGGGTTAGGGTTAGGGGACGGGGACGGTTTAGGGTCCAGATGAGGGTACGACAACGCTTTAGGGGGAGCATAGGTGTGAGGGCGCGAGTTAGTGTCAGCGTATGGATTAGGATTAGGGGACGGGTGAGGGTCAGGCTTCGGGGAAGGGTTAGGGTTAGGGTTCGGGCTAGGGTTAGGGTTACACGACGGGGACGGTTTAGGGTCCAGGTGAGGGTACGACAACGCTTTAGGGGGAGCGTACGTGTGAGGGCGCGGGTTAGTGTCAGCGTACGGGTTAGGATTAGGGGACGGGTGAGGGTCAGGTTTCGGGGAAGGGTTAGGGTTAGGGTTCGGGCTAGGGTTAGGGTTAGGGGACGGGGACGGTTTAGGGTCCAGGTGATGGTACGACAACGCTTTAGGGGGAGCGTACGTGTGAGGGCGCGGGTTAGTGTCAGCGTACGGGTTAGGATTACGGGACGGGTGAGGGTCAGGCTTCGGAGAAGGGTTAGGGTTAGGGTTCGGGCTGGGGTTAGGGTTAGGGGACTGGGACGGTTTAGGGTCCAGGTGAGGGTACGACAACGCTTTAGGGGGAGCATAGTTGTGAGGGCGCGGGTTAGTGTCAGCGTATGGATTAGGATTAGGGGACGGGTGAGGGTCAGGCTTCGGGGAAGGGTTAGGGTTAGGGTTCGGGCTAGGGTTAGGGTTAGGGGACGGGGACGGTTTAGGGTCCAGGTGAGGGTACGACAACGCTTTAGGGGGAGCGTACGTGTGAGGGCGCGGGTTAGTGTCAGCGTACGGGTTAGGATTAGGGGACGGGTGAGGGTCAGGCTTCGGGGAAGTGTTAGGGTTAGGGTTCGGGCTAGGGTTAGGGTTAGGGGACGGGGACGGTTTAGGGTCCAGGTGAGAGTACGACAACGCTTTAGGGGGAGCGTACGTGTGAGGGCGAGGGTTAGTGTCAGCGTACGGGTTAGGATTAGGGGACGTGTGAGGGTCAGGCTTCGGAGAAGGGTTAGGTTTAGGGTTCGGCCTAGGGTTAGGGTTATGGACGGGGACGGTTTAGGGTCCAGGTGAGGGTACGACAACGCTTTAGGGGGAGCGTACGTGTGAGGGCGCGGTTTAGTGTCAGCGTACGGGTTAGGATTAGGGGACGGGTGAGGGTCAGGCTTCGGGGAAGGGTTAGGGTTAGGGTTCTGGCTAGGATTAGGGTTAGGGGACGGGGACGGTTTAGGGTCCAGGTGAGGGTACGACAACGCTTTAGGGGGAGCGTACGTGTGAGGGCGCGGGTTAGTGTCAGCGTACGGGTTAGGATTAGGGGACGGGTGAGGATCAGGCTTCGGGGAAGGGTTAGGGTTAGGGTTCGGGCTAGGGTTAGGGTTAGGGGACTGGGACGGTTTAGGGTCCAGGTGAGGGTACGACAACGCTTTAGGGGGAGCGTACGTGTGAGGGCGCGGGTTAGTGTCAGCGTACGGGTTAGGATTAGGGGACGGGTGAGGGTCAGGCTTCGGGGAAGGGTTAGGGTTAGGGTTTGGGCTAGGGTTAGGGTTAGGGGACGGGGACGGTTTAGGGTCCAGGTGAGGATACGACAACGCTTTAGGGGGAGCGTAAGTGTGAGGGTGCGGGTTAGTGTCAGCGTACGGGTTAGGATTAGGGGACGGGTGAGGGTGAGGCTTCGGGGAAGGGTTAGGGTTAGGGTTCGGGCTAGGGTTAGGGTTAGGGGACGGGGACGGTTTAGGGTCCAGGTAAGGGTACGACAACGCTTTAGGGGTGCGTACGTGTGAGGGCGCGGGTTAGTGTCAGCGTACGGGTTAGGATTAGGGGACGGGTGAGGGTCAGGCTTCGGGGAAGGGTTAGGGTTAGGGTTCGGGCTAGGGTTAGGGTTAGGGGACGGGGACGGTTTAGGGTCCAGGTGAGGGTACGACAACGCTTTAGGGGGAGCGTACGTGTGAGGGCGCGGATTAGTGTCAGCGTACGGGTTAGGATTAGGGGACGGGTGAGGGTCAGGCTTCGGGGAAGTGTTAGGGTTAGGGTTCGGGCTAGGGTTAGGGTTAGGGGACGGGGACGGTTTAGGTTCTAGGTGAGGGTACGACAACGCTTTAGGGGGAGCGTACGTGTGAGGGCGCGGGTTAGTGTCAGCGTACGGGTTAGGATTAGGGGACGGTTGAGGGTCAGGCTTCGGGGAAGGGTTAGGGTTAGGGTTCGGGCTAGGGTTAGGGTTAGGGGACGGGGACTGTTTAGGGTCCAGGTGAGGGTACGACAACGCTTTAGGGGGAGCGTACGTGTGAGGGCGCGGGTTAGTGTCAGCGTACGGGTTAGGATTAGGGGCCGGGTGAGGGTCAGGCTTCGGGGCAGGGTTAGGGTTAGGGTTCGGGTTAGGGTTAGGGTTCGCCTAGGGTTAGGGTTAGGGGACGGGGACGGTTTAGGGTCCAGGTGAGGGTACGACAACGCTTTAGGGGGAGCGTACGTGTGAGGTCGCGGGTTAGTGTCAGCGTACGGGTTAGGATTAGGGGACGGGTGAGGGTCAGGCTTCGGGGAAGGGTTAGGGTTAGGGTTCGGGCTAGGGTTAGGGTTAGGGGACGGGGACGGTTTAGGGTCCAGGTGATGGTACGACAACGCTTTAGGGGGAGCGTACGTGTGAGGACGCGGGTTAGTGTCAGTGTACGGGTTAGGATTAGGGGACGGGTGAGGGTCAGGCTTCGGGGAAGGGTTAGGGTTAGGGTTCGGGCTAGGGTTAGGGTTAGGGGACGGGGACGGTTTAGGGTCCAGATGAGGGTACGACAACGCTTTAGGGGGAGCATAGGTGTGAGGGCGCGAGTTAGTGTCAGCGTATGGATTAGGATTAGGGGACGGGTGAGGGTCAGGCTTCGGGGAAGGGTTAGGGTTAGGGTTCGGGCTAGGGTTAGGGTTACACGACGGGGACGGTTTAGGGTCCAGGTGAGGGTACGACAACGCTTTAGGGGGAGCGTACGTGTGAGGGCGCGGGTTAGTGTCAGCGTACGGGTTAGGATTAGGGGACGGGTGAGGGTCAGGCTTCGGGGAAGTGTTAGGGTTAGGGTTCGGGCTAGGGTTAGGGTTAGGGGACGGGGACGGTTTAGGGTCCAGGTGAGGGTACGACAACGCTTTAGGGGGAGCGTACGTGTGAGGGCGCGGGTTAGTGTCAGCGTACGGGTTGGGATTAGGGGACGGGTGAGGGTCAGGCTTCGGGGAAGGTTTAGGGTTAGGGTTCGGGCTAGGGTTAGGGTTAGGGGACGGGGACGGTTTAGGGTCCAGGTGAGGGTACGACAACGCTTTAGGGGGAGCGTATGTGTGAGGGCGCGGGTTAGTGTCAGCATACGGTTTCGGATTAGGGGACGGGTGAGGGTCAGGCTTCGGGGAAGGGTTAGGGTTAGGGTTCGGGCTAGGGTTAGGGTTAGGGGACGGGGACGGTTTAGGGTCCAGGTGAGGGTACGACAACGCTTTAGGGGGAGCGTACGTGTGAGGGCGCGGGTTAGTGTCAGCGTACGGGTTAGGATTAGGGGACGGGTGAGGGTCAGGCTTCGGGGAAGGGTTAGGGCTAGAGTTCGGGCTAGGGTTAGGGTTAGGGGACGGGGACGGTTTAGGGTCCAGGTGAGGGTACGACAACGCTTTAGGGGGAGCGTACGTGTGAGGGCGCGGGTTAGTGTCAGCGTACGGGTTAGGATTAGGGGACGGGTGAGGGTCAGGCTTCGGGGAAGGGTTAGGGTTAGGGTTCGGGCTAGGGTTAGGGTTAGGGGACGGGGACGGTTTAGGGTCCAGGTAAGGGTACGACAACGCTTTAGGGGTGCGTACGTGTGAGGGCGCGGGTTAGTGTCAGCGTACGGGTTAGGATTAGGGGACGGGTGAGGGTCAGGCTTCGGGGAAGGGTTAGGGTTAGGGTTCGGGCTAGGGTTAGGGTTAGGGGACGGGGACGGTTTAGGGTCCAGGTGAGGGTACGACAACGCTTTAGGGGGAGCGTACGTGTGAGGGCGCGGATTAGTGTCAGCGTACGGGTTAGGATTAGGGGACGGGTGAGGGTCAGGCTTCGGGGAAGTGTTAGGGTTAGGGTTCGGCCTAGGGTTAGGGTTAGGGGACGGGGACGGTTTAGGTTCTAGGTGAGGGTACGACAACGCTTTAGGGGGAGCGTACGTGTGAGGGCGCGGGTTAGTGTCAGCGTACGGGTTAGGATTAGGGGACGGTTGAGGGTCAGGCTTCCGGGAAGGGTTAGGGTTAGGGTTCGGGCTAGGGTTAGGGTTAGGGGACGGGGAATGTTTAGGGTCCAGGTGAGGGTACGACAACGCTTTAGGGGGAGCGTACGTGTGAGGGCGCGGGTTAGTGTCAGCGTACGGGTTAGGATTAGGGGCCGGGTGAGGGTCAGGCTTCGGGGCAGGGTTAGGGTTAGGGTTCGGGTTAGGGTTAGGGTTCGCCTAGGGTTAGGGTTAGGGGACGGGGACGGTTTAGGGTCCAGGTGAGGGTACGACAACGCTTTAGGGGGAGCGTACGTGTGAAGTCGCGGGTTAGTGTCAGCGTACGGGTTAGGATTAGGGGACGGGTGAGGGTCAGGCTTCGGGGAAGGGTTAGGGTTAGGGTTCGGGCTAGGGTTAGGGTTAGGAGACGGGGACGGTTTAGGGTCCAGGTGATGGTACGACAACGCTTTAGGGGGAGCGTACGTGTGAGGACGCGGGTTAGTGTCAGTGTACGGGTTAGGATTAGGGGACGGGTGAGGGTCAGGCTTCGGGGAAGGGTTAGGGTTAGGGTTCGGGCTAGGGTTAGGGTTAGGGGACGGGGACGGTTTAGGGTCCAGATGAGGGTACGAAAACGCTTTAGGGGGAGCATAGGTGTGAGGGCGCGAGTTAGTGTCAGCGTATGGATTAGGATTAGGGGACGGGTGAGGGTCAGGCTTCGGGGAAGGGTTAGGGTTAGGGTTCGGGCTAGGGTTAAGGTTACACGACGGGGACGGTTTAGGGTCCAGGTGAGGGTACGACAACGCATTAGGGGGAGCGTACGTGTGAGGGCGCGGGTTAGTGTCAGCGTACGGGTTAGGATTAGGGGACGGGTGAGGGTCAGGCTTCGGGGAAGGGTTAGGGTTAGGGTTCGGGCTAGGGTTAGGGTTAGGGGACGGGGACGGTTTAGGGTCCAGGTGAGGGTACGACAACGCTTTAGGGGGAGCGTACGTGTGAGGGCGCGGGTTAGTGTCAGCGTACGGGTTGGGATTAGGGGACGGGTGAGGGTCAGGCTTCGGGGAAGGTTTAGGGTTAGGGTTCGGGCTAGGGTTAGGGTTAGGGGACGGGGACGGTTTAGGGTCCAGGTGAGGGTACGACAACGCTTTAGGGGGAGCGTACGTGTGAGGGCGCGTGTTAGTGTCAGCGTACGGTTTCGGATTAGGGGACGGGTGAGGGTCAGGCTTCGGGGAAGGGTTAGGGTTAGGGTTCGGGCTAGGGTTAGGGTTAGGGGACGGGGACGGTTTAGGGTCCAGGTGAGGGTACGACAACGCTTTAGGGGGAGCGTACGTGTGAGGGCGCGGGTTAGTGTCAGCGTACGGGTTAGGATTAGGGGACGGGTGAGGGTCAGGCTTCGGGGAAGGGTTAGGGCTAGGGTTCGGGCTAGGGTTAGGGTTAGGGGACGGGGACGGTTTAGGGTCCAGGTGAGGGTACGACAACGCTTTAGGGGGAGCGTACGTGTGAGGGCGCGGGTTAGTGTCAGCGTACGGGTTAGGATTAGGGGACGGGTGAGGGTCAGGCTTCGGAGAAGGGTTAGGTTTAGGGTTCGGCCTAGGGTTAGGGTTAGGGGACGGGGACGGTTTAGGGTCCAGGTGAGGGTACGACAACGCTTTAGGGGGAGCGTACGTGTGAGGGCGCGGGTTAGTGTCAGCGTACGGGTTAGGATTAGGGGACGGGTGAGGGTCAGGCTTCGGGGAAGGGTTAGGTTTAGGGTTCGGGCTAGGGTTAGGGTTAGGGGACGGGGACGGTTTAGGGTCCAGGTGATGGTACGACAACGCTTTAGGGGGAGCGTACGTGTGAGGGCGCGGTTTAGTGTCAGCGTACGGGTTAGGATTACGGGACGGGTGAGGGTCAGGCTTCGGAGAAGGGTTAGGGTTAGGGTTCGGGCTGGGGTTAGGGTTAGGGGACGGGGACGGTTTAGGGTCCAGGTGAGGGTACGACAACGCTTTAAGGGGAGCATAGTTGTGAGGGCGCGGGTTAGTGTCAGCGTATGGATTAGGATTAGGGGACGGGTGAGGGTCAGGCTTCGGGGAAGGGTTAGGGTTAGGGTTCGGGCTAGGGTTAGGGTTAGGGGACGGGGACGGTTTAGGGTCCAGGTGAGGGTACGACAACGCTTCAGGGGGAGCGTACGTGTGAGGGCGTGGGTTAGTGTCAGCGTACGGGTTAGGATTAGGGGACGGGTGAGGGTCAGGCTTCGGGGAAGTGTTAGGGTTAGGGTTCGGGCTAGGGTTAGGGTTAGGGGACGGGGACGGTTTAGGGTCCAGGTGAGGGTACGACAACGCTTTAGGGGGAGCGTACGTGTGAGGGCGAGGGTTAGTGTCAGCGTACGGGTTAGGATTAGGGGACGTGTGAGGGTCAGGCTTCGGAGAAGGGTTAGGTTTAGGGTTCGGCCTAGGGTTAGGGTTAGGGGACGGGGACGGTTTAGGGTCCAGGTGAGGGTACGACAACGCTTTAGGGGGAGCGTACGTGTGAGGGCGCGGTTTAGTGTCAGCGTACGGGTTAGGATTAGGGGACGGGTGAGGGTCAGGCTTCGGGGAAGGGTTAGGGTTAGGGTTCGGGCTAGGATTAGGGTTAGGGGACGGGGACGGTTTAGGGTCCAGGTGAGGGTACGACAACGCTTTAGGGGGAGCGTACGTGTGAGGGCGCGGGTTAGTGTCAGCGTACGGGTTAGGATTAGGGGACGGGTGAGGATCAGGCTTCGGGGAAGGGTTAGGGTTAGGGTTCGGGTAGTGTTAGGGTTAGGGGACTGGGACGGTTTAGGGTCCAGGTGAGGGTACGACAACGCTTTAGGGGGAGCTTACGTGTGAGGTCGCGGGTTAGTGTCAGCGTACGGGTTAGGATTAGGGGACGGGTGAGGGTCAGGCTTCGGGGAAGGGTTAGGGTTAGGGTTTGGGCTAGGGTTAGGGTTAGGGGACGGGGACGGTTTAGGGTCCAGGTGAGGATACGACAACGCTTTAGGGGGAGCGTAAGTGTGAGGGCGCGGGTTAGTGTCAGCGTACGGGTTAGGATTAGGGGACGGGTGAGGGTGAGGCTTCGGGGAAGGGTTAGGGTTAGGGTTCGGGCTAGGGTTAGGGTTAGGGGACGGGGACGGTTTAGGGTCCAGGTAAGGGTACGACAACGCTTTAGGGGTGCGTACGTGTGAGGGCGCGGGTTAGTGTCAGCGTACGGGTTCGGATTAGGGGACGGGTGAGGGTCAGGCTTCGGGGAAGGGTTAGGGTTAGGGTTCGGGCTAGGGTTAGGGTTAGGGGACGGGGACGGTTTAGGGTCCAGGTGAGGGTACGACAACGCTTTAGGGGGAGCGTACGTGTGAGGGCGCGGATTAGTGTCAGCGTACGGGTTAGGATTAGGGGACGGGTGAGGGTTAGGCATCGGGGAAGTGTTAGGGTTAGGGTTCGGGCTAGGGTTAGGGTTAGGGGACGGGGCGGTTTAGGTTCTAGGTGAGGGTACGACAACGCTTTAGGGGGAGCGTACGTGTGAGGGCGCGGGTTAGTGTCAGCGTACGGGTTAGGATTAGGGGACGGTTGAGGGTCAGGCTTCGGGGAAGGATTAGGGTTAGGGTTCGGGCTAGGGTTAGGGTTAGGGGACGGGGACTGTTTAGGGTCGAGGTGAGGGTACGACAACGCTTTAGGGGGAGCGTACGTGTGAGGGCGTGGGTTAGTGTCAGCGTACGGGTTAGGATTAGGGGCCGGGTGAGGGTCAGGCTTCGGGGAAGGGTTAGGGTTAGGGTTCGGGCTAGGGTTAGGGTTAGGGGACGGGGACGGTTTAGGGTCCAGGTGAGGGTACGACAACGCTTTAGGGGGAGCGTACGTGTGAGGTCGCGGGTTAGTGTCAGCGTACGGGTTAGGATTAGGGGACGGGTGAGGGTCAGGCTTCGGGGAAGGGTTAGGGTTAGGGTTCGGGCTAGGGTTAGGGTTAGGGGACGGGGACGGTTTAGGGTCCAGGTGATGGTACGACAACGCTTTAGGGGGAGCGTACGTGTGAGGACGCGGGTTAGTGTCAGTGTACGGGTTAGGATTAGGGGACGGGTGAGGGTCAGGCTTCGGGGAAGGGTTAGGGTTAGGGTTCGGGCTAGGGTTAGGGTTAGGGGACGGGGACGGTTTAGGGTCCAGATGAGGGTACGACAACGCTTTAGGGGGAGCATAGGTGTGAGGGCGCGAGTTAGTGTCAGCGTATGGATTAGGATTAGGGGACGGGTGAGGGTCAGGCTTCGGGGAAGGGTTAGGGTTAGGGTTCGGGCTAGGGTTAGGGTTACACGACGGGGACTGTTTAGGGTCCAGGTGAGGGTACGACAACGCTTTAGGGGGAGCGTACGTGTGAGGGCGCGGGTTAGTGTCAGCGTACGGGTTAGGATTAGGGGACGGGTGAGGGTCAGGCTTCGGGGAAGGGTTAGGGTTAGGGTTCGGGCTAGGGTTAGGGTTAGGGGACGGGGACGGTTTAGGGTCCAGGTGAGGGTACGACAACGCTTTAGGGGGAGCGTACGTGTGAGAGCGCGGGTTAGTGTCAGCGTACGGGTTGGGATTAGGGGACGGGTGAGGGTCAGGCTTCGGGGAAGGTTTAGGGTTAGGGTTCGGGCTAGGGTTAGGGTTAGAGGACGGGGACGGTTTAGGGTCCAGGTGAGGGTACGACAACGCTTTAGGGGGAGCGTACGTGTGAGGGCGCGGGTTAGTGTCAGCGTACGGTTTCGGATTAGGGGACGGGTGAGGGTCAGGCTTCGGGGAAGGGTTAGGGTTAGGGTTCGGGCTAGGGTTAGGGTTAGGGGACGGGGACGGTTTAGGGTCCAGGTGAGGGTACGACAACGCTTTAGGGGGAGCGTACGTGTGAGGGCGCGGGTTAGTGTCAGCGTACGGGTTAGGATTAGGGGACGGGTGAGGGTCAGGCTTCGGGGAAGGGTTAGGGCTAGGGTTCGGGCTAGGGTTAGGGTTAGGGGACGGGGACGGTTTAGGGTCCAGGTGAGGGTACGACAACGCTTTAGGGGGAGCGTACGTGTGAGGGCGCGGGTTAGTGTCAGCGTACGGGTTAGGATTAGGGGACGGGTGAGGGTCAGGCTTCGGGGAAGGGTTAGGGTTAGGGTTCGGGCTAGGGTTAGGGTTAGGGGACGGGGACGGTTTAGGGTCCAGGTGAGGGTACGACAACGCTTTAGGTGGAGCGTACGTGTGAGGGCGCGGGTTAGTGTC
Source organism: Grampus griseus (assembly GCF_964374135.1). Classification (NCBI taxonomy): domain Eukaryota; kingdom Metazoa; phylum Chordata; class Mammalia; order Artiodactyla; family Delphinidae; genus Grampus; species Grampus griseus. Next base: position 403,065 of record NW_028133386.1, read on the forward strand.
AGCGTACGGGTTCGGATTAGGGGACGGTTGAGGGTCAGGCTTCGGGGAAGGGTTAGGGTTAGGATTCGGGCTAGGGTTAGGTTTAGGGGACGGGGACGATTTAGGGTCCAGGTGAGGGTACGACAACGCTTTAGGGGGAGCGTACGTGTGAGGGCGCGGGTTAGTGTCAGCGTACGGGTTAGGATTAGGGGACGGGTGAGGGTCAGGCTTCGGGGAAGGGTTAGGGTTAGGGTTCGGGCTAGGGTTAGGGTTAGGGGACGGGGACGGTTTAGGGTCCAGGTGAGGGTACGACAACGCTTTAGGGGGAGCATACGTGTGAGGGCGCGGGTTAGTTTCAGCATACGGGTTAGGATTAGGGGACGTGTGAGGGTCAGGCTTCGGAGAAGGGTTAGGTTTAGGGTTCGGCCTAGGGTTAGGGTTAGGGGACGGGGACGGTTTAGGGTCCAGGTGAGGGTACGACAACGCTTTAGGGGGAGTGTACGTGTGAGGGCGCGGGTTAGTGTCAGCGTACGGGTTAGGATTAGGGGACGGGTGAGGGTCAGGCTTCGGGGAAGGGTTAGGTTTAGGGTTCGGGCTAGGGTTAGGGTTAGGGGACGGGGACGGTTTAGGGTCCAGGTGATGGTACGACAACGCTTTAGGGGGAGCGTACGTGTGAGGGCGCGGGTTAGTGTCAGCGTACGGGTTAGGATTACGGGACGGGTGAGGGTCAGGCTTCGGGGAAGGGTTAGGGTTAGGGTTTGGGCTAGGGTTAGGGTTAGGGGACGGGGACGGTTTAGGGTCCAGGTGAGGATACGACAACGCTTTAGGGGGAGCGTACGTGTGAGGGCGAGTGTTAGTGTCAGCGTACGGGTTAGGATTAGGGGACGTGTGAGGGTCAGGCTTCGGAGAAGGGTTAGGTTTAGGGTTCGGCCTAGGGTTAGGGTTAGGGGACGGGGACGGTTTAGGGTCCAGGTGAGGGTACGACAACGCTTTAGGGGGAGCGTACGTGTGAGGGCGCGGGTTAGTGTCAGCGTACGGGTTAGGATTAGGGGACGGGTGAGGGTCAGGCTTCGGGGAAGTGTTAGGGTTAGGGTTTGGGCTAGGGTTAGGGTTAGGGGACGGGGACGGTTTAGGGTCCAGGTGAGGATACGACAACGCTTTAGGGGGAGCGTAAGTGTGAGGGCGCGGGTTAGTGTCAGCGTACGGTTTAGGATTAGGGGACGGGTGAGGGTGAGGCTTCGGGGAAGGGTTAGGGTTAGGGTTCGGGCTAGGGTTAGGGTTAGGGGACGGGGACGGTTTAGGGTCCAGGTAAGGGTACGACAACGCTTTAGGGGTGCGTACGTGTGAGGGCGCGGGTTAGTGTCAGCGTACGGGTTCGGATTAGGGGACGGGTGAGGGTCAGGCTTCGGGGAAGGGTTAGGGTTAGGGTTCGGGCTAGGGTTAGGGTTAGGGGACGGGGACGGTTTAGGGTCCAGGTGAGGGTACGACAACGCTTTAGGGGGAGCGTACGTGTGAGGGCGCGGATTATTGTCAGCGTACCGGTTAGGATTAGGGGACGGGTGAGGGTCAGGCATCGGGGAAGTGTTAGGGTTAGGGTTCGGGCTAGGGTTAGGGTTAGGGGACGGGGACGGTTTAGGTTCTAGGTGAGGGTACGACAACGCTTTAGGGGGAGCGTACGTGTGAGGGCGCGGGTTAGTGTCAGCGTACGGGTTAGGATTAGGGGACGGTTGAGGGTCAGGCTTCGGGGAAGGGTTAGGGTTAGGGTTCGGGCTAGGGTTAGGGTTAGGGGACGGGGACTGTTTAGGGTCGAGGTGAGGGTACGACAACGCTTTAGGGGGAGCGTACGTGTGAGGGTGTGGGTTAGTGTCAGCGTACGGGTTAGGATTAGGGGCCGGGTGAGGGTCAGGCTTCGGGGAAGCGTTAGGGTTAGGGTTCGGGCTAGGGTTAGGGTTAGGGGACGGGGACGGTTTAGGGTCCAGGTGAGGGTACGACAACGCTTTAGGGGGAGCGTACGTGTGAGGTCGCGGGTTAGTGTCAGCGTACGGGTTAGGATTAGGGGACGGGTGAGGGTCAGGCTTCGGGGAAGGGTTAGGGTTAGGGATCGGGCTAGGGTTAGGGTTAGGGGACGGGGACGGTTTAGGGTCCAGGTGATGGTACGACAACGCTTTAGGGGGAGTGTACGTGTGAGGACGCGGGTTAGTGTCAGCGTACGGGTTAGGATTAGGGGACGGGTGAGGGTCAGGCTTCGGGGAAGGGTTAGGGTTAGGGTTTGGGCTAGGGTTAGGGTTAGGGGACGGGGACGGTTTAGGGTCCAGGTGAGGATACGACAACGCTTTAGGGGGAGCGTAAGTGTGAGGGCGCGGGTTAGTGTCAGCGTACGGGTTAGGATTAGGGGACGGGTGAGGGTGAGGCTTCGGGGAAGGGTTAGGGTTAGGGTTCGGGCTAGGGTTAGGGTTAGGGGACGGGGACGGTTTAGGGTCCAGGTGAGGGTACGACAACGCTTTAGGGGGAGCGTACGTGTGAGGGCGTGGGTTAGTGTCAGCGTACGGGTTAGGATTAGGGGCAGGGTGAGGGTCAGGCTTCGGGGAAGGGTTAGGGTTAGGGTTCGGGCTAGGGTTAGGGTTAGGGGACGGGGACGGTTTAGGGTCCAGGTGAGGGTACGACAACGCTTTAGGGGGAGCGTACGTGTGAGGTCGCGGGTTAGTGTCAGCGTACGGGTTAGGATTAGGGGACGGGTGAGGGTCAGGCTTCGGGGAAGGGTTAGGGTTAGGGTTCGGGCTAGGGTTAGGGTTAGGGGACGGGGACGGTTTAGGGTCCAGGTGATGGTACGACAACGCTTTAGGGGGAGCGTACGTGTGAGGACGCGGGTTAGTGTCAGCGTACGGGTTAGGATTAGGGGACGGGTGAGGGTCAGGCTTCGGGGAAGGGTTAGGGTTAGGGTTCGGGCTAGGGTTAGGGTTAGGGGACGGGGACGGTTTAGGGTCCAGATGAGGGTACGACAACGCTTTAGGGGGAGCATAGGTGTGAGGGCGCGAGTTAGTGTCAGCGTATGGATTAGGATTAGGGGACGGGTGAGGGTCAGGCTTCGGGGAAGGGTTAGGGTTAGGATTCGGGCTAGGGTTAGGGTTACGCGACGGGGACGGTTTAGGGTCCAGGTGAGGGTACGACAACGCTTTAGGGGGAGCGTACGTGTGAGGGCGCGGGTTAGTGTCAGCGTACGGGTTAGGATTAGGGGACGGGTGAGGGTCAGGCTTCGGGGAAGGGTTAGGGTTAGGGTTCGGGCTAGGGTTAGGGTTAGGGGACGGGGACGGTTTAGGTTCCAGGTGATGGTACGACAACGCTTTAGGGGGAGCGTACGTGTGAGGACGGGGGTTAGTGTCAGCGTACGGGTTAGGATTAGGGGATGGGTGAGAGTCAGGCTTCGGGGAAGGGTTAGGGTTAGGGTTCGGGCTAGAGTTAGGGTTAGGGGACGGAGACGGTTTAGGGTCCAGATGAGGGTACGACAACGCTTTAGGGGGAGCATAGGTGTGAGGGCGCGAGTTAGTGTCAGCGTATGGATTAGGATTAGGGGACGGGTGAGGGTCAGGCTTCGGGGAAGGGTTAGGGTTAGGGTTCGGGCTAGGGTTAGGGTTAGGGGACGGGGACGGTTTAGGGTCCAGGTGAGGGTACGACAACGCTTTAGGGGGAGCGTACGTGTGAGGGCGCGGGTTAGTGTCAGCGTACGGGTTGGGATTAGGGGACGGGTGAGGGTCAGGCTTCGGGGAAGGGTTAGGGTTAGGGTTCGGGCTAGGGTTAGGGTTAGGGGACGGGGACGGTTTAGGGTCCAGGTGAGGGTACGACAACGCTTTAGGGGGAGCGTACGTGTGAGGGCGCGGGTTAGTGTCAGCGTACGGGTTGGGATTAGGGGACGGGTGAGGGTCAGGCTTCGGGGAAGGTTTAGGGTTAGGGTTCGGGCTAGGGTTAGGGTTAGGGGACGGGGACGGTTTAGGGTCCAGGTGAGGGTACGACAACGCTTTAGGGGGAGCGTACGTGTGAGGGCGCGGGTTAGTGTCAGCGTACAGTTTCGGATTAGGGGACGGGTGAGGGTCAGGCTTCGGGGAAGGGTTACGGTTAGGGTTCGGGCTAGGGTTAGGGTTAGGGGACGGGGACGGTTTAGGGTCCAGGTGAGGGTACGACAACGCTTTAGGGGGAGCGTACGTGTGAGGGCGCGGGTTAGTGTCAGCGTACGGGTTAGGATTAGGGGACGGGTGAGGGTCAGGCTTCGGGGAAGGGTTAGGGTTAGGGTTCGGGCTAGGGTTAGGGTTAGGGGACGGGGACTGTTTAGGGTCGAGGTGAGGGTACGACAACGCTTTAGGGGGAGCGTACGTGTGAGGGCGTGGGTTAGTGTCAGCGTACGGGTTAGGATTAGGGGCCGGGTGAGGGTCAGGCTTCGGGGAAGCGTTAGGGTTAGGGTTCGGGCTAGGGTTAGGGTTAGGGGACGGGGACGGTTTAGGGTCCAGGTGAGGGTACGACAACGCTTTAGGGGGAGCGTACGTGTGAGGTCGCGGGTTAGTGTCAGCGTACGGGTTAGGATTAGGGGACGGGTGACGGTCAGGCTTCGGGGAAGGGTTAGGGTTAGGGTTCGGGCTAGGGTTAGGGTTAGGGGACGGGGACGGTTTAGGGTCCAGGTGATGGTACGACAACGCTTTAGGGGGAGTGTACGTGTGAGGACGCGGGTTAGTGTCAGCGTACGGGTTAGGATTAGGGGACGGGTGAGGGTCAGGCTTCGGGGAAGGGTTAGGGTTAGGGTTTGGGCTAGGGTTAGGGTTAGGGGACGGGGACGGTTTAGGGTTCAGGTGAGGATACGACAACGCTTTAGGGGGAGCGTAAGTGTGAGGGCGCGGGTTAGTGTCAGCGTACGGGTTAGGATTAGGGGACGGGTGAGGGTGAGGCTTCGGGGAAGGGTTAGGGTTAGGGTTCGGGCTAGGGTTAGGGTTAGGGGACGGGGACGGTTTAGGGTCCAGGTGAGGGTACGACAACGCTTTAGGGGGAGCGTACGTGTGAGGGCGTGGGTTAGTGTCAGCGTACGGGTTAGGATTAGGGGCAGGGTGAGGGTCAGGCTTCGGGGAAGGGTTAGGGTTAGGGTTCGGGCTAGGGTTAGGGTTAGGGGACGGGGACGGTTTAGGGTCCAGGTGAGGGTACGACAACGCTTTAGGGGGAGCGTACGTGTGAGGTCGCGGGTTAGTGTCAGCGTACGGGTTAGGATTAGGGGACGGGTGAGGGTCAGGCTTCGGGGAAGGGTTAGGGTTAGGGTTCGGGCTAGGGTTAGGGTTAGGGGACGGGGACGGTTTAGGGTCCAGGTGATGGTACGACAACGCTTTAGGGGGAGCGTACGTGTGAGGACGCGGGTTAGTGTCAGCGTACGGGTTAGGATTAGGGGACGGGTGAGGGTCAGGCTTCGGGGAAGGGTTAGGGTTAGGGTTCGGGCTAGGGTTAGGGTTAGGGGACGGGGACGGTTTAGGGTCCAGATGAGGGTACGACAACGCTTTAGGGGGAGCATAGGTGTGAGGGCGCGAGTTAGTGTCAGCGTATGGATTAGGATTAGGGGACGGGTGAGGGTCAGGCTTCGGGGAAGGGTTAGGGTTAGGATTCGGGCTAGGGTTAGGGTTACGCGACGGGGACGGTTTAGGGTCCAGGTGAGGGTACGACAACGCTTTAGGGGGAGCGTACGTGTGAGGGCGCGGGTTAGTGTCAGCGTACGGGTTAGGATTAGGGGACGGGTGAGGGTCAGGCTTCGGGGAAGGGTTAGGGTTAGGGTTCGGGCTAGGGTTAGGGTTAGGGGACGGGGACGGTTTAGGTTCCAGGTGATGGTACGACAACGCTTTAGGGGGAGCGTACGTGTGAGGACGGGGGTTAGTGTCAGCGTACGGGTTAGGATTAGGGGATGGGTGAGAGTCAGGCTTCGGGGAAGGGTTAGGGTTAGGGTTCGGGCTAGAGTTAGGGTTAGGGGACGGAGACGGTTTAGGGTCCAGATGAGGGTACGACAACGCTTTAGGGGGAGCATAGGTGTGAGGGCGCGAGTTAGTGTCAGCGTATGGATTAGGATTAGGGGACGGGTGAGGGTCAGGCTTCGGGGAAGGGTTAGGGTTAGGGTTCGGGCTAGGGTTAGGGTTAGGGGACGGGGACGGTTTAGGGTCCAGGTGAGGGTACGACAACGCTTTAGGGGGAGCGTACGTGTGAGGGCGCGGGTTAGTGTCAGCGTACGGGTTGGGATTAGGGGACGGGTGAGGGTCAGGCTTCGGGGAAGGGTTAGGGTTAGGGTTCGGGCTAGGGTTAGGGTTAGGGGACGGGGACGGTTTAGGGTCCAGGTGAGGGTACGACAACGCTTTAGGGGGAGCGTACGTGTGAGGGCGCGGGTTAGTGTCAGCGTACGGGTTGGGATTAGGGGACGGGTGAGGGTCAGGCTTCGGGGAAGGTTTAGGGTTAGGGTTCGGGCTAGGGTTAGGGTTAGGGGACGGGGACGGTTTAGGGTCCAGGTGAGGGTACGACAACGCTTTAGGGGGAGCGTACGTGTGAGGGCGCGGGTTAGTGTCAGCGTACAGTTTCGGATTAGGGGACGGGTGAGGGTCAGGCTTCGGGGAAGGGTTAGGGTTAGGGTTCGGGCTAGGGTTAGGGTTAGGGGACGGGGACGGTTTAGGGTCCAGGTGAGGGTACGACAACGCTTTAGGGGGAGCGTACGTGTGAGGGCGCGGGTTAGTGTCAGCGTACGGGTTAGGATTAGGGGACGGGTGAGGGTCAGGCTTCGGGGAAGGGTTAGGGTTAGGGTTCGGGCTAGGGTTAGGGTTAGGGGACGGGGACGGTTTAGGGTCCAGGTGAGGGTACGACAACGCTTTAGGGGGAGCGTACGTGTGAGGGCGCGGGTTAGTGTCAGCGTACGGGTTAGGTTTAGGGGACGGGTGAGGGTCAGGCTTCGGGGAAGGGTTAGGGTTAGGGTTCGGGCTAGGGTTAGGGTTAGGGGACGGGGACGGTTTAGGGTCCAGGTGAGGGTACGACAACGCTTTAGGTGGAGCGTACGTGTGAGGGCGCGGGTTAGTGTCAGCGTACGGGTTCGGATTAGGGGACGGTTGAGGGTCAGGCTTCGGGGAAGGGTTAGGGTTAGGATTCGGGCTAGGGTGAGGTTTAGGGGACGGGGACGGTTTAGGGTCCAGGTGAGGGTACGACAACGCTTTAGGGGGAGCGTACGTGTGAGGGCGCGGGTTAGTGTCAGCGTACGGTTTAGGATTAGGGGACGGGTGAGGGTCAGGCTTCGGGGAAGGGTTAGGGTTAGGGTTCGGGCTAGGGTTAGGGTTAGGGGACGGGGACGGTTTAGGGTCCAGGTGAGGGTACGACAACGCTTTAGGGGGAGCGTACGTGTGAGGGCGCGGTTTAGTGTCAGCGTACGGGTTAGGATTAGGGGACGGGTGAGGGTCAGGCTTCGGGGAAGGGTTAAGGTTAGGGTTCGGGCTAGGGTTAGGGTTAGGGGACGGGGACGGTTTAGGGTCCAGGTGATGTTACGACAACGCTTTAGGGGGAGCGTACGTGTGAGGGCGCGGGTTAGTGTCAGCGTACGGGTTGGGATTAGGGGACGGGTGAGGGTCAGGCTTCGGGGAAGGGTTAGGGTTAGGGTTCGGGCTGGGGTTAGGGTTAGGGGACGGGGACGGTTTAGGGTCCAGGTGAGGGTACGACAACGCTTTAGGGGGAGCATAGTTGTGAGGGCGCGGGTTAGTGTCAGCGTATGGATTAGGATTAGGGGACGGGTGAGGGTCAGGCTTCGGGGAAGGGTTAGGGTTAGTTTTCGGGCTAGGGTTAGGGTTAGGGGACGGGGACGGTTTAGGGTCCAGGTGAGGGTACGACAACGCTTTAGGGGGAGCGTACGTGTGAGGGCACGGGTTAGTGTCAGCGTACGGGTTAGGATTAGGGGACGGGTGAGGGTCAGGCTTCGGGGAAGTGTTAGGGTTAGGGTTCGGGCTAGGGTTAGGGTTAGGGGACGGGGACGGTTTAGGGTCCAGGTGAGGGTACGACAACGCTTTAGGGGGAGCGTACGTGTGAGGGCGCGGGTTAGTGTCAGCGTACGGGTTAGGATTAGGGGACGGGTGAGGGTCAGGCTTCGGGGAAGGGTTAGGTTTAGGGTTCGGGCTAGGGTTAGGGTTAGGGGACGGGGACGGTTTAGGGTCCAGGTGATGGTACAACGCTTTAGGGGGAGCGTACGTGTGAGGGCGCGGGTTAGTGTCAGCGTACGGGTTAGGATTACGGGACGGGTGAGGGTCAGGCTTCGGAGAAGGGTTAGGGTTAGGGTTCGGGCTGGGGTTAGGGTTAGGGGACGGGGACGGTTTAGGGTCCAGGTGAGGGTACGACAATGGTTTAGGGGGAGCATAGTTGTGAGGGCGCGGGTTAGTGTCAGCGTATGGATTAGGATTAGGGGACGGGTGAGGGTCAGGCTTCGGGGAAGGGTTAGGGTTAGGGTTCGGGCTAGGGTTAGGGTTAGGGGACGGGGACGGTTTAGGGTCCAGGTGAGGGTACGACAACGCTTTAGGGGGAGCGTACGTGTGAGGGCGCGGGTTAGTGTCAGCGTACGGGTTAGGATTAGGGGACGGGTGAGGGTCAGGCTTCGGGGAAGTGTTAGGGTTAGGGTTCGGGCTAGGGTTAGGGTTAGGGGACGGGGACGGTTTAGGGTCCAGGTGAGGGTACGACAACGCTTTAGGGGGAGCGTACGTGTGAGGGCGAGGGTTAGTGTCAGCGTACGGGTTAGGATTAGGGGACATGTGAGGGTCAGGCTTCGGAGAAGTGTTAGGTTTAGGGTTCGGCCTAGGGTTAGGGTTAGGGGACGGGGACGGTTTAGGGTCCAGGTGAGTGTACGACAACGCTTTAGGGGGAGCGTACGTGTGAGGGCGCAGTTTAGTGTCAGCGTACGGGTTAGGATTAGGGGACGGGTGAGGGTCAGGCTTCGGGGAAGTGTTAGGGTTAGGGTTCGGGCTAGGATTAGGGTTAGGGGACGGGGACGGTTTAGGGTCCAGGTGAGGGTACGACAACGCTTTAGGGGGAGCGTACGTGTGAGGGCGCGGGTTAGTGTCAGCGTACGGGTTAGGATTAGGGGACGGGTGAGGATCAGGCTTCGGGGAAGGGTTAGGGTTAGGGTTCGGGCTAGGGTTAGGGTTAGGGGGCTGGGACGGTTTAGGGTCCAGGTGAGGGTACGACAACGCTTTAGGGGGAGCGTACGTGTGAGGGCGCGGGTTAGTGTCAGCGTACGGGTTAGGATTAGGGGACGGGTGAGGGTCAGGCTTCGGGGAAGGGTTAGGGTTAGGGTTTGGGCTAGGGTTAGGGTTCGGGGACGGGGACGGTTTAGGGTCCAAGTGAGGATACGACAACGCTTTAGGGGGAGCGTAAGTGTGAGGGCGCGGGTTAGTGTCAGCGTACGGGTTAGGATTAGGGGACGGGTGAGGGTGAGGCTTCGGGGAAGGGTTAGGGTTAGGGTTCGGGCTAGGGTTAGGGTTAGGGGACGGGGACGGTTTAGGGTCCAGGTAAGGGTACGACAACGCTTTAGGGGTGCGTACGTGTGAGGGCGCGGGTTAGTGTCAGCGTACGGGTTAGGATTAGGGGACGGGTGAGGGTCAGGCTTCGGGGAAGGGTTAGGGTTAGGGTTCGGGCTAGGGTTAGGGTTAGGGGACGGGGACGGTTTAGGGTCCAGGTGAGGGTACGACAACGCTTTAGGGGGAGCGTACGTGTGAGGGCGCGGATTAGTGTCAGCGTACGGGTTAGGAATAGGGGACGGGTGAGGGTCAGGCATCGGGGAAGTGTTAGGGTTAGGGTTCGGGCTAGGATAAGGGTTAGGGGACGGGGACGGTTTAGGTTCTAGGTGAGGGTACGACAACGCTTTAGTGGGAGCGTACGTGTGAGGGCGCGGGTTAGTGTCAGCGTACGGTTTAGGATTAGGGAACGGTTGAGGGTCAGGCTTCAGGGAAGGGTTAGGGTTAGGGTTCGGGCTAGGGTTAGGGTTAGGGGACGGGGACGGTTTAGGGTCCAGGTGATGGTACGACAACGCTTTAGGGGGAGCGTACGTGTGAGGACGGGGGTTAGTGTCAGCGTACGGGTTAGGATTAGGGGATGGGTGAGAGTCAGGCTTCGGGGAAGGGTTAGGGTTAGGGTTCGGGCTAGGGTTAGGGTTAGGGGACGGGGACGGTTTAGGGTCCAGATGAGGGTACGACAACGCTTTAGGGGGAGCATAGGTGTGAGGGCGCGAGTTAGTGTCAGCGTATGGATTAGGATTAGGGGACGGGTGAGGGTCAGGCTTCGGGGAAGGGTTAGGGTTAGGGTTCGGGCTAGGGTTAGGGTTAGGGGACGGGGACGGTTTAGGGTCCAGGTGAGGGTACGACAACGCTTTAGGGGGAGCGTACGTGTGAGGGCGCGGGTTAGTGTCAGCGTACGGGTTGGGATTAGGGGACGGGTGAGGGTCAGGCTTCGGGGAAGGGTTAGGGTTAGGGTTCGGGCTAGGGTTAGGGTTAGGGGACGGGGACGGTTTAGGGTCCAGGTGAGGGTACGACAACGCTTTAGGGGGAGCGTACGTGTGAGGGCGCGGGTTAGTGTCAGCGTACGGGTTGGGATTAGGGGACGGGTGAGGGTCAGGCTTCGGGGAAGGTTTAGGGTTAGGGTTCGGGCTAGGGTTAGGGTTAGGGGACGGGGACGGTTTAGGGTCCAGGTGAGGGTACGACAACGCTTTAGGGGGAGCGTACGTGTGAGGGCACGGGTTAGTGTCAGCGTACAGTTTCGGATTAGGGGACGGGTGAGGGTCAGGCTTCGGGGAAGGGTTAGGGTTAGGGTTCGGGCTAGGGTTAGGGTTAGGGGACGGGGACGGTTTAGGGTCCAGGTGAGGGTACGACAACGCTTTAGGGGGAGCGTACGTGTGAGGGCGCGGGTTAGTGTCAGCGTACGGGTTAGGATTAGTGGACGGGTGAGGGTCAGGCTTCGGGGAAGGGTTAGGGTTAGGGTTCGGGCTAGGGTTAGGGTTAGGGGACGGGGACAGTTTAGGGTCCAGGTGAGGGTACGACAACGCTTTAGGGGGAGCGTACGTGTGAGGGCGCGGGTTAGTGTCAGCGTACGGGTTAGGATTAGGGGACGGGTGAGGGTCAGGCTTCGGGGAAGGGTTAGGGTTAGGGTTCGGGCTAGGGTTAGGGTTAGGGGACGGGGACAGTTTAGGGTCCAGGTGAGGGTACGACAACGCTTTAGGTGGAGCGTACGTGTGAGGGCGCGGGTTAGTGTCAGCGTACGGGTTCGGATTAGGGGACGGTTGAGGGTCAGGCTTCGGGGAAGGGTTAGGGTTAGGATTCGGGCTAGGGTTAGGTTTAGGGGACGGGGACGGTTTAGGGTCCAGGTGAGGGTACGACAACGCTTTAGGGGGAGCGTACGTGTGAGGGTGCGGGTTAGTGTCAGCGTACGGGTTAGGATTAGGGGACGGGTGAGGGTCAGGCTTCGGGGAAGTGTTAGGGTTAGGGTTCGGGCTAGGGTTAGGGTTAGGGGACGGGGACGGTTTAGGGTCCAGGTGAGGGTACGACAACGCTTTAGGGGGAGCGTACGTGTGAGGGCGCGGTTTAGTGTCAGCGTACGGGTTAGGATTAGGGGACGGGTGAGGGTCAGGCTTCGGGGAAGGGTTAAGGTTAGGGTTCGGGCTAGGGTTAGGGTTAGGGGACGGGGACGGTTTAGGGTCCAGGTGATGGTACGACAACGCTTTAGGGGGAGCGTACGTGTGAGGGCGCGGGTTAGTGTCAGCGTACGGGTTGGGATTAGGGGACGGGTGAGGGTCAGGCTTCGGGGAAGGGTTAGGTTTAGGGTTCGGGCTGGGGTTAGGGTTAGGGGACGGGGACGGTTTAGGGTCCAGGTGAGGGTACGACAACGCTTTAGGGGGAGCATAGTTGTGAGGGCGCGGGTTAGTGTCAGCGTATGGATTAGGATTAGGGGACGGGTGAGGGTCAGGCTTCGGGGAAGGGTTAGGGTTAGGTTTCGGGCTAGGGTTAGGGTTAGGGGACGGGGACGGTTTAGGGTCCAGGTGAGGGTACGACAGCGCTTTAGGGGGAGCGTACGTGTGAGGGCGCGGGTTAGTGTCAGCGTACGGGTTAGGATTAGGGGACGGGTGAGGGTCAGGCTTCGGGGAAGTGTTAGGGTTAGGGTTCGGGCTAGGGTTAGGGTTAGGGGACGGGGACGGTTTAGGGTCCAGGTGAGGGTACGACAACACTTTAGGGGGAGCGTACGTGTGAGGGCGCGGGTTAGTGTCAGCGTACGGGTTAGGATTAGGGGACGTGTGAGGGTCAGGCTTCGGAGAAGGGTTAGGTTTAGGGTTCGGCCTAGGGTTAGGGTTAGGGGACGGGGACGGTTTAGGGTCCAGGTGAGGGTACGACAACGCTTTAGGGGGAGCGTACGTGTGAGGGCGCGGGTTAGTGTCAGCGTACGGGTTAGGATTAGGGGACGGGTGAGGGTCAGGCTTCGGGGAAGGGTTAGGGTTAGGGTTCGGGCTAGAGTTAGGGTTAGGGGACGGGGACTTTTTAGGGTCCAGGTGAGGGTACGACAACGCTTTAGGGGGTGCGTACGTGTGAGGGCGCTGGTTAGTGTCAGCGTACGGGTTAGGATTAGGGGACGGGTGAGGGTCAGGCTTCGGGGAAGTGTTAGGGTTAGGGTTCGGGCTAGGGTTAGGGTTAGGGGACGGGGACGGTTTAGGGTCCAGGTGAGGGTACGACAACGCTTTAGGGGGAGCGTACGTGTGAGGGCGCGGGTTAGTGTCAGCGTACGGGTTAGGATTAGGGGACGGTTGAGGGTCAGGCTTCGGGGAAGGGTTAGGGTTAGGGTTCGGGCTAGGGTTAGGGTTAGGGGACGGGGACTGTTTAGGGTCCAGGTGAGGGTACGACAACGCTTCAGGGGGAGCGTACGTGTGAGGGCGCGGGTTAGTGTCAGCGTACGGGTTAGGATTAGGGGACGGGTGAGGGTCAGGCTTCGGGGAAGGGTTAGGGTTAGGGTTCGGGCTAGGGTTAGGGTTAGGGGACGGGGACGGTTTAGGGTCCAGGTAAGGGTACGACAACGCTTTAGGGGTGCGTACGTGTGAGGGCGCGGGTTAGTGTCAGCGTACGGGTTAGGATTAGGGGACGGGTGAGGGTCGGGCTTCGGGGAAGTGTTAGGGTTAGGGTTCGGGCTAGGGTTAGGGTTAGGGGACGGGGACGGTTTAGGGTCCAGGTGATGGTACGACAACGCTTTAGGGGGAGCGTACGTGTGAGGACGCGGGTTAGTGTCAGCGTACGGGTTAGGATTAGGGGACGGGTGAGGGTCAGGCTTCGGGGAAGGGTTAGGGTTAGGGTTCGGGCTAGCGTTAGGGTTAGGGGACGGGGACGGTTTAGGGTCCAGATGAGGGTACGACAACGCTTTAGGGGGAGCATAGGTGTGAGGGCGCGAGTTAGTGTCAGCGTATGGATTAGGATTAGGGGACGGGTGAGGGTCAGGCTTCGGGGAAGGGTTAGGGTTAGGGTTCGGGCTAGGGTTAGGGTTACGCGACGGGGAAGGTTTAGGTTCCAGGTGAGGTACGACAACGCTTTAGGGGGAGCGTACGTGTGAGGGCGCGGGTTAGTGTCAGCGTACGGGTTAGGATTAGGGGACGGGTGAGGGTCAGGCTTCGGGGAAGGGTTAGGGTTAGGGTTCGGGCTAGGGTTAGGGTTAGGGGACGGGGACGGTTTAGGGTCCAGGTGATGGTACGACAACGCTTTAGGGGGAGCGTACGTGTGAGGACGGGGTTAGTGTCAGCGTACGGGTTAGGATTAGGGGATGGGTGAGAGTCAGGCTTCGGGGAAGGGTTAGGGTTAGGGTTCGGGCTAGGGTTAGGGTTAGGGGACGGGGACGGTTTAGGGTCCAGGTGAGGGTACGACAACGCTTTAGGGGGAGCGTACGTGTGAGGGCGCGGGTTAGTGTCAGCGTACGGGTTGGGATTAGGGGCCGGGTGAGGGTCAGGCTTCGGGGAAGGTTTAGGGTTAGGGTTCGGGCTAGGGTTAGGGTTAGGGGACGGGGACGGTTTAGGGTCCAGGTGAGGGTACGACAACGCTTTAGGGGGAGCGTACGTGTGAGGGCGCGGGTTAGTGTCAGCGTACAGTTTCGGATTAGGGGACGGGTGAGGGTCAGGCTTCGGGGAAGGGTTAGGGTTAGGGTTCGGGCTAGGGTTAGGGTTAGGGGACGGGGACGGTTTAGGGTCCAGGTGAGGGTACGACAACGCTTTAGGGGGAGCGTACGTGTGAGGGCGCGGGTTAGTGTCAGCGTACGGGTTAGGATTAGGGGACGGGTGAAGGTCAGGCTTCGGGGAAGGGTTAGGGTTAGGGTTCGGGCTAGGGTTAGGGTTAGGGGACGGGGACGGTTTAGGGTCCAGGTGAGGGTACGACAACGCTTTAGGGGGAGCGTACGTGTGAGGGCGCGGGTTAGTGTCAGCGTACGGGTTAGGATTAGGGGACGGGTGAGGGTCAGGCTTCGGGGAAGGGTTAGGGTTAGGGTTCGGGCTAGGGTTAGGGTTAGGGGACGGGGACAGTTTAGGGTCCAGGTGAGGGTACGACAACGCTTTAGGTGGAGCGTACGTGTGAGGGCGTGGGTTAGTGTCAGCGTACGGGTTAGGATTAGGGGACGTGTGAGGGTCAGGCTTCGGAGAAGGGTTAGGTTTAGGGTTCGGCCTAGGGTTAGGGTTAGGGGACGGGGACGGTTTAGGGTCCAGGTGAGGGTACGACAACGCTTTAGGGGGAGCGTACGTGTGAGGGCGCGGGTTAGTGTCAGCGTACGGGTTAGGATTAGGGGACGGGTGAGGGTCAGGCTTCGGGGAAGGGTTAGGGTTAGGGTTCGGGCTAGGGTTAGGGTTAGGGGACGGGGACGGTTTAGGGTCCAGGTGAGGGTACAACAACGCTTTAGGTGGAGCGTACGTGTGAGGGTGCGGGTTAGTGTCAGCGTACGGGTTCGGATTAGGGGACGGTTGAGGGTCAGGCTTCGGGGAAGGGTTAGGGTTAGGATTCGGGCTAGGGTTAGGTTTAGGGGACGGGGACGGATTAGGGTCCAGGTGAGGGTACGACAACGCTTTAGGGGGAGCGTACGTGTGAGGGCGCGGGTTAGTGTCAGCGTACGGGTTAGGATTAGGGGACGGGTGAGGGTCAGGCTTCGGGGAAGGGTTAGGGTTAGGGTTCGGGCTAGGGTTAGGGTTAGGGGACGGGGACGGTTTAGGGTCCAGGTGAGGGTACGACAACGCTTTAGGGGGAGCATACGTGTGAGGGCGCGGGTTACTGTCAGCATACGGGTTAGGATTAGGGGACGGGTGAGGGTCAGGCTTCGGGGAAGGGTTAGGGTTAGGGTTCGGGCTAGGGTTAGGGTTAGGGGACGGGGACGGTTTAGGGTCCAGGTGATGGTACGACAACGCTTTAGGGGGAGCGTACGTGTGAGGGCGCGGGTTAGTGTCAGCGTACGGGTTGGGATTAGGGGACGGGTGAGGGTCAGGCTTCGGGGAAGGGTTAGGGTTAGGGTTCGGGCTGGGGTTAGGGTTAGGGGACGGGGACGGTTTAGGGTCCAGGTGAGGGTACGACAACGCTTTAGGGGGAGCATAGGTGTGAGGGCGCGAGTTAGTGTCAGCGTATGGATTAGGATTAGGGGACGGGTGAGGGTCAGGCTTCGGGGAAGGGTTAGGGTTAGGGTTCGGGCTAGGGTTAGGGTTAGGGGACGGGGACGGTTTAGGGTCCAGGTGAGGGTACGACAACGCTTTAGGGGGAGCGTACGTGTGAGGGCGCGGGTTAGTGTCAGCGTACGGGTTGGGATTAGGGGACGGGTGAGGGTCAGGCTTCGGGGAAGGGTTAGGGTTAGGGTTCGGGCTAGGGTTAGGGTTAGGGGACGGGGACGGTTTAGGGTCCAGGTGAGGGTACGACAACGCTTTAGGGGGAGCGTACGTGTGAGGGCGCGGGTTAGTGTCAGCGTACGGTTTGGGATTAGGGGACGGGTGAGGTCAGGCTTCGGGGAAGGTTTAGGGTTAGGGTTCGGGCTAGGGTTAGGGTTAGGGGACGGGGACGGTTTAGGGTCCAGGTGAGGGTACGACAACGCTTTAGGGGGAGCGTACGTGTGAGGGCGCGGGTTAGTGTCAGCGTACAGTTTCGGATTAGGGGACGGGTGAGGGTCAGGCTTCGGGGAAGGGTTAGGGTTAGGGTTCGGGCTAGGGTTAGGGTTAGGGGACGGGGACGGTTTAGGGTCCAGGTGAGGGTACGACAACGCTTTAGGTGGAGCGTAAGTGTGAGGGCGCGGGTTAGTGTCAGCGTACGGGTTCGGATTAGGGGACGGTTGAGGGTCAGGCTTCGGGGAAGTGTTAGGGTTAGTATTCGGGCTAGGGTTAGGTTTAGGGGACGGGGACGGTTTAGGGTCCAGGTGAGGGTACGACAACGCTTTAGGGGGAGCGTACGTGTGAGGGCGCGGGTTAGTGTCAGCGTACGGGTTAGGATTAGGGGACGGGTGAGGGTCAGGCTTCGGGGAAGTGTTAGGGATAGGGTTCGGGCTAGGGTTAGGGTTAGGGGACGGGGACGGTTTAGGGTCCAGGTGAGGGTACGACAACGCTTTAGGGGGAGCGTACGTGTGAGGGCGCGGTTTAGTGTCAGCGTACGGGTTAGGATTAGGGTACGGGTGAGGGTCAGGCTTCGGGGAAGGGTTAAGGTTAGGGTTCGGGCTAGGGTTAGGGTTAGGGGACGGGGACGGTTTAGGGTCCAGGTGATGGTACGACAACGCTTTAGGGGGAGCGTACGTGTGAGGGCGCGGGTTAGTGTCAGCGTACGGGTTGGGATTAGGGGACGGGTGAGGGTCAGGCTTCGGGGAAGGGTTAGGGTTAGGGTTCGGGCTGGGGTTAGGGTTAGGGGACGGGGACGGTTTAGGGTCCAGGTGAGGGTACGACAACGCTTTAGGGGGAGCATAGTTGTGAGGGCGCGGGTTAGTGTCAGCGTATGGATTAGGATTAGGGGACGGGTGAGGGTCAGGCTTCGGGGAAGGGTTAGGGTTAGGTTTCGGGCTAGGGTTAGGGTTAGGGGACGGGGACGGTTTAGGGTCCAGGTGAGGGTACGACAGCGCTTTAGGAGGAGCGTACGTGTGAGGGCGCGGGTTAGTGTCAGCGTACGGGTTAGGATTAGGGGACGGGTGAGGGTCAGGCTTCGGGGAAGTGTTAGGGTTAGGGTTCGGGCTAGGGTTAGGGTTAGGGAACGGGGACGGTTTAGGGTCCAGGTGAGGGTACGACAACGCTTTAGGGGGAGCGTACGTGTGAGGGCGCGGGTTAGTGTCAGCGTACGGGTTAGGATTAGGGGACGTGTGAGGGTCAGGCTTCGGAGAAGGGTTAGGTTTAGGGTTCGGCCTAGGGTTAGGGTTAGGGGACGGGGACGGTTTAGGGTCCAGGTGAGGGTACGACAACGCTATAGGGGGAGCGTACGTGTGAGGGCGCGGGTTAGTGTCAGCGTACGGGTTAGGATTAGGGGACGGGTGAGGGTCAGGCTTCGGGGAAGGGTTAGGGTTAGGGTTCGGGCTAGAGTTAGGGTTAGGGGACGGGGACGGTTTAGGGTCCAGGTGAGTGTACGACAACGCTTTAGGGGGTGCGTACGTGTGAGGGCGCTGGTTAGTGTCAGCGTACGGGTTAGGATTAGGGGACGGGTGAGGGTCAGGCTTCGGGGAAGTGTTAGGGTTAGGGTTCGGGCTAGGGTTAGGGTTAGGGGACGGGGACGGTTTAGGGTCCAGGTGAGGGTACGACAACGCTTTAGGGGGAGCGTACGTGTGAGGGCGCGGGTTAGTGTCAGCGTACGGGTTAGGATTAGGGGACGGTTGAGGGTCAGGCTTCGGGGAAGGGTTAGGGTTAGGGTTTGGGCTAGGGTTAGGGTTAGGGGACGGGGACTGTTTAGGGTCCAGGTGAGGGTACGACAACGCTTTAGGGGGAGCGTACGTGTGAGGGGGCGGGTTAGTGTCAGCGTACGGGTTAGGATTAGGGGCCGGGTGAGGGTCAGGCTTCGGGGAAGTGTTAGGGTTAGGGTTCGGGCTAGGGTTAGGGTTAGGGGACGGGGAGGGTTTAGGGTCCAGGTGAGGGTACGACAACGCTTTAGGGGGAGCGTACGTGTGAGGGCGCGGGTTAGTGTCAGCGTACGGGTTAGGATTAGGGGACGGGTGAGGGTCAGGCTTCGGGGAAGGGTTAGGGTTAGGGTTCGGGCTAGGGTTAGGGTTAGGGGACGGGGACGGTTTAGGGTCCAGGTGAGGGTACGACAACGCTTTAGGGGGAGCGTACGTGTGAGGGCGCGGGTTAGTGTCAGCGTACGGGTTAGGATTAGGGGACGGGTGAGGGTCAGGCTTCGGGGAAGGGTTAGGGTTAGGGTTCGGGCTAGGGTTAGGGTTAGGGGACGGGGACGGTTTAGGGTCCAGGTGAGGGTACAACAACGCTTTAGGTGGAGCGTACGTGTGAGGGCGCGGGTTAGTGTCAGCGTACGGGTTCGGATTAGGGGACGGTTGAGGGTCAGGCTTCGGGGAAGGGTTAGGGTTAGGATTCGGGCTAGGGTTAGGTTTAGGGGACGGGGACGGATTAGGGTCCAGGTGAGGGTACGACAACGCTTTAGGGGGAGCGTACGTGTGAGGGCGCGGGTTAGTGTCAGCGTACGGGTTAGGATTAGGGGACGGGTGAGGGTCAGGCTTCGGGGAAGGGTTAGGGTTAGGGTTCGGGCTAGGGTTAGGGTTAGGGGACGGGGACGGTTTAGGGTCCAGGTGAGGGTACGACAACGCTTTAGGGGGAGCATACGTGTGAGGGCGCGGGTTAGTGTCAGCATACGGGTTAGGATTAGGGGACGGGTGAGGGTCAGGCTTCGGGGAAGGTTTAGGGTTAGGGTTCGGGCTAGGGTTAGGGTTAGGGGACGGGGACGGTTTAGGGTCCAGGTGATGGTACGACAACGCTTTAGGGGGAGCGTACGTGTGAGGGCGCGTGTTAGTGTCAGCGTACGGGTTGGGATTAGGGGACGGGTGAGGGTCAGGCTTCGGGGAAGGGTTAGGGTTAGGGTTCGGGCTGGGGTTAGGGTTAGGGGACGGGGACGGTTTAGGGTCCAGGTGAGGGTACGACAACGCTTTAGGGGGAGCATAGTTGTGATGGCGCGGGTTAGTGTCAGCGTATGGATTAGGATTAGGGGAGGGGTGAGGGTCAGGCTTCGGGGAAGGGTTAGGGTTAGGTTTCGGGCTAGGGTTAGGGTTAGGGGACGGGGACGGTTTAGGGTCCAGGTGAGGGTACGACAGCGCTTTAGGAGGAGCGTACGTGTGAGGGCGCGGGTTAGTGTCAGCGTACGGGTTAGGATTAGGGGACGGGTGAGGGTCAGGCTTCGGGGAAGTGTTAGGGTTAGGGTTCGGGCTAGGGTTAGGGTTAGGGGACGGGGACGGTTTAGGGTCCAGGTGAGGGTACGACAACGCTTTAGGGGGAGCGTACGTGTGAGGGCGCGGGTTAGTGTCAGCGTACGGGTTAGGATTAGGGGACGTGTGAGGGTCAGGCTTCGGAGAAGGGTTAGGTTTAGGGTTCGGCCTAGGGTTAGGGTTAGGGGACGGGGACGGTTTAGGGTCCAGGTGAGGGTACGACAACGCTTTAGGGGGAGCGTACGTGTGAGGGCGCGGGTTAGTGTCAGCGTACGGGTTAGGATTAGGGGACGGGTGAGGGTCAGGCTTCGGGGAAGGGTTAGGGTTAGGGTTCGGGCTAGAGTTAGGGTTAGGGGACGGGGACGGTTTAGGGTCCAGGTGAGGGTACGACAACGCTTTAGGGGGTGCGTACGTGTGAGGGCGCTGGTTAGTGTCAGCGTACGGGTTAGGATTAGGGGACGGGTGAGGGTCAGGCTTCGGGGAAGTGTTAGGGTTAGGGTTCGGGCTAGGGTTAGGGTTAGGGGACGGGGACGGTTTAGGGTCCAGGTGAGGGTACGACAACGCTTTAGGGGGAGCGTACGTGTGAGGTCGCGGGTTAGTGTCAGCGTACGGGTTAGGATTAGGGGACGGTTGAGGGTCAGGCTTCGGGGAAGGGTTAGGGTTAGGATTCGGGCTAGGGTTAGGTTTAGGGGACGGGGACGGATTAGGGTCCAGGTGAGGGTACGACAACGCTTTAGGGGGAGCGTACGTGTGAGGGCGCGGGTTAGTGTCAGCGTACGGGTTAGGATTAGGGGACGGGTGAGGGTCAGGCTTCGGGGAAGGGTTAGGGTTAGGGTTCGGGCTAGGGTTAGGGTTAGGGGACGGGGACGGTTTAGGGTCCAGGTGAGGGTACGACAACGCTTTAGGGGGAGCGTACGTGTGAGGACGGGGGTTAGTGTCAGCGTACGGGTTAGGATTAGGGGATGGGTGAGAGTCAGGCTTCGGGGAAGGGTTAGGGTTAGGGTTCGGGCTAGGGTTAGGGTTAGGGGACGGGGACGGTTTAGGGTCCAGATGAGGGTACGACAACGCTTTAGGGGGAGCATAGGTGTGAGGGCGCGAGTTAGTGTCAGCGTATGGATTAGGATTAGGGGACGGGTGAGGGTCAGGCTTCGGGGAAGGGTTAGGGTTAGGGTTCGGGCTAGGGTTAGGGTTAGGGGACGGGGACGGTTTAGGGTCCAGGTGAGGGTACGACAACGCTTTAGGGGGAGCGTACGTGTGAGGGCGCGGGTTAGTGTCAGCGTACGGGTTGGGATTAGGGGACGGGTGAGGGTCAGGCTTCGGGGAAGGGTTAGGGTTAGGGTTCGGGCTAGGGTTAGGGTTAGGGGACGGGGACGGTTTAGGGTCCAGGTGAGGGTACGACAACGCTTTAGGGGGAGCGTACGTGTGAGGGCGCGGGTTAGTGTCAGCGTACGGGTTGGGATTAGGGGACGGGTGAGGGTCAGGCTTCGGGGAAGGTTTAGGGTTAGGGTTCGGGCTAGGGTTAGGGTTAGGGGACGGGGACGGTTTAGGGTCCAGGTGAGGGTACGACAACGCTTTAGGGGGAGCGTACGTGTGAGGGCACGGGTTAGTGTCAGCGTACAGTTTCGGATTAGGGGACGGGTGAGGGTCAGGCTTCGGGGAAGGGTTAGGGTTAGGGTTCGGGCTAGGGTTAGGGTTAGGGGACGGGGACGGTTTAGGGTCCAGGTGAGGGTACGACAACGCTTTAGGGGGAGCGTACGTGTGAGGGCGCGGGTTAGTGTCAGCGTACGGGTTAGGATTAGTGGACGGGTGAGGGTCAGGCTTCGGGGAAGGGTTAGGGTTAGGGTTCGGGCTAGGGTTAGGGTTAGGGGACGGGGACAGTTTAGGGTCCAGGTGAGGGTACGACAACGCTTTAGGGGGAGCGTACGTGTGAGGGCGCGGGTTAGTGTCAGCGTACGGGTTAGGATTAGGGGACGGGTGAGGGTCAGGCTTCGGGGAAGGGTTAGGGTTAGGGTTCGGGCTAGGGTTAGGGTTAGGGGACGGGGACAGTTTAGGGTCCAGGTGAGGGTACGACAACGCTTTAGGTGGAGCGTACGTGTGAGGGCGCGGGTTAGTGTCAGCGTACGGGTTCGGATTAGGGGACGGTTGAGGGTCAGGCTTCGGGGAAGGGTTAGGGTTAGGATTCGGGCTAGGGTTAGGTTTAGGGGACGGGGACGGTTTAGGGTCCAGGTGAGGGTACGACAACGCTTTAGGGGGAGCGTACGTGTGAGGGTGCGGGTTAGTGTCAGCGTACGGGTTAGGATTAGGGGACGGGTGAGGGTCAGGCTTCGGGGAAGTGTTAGGGTTAGGGTTCGGGCTAGGGTTAGGGTTAGGGGACGGGGACGGTTTAGGGTCCAGGTGAGGGTACGACAACGCTTTAGGGGGAGCGTACGTGTGAGGGCGCGGTTTAGTGTCAGCGTACGGGTTAGGATTAGGGGACGGGTGAGGGTCAGGCTTCGGGGAAGGGTTAAGGTTAGGGTTCGGGCTAGGGTTAGGGTTAGGGGACGGGGACGGTTTAGGGTCCAGGTGATGGTACGACAACGCTTTAGGGGGAGCGTACGTGTGAGGGCGCGGGTTAGTGTCAGCGTACGGGTTGGGATTAGGGGACGGGTGAGGGTCAGGCTTCGGGGAAGGGTTAGGTTTAGGGTTCGGGCTGGGGTTAGGGTTAGGGGACGGGGACGGTTTAGGGTCCAGGTGAGGGTACGACAACGCTTTAGGGGGAGCATAGTTGTGAGGGCGCGGGTTAGTGTCAGCGTATGGATTAGGATTAGGGGACGGGTGAGGGTCAGGCTTCGGGGAAGGGTTAGGGTTAGGTTTCGGGCTAGGGTTAGGGTTAGGGGACGGGGACGGTTTAGGGTCCAGGTGAGGGTACGACAGCGCTTTAGGGGGAGCGTACGTGTGAGGGCGCGGGTTAGTGTCAGCGTACGGGTTAGGATTAGGGGACGGGTGAGGGTCAGGCTTCGGGGAAGTGTTAGGGTTAGGGTTCGGGCTAGGGTTAGGGTTAGGGGACGGGGACGGTTTAGGGTCCAGGTGAGGGTACGACAACACTTTAGGGGGAGCGTACGTGTGAGGGCGCGGGTTAGTGTCAGCGTACGGGTTAGGATTAGGGGACGTGTGAGGGTCAGGCTTCGGAGAAGGGTTAGGTTTAGGGTTCGGCCTAGGGTTAGGGTTAGGGGACGGGGACGGTTTAGGGTCCAGGTGAGGGTACGACAACGCTTTAGGGGGAGCGTACGTGTGAGGGCGCGGGTTAGTGTCAGCGTACGGGTTAGGATTAGGGGACGGGTGAGGGTCAGGCTTCGGGGAAGGGTTAGGGTTAGGGTTCGGGCTAGAGTTAGGGTTAGGGGACGGGGACTTTTTAGGGTCCAGGTGAGGGTACGACAACGCTTTAGGGGGTGCGTACGTGTGAGGGCGCTGGTTAGTGTCAGCGTACGGGTTAGGATTAGGGGACGGGTGAGGGTCAGGCTTCGGGGAAGTGTTAGGGTTAGGGTTCGGGCTAGGGTTAGGGTTAGGGGACGGGGACGGTTTAGGGTCCAGGTGAGGGTACGACAACGCTTTAGGGGGAGCGTACGTGTGAGGGCGCGGGTTAGTGTCAGCGTACGGGTTAGGATTAGGGGACGGTTGAGGGTCAGGCTTCGGGGAAGGGTTAGGGTTAGGGTTCGGGCTAGGGTTAGGGTTAGGGGACGGGGACTGTTTAGGGTCCAGGTGAGGGTACGACAACGCTTCAGGGGGAGCGTACGTGTGAGGGCGCGGGTTAGTGTCAGCGTACGGGTTAGGATTAGGGGACGGGTGAGGGTCAGGCTTCGGGGAAGGGTTAGGGTTAGGGTTCGGGCTAGGGTTAGGGTTAGGGGACGGGGACGGTTTAGGGTCCAGGTAAGGGTACGACAACGCTTTAGGGGTGCGTACGTGTGAGGGCGCGGGTTAGTGTCAGCGTACGGGTTAGGATTAGGGGACGGGTGAGGGTCGGGCTTCGGGGAAGTGTTAGGGTTAGGGTTCGGGCTAGGGTTAGGGTTAGGGGACGGGGACGGTTTAGGGTCCAGGTGATGGTACGACAACGCTTTAGGGGGAGCGTACGTGTGAGGACGCGGGTTAGTGTCAGCGTACGGGTTAGGATTAGGGGACGGGTGAGGGTCAGGCTTCGGGGAAGGGTTAGGGTTAGGGTTCGGGCTAGCGTTAGGGTTAGGGGACGGGGACGGTTTAGGGTCCAGATGAGGGTACGACAACGCTTTAGGGGGAGCATAGGTGTGAGGGCGCGAGTTAGTGTCAGCGTATGGATTAGGATTAGGGGACGGGTGAGGGTCAGGCTTCGGGGAAGGGTTAGGGTTAGGGTTCGGGCTAGGGTTAGGGTTACGCGACGGGGAAGGTTTAGGTTCCAGGTGAGGTACGACAACGCTTTAGGGGGAGCGTACGTGTGAGGGCGCGGGTTAGTGTCAGCGTACGGGTTAGGATTAGGGGACGGGTGAGGGTCAGGCTTCGGGGAAGGGTTAGGGTTAGGGTTCGGGCTAGGGTTAGGGTTAGGGGACGGGGACGGTTTAGGGTCCAGGTGATGGTACGACAACGCTTTAGGGGGAGCGTACGTGTGAGGACGGGGTTAGTGTCAGCGTACGGGTTAGGATTAGGGGATGGGTGAGAGTCAGGCTTCGGGGAAGGGTTAGGGTTAGGGTTCGGGCTAGGGTTAGGGTTAGGGGACGGGGACGGTTTAGGGTCCAGGTGAGGGTACGACAACGCTTTAGGGGGAGCGTACGTGTGAGGGCGCGGGTTAGTGTCAGCGTACGGGTTGGGATTAGGGGCCGGGTGAGGGTCAGGCTTCGGGGAAGGTTTAGGGTTAGGGTTCGGGCTAGGGTTAGGGTTAGGGGACGGGGACGGTTTAGGGTCCAGGTGAGGGTACGACAACGCTTTAGGGGGAGCGTACGTGTGAGGGCGCGGGTTAGTGTCAGCGTACAGTTTCGGATTAGGGGACGGGTGAGGGTCAGGCTTCGGGGAAGGGTTAGGGTTAGGGTTCGGGCTAGGGTTAGGGTTAGGGGACGGGGACGGTTTAGGGTCCAGGTGAGGGTACGACAACGCTTTAGGGGGAGCGTACGTGTGAGGGCGCGGGTTAGTGTCAGCGTACGGGTTAGGATTAGGGGACGGGTGAAGGTCAGGCTTCGGGGAAGGGTTAGGGTTAGGGTTCGGGCTAGGGTTAGGGTTAGGGGACGGGGACGGTTTAGGGTCCAGGTGAGGGTACGACAACGCTTTAGGGGGAGCGTACGTGTGAGGGCGCGGGTTAGTGTCAGCGTACGGGTTAGGATTAGGGGACGGGTGAGGGTCAGGCTTCGGGGAAGGGTTAGGGTTAGGGTTCGGGCTAGGGTTAGGGTTAGGGGACGGGGACAGTTTAGGGTCCAGGTGAGGGTACGACAACGCTTTAGGTGGAGCGTACGTGTGAGGGCGTGGGTTAGTGTCAGCGTACGGGTTAGGATTAGGGGACGTGTGAGGGTCAGGCTTCGGAGAAGGGTTAGGTTTAGGGTTCGGCCTAGGGTTAGGGTTAGGGGACGGGGACGGTTTAGGGTCCAGGTGAGGGTACGACAACGCTTTAGGGGGAGCGTACGTGTGAGGGCGCGGGTTAGTGTCAGCGTACGGGTTAGGATTAGGGGACGGGTGAGGGTCAGGCTTCGGGGAAGGGTTAGGGTTAGGGTTCGGGCTAGGGTTAGGGTTAGGGGACGGGGACGGTTTAGGGTCCAGGTGAGGGTACAACAACGCTTTAGGTGGAGCGTACGTGTGAGGGTGCGGGTTAGTGTCAGCGTACGGGTTCGGATTAGGGGACGGTTGAGGGTCAGGCTTCGGGGAAGGGTTAGGGTTAGGATTCGGGCTAGGGTTAGGTTTAGGGGACGGGGACGGATTAGGGTCCAGGTGAGGGTACGACAACGCTTTAGGGGGAGCGTACGTGTGAGGGCGCGGGTTAGTGTCAGCGTACGGGTTAGGATTAGGGGACGGGTGAGGGTCAGGCTTCGGGGAAGGGTTAGGGTTAGGGTTCGGGCTAGGGTTAGGGTTAGGGGACGGGGACGGTTTAGGGTCCAGGTGAGGGTACGACAACGCTTTAGGGGGAGCATACGTGTGAGGGCGCGGGTTACTGTCAGCATACGGGTTAGGATTAGGGGACGGGTGAGGGTCAGGCTTCGGGGAAGGGTTAGGGTTAGGGTTCGGGCTAGGGTTAGGGTTAGGGGACGGGGACGGTTTAGGGTCCAGGTGATGGTACGACAACGCTTTAGGGGGAGCGTACGTGTGAGGGCGCGGGTTAGTGTCAGCGTACGGGTTGGGATTAGGGGACGGGTGAGGGTCAGGCTTCGGGGAAGGGTTAGGGTTAGGGTTCGGGCTGGGGTTAGGGTTAGGGGACGGGGACGGTTTAGGGTCCAGGTGAGGGTACGACAACGCTTTAGGGGGAGCATAGGTGTGAGGGCGCGAGTTAGTGTCAGCGTATGGATTAGGATTAGGGGACGGGTGAGGGTCAGGCTTCGGGGAAGGGTTAGGGTTAGGGTTCGGGCTAGGGTTAGGGTTAGGGGACGGGGACGGTTTAGGGTCCAGGTGAGGGTACGACAACGCTTTAGGGGGAGCGTACGTGTGAGGGCGCGGGTTAGTGTCAGCGTACGGGTTGGGATTAGGGGACGGGTGAGGGTCAGGCTTCGGGGAAGGGTTAGGGTTAGGGTTCGGGCTAGGGTTAGGGTTAGGGGACGGGGACGGTTTAGGGTCCAGGTGAGGGTACGACAACGCTTTAGGGGGAGCGTACGTGTGAGGGCGCGGGTTAGTGTCAGCGTACGGTTTGGGATTAGGGGACGGGTGAGGTCAGGCTTCGGGGAAGGTTTAGGGTTAGGGTTCGGGCTAGGGTTAGGGTTAGGGGACGGGGACGGTTTAGGGTCCAGGTGAGGGTACGACAACGCTTTAGGGGGAGCGTACGTGTGAGGGCGCGGGTTAGTGTCAGCGTACAGTTTCGGATTAGGGGACGGGTGAGGGTCAGGCTTCGGGGAAGGGTTAGGGTTAGGGTTCGGGCTAGGGTTAGGGTTAGGGGACGGGGACGGTTTAGGGTCCAGGTGAGGGTACGACAACGCTTTAGGTGGAGCGTAAGTGTGAGGGCGCGGGTTAGTGTCAGCGTACGGGTTCGGATTAGGGGACGGTTGAGGGTCAGGCTTCGGGGAAGTGTTAGGGTTAGTATTCGGGCTAGGGTTAGGTTTAGGGGACGGGGACGGTTTAGGGTCCAGGTGAGGGTACGACAACGCTTTAGGGGGAGCGTACGTGTGAGGGCGCGGGTTAGTGTCAGCGTACGGGTTAGGATTAGGGGACGGGTGAGGGTCAGGCTTCGGGGAAGTGTTAGGGATAGGGTTCGGGCTAGGGTTAGGGTTAGGGGACGGGGACGGTTTAGGGTCCAGGTGAGGGTACGACAACGCTTTAGGGGGAGCGTACGTGTGAGGGCGCGGTTTAGTGTCAGCGTACGGGTTAGGATTAGGGTACGGGTGAGGGTCAGGCTTCGGGGAAGGGTTAAGGTTAGGGTTCGGGCTAGGGTTAGGGTTAGGGGACGGGGACGGTTTAGGGTCCAGGTGATGGTACGACAACGCTTTAGGGGGAGCGTACGTGTGAGGGCGCGGGTTAGTGTCAGCGTACGGGTTGGGATTAGGGGACGGGTGAGGGTCAGGCTTCGGGGAAGGGTTAGGGTTAGGGTTCGGGCTGGGGTTAGGGTTAGGGGACGGGGACGGTTTAGGGTCCAGGTGAGGGTACGACAACGCTTTAGGGGGAGCATAGTTGTGAGGGCGCGGGTTAGTGTCAGCGTATGGATTAGGATTAGGGGACGGGTGAGGGTCAGGCTTCGGGGAAGGGTTAGGGTTAGGTTTCGGGCTAGGGTTAGGGTTAGGGGACGGGGACGGTTTAGGGTCCAGGTGAGGGTACGACAGCGCTTTAGGAGGAGCGTACGTGTGAGGGCGCGGGTTAGTGTCAGCGTACGGGTTAGGATTAGGGGACGGGTGAGGGTCAGGCTTCGGGGAAGTGTTAGGGTTAGGGTTCGGGCTAGGGTTAGGGTTAGGGAACGGGGACGGTTTAGGGTCCAGGTGAGGGTACGACAACGCTTTAGGGGGAGCGTACGTGTGAGGGCGCGGGTTAGTGTCAGCGTACGGGTTAGGATTAGGGGACGTGTGAGGGTCAGGCTTCGGAGAAGGGTTAGGTTTAGGGTTCGGCCTAGGGTTAGGGTTAGGGGACGGGGACGGTTTAGGGTCCAGGTGAGGGTACGACAACGCTATAGGGGGAGCGTACGTGTGAGGGCGCGGGTTAGTGTCAGCGTACGGGTTAGGATTAGGGGACGGGTGAGGGTCAGGCTTCGGGGAAGGGTTAGGGTTAGGGTTCGGGCTAGAGTTAGGGTTAGGGGACGGGGACGGTTTAGGGTCCAGGTGAGTGTACGACAACGCTTTAGGGGGTGCGTACGTGTGAGGGCGCTGGTTAGTGTCAGCGTACGGGTTAGGATTAGGGGACGGGTGAGGGTCAGGCTTCGGGGAAGTGTTAGGGTTAGGGTTCGGGCTAGGGTTAGGGTTAGGGGACGGGGACGGTTTAGGGTCCAGGTGAGGGTACGACAACGCTTTAGGGGGAGCGTACGTGTGAGGGCGCGGGTTAGTGTCAGCGTACGGGTTAGGATTAGGGGACGGTTGAGGGTCAGGCTTCGGGGAAGGGTTAGGGTTAGGGTTTGGGCTAGGGTTAGGGTTAGGGGACGGGGACTGTTTAGGGTCCAGGTGAGGGTACGACAACGCTTTAGGGGGAGCGTACGTGTGAGGGGGCGGGTTAGTGTCAGCGTACGGGTTAGGATTAGGGGCCGGGTGAGGGTCAGGCTTCGGGGAAGTGTTAGGGTTAGGGTTCGGGCTAGGGTTAGGGTTAGGGGACGGGGAGGGTTTAGGGTCCAGGTGAGGGTACGACAACGCTTTAGGGGGAGCGTACGTGTGAGGGCGCGGGTTAGTGTCAGCGTACGGGTTAGGATTAGGGGACGGGTGAGGGTCAGGCTTCGGGGAAGGGTTAGGGTTAGGGTTCGGGCTAGGGTTAGGGTTAGGGGACGGGGACGGTTTAGGGTCCAGGTGAGGGTACGACAACGCTTTAGGGGGAGCGTACGTGTGAGGGCGCGGGTTAGTGTCAGCGTACGGGTTAGGATTAGGGGACGGGTGAGGGTCAGGCTTCGGGGAAGGGTTAGGGTTAGGGTTCGGGCTAGGGTTAGGGTTAGGGGACGGGGACGGTTTAGGGTCCAGGTGAGGGTACAACAACGCTTTAGGTGGAGCGTACGTGTGAGGGCGCGGGTTAGTGTCAGCGTACGGGTTCGGATTAGGGGACGGTTGAGGGTCAGGCTTCGGGGAAGGGTTAGGGTTAGGATTCGGGCTAGGGTTAGGTTTAGGGGACGGGGACGGATTAGGGTCCAGGTGAGGGTACGACAACGCTTTAGGGGGAGCGTACGTGTGAGGGCGCGGGTTAGTGTCAGCGTACGGGTTAGGATTAGGGGACGGGTGAGGGTCAGGCTTCGGGGAAGGGTTAGGGTTAGGGTTCGGGCTAGGGTTAGGGTTAGGGGACGGGGACGGTTTAGGGTCCAGGTGAGGGTACGACAACGCTTTAGGGGGAGCATACGTGTGAGGGCGCGGGTTAGTGTCAGCATACGGGTTAGGATTAGGGGACGGGTGAGGGTCAGGCTTCGGGGAAGGTTTAGGGTTAGGGTTCGGGCTAGGGTTAGGGTTAGGGGACGGGGACGGTTTAGGGTCCAGGTGATGGTACGACAACGCTTTAGGGGGAGCGTACGTGTGAGGGCGCGTGTTAGTGTCAGCGTACGGGTTGGGATTAGGGGACGGGTGAGGGTCAGGCTTCGGGGAAGGGTTAGGGTTAGGGTTCGGGCTGGGGTTAGGGTTAGGGGACGGGGACGGTTTAGGGTCCAGGTGAGGGTACGACAACGCTTTAGGGGGAGCATAGTTGTGATGGCGCGGGTTAGTGTCAGCGTATGGATTAGGATTAGGGGAGGGGTGAGGGTCAGGCTTCGGGGAAGGGTTAGGGTTAGGTTTCGGGCTAGGGTTAGGGTTAGGGGACGGGGACGGTTTAGGGTCCAGGTGAGGGTACGACAGCGCTTTAGGAGGAGCGTACGTGTGAGGGCGCGGGTTAGTGTCAGCGTACGGGTTAGGATTAGGGGACGGGTGAGGGTCAGGCTTCGGGGAAGTGTTAGGGTTAGGGTTCGGGCTAGGGTTAGGGTTAGGGGACGGGGACGGTTTAGGGTCCAGGTGAGGGTACGACAACGCTTTAGGGGGAGCGTACGTGTGAGGGCGCGGGTTAGTGTCAGCGTACGGGTTAGGATTAGGGGACGTGTGAGGGTCAGGCTTCGGAGAAGGGTTAGGTTTAGGGTTCGGCCTAGGGTTAGGGTTAGGGGACGGGGACGGTTTAGGGTCCAGGTGAGGGTACGACAACGCTTTAGGGGGAGCGTACGTGTGAGGGCGCGGGTTAGTGTCAGCGTACGGGTTAGGATTAGGGGACGGGTGAGGGTCAGGCTTCGGGGAAGGGTTAGGGTTAGGGTTCGGGCTAGAGTTAGGGTTAGGGGACGGGGACGGTTTAGGGTCCAGGTGAGGGTACGACAACGCTTTAGGGGGTGCGTACGTGTGAGGGCGCTGGTTAGTGTCAGCGTACGGGTTAGGATTAGGGGACGGGTGAGGGTCAGGCTTCGGGGAAGTGTTAGGGTTAGGGTTCGGGCTAGGGTTAGGGTTAGGGGACGGGGACGGTTTAGGGTCCAGGTGAGGGTACGACAACGCTTTAGGGGGAGCGTACGTGTGAGGTCGCGGGTTAGTGTCAGCGTACGGGTTAGGATTAGGGGACGGTTGAGGGTCAGGCTTCGGGGAAGGGTTAGGGTTAGGGTTCGGGCTAGGGTTAGGGTTAGGGGACGGGGACTGTTTAGGGTCCAGGTGAGGGTACGACAACGCTTTAGGGGGAGCGTACGTGTGAGGGCGCGGGTTAGTGTCAGCGTACGGGTTAGGATTAGGGGCCGGGTGAGGGTCAGGCTTCGGGGAAGGGTTAGGGTTAGGGTTCGGGCTAGAGTTAGGGTTAGGGGACGGGGAGGGTTTAGGGTCCAGGTGAGGGTACGACAACGCTTTAGGGGGAGCGTACGTGTGAGGGCGCGGGTTAGTGTCAGCGTACGGGTTAGGATTAGGGGACGGGTGAGGGTCAGGCTTCGGGGAAGGGTTAGGGTTAGGGTTCGGGCTAGGGTTAGGGTTAGGGGACGGGGACGGTTTAGGGTCCAGGTGAGGGTACGACAACGCTTTAGGGGGAGCGTACGTGTGAGGGCGCGGGTTAGTGTCAGCGTACGGGTTAGGATTAGGGGACGGGTGAGGGTCAGGCTTCGGGGAAGGGTTAGGGTTAGGGTTCGGGCTAGGGTTAGGGTTAGGGGACGGGGACGGTTTAGGGTCCAGGTGAGGGTACAACAACGCTTTAGGTGGAGCGTACGTGTGAGGGCGCGGGTTAGTGTCAGCGTACGGGTTCGGATTAGGGGACGGTTGAGGGTCAGGCTTCGGGGAAGGGTTAGGGTTAGGATTCGGGCTAGGGTTAGGTTTAGGGGACGGGGACGGATTAGGGTCCAGGTGAGGGTACGACAACGCTTTAGGGGGAGCGTACGTGTGAGGGCGCGGGTTAGTGTCAGCGTACGGGTTAGGATTAGGGGACGGGTGAGGGTCAGGCTTCGGGGAAGGGTTAGGGTTAGGGTTCGGGCTAGGGTTAGGGTTAGGGGACGGGGACGGTTTAGGGTTCAGGTGAGGGTACGAAAACGCTTTAGGGGGAGCATACGTGTGAGGGCGCAGGTTAGTGTCAGCATACGGGTTAGGATTAGGGGACGGGTGAGGGTCAGGCTTCGGGGAAGGGTTAGGG
The DNA here is from genome assembly GCF_964374135.1 of Grampus griseus. NCBI lineage: Eukaryota > Metazoa > Chordata > Mammalia > Artiodactyla > Delphinidae > Grampus > Grampus griseus. The sequence continues at coordinate 434,358 of NW_028133386.1, forward strand.
TTAGGGTTCGGGCTAGGGTTAGGGTTAGGGGACAGGGACTGTTTAGGGTCCAGGTGAGGGTACGACAACGCTTTAGGGGGAGCGTACGTGTGAGGGCGCGGGTTAGTGTCAGCGTACGGGTTAGGATTAGGGGCCGGGTGAGGGTCAGGCTTCGGGGAAGTGTTAGGGTTAGGGTTCGGGATAGGGTTAGGGTTAGGGGACGGGGACGGTTTAGGGTCCAGGTGAGGGTACGACAACGCTTTAGGGGGAGCGTACGTGTGAGGGCGCGGGTTAGTGTCAGCGTACGGGTTAGGATTAGGGGACGGGTGAGGGTCAGGCTTCGGGGAAGGGTTAGGGTTAGGGTTCTGGCTAGGGTTAGGGTTAGGGGACGGGGACGGTTTAGGGTCCAGGTGATGGTACGACAACGCTTTAGGGGGAGCATACGTGTGAGGACGCGGGTTAGTGTCAGCGTACGGGTTAGGATTAGGGGACGGGTGAGGGTCAGGCTTCGGGGAAGGGTTAGGGTTAGGGTTCGGGCTAGGGTTAGGGTTAGGGGACGGGGACGGTTTAGGGTCCAGATGAGGGTACGACAATGCTTTAGGGGGAGCATAGGTGTGAGGGCGCGAGTTAGTGTCAGCGTATGGATTAGGATTAGGGGACGGGTGAGGGTCAGGCTTCGGGGAAGGGTTAGGGTTAGGGTTCGGGCTAGGGTTAGGGTTAGGCGACGGGGACGGTTTAGGGTCCAGGTGAGGGTACGACAACGCTTTAGGGGGAGCGTACGTGTGAGGGCGCGGGTTAGTGTCAGCGTACGGGTTAGGATTAGGGGACGGGTGAGGGTCAGGCTTCAGGGATGGGTTAGGGTTAGGGTTCGGGCTAGGGTTAGGGTTAGGGGACGGGGACGGTTTAGGGTCCAGGTGAGGATACGACAACGCTTTAGGGGGAGCGTAAGTGTGAGGGCGCGGGTTAGTGTCAGCGTACGGGTTAGGATTAGGGGACGGGTGAGGGTGAGGCTTCGGGGAAGGGTTAGGGTTAGGGTTCGGGCTAGGGTTAGGGTTAGGGGACGGGGACGGTTTAGGGTCCAGGAGAGGGTACGACAACGCTTTAGGGGGAGCGTACGTGTGAGGGCGCGGGTTAGTGTCAGCGTACGGTTTAGGATTAGGGGACGGGTGAGGGTCAGGCTTCAGGGAAGGGTTAGGGTTAGGGTTCGGGCTAGGGTTAGGGTTAGGGGACGGGGACGGTTTAGGGTCCAGGTGAGGGTACGACAACGCTTTAGGGGGAGCGTACGTGTGAGGGCGCGGGTTAGTGTCAGCGTACGGTTTAGGATTAGGGGACGGGTGAGGGTCAGGCTTCAGGGAAGGGTTAGGGTTAGGGTTCGGGCTAGGGTTAGGGTTAGGGGACGGGGACGGTTTAGGGTCCAGGTGAGGGTACGACAACGCTTTAGGGGGAGCGTACGTGTGAGGGCGCGGGTTAGTGTCAGCGTACGGGTTAGGATTAGGGGACGGGTGAGGGTCAGGCTTCGGGGAAGGGTTAGGGTTAGGGTTCGGGCTAGGGTTAGGGTTAGGGGACGGGGACGGTTTAGGGTCCAGATGAGGGTACGACAATGCTTTAGGGGGAGCATAGGTGTGAGGGCGCGAGTTAGTGTCAGCGTATGGATTAGGATTAGGGGACGGGTGAGGGTCAGGCTTCGGGGAAGGGTTAGGGTTAGGGTTCGGGCTAGGGTTAGGGTTAGGCGACGGGGACGGTTTAGGGTCCAGGTGAGGGTACGACAACGCTTTAGGGGGAGCATACGTGTGAGGGCGCGGGTTAGTGTCAGCGTACGGGTTAGGATTAGGGGACGGGTGAGGGTCAGGCTTCAGGGAAGGGTTAGGGTTAGGGTTCGGGCTAGGGTTAGGGTTAGGGGACGGGGACGGTTTAGGGTCCAGGTGAGGATACGACAACGCTTTAGGGGGAGCGTAAGTGTGAGGGCGCGGGTTAGTGTCAGCGTACGGGTTAGGATTAGGGGACGGGTGAGGGTGAGGCTTCGGGGAAGGGTTAGGGTTAGGGTTCGGGCTAGGGTTAGGGTTAGGGGACGGGGACGGTTTAGGGTCCAGGTGAGGGTACGACAACGCTTTAGGGGGAGCGTACGTGTGAGGGCGCGGGTTAGTGTCAGCGTACGGTTTAGGATTAGGGGACGGGTGAGGGTGAGGCTTCAGGGAAGGGTTAGGGTTAGGGTTCGGGCTAGGGTTAGGGTTAGGGGACGGGGACGGTTTAGGGTCCAGGTGAGGGTACGACAACGCTTTAGGGGGAGCGTACGTGTGAGGGCGCGGGTTAGTGTCAGCGTACGGTTTAGGATTAGGGGACGGGTGAGGGTCAGGCTTCAGGGAAGGGTTAGGGTTAGGGTTCGGGCTAGGGTTAGGGTTAGGGGACGGGGACGGTTTAGGGTCCAGGTGAGGGTACGACAACGCTTTAGGGGGAGCGTACGTGTGAGGGCGCGGGTTAGTGTCAGCGTACGGTTTAGGATTAGGGGACGGGTGAGGGTCAGGCTTCAGGGAAGGGTTAGGGTTAGGGTTCGGGCTAGGGTTAGGGTTAGGGGACGGGGACGGTTTAGGGTCCAGGTGAGGGTACGACAACGCTTTAGGGGGAGCGTACGTGTGAGGGCGCGGGTTAGTGTCAGCGTACGGGTTAGGATTAGGGGACGGGTGAGGGTCAGGCTTCGGGGAAGTTTTAGGGTTATGGTTCGGGCTAGGGTTAGGGTTAGGGGACGGGGACGGTTTAGGGTCCAGGTGAGGGTACGACAACACTTTACGGGGAGCGTACGTGTGAGGGCGCGGGTTAGTGTCAGCGTACGGGTTAGGATTAGGGGACGTGTGAGGGTCAGGCTTCGGAGAAGGGTTAGGTTTAGGGTTCGGCCTAGGGTTAGGGTTAGGGGACGGGGACGGTTTAGGGTCCAGGTGAGGGTACGACAACGCTTTAGGGGGAGCGTACGTGTGAGGGCGCGGGTTAGTGTCAGCGTACGGGTTAGGATTAGGGGACGGGTGAGGGTCAGGCTTCGGGGAAGGGTTAGGGTTAGGGTTCGGGCTAGAGTTAGGGTTAGGGGACGGGGACGGTTTAGGGTCCAGGTGAGGGTACGACAACGCTTTAGGGGGTGCGTACGTGTGAGGGCGCTGGTTAGTGTCAGCGTACGGGTTAGGATTAGGGGACGGGTGAGGGTCAGGCTTCGGGGAAGTGTTAGGGTTAGGGTTCGGGCTAGGGTTAGGGTTAGGGGACGGGGACGGTTTAGGGTCCAGGTGAGGGTACGACAACGCTTTAGGGGGAGCGTACGTGTGAGGTCGCGGGTTAGTGTCAGCGTACGGGTTAGGATTAGGGGACGGTTGAGGGTCAGGCTTCGGGGAAGGGTTAGGGTTAGGGTTCGGGCTAGGGTTAGGGTTAGGGGACGGGGACTGTTTAGGGTCCAGGTGAGGGTACGACAACGCTTTAGGGGGAGCGTACGTGTGAGGGCGCGGGTTAGTGTCAGCGTACGGGTTAGGATTAGGGGCCGGGTGAGGGTCAGGCTTCGGGGAAGGGTTAGGGTTAGGGTTCGGGCTAGAGTTAGGGTTAGGGGACGGGGAGGGTTTAGGGTCCAGGTGAGGGTACGACAACGCTTTAGGGGGAGCGTACGTGTGAGGGCGCGGGTTAGTGTCAGCGTACGGGTTAGGATTAGGGGACGGGTGAGGGTCAGGCTTCGGGGAAGGGTTAGGGTTAGGGTTCGGGCTAGGGTTAGGGTTAGGGGACGGGGACGGTTTAGGGTCCAGGTGAGGGTACGACAACGCTTTAGGGGGAGCGTACGTGTGAGGGCGCGGGTTAGTGTCAGCGTACGGGTTAGGATTAGGGGACGGGTGAGGGTCAGGCTTCGGGGAAGGGTTAGGGTTAGGGTTCGGGCTAGGGTTAGGGTTAGGGGACGGGGACGGTTTAGGGTCCAGGTGAGGGTACAACAACGCTTTAGGTGGAGCGTACGTGTGAGGGCGCGGGTTAGTGTCAGCGTACGGGTTCGGATTAGGGGACGGTTGAGGGTCAGGCTTCGGGGAAGGGTTAGGGTTAGGATTCGGGCTAGGGTTAGGTTTAGGGGACGGGGACGGATTAGGGTCCAGGTGAGGGTACGACAACGCTTTAGGGGGAGCGTACGTGTGAGGGCGCGGGTTAGTGTCAGCGTACGGGTTAGGATTAGGGGACGGGTGAGGGTCAGGCTTCGGGGAAGGGTTAGGGTTAGGGTTCGGGCTAGGGTTAGGGTTAGGGGACGGGGACGGTTTAGGGTTCAGGTGAGGGTACGACAACGCTTTAGGGGGAGCATACGTGTGAGGGCGCAGGTTAGTGTCAGCATACGGGTTAGGATTAGGGGACGGGTGAGGGTCAGGCTTCGGGGAAGGTTTAGGGTTAGGGTTCGGGCTAGGGTTAGGGTTAGGGGACGGGGACGGTTTAGGGTCCAGGTGATGGTACGACAACGCTTTAGGGGGAGCGTACGTGTGAGGGCGCGTGTTAGTGTCAGCGTACGGGTTGGGATTAGAGGACGGGTGAGGGTCAGGCTTCGGGGAAGGGTTAGGGTTAGGGTTCGGGCTGGGGTTAGGGTTAGGGGACGGGGACGGTTTAGGGTCCAGGTGAGGGTACGACAACGCTTTAGGGGGAGCATAGTTGTGATGGCGCGGGTTAGTGTCAGCGTATGGATTAGGATTAGGGGAGGGGTGAGGGTCAGGCTTCGGGGAAGGGTTAGGGTTAGGTTTCGGGCTAGGGTTAGGGTTAGGGGACGGGGACGGTTTAGGGTCCAGGTGAGGGTACGACAACGCTTTAGGGGGAGCGTACGTGTGAGGGCGCGGGTTAGTGTCAGCGTACGGGTTAGGATTAGGGGACGGGTGAGGGTCAGGCTTCGGGGAAGTGTTAGGGTTAGGGTTCGGGCTAGGGTTAGGGTTAGGGGACGGGGACGGTTTAGGGTCCAGGTGAGGGTACGACAACGCTTTAGGGGGAGCGTACGTGTGAGGGCGCGGGTTAGTGTCAGCGTACGGGTCAGGATTAGGGGACGTGTGAGGGTCAGGCTTCGGAGAAGGGTTAGGTTTAGGGTTCGGCCTAGGGTTAGGGTTAGGGGACGGGGACGGTTTAGGGTCCAGGTGAGGGTACGACAACGCTTTAGGGGGAGCGTACGTGTGAGGGCGCGGGTTAGTGTCAGCGTACGGGTTAGGATTAGGGGACGGGTGAGGGTCAGGCTTCGGGGAAGGGTTAGGGTTAGGGTTCGGGCTAGAGTTAGGGTTAGGGGACGGGGACGGTTTAGGGTCCAGGTGAGCGTACGACAACGCTTTAGGGGGTGCGTACGTGTGAGGGCGCGGGTTAGTGTCAGCGTACGGGTTAGGATTAGGGGACGGGTGAGGGTCAGGCTTCGGGGAAGTGTTAGGGTTAGGGTTCGGGCTAGGGTTAGGGTTAGGGGACGGGGACGGTTTAGGGTCCAGGTGATGGTACGACAACGCTTTAGGGGGAGCGTACATGTGAGGGCGCGGGTTAGTGTCAGCGTACGGGTTAGGATTAGGGGACGGTTGAGGGTCAGGCTTCGGGGAAGGGTTAGGGTTAGGGTTCGGGCTAGGGTTAGGGTTAGGGGACAGGGACTGTTTAGGGTCCAGGTGAGGGTACGACAACGCTTTAGGGGGAGCGTACGTGTGAGGGCGCGGGTTAGTGTCAGCGTACGGGTTAGGATTAGGGGCCGGGTGAGGGTCAGGCTTCGGGGAAGTGTTAGGGTTAGGGTTCGGGATAGGGTTAGGGTTAGGGGACGGGGACGGTTTAGGGTCCAGGTGAGGGTACGACAACGCTTTAGGGGGAGCGTACGTGTGAGGGCGCGGGTTAGTGTCAGCGTACGGGTTAGGATTAGGGGACGGGTGAGGGTCAGGCTTCGGGGAAGGGTTAGGGTTAGGGTTCTGGCTAGGGTTAGGGTTAGGGGACGGGGACGGTTTAGGGTCCAGGTGATGGTACGACAACGCTTTAGGGGGAGCATACGTGTGAGGACGCGGGTTAGTGTCAGCGTACGGGTTAGGATTAGGGGACGGGTGAGGGTCAGGCTTCGGGGAAGGGTTAGGGTTAGGGTTCGGGCTAGGGTTAGGGTTAGGGGACGGGGACGGTTTAGGGTCCAGATGAGGGTACGACAATGCTTTAGGGGGAGCATAGGTGTGAGGGCGCGAGTTAGTGTCAGCGTATGGATTAGGATTAGGGGACGGGTGAGGGTCAGGCTTCGGGGAAGGGTTAGGGTTAGGGTTCGGGCTAGGGTTAGGGTTAGGCGACGGGGACGGTTTAGGGTCCAGGTGAGGGTACGACAACGCTTTAGGGGGAGCGTACGTGTGAGGGCGCGGGTTAGTGTCAGCGTACGGGTTAGGATTAGGGGACGGGTGAGGGTCAGGCTTCAGGGATGGGTTAGGGTTAGGGTTCGGGCTAGGGTTAGGGTTAGGGGACGGGGACGGTTTAGGGTCCAGGTGAGGATACGACAACGCTTTAGGGGGAGCGTAAGTGTGAGGGCGCGGGTTAGTGTCAGCGTACGGGTTAGGATTAGGGGACGGGTGAGGGTGAGGCTTCGGGGAAGGGTTAGGGTTAGGGTTCGGGCTAGGGTTAGGGTTAGGGGACGGGGACGGTTTAGGGTCCAGGAGAGGGTACGACAACGCTTTAGGGGGAGCGTACGTGTGAGGGCGCGGGTTAGTGTCAGCGTACGGTTTAGGATTAGGGGACGGGTGAGGGTCAGGCTTCAGGGAAGGGTTAGGGTTAGGGTTCGGGCTAGGGTTAGGGTTAGGGGACGGGGACGGTTTAGGGTCCAGGTGAGGGTACGACAACGCTTTAGGGGGAGCGTACGTGTGAGGGCGCGGGTTAGTGTCAGCGTACGGTTTAGGATTAGGGGACGGGTGAGGGTCAGGCTTCAGGGAAGGGTTAGGGTTAGGGTTCGGGCTAGGGTTAGGGTTAGGGGACGGGGACGGTTTAGGGTCCAGGTGAGGGTACGACAACGCTTTAGGGGGAGCGTACGTGTGAGGGCGCGGGTTAGTGTCAGCGTACGGGTTAGGATTAGGGGACGGGTGAGGGTCAGGCTTCGGGGAAGGGTTAGGGTTAGGGTTCGGGCTAGGGTTAGGGTTAGGGGACGGGGACGGTTTAGGGTCCAGATGAGGGTACGACAATGCTTTAGGGGGAGCATAGGTGTGAGGGCGCGAGTTAGTGTCAGCGTATGGATTAGGATTAGGGGACGGGTGAGGGTCAGGCTTCGGGGAAGGGTTAGGGTTAGGGTTCGGGCTAGGGTTAGGGTTAGGCGACGGGGACGGTTTAGGGTCCAGGTGAGGGTACGACAACGCTTTAGGGGGAGCATACGTGTGAGGGCGCGGGTTAGTGTCAGCGTACGGGTTAGGATTAGGGGACGGGTGAGGGTCAGGCTTCAGGGAAGGGTTAGGGTTAGGGTTCGGGCTAGGGTTAGGGTTAGGGGACGGGGACGGTTTAGGGTCCAGGTGAGGATACGACAACGCTTTAGGGGGAGCGTAAGTGTGAGGGCGCGGGTTAGTGTCAGCGTACGGGTTAGGATTAGGGGACGGGTGAGGGTGAGGCTTCGGGGAAGGGTTAGGGTTAGGGTTCGGGCTAGGGTTAGGGTTAGGGGACGGGGACGGTTTAGGGTCCAGGTGAGGGTACGACAACGCTTTAGGGGGAGCGTACGTGTGAGGGCGCGGGTTAGTGTCAGCGTACGGTTTAGGATTAGGGGACGGGTGAGGGTGAGGCTTCAGGGAAGGGTTAGGGTTAGGGTTCGGGCTAGGGTTAGGGTTAGGGGACGGGGACGGTTTAGGGTCCAGGTGAGGGTACGACAACGCTTTAGGGGGAGCGTACGTGTGAGGGCGCGGGTTAGTGTCAGCGTACGGTTTAGGATTAGGGGACGGGTGAGGGTCAGGCTTCAGGGAAGGGTTAGGGTTAGGGTTCGGGCTAGGGTTAGGGTTAGGGGACGGGGACGGTTTAGGGTCCAGGTGAGGGTACGACAACGCTTTAGGGGGAGCGTACGTGTGAGGGCGCGGGTTAGTGTCAGCGTACGGTTTAGGATTAGGGGACGGGTGAGGGTCAGGCTTCAGGGAAGGGTTAGGGTTAGGGTTCGGGCTAGGGTTAGGGTTAGGGGACGGGGACGGTTTAGGGTCCAGGTGAGGGTACGACAACGCTTTAGGGGGAGCGTACGTGTGAGGGCGCGGGTTAGTGTCAGCGTACGGGTTAGGATTAGGGGACGGGTGAGGGTCAGGCTTCGGGGAAGTTTTAGGGTTATGGTTCGGGCTAGGGTTAGGGTTAGGGGACGGGGACGGTTTAGGGTCCAGGTGAGGGTACGACAACACTTTACGGGGAGCGTACGTGTGAGGGCGTGGGTTAGTGTCAGCGTACGGGTTAGGATTAGGGGACGGGTGAGGGTCAGGCTTCAGGGAAGGGTTAGGGTTAGGGTTCGGGCTAGGGTTAGGGTTAGGGTACGGGGACGGTTTAGGGTCCAGGTGAGGGTACGACAACGCTTTATGGGGAGCGTACGTGTGAGGGTGCGGGTTAGTGTCAGCCTACGGGTTAGGATTAGGGGACGGGTGAGGGTCAGGCTTCGGGGAAGGGTTAGGGTTAGGGTTCGGGCTAGGGTTAGGTTTAGGGGACCTGGACGGTTTAGGGTCCAGGTGAGGGTACGACAACGCTTTAGGGGGAGCGTACGTGTGAGGGTGCGGGTTAGTGTCAGCGTACGGGTTAGGATTAGGGGACGGGTGAGGGTCAGGCTTCGGGGAAGGGTTAGGGTTAGGGTTCGGGCTAGGGTTAAGGTTCGTGGACGGGGACGTTTAGGGTCCAGGTGAGGGTACGACAACGCTTTAGGGGGAGCGTACGTGTGAGGGCGCGGGTTAGTGTCAGCGTACGGGTTAGGATTAGGGGACGGGTGAGGGTCAGGCTTCGGGGAAGGGTTAGGGTTAGGGTTTGGGCTAGGGTTAGGGTTAGGGGACAGGGACGGTTTAGGGTCCAGGTGAGGATACGACAACGCTTTAGGGGGAGCGTAAGTGTGAGGGCGCGGGTTAGTGTCAGCGTACGGGTTAGGATTAGGGGACGGGTGAGGGTGAGGCTTCGGGGAAGGGTTAGGGTTAGGGTTCGGGCTAGGGTTAGGGTTAGGGGACGGGGACGGTTTAGGGTCCAGGTAAGGGTACGACAACGCTTTAGGGGTGCGTACGTGTGAGGGCGCGGGTTAGTGTCAGCGTACGGGTTAGGATTAGGGGACGGGTGAGGGTCAGGCTTCGGGGAAGGGTTAGGGTTAGGGTTCGGGCTAGGGTTAGGGTTAGGGGACGGGGACGGTTTAGGGTCCAGGTGAGGGTACGACAACGCTTTAGGGGGAGCGTACGTGTGAGGGCGCGGGTTAGTGTCAGCGTACGGGTTAGGATTAGGGGACGGGTGAGGGTCAGGCTTCGGGGAAGTGTTAGGGTTAGGGTTCGGGCTAGGGTTAGGGTTAGGGGACGGGGACGGTTTAGGGTCCAGGTAAGGGTACGACAACGCTTTAGGGGTGCGTACGTGTGAGGGCGCGGGTTAGTGTCAGCGTACGGGTTAGGATTAGGGGACGGGTGAGGGTCAGGCTTCGGGGAAGGGTTAGGGTTAGGGTTCGGGCTAGGGTTAGGGTTAGGGGACGGGGACGGTTTAGGGTCCAGGTGAGGGTACGACAACGCTTTAGGGGGTGCGTACGTGTGAGGGCGCGGATTAGTGTCAGCGTACGGGTTAGGATTAGGGGACGGGTGAGGGTCAGGCATCGGGGAAGTGTTAGGGTTAGGGTTCGGGCTAGGGTTAGGGTTAGGGGACGGGGACGGTTTAGGTTCTAGGTGAGGGTACGACAACGCTTTAGGGGGAGCGTACGTGTGAGGGCGCGGGTTAGTGTCAGCGTACGGGTTAGGATTAGGGGACGGTTGAGGGTCAGGCTTCGGGGAAGGGTTAGGGTTAGGGTTCGGGCTAGGGTTAGGGTTAGGGGACGGGGACGGTTTAGGGTCCAGGTGAGGGTACGACAACGCTTTAGGGGGAGCGTACGTGTGAGGGCGTGGGTTAGTGTCAGCGTACGGGTTAGGATTAGGGGCCGGGTGAGGGTCAGGCTTCGGGGAAGGGTTAGGGTTAGGGTTCGGGCTAGGGTTAGGGTTAGGGGACGGGGATGGTTTAGGGTCCAGGTGAGGGTACGACAACGCTTTAGGGGGAGCGTACGTGTGAGGGCGTGGGTTAGAGTCAGCGTACGGGTTAGGATTAGGGGCCGGGTGAGGGTCAGGCTTCGGGGAAGGGTTAGGGTTAGGGTTCGGGCTAGGGTTAGGGTTAGGGGACGGGGACGGTTTAGGGTCCAGGTGAGGGTACGACAACGCTTTAGGGGGAGCGTACGTGTGAGGTCGCGGGTTAGTGTCAGCGTACGGGTTAGGATTAGGGGACGGGTGAGGGTCAGGCTTCGGGGAAGGGTTAGGGTTAGGGTTCGGGCTAGGGTTAGGGTTAGGGGACGGGGACGGTTTAGGGTCCAGGTGATGGTACGACAACGCTTTAGGGGGAGCGTACGTGTGAGGACGCGGGTTAGTGTCAGCGTACGGGTTAGGATTAGGGGACGGGTGAGGGTCAGGCTTCGGGGAAGGGTTAGGGTTAGGGTTCGGGCTAGGGTTAGGGTTAGGGGACGGGGACGGTTTAGGGTACAGATGAGGGTACGACAACGCTTTAGGGGGAGCATAGGTGTGAGGGCGCGAGTTAGTGTCAGCGTATGGATTAGGATTAGGGGACGGGTGAGGGTCAGGCTTCGGGGAAGGGTTAGGGTTAGGGTTCGGGCTAGGGTTAGGGTTGCGCGACGGGGACGGTTTAGGGTCCAGGTGAGGGTACGACAACGCTTTAGGGGGAGCGTACGTGTGAGGGCGCGGGTTAGTGTCAGCGTACGGGTTGGGATTAGGGGACGGGTGAGGGTCAGGCTTCGGGGAAGGGTTAGGGTTAGGGTTCGGGCTAGGGTTAGGGTTAGGGGACGGGGACGGTTTAGGGTCCAGGTGAGGGTACGACAACGCTTTAGGGGGAGCGTACGTGTGAGGGCGCGGGTTAGTGTCAGCGTACGGGTTGGGATTAGGGGACGGGTGAGGGTCAGGCTTCGGGGAAGGTTTAGGGTTAGGGTTCGGGCTAGGGTTAGGGTTAGGGGACGGGGACGGTTTAGGGTCCAGGTGAGGGTACGACAACGCTTTAGGGGGAGCGTACGTGTGAGGGCGCGGGTTAGTGTCAGCGTACAGTTTCGGATTAGGGGACGGGTGAGGGTCAGGCTTCGGGGAAGGGTTAGGGTTAGGGTTCGGGCTAGGGTTAGGGTTAGGGGACGGGGACGGTTTAGGGTCCAGGTGAGGGTACGACAACGCTTTAGGGGGAGCGTACGTGTGAGGGCGCGGGTTAGTGTCAGCGTACGGGTTAGGTTTAGGGGACGGGTGAGGGTCAGGCTTCGGGGAAGGGTTAGGGTTAGGGTTCGGGCTAGGGTTAGGGTTAGGGGACGGGGACGGTTTAGGGTCCAGGTGAGGGTACGACAACGCTTTAGGTGGAGCGTACGTGTGAGGGCGCGGGTTAGTGTCAGCGTACGGGTTCGGATTAGGGGACGGTTGAGGGTCAGGCTTCGGGGAAGTTTTAGGGTTAGGATTCGGGCTAGGGTTAGGTTTAGGGGACGGGGACGGTTTAGGGTCCAGGTGAGGGTACGACAACGCTTTAGGGGGAGCGTACGTGTGAGGGCGCGAGTTAGTGTCAGCGTACGGTTTAGGATTAGGGGACGGGTGAGGGTCAGGCTTCAGGGAAGGGTTAGGGTTAGGGTTCGGGCTAGGGTTAGGGTTAGGGGACGGGGACGGTTTAGGGTCCAGGTGAGGGTACGACAACGCTTTAGGGGGAGCGTACGTGTGAGGGCGCGGGTTAGTGTCAGCGTACGGGTTAGGATTAGGGGACGGGTGAGGGTCAGGCTTCGGGGAAGTGTTAGGGATAGGGTTCGGGCTAGGGTTAGGGTTAGGGGACGGGGACGGTTTAGGGTCCAGGTGAGGGTACGACAACGCTTTAGGGGGAGCGTACGTGTCAGGGCGCGGTTTAGTGTCAGCGTACGGGTTAGGATTAGGGTACGGGTGAGGGTCAGGCTTCGGGGAAGGGTTAAGGTTAGGGTTCGGGCTAGGGTTAGGGTTAGGGGACGGGGACGGTTTAGGGTCCAGGTGATGGTACGACAACGCTTTAGGGGGAGCGTACGTGTGAGGGCGCGGGTTAGTGTCAGCGTACGGGTTGGGATTAGGGGACGGGTGAGGGTCAGGCTTCGGGGAAGGGTTAGGGTTAGGGTTCGGGCTGGGGTTAGGGTTAGGGGACGGGGACGGTTTAGGGTCCAGGTGAGGGTACGACAACGCTTTAGGGGGAGCATAGTTGTGAGGGCGCGGGTTAGTGTCAGCGTATGGATTAGGATTAGGGGACGGGTGAGGGTCAGGCTTCGGGGAAGGGTTAGGGTTAGGTTTCGGGCTAGGGTTAGGGTTAGGGGACGGGGACGGTTTAGGGTCCAGGTGAGGGTACGACAGCGCTTTAGGAGGAGCGTACGTGTGAGGGCGCGGGTTAGTGTCAGCGTACGGGTTAGGATTAGGGGACGGGTGAGGGTCAGGCTTCGGGGAAGTGTTAGGGTAAGGGTTCGGGCTAGGGTTAGGGTTAGGGAACGGGGACGGTTTAGGGTCCAGGTGAGGGTACGACAACGCTTTAGGGGGAGCGTACGTGTGAGGGCGCGGGTTAGTGTCAGCGTACGGGTTAGGATTAGGGGACGTGTGAGGGTCAGGCTTCGGAGAAGGGTTAGGTTTAGGGTTCGGCCTAGGGTTAGGGTTAGGGGACGGGGACGGTTTAGGGTCCAGGTGAGGGTACGACAACGCTATAGGGGGAGCGTACGTGTGAGGGCGCGGGTTAGTGTCAGCGTACGGGTTAGGATTAGGGGACGGGTGAGGGTCAGGCTTCGGGGAAGGGTTAGGGTTAGGGTTCGGGCTAGAGTTAGGGTTAGGGGACGGGGACGGTTTAGGGTCCAGGTGAGTGTACGACAACGCTTTAGGGGGTGCGTACGTGTGAGGGCGCTGGTTAGTGTCAGCGTACGGGTTAGGATTAGGGGACGGGTGAGGGTCAGGCTTCGGGGAAGTGTTAGTGTTAGGGTTCGGGCTAGGGTTAGGGTTAGGCGACGGGGACGGTTTAGGTTCCAGGTGAGGGTACGACAACGCTTTAGGGGGAGCGTACGTGTGAGGGCGCGGGTTAGTGTCAGCGTACGGGTTAGGATTAGGGGACGGTTGAGGGTCAGGCTTCGGGGAAGGGTTAGGGTTAGGGTTCGGGCTAGGGTTAGGGTTAGGGGACGGGGACTGTTTAGGGTCCAGGTGAGGGTACGACAACGCTTTAGGGGGAGCGTACGTGTGAGGGGGCGGGTTAGTGTCAGCGTACGGGTTAGGATTAGGGGCCGGGTGAGGGTCAGGCTTCGGGGAAGGGTTAGGGTTAGGGTTCGGGCTAGGGTTAGGGTTAGGGGACGGGGAGGGTTTAGGGTCCAGGTGAGGGTACGACAACGCTTTAGGGGGAGCGTACGTGTGAGGGCGCGGGTTAGTGTCAGCGTACGGGTTAGGATTAGGGGACGGGTGAGGGTCAGGCTTCGGGGAAGGGTTAGGGTTAGGGTTCGGGCTAGGGTTAGGGTTAGGGGACGGGGACGGTTTAGGGTCCAGGTGAGGGTACGACAACGCTTTAGGGGGAGGGTACATGTGAGGGCGCGGGTTAGTGTCAGCGTACGGGTTAGGATTAGGGGACGGGTGAGGGTCAGGCTTCGGGGAAGGGTTAGGGTTAGGGTTCGGGCTAGGGTTAGGGTTAGGGGACGGGGACGGTTTAGGGTCCAGGTGAGGGTACAACAACGCTTTAGGTGGAGCGTACGTGTGAGGGCGCGGGTTAGTGTCAGCGTACGGGTTCGGATTAGGGGACGGTTGAGGGTCAGGCTTCGGGGAAGGGTTAGGGTTAGGATTCGGGCTAGGGTTAGGTTTAGGGGACGGGGACGGATTAGGGTCCAGGTGAGGGTACGACAACGCTTTAGGGGGAGCGTACGTGTGAGGGCGCGGGTTAGTGTCAGCGTACGGGTTAGGATTAGGGGACGGGTGAGGGTCAGGCTTCGGGGAAGGGTTAGGGTTAGGGTTCGGGCTAGGGTTAGGGTTAGGGGACGGGGACGGTTTAGGGTCCAGGTGAGGGTACGACAACGCTTTAGGGGGAGCATACGTGTGAGGGCGCGGGTTAGTGTCAGCATACGGGTTAGGATTAGGGGACGGGTGAGGGTCAGGCTTCGGGGAAGGTTTAGGGTTAGGGTTCGGGCTAGGGTTAGGGTTAGGGGACGGGGACGGTTTAGGGTCCAGGTGATGGTACGACAACGCTTTAGGGGGAGTGTACGTGTGAGGGCGCGTGTTAGTGTCAGCGTACGGGTTGGGATTAGGGGACGGGTGAGGGTCAGGCTTCGGGGAAGGGTTAGGGTTAGGGTTCGGGCTGGGGTTAGGGTTAGGGGACGGGGACGGTTTAGGGTCCAGGTGAGGGTACGACAACGCTTTAGGGGGAGCATAGTTGTGATGGCGCGGGTTAGTGTCAGCGTATGGATTAGGATTAGGGGAGGGGTGAGGGTCAGGCTTCGGGGAAGGGTTAGGGTTAGGTTTCGGGCTAGGGTTAGGGTTAGGGGACGGGGACGGTTTAGGGTCCAGGTGAGGGTACGACAGCGCTTTAGGAGGAGCGTACGTGTGAGGGCGCGGGTTAGTGTCAGCGTACGGGTTAGGATTAGGGGACGGGTGAGGGTCAGGCTTCGGGGAAGTGTTAGGGTTAGGGTTCGGGCTAGGGTTAGGGTTAGGGGACGGGGACGGTTTAGGGTCCAGGTGAGGGTACGACAACGCTTTAGGGGGAGCGTACGTGTGAGGGCGCGGGTTAGTGTCAGCGTACGGGTTAGGATTAGGGGACGTGTGAGGGTCAGGCTTCGGAAAAGGGTTAGGTTTAGGGTTCGGCCTAGGGTTAGGGTTAGGGGACGGGGACGGTTTAGGGTCCAGGTGAGGGTACGACAACGCTTTAGGGGGAGCGTACGTGTGAGGGCGCGGGTTAGTGTCAGCGTACGGGTTAGGATTAGGGGACGGGTGAGGGTCAGGCTTCGGGGAAGGGTTAGGGTTAGGGTTCGGGCTAGAGTTAGGGTTAGGGGACGGGGACGGTTTAGGGTCCAGGTGAGGGTACGACAACGCTTTAGGGGGTGCGTACGTGTGAGGGCGCTGGTTAGTGTCAGCGTACGGGTTAGGATTAGGGGACGGGTGAGGGTCAGGCTTCGGGGAAGTGTTAGGGTTAGGGTTCGGGCTAGGGTTAGGGTTAGGGGACGGGGACGGTTTAGGGTCCAGGTGAGGGTACGACAACGCTTTAGGGGGAGCGTACGTGTGAGGTCGCGGGTTAGTGTCAGCGTACGGGTTAGGATTAGGGGACGGTTGAGGGTCAGGCTTCGGGGAAGGGTTAGGGTTAGGGTTCGGGCTAGGGTTAGGGTTAGGGGACGGGGACTGTTTAGGGTCCAGGTGAGGGTACGACAACGCTTTAGGGGGAGCGTACGTGTGAGGGCGCGGGTTAGTGTCAGCGTACGGGTTAGGATTAGGGGCCGGGTGAGGGTCAGGCTTCGGGGAAGGGTTAGGGTTAGGGTTCGGGCTAGAGTTAGGGTTAGGGGACGTGGAGGGTTTAGGGTCCAGGTGAGGGTACGACAACGCTTTAGGGGGAGCGTACGTGTGAGGGCGCGGGTTAGTGTCAGCGTACGGGTTAGGATTAGGGGACGGGTGAGGGTCAGGCTTCGGGGAAGGGTTAGGGTTAGGGTTCGGGCTAGGGTTAGGGTTAGGGGACGGGGACGGTTTAGGGTCCAGGTGAGGGTACGACAACGCTTTAGGGGGAGCGTACGTGTGAGGGCGCGGGTTAGTGTCAGCGTACGGGTTAGGATTAGGGGACGGGTGAGGGTCAGGCTTCGGGGAAGGGTTAGGGTTAGGGTTCGGGCTAGGGTTAGGGTTAGGGGACGGGGACGGTTTAGGGTACAGATGAGGGTACGACAACGCTTTAGGGGGAGCATAGGTGTGAGGGCGCGAGTTAGTGTCAGCGTATGGATTAGGATTAGGGGACGGGTGAGGGTCAGGCTTCGGGGAAGGGTTAGGGTTAGGGTTCGGGCTAGGGTTAGGGTTGCGCGACGGGGACGGTTTAGGGTCCAGGTGAGGGTACGACAACGCTTTAGGGGGAGCGTACGTGTGAGGGCGCGGGTTAGTGTCAGCGTACGGGTTAGGATTAGGGGACGGGTGAGGGTCAGGCTTCGGGGAAGGGTTAGGGTTAGGGTTCGGGCTAGGGTTAGGGTTAGGGGACGGGGACGGTTTAGGTTCCAGGTGATGGTACGACAACGCTTTAGGGGGAGCGTACGTGTGAGGACGGGGGTTAGTGTCAGCGTACGGGTTAGGATTAGGGGATGGGTGAGAGTCAGGCTTCGGGGAAGGGTTAGGGTTAGGGTTCGGGCTAGGGTTAGGGTTAGGGGACGGAGACGGTTTAGGGTCCAGATGAGGGTACGACAACGCTTTAGGGGGAGCATAGGTGTGAGGGCGCGAGTTAGTGTCAGCGTATGGATTAGGATTAGGGGACGGGTGAGGGTCAGGCTTCGGGGAAGGGTTAGGGTTAGGGTTCGGGCTAGGGTTAGGGTTAGGGGACGGGGACGGTTTAGGGTCCAGGTGAGGGTACGACAACGCTTTAGGGGGAGCGTACGTGTGAGGGCGCGGGTTAGTGTCAGCGTACGGGTTAGGATTAGGGGACGGGTGAGGGTCAGGCTTCGGGGAAGTGTTAGGGTTAGGGTTCGGGCTAGGGTTAGGGTTAGGGGACGGGGACGGTTTAGGGTCCAGGTGAGGGTACGACAACGCTTTAGGGGGAGCGTACGTGTGAGGGCGCGGGTTAGTGTCAGCGTACGGGTCAGGATTAGGGGACGTGTGAGGGTCAGGCTTCGGAGAAGGGTTAGGTTTAGGGTTCGGCCTAGGGTTAGGGTTAGGGGACGGGGACGGTTTAGGGTCCAGGTGAGGGTACGACAACGCTTTAGGGGGAGCGTACGTGTGAGGGCGCGGGTTAGTGTCAGCGTACGGGTTAGGATTAGGGGACGGGTGAGGGTCAGGCTTCGGGGAAGGGTTAGGGTTAGGGTTCGGGCTAGAGTTAGGGTTAGGGGACGGGGACGGTTTAGGGTCCAGGTGAGCGTACGACAACGCTTTAGGGGGTGCGTACGTGTGAGGGCGCGGGTTAGTGTCAGCGTACGGGTTAGGATTAGGGGACGGGTGAGGGTCAGGCTTCGGGGAAGTGTTAGGGTTAGGGTTCGGGCTAGGGTTAGGGTTAGGGGACGGGGACGGTTTAGGGTCCAGGTGATGGTACGACAACGCTTTAGGGGGAGCGTACATGTGAGGGCGCGGGTTAGTGTCAGCGTACGGGTTAGGATTAGGGGACGGTTGAGGGTCAGGCTTCGGGGAAGGGTTAGGGTTAGGGTTCGGGCTAGGGTTAGGGTTAGGGGACAGGGACTGTTTAGGGTCCAGGTGAGGGTACGACAACGCTTTAGGGGGAGCGTACGTGTGAGGGCGCGGGTTAGTGTCAGCGTACGGGTTAGGATTAGGGGCCGGGTGAGGGTCAGGCTTCGGGGAAGTGTTAGGGTTAGGGTTCGGGATAGGGTTAGGGTTAGGGGACGGGGACGGTTTAGGGTCCAGGTGAGGGTACGACAACGCTTTAGGGGGAGCGTACGTGTGAGGGCGCGGGTTAGTGTCAGCGTACGGGTTAGGATTAGGGGACGGGTGAGGGTCAGGCTTCGGGGAAGGGTTAGGGTTAGGGTTCTGGCTAGGGTTAGGGTTAGGGGACGGGGACGGTTTAGGGTCCAGGTGATGGTACGACAACGCTTTAGGGGGAGCATACGTGTGAGGACGCGGGTTCGTGTCAGCGTACGGGTTAGGATTAGGGGACGGGTGAGGGTCAGGCTTCGGGGAAGGGTTAGGGTTAGGGTTCGGGCTAGGGTTAGGGTTAGGGGACGGGGACGGTTTAGGGTCCAGATGAGGGTACGACAATGCTTTAGGGGGAGCATAGGTGTGAGGGCGCGAGTTAGTGTCAGCGTATGGATTAGGATTAGGGGACGGGTGAGGGTCAGGCTTCGGGGAAGGGTTAGGGTTAGGGTTCGGGCTAGTGTTAGGGTTAGGCGACGGGGACGGTTTAGGGTCCAGGTGAGGGTACGACAACGCTTTAGGGGGAGCGTACGTGTGAGGGCGCGGGTTAGTGTCAGCGTACGGGTTAGGATTAGGGGACGGGTGAGGGTCAGGCTTCAGGGAAGGGTTAGGGTTAGGGTTCGGGCTAGGGTTAGGGTTAGGGGACGGGGACGGTTTAGGGTCCAGGTGAGGATACGACAACGCTTTAGGGGGAGCGTAAGTGTGAGGGCGCGGGTTAGTGTCAGCGTACGGGTTAGGATTAGGGGACGGGTGAGGGTGAGGCTTCGGGGAAGGGTTAGGGTTAGGGTTCGGGCTAGGGTTAGGGTTAGGGGACGGGGACGGTTTAGGGTCCAGGTGAGGGTACGACAACGCTTTAGGGGGAGCGTACGTGTGAGGGCGCGGGTTAGTGTCAGCGTACGGTTTAGGATTAGGGGACGGGTGAGGGTCAGGCTTCAGGGAAGGGTTAGGGTTAGGGTTCGGGCTAGGGTTAGGGTTAGGGGACGGGGACGGTTTAGGGTCCAGGTGAGGGTACGACAACGCTTTAGGGGGAGCGTACGTGTGAGGGCGCGGGTTAGTGTCAGCGTACGGTTTAGGATTAGGGGACGGGTGAGGGTCAGGCTTCAGGGAAGGGTTAGGGTTAGGGTTCGGGCTAGGGTTAGGGTTAGGGGACGGGGACGGTTTAGGGTCCAGGTGAGGGTACGACAACGCTTTAGGGGGAGCGTACGTGTGAGGGCGCGGGTTAGTGTCAGCGTACGGGTTAGGATTAGGGGACGGGTGAGGGTCAGGCTTCGGGGAAGGGTTAGGGTTAGGGTTCGGGCTAGGGTTAGGGTTAGGGGACGGGGACGGTTTAGGGTCCAGATGAGGGTACGACAATGCTTTAGGGGGAGCATAGGTGTGAGGGCGCGAGTTAGTGTCAGCGTATGGATTAGGATTAGGGGACGGGTGAGGGTCAGGCTTCGGGGAAGGGTTAGGGTTAGGGTTCGGGCTAGGGTTAGGGTTAGGCGACGGGGACGGTTTAGGGTCCAGGTGAGGGTACGACAACGCTTTAGGGGGAGCGTACGTGTGAGGGCGCGGGTTAGTGTCAGCGTACGGGTTAGGATTAGGGGACGGGTGAGGGTCAGGCTTCGGGGAAGGGTTAGGGTTAGGGTTTGGGCTAGGGTTAGGGTTAGGGGACAGGGACGGTTTAGGGTCCAGGTGAGGATACGACAACGCTTTAGGGGGAGCGTAAGTGTGAGGGCGCGGGTTAGTGTCAGCGTACGGGTTAGAATTAGGGGACGGGTGAGGGTGAGGCTTCGGGGAAGGGTTAGGGTTAGGGTTCGGGCTAGGGTTAGGGTTAGGGGACGGGGACGGTTTAGGGTCCAGGTAAGGGTACGACAACGCTTTAGGGGTGCGTACGTGTGAGGGCGCGGGTTAGTGTCAGCGTACGGGTTAGGATTAGGGGACGGGTGAGGGTCAGGCTTCGGGGAAGGGTTAGGGTTAGGGTTCGGGCTAGGGTTAGGGTTAGGGGACGGGGACGGTTTAGGGTCCAGGTGAGGGTACGACAACGCTTTAGGGGGAGCGTACGTGTGAGGGCGCGGGTTAGTGTCAGCGTACGGGTTAGGATTAGGGGACGGGTGAGGGTCAGGCTTCGGGGAAGTGTTAGGGTTAGGGTTCGGGCTAGGGTTAGGGTTAGGGGACGGGGACGGTTTAGGGTCCAGGTAAGGGTACGACAACGCTTTAGGGGTGCGTACGTGTGAGGGCGCGGGTTAGTGTCAGCGTACGGGTTAGGATTAGGGGACGGGTGAGGGTCAGGCTTCGGGGAAGGGTTAGGGTTAGGGTTCGGGCTAGGGTTAGGGTTAGGGGACGGGGACGGTTTAGGGTCCAGGTGAGGGTACGACAACGCTTTAGGGGGAGCGTACGTGTGAGGGCGCGGGTTAGTGTCAGCGTACGGGTTAGGATTAGGGGACGGGTGAGGGTCAGGCTTCGGGGAAGGGTTAGGGTTAGGGTTCGGGCTAGGGTTAGGGTTAGGGGACGGGGACGGTTTAGGGTCCAGGTGAGGGTACGACAACGCTTTAGGGGGAGCGTACGTGTGAGGGCGCGGGTTAGTGTCAGCGTACGGGTTAGGATTAGGGGACGGGTGAGGGTCAGGCTTCGGGGAAGGGTTAGGGTTAGGGTTCGGGCTAGGGTTAGGGTTAGGGGACGGGGACGGTTTAGGGTCCAGGTGAGGGTACAACAACGCTTTAGGTGGAGCGTACGTGTGAGGGCGCGGGTTAGTGTCAGCGTACGGGTTCGGATTAGGGGACGGTTGAGGGTCAGGCTTCGGGGAAGGGTTAGGGTTAGGATTCGGGCTAGGGTTAGGTTTAGGGGACGGGGACGGATTAGGGTCCAGGTGAGGGTACGACAACGCTTTAGGGGGAGCGTACGTGTGAGGGCGCGGGTTAGTGTCAGCGTACGGGTTAGGATTAGGGGACGGGTGAGGGTCAGGCTTCGGGGAAGGGTTAGGGTTAGGGTTCGGGCTAGGGTTAGGGTTAGGGGACGGGGACGGTTTAGGGTTCAGGTGAGGGTACGAAAACGCTTTAGGGGGAGCATACGTGTGAGGGCGCAGGTTAGTGTCAGCATACGGGTTAGGATTAGGGGACGGGTGAGGGTCAGGCTTCGGGGAAGGTTTAGGGTTAGGGTTCGGGCTAGGGTTAGGGTTAGGGGACGGGGACGGTTTAGGGTCCAGGTGATGGTACGACAACGCTTTAGGGGGAGCGTACGTGTGAGGGCGCGTGTTAGTGTCAGCGTACGGGTTGGGATTAGAGGACGGGTGAGGGTCAGGCTTCGGGGAAGGGTTAGGGTTAGGGTTCGGGCTGGGGTTAGGGTTAGGGGACGGGGACGGTTTAGGGTCCAGGTGAGGGTACGACAACGCTTTAGGGGGAGCATAGTTGTGATGGCGCGGGTTAGTGTCAGCGTATGGATTAGGATTAGGGGAGGGGTGAGGGTCAGGCTTCGGGGAAGGGTTAGGGTTAGGTTTCGGGCTAGGGTTAGGGTTAGGGGACGGGGACGGTTTAGGGTCCAGGTGAGGGTACGACAACGCTTTAGGGGGAGCGTACGTGTGAGGGCGCGGGTTAGTGTCAGCGTACGGGTTAGGATTAGGGGACGGGTGAGGGTCAGGCTTCGGGGAAGTGTTAGGGTTAGGGTTCGGGCTAGGGTTAGGGTTAGGGGACGGGGACGGTTTAGGGTCCAGGTGAGGGTACGACAACGCTTTAGGGGGAGCGTACGTGTGAGGGCGCGGGTTAGTGTCAGCGTACGGGTCAGGATTAGGGGACGTGTGAGGGTCAGGCTTCGGAGAAGGGTTAGGTTTAGGGTTCGGCCTAGGGTTAGGGTTAGGGGACGGGGACGGTTTAGGGTCCAGGTGAGGGTACGACAACGTTTTAGGGGGAGCGTACGTGTGAGGGCGCGGGTTAGTGTCAGCGTACGGGTTAGGATTAGGGGACGGGTGAGGGTCAGGCTTCGGGGAAGGGTTAGGGTTAGGGTTCGGGCTAGAGTTAGGGTTAGGGGACGGGGACGGTTTAGGGTCCAGGTGAGCGTACGACAACGCTTTAGGGGGTGCGTACGTGTGAGGGCGCGGGTTAGTGTCAGCGTACGGGTTAGGATTAGGGGACGGGTGAGGGTCAGGCTTCGGGGAAGTGTTAGGGTTAGGGTTCGGGCTAGGGTTAGGGTTAGGGGACGGGGACGGTTTAGGGTCCAGGTGATGGTACGACAACGCTTTAGGGGGAGCGTACATGTGAGGGCGCGGGTTAGTGTCAGCGTACGGGTTAGGATTAGGGGACGGTTGAGGGTCAGGCTTCGGGGAAGGGTTAGGGTTAGGGTTCGGGCTAGGGTTAGGGTTAGGGGACAGGGACTGTTTAGGGTCCAGGTGAGGGTACGACAACGCTTTAGGGGGAGCGTACGTGTGAGGGCGCGGGTTAGTGTCAGCGTACGGGTTAGGATTAGGGGCCGGGTGAGGGTCAGGCTTCGGGGAAGTGTTAGGGTTAGGGTTCGGGATAGGGTTAGGGTTAGGGGACGGGGACGGTTTAGGGTCCAGGTGAGGGTACGACAACGCTTTAGGGGGAGCGTACGTGTGAGGGCGCGGGTTAGTGTCAGCGTACGGGTTAGGATTAGGGGACGGGTGAGGGTCAGGCTTCGGGGAAGGGTTAGGGTTAGGGTTCTGGCTAGGGTTAGGGTTAGGGGACGGGGACGGTTTAGGGTCCAGGTGATGGTACGACAACGCTTTAGGGGGAGCATAAGTGTGAGGACGCGGGTTAGTGTCAGCGTACGGGTTAGGATTAGGGGACGGGTGAGGGTCAGGCTTCGGGGAAGGGTTAGGGTTAGGGTTCGGGCTAGGGTTAGGGTTAGGGGACGGGGACGGTTTAGGGTCCAGATGAGGGTACGACAATGCTTTAGGGGGAGCATAGGTGTGAGGGCGCGAGTTAGTGTCAGCGTATGGATTAGGATTAGGGGACGGGTGAGGGTCAGGCTTCGGGGAAGGGTTAGGGTTAGGGTTCGGGCTAGGGTTAGGGTTAGGCGACGGGGACGGTTTAGGGTCCAGGTGAGGGTACGACAACGCTTTAGGGGGAGCGTACGTGTGAGGGCGCGGGTTAGTGTCAGCGTACGGGTTAGGATTAGGGGACGGGTGAGGGTCAGGCTTCAGGGATGGGTTAGGGTTAGGGTTCGGGCTAGGGTTAGGGTTAGGGGACGGGGACGGTTTAGGGTCCAGGTGAGGATACGACAACGCTTTAGGGGGAGCGTAAGTGTGAGGGCGCGGGTTAGTGTCAGCGTACGGGTTAGGATTAGGGGACGGGTGAGGGTGAGGCTTCGGGGAAGGGTTAGGGTTAGGGTTCGGGCTAGGGTTAGGGTTAGGGGACGGGGACGGTTTAGGGTCCAGGAGAGGGTACGACAACGCTTTAGGGGGAGCGTACGTGTGAGGGCGCGGGTTAGTGTCAGCGTACGGTTTAGGATTAGGGGACGGGTGAGGGTCAGGCTTCAGGGAAGGGTTAGGGTTAGGGTTCGGGCTAGGGTTAGGGTTAGGGGACGGGGACGGTTTAGGGTCCAGGTGAGGGTACGACAACGCTTTAGGGGGAGCGTACGTGTGAGGGCGCGGGTTAGTGTCAGCGTACGGTTTAGGATTAGGGGACGGGTGAGGGTCAGGCTTCAGGGAAGGGTTAGGGTTAGGGTTCGGGCTAGGGTTAGGGTTAGGGGACGGGGACGGTTTAGGGTCCAGGTGAGGGTACGACAACGCTTTAGGGGGAGCGTACGTGTGAGGGCGCGGGTTAGTGTCAGCGTACGGGTTAGGATTAGGGGACGGGTGAGGGTCAGGCTTCGGGGAAGGGTTAGGGTTAGGGTTCGGGCTAGGGTTAGGGTTAGGGGACGGGGACGGTTTAGGGTCCAGATGAGGGTACGACAATGCTTTAGGGGGAGCATAGGTGTGAGGGCGCGAGTTAGTGTCAGCGTATGGATTAGGATTAGGGGACGGGTGAGGGTCAGGCTTCGGGGAAGGGTTAGGGTTAGGGTTCGGGCTAGGGTTAGGGTTAGGCGACGGGGACGGTTTAGGGTCCAGGTGAGGGTACGACAACGCTTTAGGGGGAGCATACGTGTGAGGGCGCGGGTTAGTGTCAGCGTACGGGTTAGGATTAGGGGACGGGTGAGGGTCAGGCTTCAGGGAAGGGTTAGGGTTAGGGTTCGGGCTAGGGTTAGGGTTAGGGGACGGGGACGGTTTAGGGTCCAGGTGAGGATACGACAACGCTTTAGGGGGAGCGTAAGTGTGAGGGCGCGGGTTAGTGTCAGCGTACGGGTTAGGATTAGGGGACGGGTGAGGGTGAGGCTTCGGGGAAGGGTTAGGGTTAGGGTTCGGGCTAGGGTTAGGGTTAGGGGACGGGGACGGTTTAGGGTCCAGGTGAGGGTACGACAACGCTTTAGGGGGAGCGTACGTGTGAGGGCGCGGGTTAGTGTCAGCGTACGGTTTAGGATTAGGGGACGGGTGAGGGTGAGGCTTCAGGGAAGGGTTAGGGTTAGGGTTCGGGCTAGGGTTAGGGTTAGGGGACGGGGACGGTTTAGGGTCCAGGTGAGGGTACGACAACGCTTTAGGGGGAGCGTACGTGTGAGGGCGCGGGTTAGTGTCAGCGTACGGTTTAGGATTAGGGGACGGGTGAGGGTCAGGCTTCAGGGAAGGGTTAGGGTTAGGGTTCGGGCTAGGGTTAGGGTTAGGGGACGGGGACGGTTTAGGGTCCAGGTGAGGGTACGACAACGCTTTAGGGGGAGCGTACGTGTGAGGGCGCGGGTTAGTGTCAGCGTACGGTTTAGGATTAGGGGACGGGTGAGGGTCAGGCTTCAGGGAAGGGTTAGGGTTAGGGTTCGGGCTAGGGTTAGGGTTAGGGGACGGGGACGGTTTAGGGTCCAGGTGAGGGTACGACAACGCTTTAGGGGGAGCGTACGTGTGAGGGCGCGGGTTAGTGTCAGCGTACGGGTTAGGATTAGGGGACGGGTGAGGGTCAGGCTTCGGGGAAGTTTTAGGGTTATGGTTCGGGCTAGGGTTAGGGTTAGGGGACGGGGACGGTTTAGGGTCCAGGTGAGGGTACGACAACACTTTACGGGGAGCGTACGTGTGAGGGCGCGGGTTAGTGTCAGCGTACGGGTTAGGATTAGGGGACGTGTGAGGGTCAGGCTTCGGAGAAGGGTTAGGTTTAGGGTTCGGCCTAGGGTTAGGGTTAGGGGACGGGGACGGTTTAGGGTCCAGGTGAGGGTACGACAACGCTTTAGGGGGAGCGTACGTGTGAGGGCGCGGGTTAGTGTCAGCGTACGGGTTAGGATTAGGGGACGGGTGAGGGTCAGGCTTCGGGGAAGGGTTAGGGTTAGGGTTCGGGCTAGAGTTAGGGTTAGGGGACGGGGACGGTTTAGGGTCCAGGTGAGGGTACGACAACGCTTTAGGGGGTGCGTACGTGTGAGGGCGCTGGTTAGTGTCAGCGTACGGGTTAGGATTAGGGGACGGGTGAGGGTCAGGCTTCGGGGAAGTGTTAGGGTTAGGGTTCGGGCTAGGGTTAGGGTTAGGGGACGGGGACGGTTTAGGGTCCAGGTGAGGGTACGACAACGCTTTAGGGGGAGCGTACGTGTGAGGTCGCGGGTTAGTGTCAGCGTACGGGTTAGGATTAGGGGACGGTTGAGGGTCAGGCTTCGGGGAAGGGTTAGGGTTAGGGTTCGGGCTAGGGTTAGGGTTAGGGGACGGGGACTGTTTAGGGTCCAGGTGAGGGTACGACAACGCTTTAGGGGGAGCGTACGTGTGAGGGCGCGGGTTAGTGTCAGCGTACGGGTTAGGATTAGGGGCCGGGTGAGGGTCAGGCTTCGGGGAAGGGTTAGGGTTAGGGTTCGGGCTAGAGTTAGGGTTAGGGGACGGGGAGGGTTTAGGGTCCAGGTGAGGGTACGACAACGCTTTAGGGGGAGCGTACGTGTGAGGGCGCGGGTTAGTGTCAGCGTACGGGTTAGGATTAGGGGACGGGTGAGGGTCAGGCTTCGGGGAAGGGTTAGGGTTAGGGTTCGGGCTAGGGTTAGGGTTAGGGGACGGGGACGGTTTAGGGTCCAGGTGAGGGTACGACAACGCTTTAGGGGGAGCGTACGTGTGAGGGCGCGGGTTAGTGTCAGCGTACGGGTTAGGATTAGGGGACGGGTGAGGGTCAGGCTTCGGGGAAGGGTTAGGGTTAGGGTTCGGGCTAGGGTTAGGGTTAGGGGACGGGGACGGTTTAGGGTCCAGGTGAGGGTACAACAACGCTTTAGGTGGAGCGTACGTGTGAGGGCGCGGGTTAGTGTCAGCGTACGGGTTCGGATTAGGGGACGGTTGAGGGTCAGGCTTCGGGGAAGGGTTAGGGTTAGGATTCGGGCTAGGGTTAGGTTTAGGGGACGGGGACGGATTAGGGTCCAGGTGAGGGTACGACAACGCTTTAGGGGGAGCGTACGTGTGAGGGCGCGGGTTAGTGTCAGCGTACGGGTTAGGATTAGGGGACGGGTGAGGGTCAGGCTTCGGGGAAGGGTTAGGGTTAGGGTTCGGGCTAGGGTTAGGGTTAGGGGACGGGGACGGTTTAGGGTTCAGGTGAGGGTACGACAACGCTTTAGGGGGAGCATACGTGTGAGGGCGCAGGTTAGTGTCAGCATACGGGTTAGGATTAGGGGACGGGTGAGGGTCAGGCTTCGGGGAAGGTTTAGGGTTAGGGTTCGGGCTAGGGTTAGGGTTAGGGGACGGGGACGGTTTAGGGTCCAGGTGATGGTACGACAACGCTTTAGGGGGAGCGTACGTGTGAGGGCGCGTGTTAGTGTCAGCGTACGGGTTGGGATTAGAGGACGGGTGAGGGTCAGGCTTCGGGGAAGGGTTAGGGTTAGGGTTCGGGCTGGGGTTAGGGTTAGGGGACGGGGACGGTTTAGGGTCCAGGTGAGGGTACGACAACGCTTTAGGGGGAGCATAGTTGTGATGGCGCGGGTTAGTGTCAGCGTATGGATTAGGATTAGGGGAGGGGTGAGGGTCAGGCTTCGGGGAAGGGTTAGGGTTAGGTTTCGGGCTAGGGTTAGGGTTAGGGGACGGGGACGGTTTAGGGTCCAGGTGAGGGTACGACAACGCTTTAGGGGGAGCGTACGTGTGAGGGCGCGGGTTAGTGTCAGCGTACGGGTTAGGATTAGGGGACGGGTGAGGGTCAGGCTTCGGGGAAGTGTTAGGGTTAGGGTTCGGGCTAGGGTTAGGGTTAGGGGACGGGGACGGTTTAGGGTCCAGGTGAGGGTACGACAACGCTTTAGGGGGAGCGTACGTGTGAGGGCGCGGGTTAGTGTCAGCGTACGGGTCAGGATTAGGGGACGTGTGAGGGTCAGGCTTCGGAGAAGGGTTAGGTTTAGGGTTCGGCCTAGGGTTAGGGTTAGGGGACGGGGACGGTTTAGGGTCCAGGTGAGGGTACGACAACGCTTTAGGGGGAGCGTACGTGTGAGGGCGCGGGTTAGTGTCAGCGTACGGGTTAGGATTAGGGGACGGGTGAGGGTCAGGCTTCGGGGAAGGGTTAGGGTTAGGGTTCGGGCTAGAGTTAGGGTTAGGGGACGGGGACGGTTTAGGGTCCAGGTGAGCGTACGACAACGCTTTAGGGGGTGCGTACGTGTGAGGGCGCGGGTTAGTGTCAGCGTACGGGTTAGGATTAGGGGACGGGTGAGGGTCAGGCTTCGGGGAAGTGTTAGGGTTAGGGTTCGGGCTAGGGTTAGGGTTAGGGGACGGGGACGGTTTAGGGTCCAGGTGATGGTACGACAACGCTTTAGGGGGAGCGTACATGTGAGGGCGCGGGTTAGTGTCAGCGTACGGGTTAGGATTAGGGGACGGTTGAGGGTCAGGCTTCGGGGAAGGGTTAGGGTTAGGGTTCGGGCTAGGGTTAGGGTTAGGGGACAGGGACTGTTTAGGGTCCAGGTGAGGGTACGACAACGCTTTAGGGGGAGCGTACGTGTGAGGGCGCGGGTTAGTGTCAGCGTACGGGTTAGGATTAGGGGCCGGGTGAGGGTCAGGCTTCGGGGAAGTGTTAGGGTTAGGGTTCGGGATAGGGTTAGGGTTAGGGGACGGGGACGGTTTAGGGTCCAGGTGAGGGTACGACAACGCTTTAGGGGGAGCGTACGTGTGAGGGCGCGGGTTAGTGTCAGCGTACGGGTTAGGATTAGGGGACGGGTGAGGGTCAGGCTTCGGGGAAGGGTTAGGGTTAGGGTTCTGGCTAGGGTTAGGGTTAGGGGACGGGGACGGTTTAGGGTCCAGGTGATGGTACGACAACGCTTTAGGGGGAGCATACGTGTGAGGACGCGGGTTAGTGTCAGCGTACGGGTTAGGATTAGGGGACGGGTGAGGGTCAGGCTTCGGGGAAGGGTTAGGGTTAGGGTTCGGGCTAGGGTTAGGGTTAGGGGACGGGGACGGTTTAGGGTCCAGATGAGGGTACGACAATGCTTTAGGGGGAGCATAGGTGTGAGGGCGCGAGTTAGTGTCAGCGTATGGATTAGGATTAGGGGACGGGTGAGGGTCAGGCTTCGGGGAAGGGTTAGGGTTAGGGTTCGGGCTAGGGTTAGGGTTAGGCGACGGGGACGGTTTAGGGTCCAGGTGAGGGTACGACAACGCTTTAGGGGGAGCGTACGTGTGAGGGCGCGGGTTAGTGTCAGCGTACGGGTTAGGATTAGGGGACGGGTGAGGGTCAGGCTTCAGGGATGGGTTAGGGTTAGGGTTCGGGCTAGGGTTAGGGTTAGGGGACGGGGACGGTTTAGGGTCCAGGTGAGGATACGACAACGCTTTAGGGGGAGCGTAAGTGTGAGGGCGCGGGTTAGTGTCAGCGTACGGGTTAGGATTAGGGGACGGGTGAGGGTGAGGCTTCGGGGAAGGGTTAGGGTTAGGGTTCGGGCTAGGGTTAGGGTTAGGGGACGGGGACGGTTTAGGGTCCAGGAGAGGGTACGACAACGCTTTAGGGGGAGCGTACGTGTGAGGGCGCGGGTTAGTGTCAGCGTACGGTTTAGGATTAGGGGACGGGTGAGGGTCAGGCTTCAGGGAAGGGTTAGGGTTAGGGTTCGGGCTAGGGTTAGGGTTAGGGGACGGGGACGGTTTAGGGTCCAGGTGAGGGTACGACAACGCTTTAGGGGGAGCGTACGTGTGAGGGCGCGGGTTAGTGTCAGCGTACGGTTTAGGATTAGGGGACGGGTGAGGGTCAGGCTTCAGGGAAGGGTTAGGGTTAGGGTTCGGGCTAGGGTTAGGGTTAGGGGACGGGGACGGTTTAGGGTCCAGGTGAGGGTACGACAACGCTTTAGGGGGAGCGTACGTGTGAGGGCGCGGGTTAGTGTCAGCGTACGGGTTAGGATTAGGGGACGGGTGAGGGTCAGGCTTCGGGGAAGGGTTAGGGTTAGGGTTCGGGCTAGGGTTAGGGTTAGGGGACGGGGACGGTTTAGGGTCCAGATGAGGGTACGACAATGCTTTAGGGGGAGCATAGGTGTGAGGGCGCGAGTTAGTGTCAGCGTATGGATTAGGATTAGGGGACGGGTGAGGGTCAGGCTTCGGGGAAGGGTTAGGGTTAGGGTTCGGGCTAGGGTTAGGGTTAGGCGACGGGGACGGTTTAGGGTCCAGGTGAGGGTACGACAACGCTTTAGGGGGAGCATACGTGTGAGGGCGCGGGTTAGTGTCAGCGTACGGGTTAGGATTAGGGGACGGGTGAGGGTCAGGCTTCAGGGAAGGGTTAGGGTTAGGGTTCGGGCTAGGGTTAGGGTTAGGGGACGGGGACGGTTTAGGGTCCAGGTGAGGATACGACAACGCTTTAGGGGGAGCGTAAGTGTGAGGGCGCGGGTTAGTGTCAGCGTACGGGTTAGGATTAGGGGACGGGTGAGGGTGAGGCTTCGGGGAAGGGTTAGGGTTAGGGTTCGGGCTAGGGTTAGGGTTAGGGGACGGGGACGGTTTAGGGTCCAGGTGAGGGTACGACAACGCTTTAGGGGGAGCGTACGTGTGAGGGCGCGGGTTAGTGTCAGCGTACGGTTTAGGATTAGGGGACGGGTGAGGGTGAGGCTTCAGGGAAGGGTTAGGGTTAGGGTTCGGGCTAGGGTTAGGGTTAGGGGACGGGGACGGTTTAGGGTCCAGGTGAGGGTACGACAACGCTTTAGGGGGAGCGTACGTGTGAGGGCGCGGGTTAGTGTCAGCGTACGGTTTAGGATTAGGGGACGGGTGAGGGTCAGGCTTCAGGGAAGGGTTAGGGTTAGGGTTCGGGCTAGGGTTAGGGTTAGGGGACGGGGACGGTTTAGGGTCCAGGTGAGGGTACGACAACGCTTTAGGGGGAGCGTAC
Organism: Grampus griseus; assembly: GCF_964374135.1. Classification (NCBI taxonomy): domain Eukaryota; kingdom Metazoa; phylum Chordata; class Mammalia; order Artiodactyla; family Delphinidae; genus Grampus; species Grampus griseus. Next base: position 464,344 of record NW_028133386.1, read on the forward strand.
GTGTGAGGGCGCGGGTTAGTGTCAGCGTACGGTTTAGGATTAGGGGACGGGTGAGGGTCAGGCTTCAGGGAAGGGTTAGGGTTAGGGTTCGGGCTAGGGTTAGGGTTAGGGGACGGGGACGGTTTAGGGTCCAGGTGAGGGTACGACAACGCTTTAGGGGGAGCGTACGTGTGAGGGCGCGGGTTAGTGTCAGCGTACGGGTTAGGATTAGGGGACGGGTGAGGGTCAGGCTTCGGGGAAGTTTTAGGGTTATGGTTCGGGCTAGGGTTAGGGTTAGGGGACGGGGACGGTTTAGGGTCCAGGTGAGGGTACGACAACACTTTACGGGGAGCGTACGTGTGAGGGCGTGGGTTAGTGTCAGCGTACGGGTTAGGATTAGGGGACGGGTGAGGGTCAGGCTTCAGGGAAGGGTTAGGGTTAGGGTTCGGGCTAGGGTTAGGGTTAGGGTACGGGGACGGTTTAGGGTCCAGGTGAGGGTACGACAACGCTTTATGGGGAGCGTACGTGTGAGGGTGCGGGTTAGTGTCAGCCTACGGGTTAGGATTAGGGGACGGGTGAGGGTCAGGCTTCGGGGAAGGGTTAGGGTTAGGGTTCGGGCTAGGGTTAGGTTTAGGGGACCTGGACGGTTTAGGGTCCAGGTGAGGGTACGACAACGCTTTAGGGGGAGCGTACGTGTGAGGGTGCGGGTTAGTGTCAGCGTACGGGTTAGGATTAGGGGACGGGTGAGGGTCAGGCTTCGGGGAAGGGTTAGGGTTAGGGTTCGGGCTAGGGTTAAGGTTCGTGGACGGGGACGTTTAGGGTCCAGGTGAGGGTACGACAACGCTTTAGGGGGAGCGTACGTGTGAGGGCGCGGGTTAGTGTCAGCGTACGGGTTAGGATTAGGGGACGGGTGAGGGTCAGGCTTCGGGGAAGGGTTAGGGTTAGGGTTTGGGCTAGGGTTAGGGTTAGGGGACAGGGACGGTTTAGGGTCCAGGTGAGGATACGACAACGCTTTAGGGGGAGCGTAAGTGTGAGGGCGCGGGTTAGTGTCAGCGTACGGGTTAGGATTAGGGGACGGGTGAGGGTGAGGCTTCGGGGAAGGGTTAGGGTTAGGGTTCGGGCTAGGGTTAGGGTTAGGGGACGGGGACGGTTTAGGGTCCAGGTAAGGGTACGACAACGCTTTAGGGGTGCGTACGTGTGAGGGCGCGGGTTAGTGTCAGCGTACGGGTTAGGATTAGGGGACGGGTGAGGGTCAGGCTTCGGGGAAGGGTTAGGGTTAGGGTTCGGGCTAGGGTTAGGGTTAGGGGACGGGGACGGTTTAGGGTCCAGGTGAGGGTACGACAACGCTTTAGGGGGAGCGTACGTGTGAGGGCGCGGGTTAGTGTCAGCGTACGGGTTAGGATTAGGGGACGGGTGAGGGTCAGGCTTCGGGGAAGTGTTAGGGTTAGGGTTCGGGCTAGGGTTAGGGTTAGGGGACGGGGACGGTTTAGGGTCCAGGTAAGGGTACGACAACGCTTTAGGGGTGCGTACGTGTGAGGGCGCGGGTTAGTGTCAGCGTACGGGTTAGGATTAGGGGACGGGTGAGGGTCAGGCTTCGGGGAAGGGTTAGGGTTAGGGTTCGGGCTAGGGTTAGGGTTAGGGGACGGGGACGGTTTAGGGTCCAGGTGAGGGTACGACAACGCTTTAGGGGGTGCGTACGTGTGAGGGCGCGGATTAGTGTCAGCGTACGGGTTAGGATTAGGGGACGGGTGAGGGTCAGGCATCGGGGAAGTGTTAGGGTTAGGGTTCGGGCTAGGGTTAGGGTTAGGGGACGGGGACGGTTTAGGTTCTAGGTGAGGGTACGACAACGCTTTAGGGGGAGCGTACGTGTGAGGGCGCGGGTTAGTGTCAGCGTACGGGTTAGGATTAGGGGACGGTTGAGGGTCAGGCTTCGGGGAAGGGTTAGGGTTAGGGTTCGGGCTAGGGTTAGGGTTAGGGGACGGGGACGGTTTAGGGTCCAGGTGAGGGTACGACAACGCTTTAGGGGGAGCGTACGTGTGAGGGCGTGGGTTAGTGTCAGCGTACGGGTTAGGATTAGGGGCCGGGTGAGGGTCAGGCTTCGGGGAAGGGTTAGGGTTAGGGTTCGGGCTAGGGTTAGGGTTAGGGGACGGGGATGGTTTAGGGTCCAGGTGAGGGTACGACAACGCTTTAGGGGGAGCGTACGTGTGAGGGCGTGGGTTAGAGTCAGCGTACGGGTTAGGATTAGGGGCCGGGTGAGGGTCAGGCTTCGGGGAAGGGTTAGGGTTAGGGTTCGGGCTAGGGTTAGGGTTAGGGGACGGGGACGGTTTAGGGTCCAGGTGAGGGTACGACAACGCTTTAGGGGGAGCGTACGTGTGAGGTCGCGGGTTAGTGTCAGCGTACGGGTTAGGATTAGGGGACGGGTGAGGGTCAGGCTTCGGGGAAGGGTTAGGGTTAGGGTTCGGGCTAGGGTTAGGGTTAGGGGACGGGGACGGTTTAGGGTCCAGGTGATGGTACGACAACGCTTTAGGGGGAGCGTACGTGTGAGGACGCGGGTTAGTGTCAGCGTACGGGTTAGGATTAGGGGACGGGTGAGGGTCAGGCTTCGGGGAAGGGTTAGGGTTAGGGTTCGGGCTAGGGTTAGGGTTAGGGGACGGGGACGGTTTAGGGTACAGATGAGGGTACGACAACGCTTTAGGGGGAGCATAGGTGTGAGGGCGCGAGTTAGTGTCAGCGTATGGATTAGGATTAGGGGACGGGTGAGGGTCAGGCTTCGGGGAAGGGTTAGGGTTAGGGTTCGGGCTAGGGTTAGGGTTGCGCGACGGGGACGGTTTAGGGTCCAGGTGAGGGTACGACAACGCTTTAGGGGGAGCGTACGTGTGAGGGCGCGGGTTAGTGTCAGCGTACGGGTTGGGATTAGGGGACGGGTGAGGGTCAGGCTTCGGGGAAGGGTTAGGGTTAGGGTTCGGGCTAGGGTTAGGGTTAGGGGACGGGGACGGTTTAGGGTCCAGGTGAGGGTACGACAACGCTTTAGGGGGAGCGTACGTGTGAGGGCGCGGGTTAGTGTCAGCGTACGGGTTGGGATTAGGGGACGGGTGAGGGTCAGGCTTCGGGGAAGGTTTAGGGTTAGGGTTCGGGCTAGGGTTAGGGTTAGGGGACGGGGACGGTTTAGGGTCCAGGTGAGGGTACGACAACGCTTTAGGGGGAGCGTACGTGTGAGGGCGCGGGTTAGTGTCAGCGTACAGTTTCGGATTAGGGGACGGGTGAGGGTCAGGCTTCGGGGAAGGGTTAGGGTTAGGGTTCGGGCTAGGGTTAGGGTTAGGGGACGGGGACGGTTTAGGGTCCAGGTGAGGGTACGACAACGCTTTAGGGGGAGCGTACGTGTGAGGGCGCGGGTTAGTGTCAGCGTACGGGTTAGGTTTAGGGGACGGGTGAGGGTCAGGCTTCGGGGAAGGGTTAGGGTTAGGGTTCGGGCTAGGGTTAGGGTTAGGGGACGGGGACGGTTTAGGGTCCAGGTGAGGGTACGACAACGCTTTAGGTGGAGCGTACGTGTGAGGGCGCGGGTTAGTGTCAGCGTACGGGTTCGGATTAGGGGACGGTTGAGGGTCAGGCTTCGGGGAAGGTTTAGGGTTAGGATTCGGGCTAGGGTTAGGTTTAGGGGACGGGGACGGTTTAGGGTCCAGGTGAGGGTACGACAACGCTTTAGGGGGAGCGTACGTGTGAGGGCGCGAGTTAGTGTCAGCGTACGGTTTAGGATTAGGGGACGGGTGAGGGTCAGGCTTCAGGGAAGGGTTAGGGTTAGGGTTCGGGCTAGGGTTAGGGTTAGGGGACGGGGACGGTTTAGGGTCCAGGTGAGGGTACGACAACGCTTTAGGGGGAGCGTACGTGTGAGGGCGCGGGTTAGTGTCAGCGTACGGGTTAGGATTAGGGGACGGGTGAGGGTCAGGCTTCGGGGAAGTGTTAGGGATAGGGTTCGGGCTAGGGTTAGGGTTAGGGGACGGGGACGGTTTAGGGTCCAGGTGAGGGTACGACAACGCTTTAGGGGGAGCGTACGTGTCAGGGCGCGGTTTAGTGTCAGCGTACGGGTTAGGATTAGGGTACGGGTGAGGGTCAGGCTTCGGGGAAGGGTTAAGGTTAGGGTTCGGGCTAGGGTTAGGGTTAGGGGACGGGGACGGTTTAGGGTCCAGGTGATGGTACGACAACGCTTTAGGGGGAGCGTACGTGTGAGGGCGCGGGTTAGTGTCAGCGTACGGGTTGGGATTAGGGGACGGGTGAGGGTCAGGCTTCGGGGAAGGGTTAGGGTTAGGGTTCGGGCTGGGGTTAGGGTTAGGGGACGGGGACGGTTTAGGGTCCAGGTGAGGGTACGACAACGCTTTAGGGGGAGCATAGTTGTGAGGGCGCGGGTTAGTGTCAGCGTATGGATTAGGATTAGGGGACGGGTGAGGGTCAGGCTTCGGGGAAGGGTTAGGGTTAGGTTTCGGGCTAGGGTTAGGGTTAGGGGACGGGGACGGTTTAGGGTCCAGGTGAGGGTACGACAGCGCTTTAGGAGGAGCGTACGTGTGAGGGCGCGGGTTAGTGTCAGCGTACGGGTTAGGATTAGGGGACGGGTGAGGGTCAGGCTTCGGGGAAGTGTTAGGGTTAGGGTTCGGGCTAGGGTTAGGGTTAGGGAACGGGGACGGTTTAGGGTCCAGGTGAGGGTACGACAACGCTTTAGGGGGAGCGTACGTGTGAGGGCGCGGGTTAGTGTCAGCGTACGGGTTAGGATTAGGGGACGTGTGAGGGTCAGGCTTCGGAGAAGGGTTAGGTTTAGGGTTCGGCCTAGGGTTAGGGTTAGGGGACGGGGACGGTTTAGGGTCCAGGTGAGGGTACGACAACGCTATAGGGGGAGCGTACGTGTGAGGGCGCGGGTTAGTGTCAGCGTACGGGTTAGGATTAGGGGACGGGTGAGGGTCAGGCTTCGGGGAAGGGTTAGGGTTAGGGTTCGGGCTAGAGTTAGGGTTAGGGGACGGGGACGGTTTAGGGTCCAGGTGAGTGTACGACAACGCTTTAGGGGGTGCGTACGTGTGAGGGCGCTGGTTAGTGTCAGCGTACGGGTTAGGATTAGGGGACGGGTGAGGGTCAGGCTTCGGGGAAGTGTTAGGGTTAGGGTTCGGGCTAGGGTTAGGGTTAGGGGACGGGGACGGTTTAGGTTCCAGGTGAGGGTACGACAACGCTTTAGGGGGAGCGTACGTGTGAGGGCGCGGGTTAGTGTCAGCGTACGGGTTAGGATTAGGGGACGGTTGAGGGTCAGGCTTCGGGGAAGGGTTAGGGTTAGGGTTCGGGCTAGGGTTAGGGTTAGGGGACGGGGACTGTTTAGGGTCCAGGTGAGGGTACGACAACGCTTTAGGGGGAGCGTACGTGTGAGGGGGCGGGTTAGTGTCAGCGTACGGGTTAGGATTAGGGGCCGGGTGAGGGTCAGGCTTCGGGGAAGGGTTAGGGTTAGGGTTCGGGCTAGGGTTAGGGTTAGGGGACGGGGAGGGTTTAGGGTCCAGGTGAGGGTACGACAACGCTTTAGGGGGAGCGTACGTGTGAGGGCGCGGGTTAGTGTCAGCGTACGGGTTAGGATTAGGGGACGGGTGAGGGTCAGGCTTCGGGGAAGGGTTAGGGTTAGGGTTCGGGCTAGGGTTAGGGTTAGGGGACGGGGACGGTTTAGGGTCCAGGTGAGGGTACGACAACGCTTTAGGGGGAGGGTACATGTGAGGGCGCGGGTTAGTGTCAGCGTACGGGTTAGGATTAGGGGACGGGTGAGGGTCAGGCTTCGGGGAAGGGTTAGGGTTAGGGTTCGGGCTAGGGTTAGGGTTAGGGGACGGGGACGGTTTAGGGTCCAGGTGAGGGTACAACAACGCTTTAGGTGGAGCGTACGTGTGAGGGCGCGGGTTAGTGTCAGCGTACGGGTTCGGATTAGGGGACGGTTGAGGGTCAGGCTTCGGGGAAGGGTTAGGGTTAGGATTCGGGCTAGGGTTAGGTTTAGGGGACGGGGACGGATTAGGGTCCAGGTGAGGGTACGACAACGCTTTAGGGGGAGCGTACGTGTGAGGGCGCGGGTTAGTGTCAGCGTACGGGTTAGGATTAGGGGACGGGTGAGGGTCAGGCTTCGGGGAAGGGTTAGGGTTAGGGTTCGGGCTAGGGTTAGGGTTAGGGGACGGGGACGGTTTAGGGTCCAGGTGAGGGTACGACAACGCTTTAGGGGGAGCATACGTGTGAGGGCGCGGGTTAGTGTCAGCATACGGGTTAGGATTAGGGGACGGGTGAGGGTCAGGCTTCGGGGAAGGTTTAGGGTTAGGGTTCGGGCTAGGGTTAGGGTTAGGGGACGGGGACGGTTTAGGGTCCAGGTGATGGTACGACAACGCTTTAGGGGGAGTGTACGTGTGAGGGCGCGTGTTAGTGTCAGCGTACGGGTTGGGATTAGGGGACGGGTGAGGGTCAGGCTTCGGGGAAGGGTTAGGGTTAGGGTTCGGGCTGGGGTTAGGGTTAGGGGACGGGGACGGTTTAGGGTCCAGGTGAGGGTACGACAACGCTTTAGGGGGAGCATAGTTGTGATGGCGCGGGTTAGTGTCAGCGTATGGATTAGGATTAGGGGAGGGGTGAGGGTCAGGCTTCGGGGAAGGGTTAGGGTTAGGTTTCGGGCTAGGGTTAGGGTTAGGGGACGGGGACGGTTTAGGGTCCAGGTGAGGGTACGACAGCGCTTTAGGAGGAGCGTACGTGTGAGGGCGCGGGTTAGTGTCAGCGTACGGGTTAGGATTAGGGGACGGGTGAGGGTCAGGCTTCGGGGAAGTGTTAGGGTTAGGGTTCGGGCTAGGGTTAGGGTTAGGGGACGGGGACGGTTTAGGGTCCAGGTGAGGGTACGACAACGCTTTAGGGGGAGCGTACGTGTGAGGGCGCGGGTTAGTGTCAGCGTACGGGTTAGGATTAGGGGACGTGTGAGGGTCAGGCTTCGGAAAAGGGTTAGGTTTAGGGTTCGGCCTAGGGTTAGGGTTAGGGGACGGGGACGGTTTAGGGTCCAGGTGAGGGTACGACAACGCTTTAGGGGGAGCGTACGTGTGAGGGCGCGGGTTAGTGTCAGCGTACGGGTTAGGATTAGGGGACGGGTGAGGGTCAGGCTTCGGGGAAGTGTTAGGGTTAGGGTTCGGGCTAGAGTTAGGGTTAGGGGACGGGGACGGTTTAGGGTCCAGGTGAGGGTACGACAACGCTTTAGGGGGTGCGTACGTGTGAGGGCGCTGGTTAGTGTCAGCGTACGGGTTAGGATTAGGGGACGGGTGAGGGTCAGGCTTCGGGGAAGTGTTAGGGTTAGGGTTCGGGCTAGGGTTAGGGTTAGGGGACGGGGACGGTTTAGGGTCCAGGTGAGGGTACGACAACGCTTTAGGGGGAGCGTACGTGTGAGGTCGCGGGTTAGTGTCAGCGTACGGGTTAGGATTAGGGGACGGTTGAGGGTCAGGCTTCGGGGAAGGGTTAGGGTTAGGGTTCGGGCTAGGGTTAGGGTTAGGGGACGGGGACTGTTTAGGGTCCAGGTGAGGGTACGACAACGCTTTAGGGGGAGCGTACGTGTGAGGGCGCGGGTTAGTGTCAGCGTACGGGTTAGGATTAGGGGCCGGGTGAGGGTCAGGCTTCGGGGAAGGGTTAGGGTTAGGGTTCGGGCTAGAGTTAGGGTTAGGGGACGTGGAGGGTTTAGGGTCCAGGTGAGGGTACGACAACGCTTTAGGGGGAGCGTACGTGTGAGGGCGCGGGTTAGTGTCAGCGTACGGGTTAGGATTAGGGGACGGGTGAGGGTCAGGCTTCGGGGAAGGGTTAGGGTTAGGGTTCGGGCTAGGGTTAGGGTTAGGGGACGGGGACGGTTTAGGGTCCAGGTGAGGGTACGACAACGCTTTAGGGGGAGCGTACGTGTGAGGGCGCGGGTTAGTGTCAGCGTACGGGTTAGGATTAGGGGACGGGTGAGGGTCAGGCTTCGGGGAAGGGTTAGGGTTAGGGTTCGGGCTAGGGTTAGGGTTAGGGGACGGGGACGGTTTAGGGTACAGATGAGGGTACGACAACGCTTTAGGGGGAGCATAGGTGTGAGGGCGCGAGTTAGTGTCAGCGTATGGATTAGGATTAGGGGACGGGTGAGGGTCAGGCTTCGGGGAAGGGTTAGGGTTAGGGTTCGGGCTAGGGTTAGGGTTGCGCGACGGGGACGGTTTAGGGTCCAGGTGAGGGTACGACAACGCTTTAGGGGGAGCGTACGTGTGAGGGCGCGGGTTAGTGTCAGCGTACGGGTTAGGATTAGGGGACGGGTGAGGGTCAGGCTTCGGGGAAGGGTTAGGGTTAGGGTTCGGGCTAGGGTTAGGGTTAGGGGACGGGGACGGTTTAGGTTCCAGGTGATGGTACGACAACGCTTTAGGGGGAGCGTACGTGTGAGGACGGGGGTTAGTGTCAGCGTACGGGTTAGGATTAGGGGATGGGTGAGAGTCAGGCTTCGGGGAAGGGTTAGGGTTAGGGTTCGGGCTAGGGTTAGGGTTAGGGGACGGAGACGGTTTAGGGTCCAGATGAGGGTACGACAACGCTTTAGGGGGAGCATAGGTGTGAGGGCGCGAGTTAGTGTCAGCGTATGGATTAGGATTAGGGGACGGGTGAGGGTCAGGCTTCGGGGAAGGGTTAGGGTTAGGGTTCGGGCTAGGGTTAGGGTTAGGGGACGGGGACGGTTTAGGGTCCAGGTGAGGGTACGACAACGCTTTAGGGGGAGCGTACGTGTGAGGGCGCGGGTTAGTGTCAGCGTACGGGTTAGGATTAGGGGACGGGTGAGGGTCAGGCTTCGGGGAAGTGTTAGGGTTAGGGTTCGGGCTAGGGTTAGGGTTAGGGGACGGGGACGGTTTAGGGTCCAGGTGAGGGTACGACAACGCTTTAGGGGGAGCGTACGTGTGAGGGCGCGGGTTAGTGTCAGCGTACGGGTCAGGATTAGGGGACGTGTGAGGGTCAGGCTTCGGAGAAGGGTTAGGTTTAGGGTTCGGCCTAGGGTTAGGGTTAGGGGACGGGGACGGTTTAGGGTCCAGGTGAGGGTACGACAACGCTTTAGGGGGAGCGTACGTGTGAGGGCGCGGGTTAGTGTCAGCGTACGGGTTAGGATTAGGGGACGGGTGAGGGTCAGGCTTCGGGGAAGGGTTAGGGTTAGGGTTCGGGCTAGAGTTAGGGTTAGGGGACGGGGACGGTTTAGGGTCCAGGTGAGCGTACGACAACGCTTTAGGGGGTGCGTACGTGTGAGGGCGCGGGTTAGTGTCAGCGTACGGGTTAGGATTAGGGGACGGGTGAGGGTCAGGCTTCGGGGAAGTGTTAGGGTTAGGGTTCGGGCTAGGGTTAGGGTTAGGGGACGGGGACGGTTTAGGGTCCAGGTGATGGTACGACAACGCTTTAGGGGGAGCGTACATGTGAGGGCGCGGGTTAGTGTCAGCGTACGGGTTAGGATTAGGGGACGGTTGAGGGTCAGGCTTCGGGGAAGGGTTAGGGTTAGGGTTCGGGCTAGGGTTAGGGTTAGGGGACAGGGACTGTTTAGGGTCCAGGTGAGGGTACGACAACGCTTTAGGGGGAGCGTACGTGTGAGGGCGCGGGTTAGTGTCAGCGTACGGGTTAGGATTAGGGGCCGGGTGAGGGTCAGGCTTCGGGGAAGTGTTAGGGTTAGGGTTCGGGATAGGGTTAGGGTTAGGGGACGGGGACGGTTTAGGGTCCAGGTGAGGGTACGACAACGCTTTAGGGGGAGCGTACGTGTGAGGGCGCGGGTTAGTGTCAGCGTACGGGTTAGGATTAGGGGACGGGTGAGGGTCAGGCTTCGGGGAAGGGTTAGGGTTAGGGTTCTGGCTAGGGTTAGGGTTAGGGGACGGGGACGGTTTAGGGTCCAGGTGATGGTACGACAACGCTTTAGGGGGAGCATACGTGTGAGGACGCGGGTTAGTGTCAGCGTACGGGTTAGGATTAGGGGACGGGTGAGGGTCAGGCTTCGGGGAAGGGTTAGGGTTAGGGTTCGGGCTAGGGTTAGGGTTAGGGGACGGGGACGGTTTAGGGTCCAGATGAGGGTACGACAATGCTTTAGGGGGAGCATAGGTGTGAGGGCGCGAGTTAGTGTCAGCGTATGGATTAGGATTAGGGGACGGGTGAGGGTCAGGCTTCGGGGAAGGGTTAGGGTTAGGGTTCGGGCTAGTGTTAGGGTTAGGCGACGGGGACGGTTTAGGGTCCAGGTGAGGGTACGACAACGCTTTAGGGGGAGCGTACGTGTGAGGGCGCGGGTTAGTGTCAGCGTACGGGTTAGGATTAGGGGACGGGTGAGGGTCAGGCTTCAGGGAAGGGTTAGGGTTAGGGTTCGGGCTAGGGTTAGGGTTAGGGGACGGGGACGGTTTAGGGTCCAGGTGAGGATACGACAACGCTTTAGGGGGAGCGTAAGTGTGAGGGCGCGGGTTAGTGTCAGCGTACGGGTTAGGATTAGGGGACGGGTGAGGGTGAGGCTTCGGGGAAGGGTTAGGGTTAGGGTTCGGGCTAGGGTTAGGGTTAGGGGACGGGGACGGTTTAGGGTCCAGGTGAGGGTACGACAACGCTTTAGGGGGAGCGTACGTGTGAGGGCGCGGGTTAGTGTCAGCGTACGGTTTAGGATTAGGGGACGGGTGAGGGTCAGGCTTCAGGGAAGGGTTAGGGTTAGGGTTCGGGCTAGGGTTAGGGTTAGGGGACGGGGACGGTTTAGGGTCCAGGTGAGGGTACGACAACGCTTTAGGGGGAGCGTACGTGTGAGGGCGCGGGTTAGTGTCAGCGTACGGTTTAGGATTAGGGGACGGGTGAGGGTCAGGCTTCAGGGAAGGGTTAGGGTTAGGGTTCGGGCTAGGGTTAGGGTTAGGGGACGGGGACGGTTTAGGGTCCAGGTGAGGGTACGACAACGCTTTAGGGGGAGCGTACGTGTGAGGGCGCGGGTTAGTGTCAGCGTACGGGTTAGGATTAGGGGACGGGTGAGGGTCAGGCTTCGGGGAAGGGTTAGGGTTAGGGTTCGGGCTAGAGTTAGGGTTAGGGGACGGGGACGGTTTAGGGTCCAGGTGAGTGTACGACAACGCTTTAGGGGGTGCGTACGTGTGAGGGCGCTGGTTAGTGTCAGCGTACGGGTTAGGATTAGGGGACGGGTGAGGGTCAGGCTTCGGGGAAGTGTTAGGGTTAGGGTTCGGGCTAGGGTTAGGGTTAGGGGACGGGGACGGTTTAGGTTCCAGGTGAGGGTACGACAACGCTTTAGGGGGAGCGTACGTGTGAGGGCGCGGGTTAGTGTCAGCGTACGGGTTAGGATTAGGGGACGGTTGAGGGTCAGGCTTCGGGGAAGGGTTAGGGTTAGGGTTCGGGCTAGGGTTAGGGTTAGGGGACGGGGACTGTTTAGGGTCCAGGTGAGGGTACGACAACGCTTTAGGGGGAGCGTACGTGTGAGGGGGCGGGTTAGTGTCAGCGTACGGGTTAGGATTAGGGGCCGGGTGAGGGTCAGGCTTCGGGGAAGGGTTAGGGTTAGGGTTCGGGCTAGGGTTAGGGTTAGGGGACGGGGAGGGTTTAGGGTCCAGGTGAGGGTACGACAACGCTTTAGGGGGAGCGTACGTGTGAGGGCGCGGGTTAGTGTCAGCGTACGGGTTAGGATTAGGGGACGGGTGAGGGTCAGGCTTCGGGGAAGGGTTAGGGTTAGGGTTCGGGCTAGGGTTAGGGTTAGGGGACGGGGACGGTTTAGGGTCCAGGTGAGGGTACGACAACGCTTTAGGGGGAGGGTACGTGTGAGGGCGCGGGTTAGTGTCAGCGTACGGGTTAGGATTAGGGGACGGGTGAGGGTCAGGCTTCGGGGAAGTGTTAGGGTTAGGGTTCGGGCTAGGGTTAGGGTTAGGGGACGGGGACGGTTTAGGGTCCAGGTGAGGGTACGACAACGCTTTAGGGGGAGCGTACGTGTGAGGTCGCGGGTTAGTGTCAGCGTACGGGTTAGGATTAGGGCACGGTTGAGGGTCAGGCTTCGGGGAAGGGTTAGGGTTAGGGTTCGGGCTAGGGTTAGGGTTAGGGGACGGGGACTGTTTAGGGTCCAGGTGAGGGTACGACAACGCTTTAGGGGGAGCGTACGTGTGAGGGCGCGGGTTAGTGTCAGCGTACGGGTTAGGATTAGGGGCCGGGTGAGGGTCAGGCTTCGGGGAAGGGTTAGGGTTAGGGTTCGGGCTAGAGTTAGGGTTAGGGGACGTGGAGGGTTTAGGGTCCAGGTGAGGGTACGACAACGCTTTAGGGGGAGCGTACGTGTGAGGGCGCGGGTTAGTGTCAGCGTACGGGTTAGGATTAGGGGACGGGTGAGGGTCAGGCTTCGGGGAAGGGTTAGGGTTAGGGTTCGGGCTAGGGTTAGGGTTAGGGGACGGGGACGGTTTAGGGTCCAGGTGAGGGTACGACAACGCTTTAGGGGGAGCGTACGTGTGAGGGCGCGGGTTAGTGTCAGCGTACGGGTTAGGATTAGGGGACGGGTGAGGGTCAGGCTTCGGGGAAGGGTTAGGGTTAGGGTTCGGGCTAGGGTTAGGGTTAGGGGACGGGGACGGTTTAGGGTACAGATGAGGGTACGACAACGCTTTAGGGGGAGCATAGGTGTGAGGGCGCGAGTTAGTGTCAGCGTATGGATTAGGATTAGGGGACGGGTGAGGGTCAGGCTTCGGGGAAGGGTTAGGGTTAGGGTTCGGGCTAGGGTTAGGGTTGCGCGACGGGGACGGTTTAGGGTCCAGGTGAGGGTACGACAACGCTTTAGGGGGAGCGTACGTGTGAGGGCGCGGGTTAGTGTCAGCGTACGGGTTAGGATTAGGGGACGGGTGAGGGTCAGGCTTCGGGGAAGGGTTAGGGTTAGGGTTCGGGCTAGGGTTAGGGTTAGGGGACGGGGACGGTTTAGGTTCCAGGTGATGGTACGACAACGCTTTAGGGGGAGCGTACGTGTGAGGACGGGGGTTAGTGTCAGCGTACGGGTTAGGATTAGGGGATGGGTGAGAGTCAGGCTTCGGGGAAGGGTTAGGGTTAGGGTTCGGGCTAGGGTTAGGGTTAGGGGACGGAGACGGTTTAGGGTCCAGATGAGGGTACGACAACGCTTTAGGGGGAGCATAGGTGTGAGGGCGCGAGTTAGTGTCAGCGTATGGATTAGGATTAGGGGACGGGTGAGGGTCAGGCTTCGGGGAAGGGTTAGGGTTAGGGTTCGGGCTAGGGTTAGGGTTAGGGGACGGGGACGGTTTAGGGTCCAGGTGAGGGTACGACAACGCTTTAGGGGGAGCGTACGTGTGAGGGCGCGGGTTAGTGTCAGCGTACGGGTTAGGATTAGGGGACAGGTGAGGGTCAGGCTTCGGGGAAGTGTTAGGGTTAGGGTTCGGGCTAGGGTTAGGGTTAGGGGACGGGGACGGTTTAGGGTCCAGGTGAGGGTACGACAACGCTTTAGGGGGAGCGTACGTGTGAGGGCGCGGGTTAGTGTCAGCGTACGGGTCAGGATTAGGGGACGTGTGAGGGTCAGGCTTCGGAGAAGGGTTAGGTTTAGGGTTCGGCCTAGGGTTAGGGTTAGGGGACGGGGACGGTTTAGGGTCCAGGTGAGGGTACGACAACGCTTTAGGGGGAGCGTACGTGTGAGGGCGCGGGTTAGTGTCAGCGTACGGGTTAGGATTAGGGGACGGGTGAGGGTCAGGCTTCGGGGAAGGGTTAGGGTTAGGGTTCGGGCTAGAGTTAGGGTTAGGGGACGGGGACGGTTTAGGGTCCAGGTGAGCGTACGACAACGCTTTAGGGGGTGCGTACGTGTGAGGGCGCGGGTTAGTGTCAGCGTACGGGTTAGGATTAGGGGACGGGTGAGGGTCAGGCTTCGGGGAAGTGTTAGGGTTAGGGTTCGGGCTAGGGTTAGGGTTAGGGGACGGGGACGGTTTAGGGTCCAGGTGATGGTACGACAACGCTTTAGGGGGAGCGTACATGTGAGGGCGCGGGTTAGTGTCAGCGTACGGGTTAGGATTAGGGGACGGTTGAGGGTCAGGCTTCGGGGAAGGGTTAGGGTTAGGGTTCGGGCTAGGGTTAGGGTTAGGGGACAGGGACTGTTTAGGGTCCAGGTGAGGGTACGACAACGCTTTAGGGGGAGCGTACGTGTGAGGGCGCGGGTTAGTGTCAGCGTACGGGTTAGGATTAGGGGCCGGGTGAGGGTCAGGCTTCGGGGAAGTGTTAGGGTTAGGGTTCGGGCTAGGGTTAGGGTTAGGGGACGGGGACGGTTTAGGGTCCAGGTGAGGGTACGACAACGCTTTAGGGGGAGCGTACGTGTGAGGGCGCGGGTTAGTGTCAGCGTACGGGTTAGGATTAGGGGACGGGTGAGGGTCAGGCTTCGGGGAAGGGTTAGGGTTAGGGTTCTGGCTAGGGTTAGGGTTAGGGGACGGGGACGGTTTAGGGTCCAGGTGATGGTACGACAACGCTTTAGGGGGAGCATACGTGTGAGGACGCGGGTTAGTGTCAGCGTACGGGTTAGGATTAGGGGACGGGTGAGGGTCAGGCTTCGGGGAAGGGTTAGGGTTAGGGTTCGGGCTAGGGTTAGGGTTAGGGGACGGGGACGGTTTAGGGTCCAGATGAGGGTACGACAATGCTTTAGGGGGAGCATAGGTGTGAGGGCGCGAGTTAGTGTCAGCGTATGGATTAGGATTAGGGGACGGGTGAGGGTCAGGCTTCGGGGAAGGGTTAGGGTTAGGGTTCGGGCTAGTGTTAGGGTTAGGCGACGGGGACGGTTTAGGGTCCAGGTGAGGGTACGACAACGCTTTAGGGGGAGCGTACGTGTGAGGGCGCGGGTTAGTGTCAGCGTACGGGTTAGGATTAGGGGACGGGTGAGGGTCAGGCTTCAGGGAAGGGTTAGGGTTAGGGTTCGGGCTAGGGTTAGGGTTAGGGGACGGGGACGGTTTAGGGTCCAGGTGAGGATACGACAACGCTTTAGGGGGAGCGTAAGTGTGAGGGCGCGGGTTAGTGTCAGCGTACGGGTTAGGATTAGGGGACGGGTGAGGGTGAGGCTTCGGGGAAGGGTTAGGGTTAGGGTTCGGGCTAGGGTTAGGGTTAGGGGACGGGGACGGTTTAGGGTCCAGGTGAGGGTACGACAACGCTTTAGGGGGAGCGTACGTGTGAGGGCGCGGGTTAGTGTCAGCGTACGGTTTAGGATTAGGGGACGGGTGAGGGTCAGGCTTCAGGGAAGGGTTAGGGTTAGGGTTCGGGCTAGGGTTAGGGTTAGGGGACGGGGACGGTTTAGGGTCCAGGTGAGGGTACGACAACGCTTTAGGGGGAGCGTACGTGTGAGGGCGCGGGTTAGTGTCAGCGTACGGTTTAGGATTAGGGGACGGGTGAGGGTCAGGCTTCAGGGAAGGGTTAGGGTTAGGGTTCGGGCTAGGGTTAGGGTTAGGGGACGGGGACGGTTTAGGGTCCAGGTGAGGGTACGACAACGCTTTAGGGGGAGCGTACGTGTGAGGGCGCGGGTTAGTGTCAGCGTACGGGTTAGGATTAGGGGACGGGTGAGGGTCAGGCTTCGGGGAAGGGTTAGGGTTAGGGTTCGGGCTAGGGTTAGGGTTAGGGGACGGGGACGGTTTAGGGTCCAGATGAGGGTACGACAATGCTTTAGGGGGAGCATAGGTGTGAGGGCGCGAGTTAGTGTCAGCGTATGGATTAGGATTAGGGGACGGGTGAGGGTCAGGCTTCGGGGAAGGGTTAGGGTTAGGGTTCGGGCTAGGGTTAGGGTTAGGCGACGGGGACGGTTTAGGGTCCAGGTGAGGGTACGACAACGCTTTAGGGGGAGCGTACGTGTGAGGGCGCGGGTTAGTGTCAGCGTACGGGTTAGGATTAGGGGACGGGTGAGGGTCAGGCTTCGGGGAAGGGTTAGGGTTAGGGTTTGGGCTAGGGTTAGGGTTAGGGGACAGGGACGGTTTAGGGTCCAGGTGAGGATACGACAACGCTTTAGGGGGAGCGTAAGTGTGAGGGCGCGGGTTAGTGTCAGCGTACGGGTTAGAATTAGGGGACGGGTGAGGGTGAGGCTTCGGGGAAGGGTTAGGGTTAGGGTTCGGGCTAGGGTTAGGGTTAGGGGACGGGGACGGTTTAGGGTCCAGGTAAGGGTACGACAACGCTTTAGGGGTGCGTACGTGTGAGGGCGCGGGTTAGTGTCAGCGTACGGGTTAGGATTAGGGGACGGGTGAGGGTCAGGCTTCGGGGAAGGGTTAGGGTTAGGGTTCGGGCTAGGGTTAGGGTTAGGGGACGGGGACGGTTTAGGGTCCAGGTGAGGGTACGACAACGCTTTAGGGGGAGCGTACGTGTGAGGGCGCGGGTTAGTGTCAGCGTACGGGTTAGGATTAGGGGACGGGTGAGGGTCAGGCTTCGGGGAAGTGTTAGGGTTAGGGTTCGGGCTAGGGTTAGGGTTAGGGGACGGGGACGGTTTAGGGTCCAGGTAAGGGTACGACAACGCTTTAGGGGTGCGTACGTGTGAGGGCGCGGGTTAGTGTCAGCGTACGGGTTAGGATTAGGGGACGGGTGAGGGTCAGGCTTCGGGGAAGGGTTAGGGTTAGGGTTCGGGCTAGGGTTAGGGTTAGGGGACGGGGACGGTTTAGGGTCCAGGTGAGGGTACGACAACGCTTTAGGGGGTGCGTACGTGTGAGGGCGCGGATTAGTGTCAGCGTACGGGTTAGGATTAGGGGACGGGTGAGGGTCAGGCATCGGGGAAGTGTTAGGGTTAGGGTTCGGGCTAGGGTTAGGGTTAGGGGACGGGGACGGTTTAGGTTCTAGGTGAGGGTACGACAACGCTTTAGGGGGAGCGTACGTGTGAGGGCGCGGGTTAGTGTCAGCGTACGGGTTAGGATTAGGGGACGGTTGAGGGTCAGGCTTCGGGGAAGGGTTAGGGTTAGGGTTCGGGCTAGGGTTAGGGTTAGGGGACGGGGACGGTTTAGGGTCCAGGTGAGGGTACGACAACGCTTTAGGGGGAGCGTACGTGTGAGGGCGTGGGTTAGTGTCAGCGTACGGGTTAGGATTAGGGGCCGGGTGAGGGTCAGGCTTCGGGGAAGGGTTAGGGTTAGGGTTCGGGCTAGGGTTAGGGTTAGGGGACGGGGATGGTTTAGGGTCCAGGTGAGGGTACGACAACGCTTTAGGGGGAGCGTACGTGTGAGGGCGTGGGTTAGAGTCAGCGTACGGGTTAGGATTAGGGGCCGGGTGAGGGTCAGGCTTCGGGGAAGGGTTAGGGTTAGGGTTCGGGCTAGGGTTAGGGTTAGGGGACGGGGACGGTTTAGGGTCCAGGTGAGGGTACGACAACGCTTTAGGGGGAGCGTACGTGTGAGGTCGCGGGTTAGTGTCAGCGTACGGGTTAGGATTAGGGGACGGGTGAGGGTCAGGCTTCGGGGAAGGGTTAGGGTTAGGGTTCGGGCTAGGGTTAGGGTTAGGGGACGGGGACGGTTTAGGGTCCAGGTGATGGTACGACAACGCTTTAGGGGGAGCGTACGTGTGAGGACGCGGGTTAGTGTCAGCGTACGGGTTAGGATTAGGGGACGGGTGAGGGTCAGGCTTCGGGGAAGGGTTAGGGTTAGGGTTCGGGCTAGGGTTAGGGTTAGGGGACGGGGACGGTTTAGGGTACAGATGAGGGTACGACAACGCTTTAGGGGGAGCATAGGTGTGAGGGCGCGAGTTAGTGTCAGCGTATGGATTAGGATTAGGGGACGGGTGAGGGTCAGGCTTCGGGGAAGGGTTAGGGTTAGGGTTCGGGCTAGGGTTAGGGTTGCGCGACGGGGACGGTTTAGGGTCCAGGTGAGGGTACGACAACGCTTTAGGGGGAGCGTACGTGTGAGGGCGCGGGTTAGTGTCAGCGTACGGGTTAGGATTAGGGGACGGGTGAGGGTCAGGCTTCGGGGAAGGGTTAGGGTTAGGGTTCGGGCTAGGGTTAGGGTTAGGGGACGGGGACGGTTTAGGTTCCAGGTGATGGTACGACAACGCTTTAGGGGGAGCGTACGTGTGAGGACGGGGGTTAGTGTCAGCGTACGGGTTAGGATTAGGGGATGGGTGAGAGTCAGGCTTCGGGGAAGGGTTAGGGTTAGGGTTCGGGCTAGGGTTAGGGTTAGGGGACGGAGACGGTTTAGGGTCCAGATGAGGGTACGACAACGCTTTAGGGGGAGCATAGGTGTGAGGGCGCGAGTTAGTGTCAGCGTATGGATTAGGATTAGGGGACGGGTGAGGGTCAGGCTTCGGGGAAGGGTTAGGGTTAGGGTTCGGGCTAGGGTTAGGGTTAGGGGATGGGGACGGTTTAGGGTCCAGGTGAGGGTACGACAACGCTTTAGGGGGAGCGTACGTGTGAGGGCGCGGGTTAGTGTCAGCGTACGGGTTGGGATTAGGGGACGGGTGAGGGTCATGCTTCGGGGAAGGGTTAGGGTTAGGGTTCGGGCTAGGGTTAGGGTTAGGGGACGGGGACGGTTTAGGGTCCAGGTGAGGGTACGACAACGCTTTAGGGGGAGCGTACGTGTGAGGGCGCGGGTTAGTGTCAGCGTACGGGTTGGGATTAGGGGACGGGTGAGGGTCAGGCTTCGGGGAAGGTTTAGGGTTAGGGTTCGGGCTAGGGTTAGGGTTAGGGGACAGGGACGGTTTAGGGTCCAGGTGAGGGTACGACAACGCTTTAGGGGGAGCGTACGTGTGAGGGCGCGGGTTAGTGTCAGCGTACAGTTTCGGATTAGGGGACGGGTGAGGGTCAGGCTTCGGGGAAGGGTTAGGGTTAGGGTTCGGGCTAGGGTTAGGGTTAGGGGACGGGGACGGTTTAGGGTCCAGGTGAGGGTACGACAACGCTTTAGGGGGAGCGTACGTGTGAGGGCGCGGGTTAGTGTCAGCGTACGGGTTAGGTTTAGGGGACGGGTGAGGGTCAGGCTTCGGGGAAGGGTTAGGGTTAGGGTTCGGGCTAGGGTTAGGGTTAGGGGACGGGGACGGTTTAGGGTCCAGGTGAGGGTACGACAACGCTTTAGGTGGAGCGTACGTGTGAGGGCGCGGGTTAGTGTCAGCGTACGGGTTCGGATTAGGGGACGGTTGAGGGTCAGGCTTCGGGGAAGGGTTAGGGTTAGGATTCGGGCTAGGGTTAGGTTTAGGGGACGGGGACGGTTTAGGGTCCAGGTGAGGGTACGACAACGCTTTAGGGGGAGCGTACGTGTGAGGGCGCGGGTTAGTGTCAGCGTACGGTTTAGGATTAGGGGACGGGTGAGGGTCAGGCTTCAGGGAAGGGTTAGGGTTAGGGTTCGGGCTAGGGTTAGGGTTAGGGGACGGGGACGGTTTAGTGTCCAGGTGAGGGTACGACAACGCTTTAGGGGGAGCGTACGTGTGAGGGCGCGGTTTAGTGTCAGCGTACGGGTTAGTATTAGGGGACGGGTGAGGGTCAGGCTTCGGGGAAGGGTTAAGGTTAGGGTTCGGGCTAGGGTTAGGGTTAGGGGACGGGGACGGTTTAGGGTCCAGGTGATGTTACGACAACGCTTTAGGGGGAGCGTACGTGTGAGGACGCGGGTTAGTGTCAGCGTACGGGTTGGGATTAGGGGACGGGTGAGGGTCAGGCTTCGGGGAAGGGTTAGGGTTAGGGTTCGGGCTGGGGTTAGGGTTAGGGGACGGGGACGGTTTAGGGTCCAGGTGAGGGTACGACAACGCTTTAGGGGGAGCATAGTTGTGAGGGCGCGGGTTAGTGTCAGCGTATGGATTAGGATTAGGGGACGGGTGAGGGTCAGGCTTCGGGGAAGGGTTAGGGTTAGGTTTCGGGCTAGGGTTAGGGTTAGGGGACGGGGACGGTTTAGGGTCCAGGTGAGGGTACGACAGCGCTTTAGGGGGAGCGTACGTGTGAGGGCGCGGGTTAGTGTCAGCGTACGGGTTAGGATTAGGGGACGGGTGAGGGTCAGGCTTCGGGGAAGTGTTAGGGTTAGGGTTCGGGCTAGGGTTAGGGTTAGGGGACGGGGACGGTTTAGGGTCCAGGTGAGGGTACGACAACGCTTTAGGGGGAGCGTACGTGTGAGGGCGCGGGTTAGTGTCAGCGTACGGGTTAGGATTAGGGGACGTGTGAGGGTCAGGCTTCGGAGAAGGGTTAGGTTTAGGGTTCGGCCTAGGGTTAGGGTTAGGGGACGGGGACGGTTTAGGGTCCAGGTGAGGGTACGACAACGCTTTAGGGGGAGCGTACGTGTGAGGGCGCGGGTTAGTGTCAGCGTACGGGTTAGGATTAGGGGACGGGTGAGGGTCAGGCTTCGGGGAAGTGTTAGGGTTAGGGTTCGGGCTAGGGTTAGGGTTAGGGGACGGGGACGGTTTAGGGTCCAGGTGAGGGTACGACAACGCTTTAGGGGGAGCGTACGTGTGAGGGCGCGGGTTAGTGTCAGCGTACGGGTCAGGATTAGGGGACGTGTGAGGGTCAGGCTTCGGAGAAGGGTTAGGTTTAGGGTTCGGCCTAGGGTTAGGGTTAGGGGACGGGGACGGTTTAGGGTCCAGGTGAGGGTACGACAACGCTTTAGGGGGAGCGTACGTGTGAGGGCGCGGGTTAGTGTCAGCGTACGGGTTAGGATTAGGGGACGGGTGAGGGTCAGGCTTCGGGGAAGGGTTAGGGTTAGGGTTCGGGCTAGAGTTAGGGTTAGGGGACGGGGACGGTTTAGGGTCCAGGTGAGCGTACGACAACGCTTTAGGGGGTGCGTACGTGTGAGGGCGCGGGTTAGTGTCAGCGTACGGGTTAGGATTAGGGGACGGGTGAGGGTCAGGCTTCGGGGAAGTGTTAGGGTTAGGGTTCGGGCTAGGGTTAGGGTTAGGGGACGGGGACGGTTTAGGGTCCAGGTGATGGTACGACAACGCTTTAGGGGGAGCGTACATGTGAGGGCGCGGGTTAGTGTCAGCGTACGGGTTAGGATTAGGGGACGGTTGAGGGTCAGGCTTCGGGGAAGGGTTAGGGTTAGGGTTCGGGCTAGGGTTAGGGTTAGGGGACAGGGACTGTTTAGGGTCCAGGTGAGGGTACGACAACGCTTTAGGGGGAGCGTACGTGTGAGGGCGCGGGTTAGTGTCAGCGTACGGGTTAGGATTAGGGGCCGGGTGAGGGTCAGGCTTCGGGGAAGTGTTAGGGTTAGGGTTCGGGCTAGGGTTAGGGTTAGGGGACGGGGACGGTTTAGGGTCCAGGTGAGGGTACGACAACGCTTTAGGGGGAGCGTACGTGTGAGGGCGCGGGTTAGTGTCAGCGTACGGGTTAGGATTAGGGGACGGGTGAGGGTCAGGCTTCGGGGAAGGGTTAGGGTTAGGGTTCTGGCTAGGGTTAGGGTTAGGGGACGGGGACGGTTTAGGGTCCAGGTGATGGTACGACAACGCTTTAGGGGGAGCATACGTGTGAGGACGCGGGTTAGTGTCAGCGTACGGGTTAGGATTAGGGGACGGGTGAGGGTCAGGCTTCGGGGAAGGGTTAGGGTTAGGGTTCGGGCTAGGGTTAGGGTTAGGGGACGGGGACGGTTTAGGGTCCAGATGAGGGTACGACAATGCTTTAGGGGGAGCATAGGTGTGAGGGCGCGAGTTAGTGTCAGCGTATGGATTAGGATTAGGGGACGGGTGAGGGTCAGGCTTCGGGGAAGGGTTAGGGTTAGGGTTCGGGCTAGTGTTAGGGTTAGGCGACGGGGACGGTTTAGGGTCCAGGTGAGGGTACGACAACGCTTTAGGGGGAGCGTACGTGTGAGGGCGCGGGTTAGTGTCAGCGTACGGGTTAGGATTAGGGGACGGGTGAGGGTCAGGCTTCAGGGAAGGGTTAGGGTTAGGGTTCGGGCTAGGGTTAGGGTTAGGGGACGGGGACGGTTTAGGGTCCAGGTGAGGATACGACAACGCTTTAGGGGGAGCGTAAGTGTGAGGGCGCGGGTTAGTGTCAGCGTACGGGTTAGGATTAGGGGACGGGTGAGGGTGAGGCTTCGGGGAAGGGTTAGGGTTAGGGTTCGGGCTAGGGTTAGGGTTAGGGGACGGGGACGGTTTAGGGTCCAGGTGAGGGTACGACAACGCTTTAGGGGGAGCGTACGTGTGAGGGCGCGGGTTAGTGTCAGCGTACGGTTTAGGATTAGGGGACGGGTGAGGGTCAGGCTTCAGGGAAGGGTTAGGGTTAGGGTTCGGGCTAGGGTTAGGGTTAGGGGACGGGGACGGTTTAGGGTCCAGGTGAGGGTACGACAACGCTTTAGGGGGAGCGTACGTGTGAGGGCGCGGGTTAGTGTCAGCGTACGGTTTAGGATTAGGGGACGGGTGAGGGTCAGGCTTCAGGGAAGGGTTAGGGTTAGGGTTCGGGCTAGGGTTAGGGTTAGGGGACGGGGACGGTTTAGGGTCCAGGTGAGGGTACGACAACGCTTTAGGGGGAGCGTACGTGTGAGGGCGCGGGTTAGTGTCAGCGTACGGGTTAGGATTAGGGGACGGGTGAGGGTCAGGCTTCGGGGAAGGGTTAGGGTTAGGGTTCGGGCTAGGGTTAGGGTTAGGGGACGGGGACGGTTTAGGGTCCAGATGAGGGTACGACAATGCTTTAGGGGGAGCATAGGTGTGAGGGCGCGAGTTAGTGTCAGCGTATGGATTAGGATTAGGGGACGGGTGAGGGTCAGGCTTCGGGGAAGGGTTAGGGTTAGGGTTCGGGCTAGGGTTAGGGTTAGGCGACGGGGACGGTTTAGGGTCCAGGTGAGGGTACGACAACGCTTTAGGGGGAGCGTACGTGTGAGGGCGCGGGTTAGTGTCAGCGTACGGGTTAGGATTAGGGGACGGGTGAGGGTCAGGCTTCGGGGAAGGGTTAGGGTTAGGGTTTGGGCTAGGGTTAGGGTTAGGGGACAGGGACGGTTTAGGGTCCAGGTGAGGATACGACAACGCTTTAGGGGGAGCGTAAGTGTGAGGGCGCGGGTTAGTGTCAGCGTACGGGTTAGAATTAGGGGACGGGTGAGGGTGAGGCTTCGGGGAAGGGTTAGGGTTAGGGTTCGGGCTAGGGTTAGGGTTAGGGGACGGGGACGGTTTAGGGTCCAGGTAAGGGTACGACAACGCTTTAGGGGTGCGTACGTGTGAGGGCGCGGGTTAGTGTCAGCGTACGGGTTAGGATTAGGGGACGGGTGAGGGTCAGGCTTCGGGGAAGGGTTAGGGTTAGGGTTCGGGCTAGGGTTAGGGTTAGGGGACGGGGACGGTTTAGGGTCCAGGTGAGGGTACGACAACGCTTTAGGGGGAGCGTACGTGTGAGGGCGCGGGTTAGTGTCAGCGTACGGGTTAGGATTAGGGGACGGGTGAGGGTCAGGCTTCGGGGAAGTGTTAGGGTTAGGGTTCGGGCTAGGGTTAGGGTTAGGGGACGGGGACGGTTTAGGGTCCAGGTAAGGGTACGACAACGCTTTAGGGGTGCGTACGTGTGAGGGCGCGGGTTAGTGTCAGCGTACGGGTTAGGATTAGGGGACGGGTGAGGGTCAGGCTTCGGGGAAGGGTTAGGGTTAGGGTTCGGGCTAGGGTTAGGGTTAGGGGACGGGGACGGTTTAGGGTCCAGGTGAGGGTACGACAACGCTTTAGGGGGTGCGTACGTGTGAGGGCGCGGATTAGTGTCAGCGTACGGGTTAGGATTAGGGGACGGGTGAGGGTCAGGCATCGGGGAAGTGTTAGGGTTAGGGTTCGGGCTAGGGTTAGGGTTAGGGGACGGGGACGGTTTAGGTTCTAGGTGAGGGTACGACAACGCTTTAGGGGGAGCGTACGTGTGAGGGCGCGGGTTAGTGTCAGCGTACGGGTTAGGATTAGGGGACGGTTGAGGGTCAGGCTTCGGGGAAGGGTTAGGGTTAGGGTTCGGGCTAGGGTTAGGGTTAGGGGACGGGGACGGTTTAGGGTCCAGGTGAGGGTACGACAACGCTTTAGGGGGAGCGTACGTGTGAGGGCGTGGGTTAGTGTCAGCGTACGGGTTAGGATTAGGGGCCGGGTGAGGGTCAGGCTTCGGGGAAGGGTTAGGGTTAGGGTTCGGGCTAGGGTTAGGGTTAGGGGACGGGGATGGTTTAGGGTCCAGGTGAGGGTACGACAACGCTTTAGGGGGAGCGTACGTGTGAGGGCGTGGGTTAGAGTCAGCGTACGGGTTAGGATTAGGGGCCGGGTGAGGGTCAGGCTTCGGGGAAGGGTTAGGGTTAGGGTTCGGGCTAGGGTTAGGGTTAGGGGACGGGGACGGTTTAGGGTCCAGGTGAGGGTACGACAACGCTTTAGGGGGAGCGTACGTGTGAGGTCGCGGGTTAGTGTCAGCGTACGGGTTAGGATTAGGGGACGGGTGAGGGTCAGGCTTCGGGGAAGGGTTAGGGTTAGGGTTCGGGCTAGGGTTAGGGTTAGGGGACGGGGACGGTTTAGGGTCCAGGTGATGGTACGACAACGCTTTAGGGGGAGCGTACGTGTGAGGACGCGGGTTAGTGTCAGCGTACGGGTTAGGATTAGGGGACGGGTGAGGGTCAGGCTTCGGGGAAGGGTTAGGGTTAGGGTTCGGGCTAGGGTTAGGGTTAGGGGACGGGGACGGTTTAGGGTACAGATGAGGGTACGACAACGCTTTAGGGGGAGCATAGGTGTGAGGGCGCGAGTTAGTGTCAGCGTATGGATTAGGATTAGGGGACGGGTGAGGGTCAGGCTTCGGGGAAGGGTTAGGGTTAGGGTTCGGGCTAGGGTTAGGGTTGCGCGACGGGGACGGTTTAGGGTCCAGGTGAGGGTACGACAACGCTTTAGGGGGAGCGTACGTGTGAGGGCGCGGGTTAGTGTCAGCGTACGGGTTAGGATTAGGGGACGGGTGAGGGTCAGGCTTCGGGGAAGGGTTAGGGTTAGGGTTCGGGCTAGGGTTAGGGTTAGGGGACGGGGACGGTTTAGGTTCCAGGTGATGGTACGACAACGCTTTAGGGGGAGCGTACGTGTGAGGACGGGGGTTAGTGTCAGCGTACGGGTTAGGATTAGGGGATGGGTGAGAGTCAGGCTTCGGGGAAGGGTTAGGGTTAGGGTTCGGGCTAGGGTTAGGGTTAGGGGACGGAGACGGTTTAGGGTCCAGATGAGGGTACGACAACGCTTTAGGGGGAGCATAGGTGTGAGGGCGCGAGTTAGTGTCAGCGTATGGATTAGGATTAGGGGACGGGTGAGGGTCAGGCTTCGGGGAAGGGTTAGGGTTAGGGTTCGGGCTAGGGTTAGGGTTAGGGGACGGGGACGGTTTAGGGTCCAGGTGAGGGTACGACAACGCTTTAGGGGGAGCGTACGTGTGAGGGCGCGGGTTAGTGTCAGCGTACGGGTTGGGATTAGGGGACGGGTGAGGGTCATGCTTCGGGGAAGGGTTAGGGTTAGGGTTCGGGCTAGGGTTAGGGTTAGGGGACGGGGACGGTTTAGGGTCCAGGTGAGGGTACGACAACGCTTTAGGGGGAGCGTACGTGTGAGGGCGCGGGTTAGTGTCAGCGTACGGGTTGGGATTAGGGGACGGGTGAGGGTCAGGCTTCGGGGAAGGTTTAGGGTTAGGGTTCGGGCTAGGGTTAGGGTTAGGGGACGGGGACGGTTTAGGGTCCAGGTGAGGGTACGACAACGCTTTAGGGGGAGCGTACGTGTGAGGGCGCGGGTTAGTGTCAGCGTACAGTTTCGGATTAGGGGACGGGTGAGGGTCAGGCTTCGGGGAAGGGTTAGGGTTAGGGTTCGGGCTAGGGTTAGGGTTAGGGGACGGGGACGGTTTAGGGTCCAGGTGAGGGTACGACAACGCTTTAGGGGGAGCGTACGTGTGAGGGCGCGGGTTAGTGTCAGCGTACGGGTTAGGTTTAGGGGACGGGTGAGGGTCAGGCTTCGGGGAAGGGTTAGGGTTAGGGTTCGGGCTAGGGTTAGGGTTAGGGGACGGGGACGGTTTAGGGTCCAGGTGAGGGTACGACAACGCTTTAGGTGGAGCGTACGTGTGAGGGCGCGGGTTAGTGTCAGCGTACGGGTTCGGATTAGGGGACGGTTGAGGGTCAGGCTTCGGGGAAGGGTTAGGGTTAGGATTCGGGCTAGGGTTAGGTTTAGGGGACGGGGACGGTTTAGGGTCCAGGTGAGGGTACGACAACGCTTTAGGGGGAGCGTACGTGTGAGGGCGCGGGTTAGTGTCAGCGTACGGTTTAGGATTAGGGGACGGGTGAGGGTCAGGCTTCAGGGAAGGGTTAGGGTTAGGGTTCGGGCTAGGGTTAGGGTTAGGGGACGGGGACGGTTTAGTGTCCAGGTGAGGGTACGACAACGCTTTAGGGGGAGCGTACGTGTGAGGGCGCGGTTTAGTGTCAGCGTACGGGTTAGTATTAGGGGACGGGTGAGGGTCAGGCTTCGGGGAAGGGTTAAGGTTAGGGTTCGGGCTAGGGTTAGGGTTAGGGGACGGGGACGGTTTAGGGTCCAGGTGATGTTACGACAACGCTTTAGGGGGAGCGTACGTGTGAGGACGCGGGTTAGTGTCAGCGTACGGGTTGGGATTAGGGGACGGGTGAGGGTCAGGCTTCGGGGAAGGGTTAGGGTTAGGGTTCGGGCTGGGGTTAGGGTTAGGGGACGGGGACGGTTTAGGGTCCAGGTGAGGGTACGACAACGCTTTAGGGGGAGCATAGTTGTGAGGGCGCGGGTTAGTGTCAGCGTATGGATTAGGATTAGGGGACGGGTGAGGGTCAGGCTTCGGGGAAGGGTTAGGGTTAGGTTTCGGGCTAGGGTTAGGGTTAGGGGACGGGGACGGTTTAGGGTCCAGGTGAGGGTACGACAGCGCTTTAGGGGGAGCGTACGTGTGAGGGCGCGGGTTAGTGTCAGCGTACGGGTTAGGATTAGGGGACGGGTGAGGGTCAGGCTTCGGGGAAGTGTTAGGGTTAGGGTTCGGGCTAGGGTTAGGGTTAGGGGACGGGGACGGTTTAGGGTCCAGGTGAGGGTACGACAACGCTTTAGGGGGAGCGTACGTGTGAGGGCGCGGGTTAGTGTCAGCCTACGGGTTAGGATTAGGGGACGTGTGAGGTTCAGGCTTCGGAGAAGGGTTAGGTTTAGGGTTCGGCCTAGGGTTAGGGTTAGGGGACGGGGACGGTTTAGGGTCCAGGTGAGGGTACGACAACGCTTTAGGGGGAGCGTACGTGTGAGGGCGCGGGTTAGTGTCAGCGTACGGGTTAGGATTAGGGGACGGGTGAGGGTCAGGCTTCGGGGAAGGGTTAGGGTTAGGGTTAGGGCTAGAGTTAGGGTTAGGGGACGGGGACGGTTTAGGGTCCAGGTGAGGGTACGACAACGCTTTAGGGGGTGCGTACGTGTGAGGGCGCTGGTTAGTGTCAGCGTACGGGTTAGGATTAGGGGACGGGTGAGGGTCAGGCTTCGGGGAAGTGTTAGGGTTAGGTTTCGGGCTAGGGTTAGGGTTAGGGGACGGGGACGGTTTAGGGTCCAGGTGAGGGTACGACAACGCTTTAGGGGGAGCGTACGTGTGAGGGCGCGGGTTAGTGTCAGCGTACGGGTTAGGATTAGGGGACGGTTGAGGGTCAGGCTTCGGGGAAGGGTTAGGGTCAGGGTTCGGGCTAGGGTTAGGGTTAGGGGACGGGGACTGTTTAGGGTCCAGGTGAGGGTACGACAACGCTTTAGGGGGAGCGTACGTGTGAGGGCGCGGGTTAGTGTCAGCGTACGGGTTAGGATTAGGGGCCGGGTGAGGGTCAGGCTTCGGGGAAGGGTTAGGGTTAGGGTTCGGGCCAGGGTTAGGGTTAGGGGACGGGGACGGTTTAGGGTCCAGGTGATGGTACGACAACGCTTTAGGGGGAGCGTACGTGTGAGGGCGCTGGTTAGTGTCAGCGTACGGGTTGGGATTAGGGGACGGGTGAGGGTCAGGCTTCGGGGAAGGGTTAGGGTTAGGGTTCGGGCTGGGGTTAGGGTTAGGGGACGGGGACGGTTTAGGGTCCAGGTGAGGGTACGACAACGCTTTAGGGGGAGCATAGTTGTGATGGCGCGGGTTATGTCAGCGTATGGATTAGGATTAGGGGACGGGTGAGGGTCAGGCTTCGGGGAAGGGTTAGGGTTAGGTTTCGGGCTAGGGTTAGGGTTAGGGGACGGGGACGGTTTAGGGTCCAGGTGAGGGTACGACAACGCTTTAGGGGGAGCGTACGTGTGAGGGCGCGGGTTAGTGTCAGCGTACGGGTTAGGATTAGGGGACGGGTGAGGGTCAGGCTTCGGGGAAGTGTTAGGGTTAGGGTTCGGGCTAGGGTTAGGGTTAGGGGACGGGGACGGTTTAGGGTCCAGGTGAGGGTACGACAACGCTTTAGGGGGAGCGTACGTGTGAGGGCGCGGGTTAGTGTCAGCGTACGGGTCAGGATTAGGGGACGTGTGAGGGTCAGGCTTCGGAGAAGGGTTAGGTTTAGGGTTCGGCCTAGGGTTAGGGTTAGGGGACGGGGACGGTTTAGGGTCCAGGTGAGGGTACGACAACGCTTTAGGGGGAGCGTACGTGTGAGGGCGCGGGTTAGTGTCAGCGTACGGGTTAGGATTAGGGGACGGGTGAGGGTCAGGCTTCGGGGAAGGGTTAGGGTTAGGGTTCGGGCTAGGGTTAGGGTTAGGGGACGGGGACGGTTTAGGGTCCAGGTGATGGTAAGACAACGCTTTAGGGGGAGCATACGTGTGAGGACGCGGTTTAGTGTCAGCGTACGGGTTAGGATTAGGGGACGGGTGAGGGTCAGGCTTCGGGGAAGGGTTAGGGTTAGGGTTCGGGCTAGGGTTAGGGTTAGGGGACGGGGACGGTTTAGGGTCCAGGTGAGGGTACGACAACGCTTTAGGGGGAGCATAGGTGTGAGGGCGCGAGTTAGTGTCAGCGTATGGATTAGGATTAGGGGACGGGTGAGGGTCAGGCTTCGGGGAAGTGTTAGGGTTAGGGTTCGGGCTAGGGTTAGGGTTAGGGGACGGGGACGGTTTAGGGTCCAGATGAGGGTACGACAACGCTTTAGGGGGAGCATAGGTGTGAGGGCGCGAGTTAGTGTCAGCGTATGGATTAGGATTAGGGGACGGGTGAGGGTCACGCTTCGGGGAAGGGTTAGGGTTAGGGTTCGGTCTAGGGTTAGGGTTAGGGGACGGGGACGGTTTAGGGTCCAGGTGAGGGTACGACAACGCTTTAGGGGGAGCGTACGTGTGAGGGCGCGGGTTAGTGTCAGCGTACGGGTTGGGATTAGGGGACGGGTGAGGGTCAGGCTTCGGGGAAGGGTTAGGGTTAGGGTTCGGGCTAGGGTTAGGGTTAGGGGACGGGGACGGTTTAGGGTCCAGGTGAGGGTACGACAACGCTTTAGGGGGAGCGTACGTGTGAGGGCGCGGGTTAGTGTCAGCGTACGGTTTGGGATTAGGGGACGGGTGAGGGTCAGGCTTCGGGGAAGGTTTAGGGTTAGGGTTCGGGCTAGGGTTAGGGTTAGGGGACGGGGACGGTTTAGGGTCCAGGTGAGGGTACGACAACGCTTTAGGGGGAGCGTACGTGTGAGGGCGCGGGTTAGTGTCAGCGTACGGTTTCGGATTAGGTGACGGGTGAGGGTCAGGCTTCGGGGAAGGGTTAGGGTTAGGGTTCGGGCTAGGGTTAGGGTTAGGGGACGGGGACGGTTTAGGGTCCAGGTGAGGGTACGACAACGCTTTAGGGGGAGCGTACGTGTGAGGGCGCGGGTTAGTGTCAGCGTACGGGTTAGGATTAGGGGACGGGTGAGGGTCAGGCTTCGGGGAAGGGTTAGGGTTAGGGTTCGGGCTAGGGTTAGCGTTAGGGGACGGGGACGGTTTAGGGTCCAGGTGAGGGTACGACAACGCTTTAGGGGGAGCGTACGTGTGAGGGCGCGGGTTAGTGTCAGCGTACGGGTTAGGATTAGGGGACGGGTGAGGGTCAGGCTTCGGGGAAGTGTTAGGGTTAGGGTTCGGGCTAGGGTTAGGGTTAGGGGACGGGGACGGTTTAGGGTCCAGGTGAGGGTACGACAACGCTTTAGGTGGAGCGTACGTGTGAGGGCGCGGGTTAGTGTCAGCGTACGGGTTCGGATTAGGGGACGGTTGAGGGTCAGGCTTCGGGGAAGGGTTAGGGTTAGGATTCGGGCTAGGGTTAGGTTTAGGGGACGGGGACGGTTTAGGGTCCAGGTGAGGGTACGACAACGCTTTAGGGGGAGCGTACGTGTGAGGGCGCGGGTTAGTGTCAGCGTACGGGTTAGGATTAGGGGACGGGTGAGTGTCAGGCTTCGGGGAAGCGTTAGGGTTAGGGTTCGGGCTAGGGTTAGGGTTAGGGGACGGGGACGGTTTAGGTTCCAGGTGAGGGTACGACAACGCTTTAGGGGGAGCATACGTGTGAGGGCGCGGGTTAGTTTCAGCATACGGGTTAGGATTAGGGGACGGGTGAGGGTCAGGCTTCGGGGAAGGGTTAGGGTTAGGGTTCGGGCTAGGGTTAGGGTTAGGGGACGGGGACGGTTTAGGGTCCAGGTGATGGTACGACAACGCTTTAGGGGGAGCGTACGTGTGAGGGCGCGGGTTAGTGTCAGCGTACGGGTTGGGATTAGGGGACGGGTGAGGGTCAGGCTTCGGGGAAGGGTTAGGGTTAGGGTTCGGGCTGGGGTTAGGGTTAGGGGACGGGGACGGTTTAGGGTCCAGGTGAGGGTACGACAACGCTTTAGGGGGAGCATAGTTGTGAGGGCGCGGGTTAGTGTCAGCGTATGGATTAGGATTAGGGGACGGGTGAGGGTCAGGCTTCGGGGAAGGGTTAGGGTTAGGTTTCGGGCTAGGGTTAGGGTTAGGGGACGGGGACGGTTTAGGGTCCAGGTGAGGGTACGACAACGCTTTAGGGGGAGCGTACGTGTGAGGGCGCGGGTTAGTGTCAGTGTGCGGGTTAGGATTAGGGGACGGGTGAGGGTCAGGCTTCGGGGAAGGGTTAGGGTTAGGGTTCGGGCTAGGGTTAGGGTTAGGGGACGGGGACGGTTTAGGGTCCAGGTGAGGGTACGACAACGCTTTAGGGGGAGCGTACGTGTGAGGGCGCGGGTTAGTGTCAGCGTACGGGTTAGGATTAGGGGACGGGTGAGGGTCAGGCTTCGGGGAAGGGTTAGGGTTAGGGTTCGGGCTAGGGTTAGGGTTAGGGGACGGGGACGGTTTAGGGTCCAGGTGAGGGTACGACAACGCTTTAGGGGGAGCGTACGTGTGAGGGCGCGGGTTAGTGTCAGCGTACGGGTTAGGATTAGGGGACGGGTGAGGATCAGGCTTCGGGGAAGTGTTAGGGTTAGGGTTCGGGCTAGGGTTAGGGTTAGGGGACAGGGACGGTTTAGGGTCCAGGTGAGGGTACGACAACGCTTTAGGGGGAGCGTACGTGTGAGGGCGCGGGTTAGTGTCAGCGTACGGGTTAGGATTAGGGGACGGGTGAGGGTCAGGCTTCGGGGAAGGGTTAGGTTTAGGGTTCGGGCTAGGGTTAGGGTTAGGGGACGGGGACGGTTTAGGGTCCAGGTGATGGTACGACAATGCTTTAGGGGGAGCGTACGTGTGAGGGCGCGGGTTAGTGTCAGCGTACGGGTTAGGATTACGGGACGGGTGAGGGTCAGGCTTCGGAGAAGGGTTAGGGTTAGGGTTCGGGCTGGGGTTAGGGTTAGGGGACGGGGACGGTTTAGGGTCCAGGTGAGGGTACGACAACGCTTTAGGGGGAGCATAGTTGTGAGGGCGCGGGTTAGTGTCAGCGTATGGATTAGGATTAGGGGACGGGTGAGGGTCTGGCTTCGGGGAAGGGTTAGGGTTAGGGTTCGGGCTAGGGTTAGGGTTAGGGGACGGGGACGGTTTAGGGTCCAGATGAGGGTACGACAACGCTTTAGGGGGAGCATAGGTGTGAGGGCGCGAGTTAGTGTCAGCGTATGGATTAGGATTAGGGGACGGGTGAGGGTCAGGCTTCGGGGAAGGGTTAGGGTTAGGGTTCGGGCTAGGGTTAGGGTTAGGGGACGGGGACGGTTTAGGGTCCAGATGAGGGTACGACAACGCATTAGGGGGAGCATAGGTGTGAGGGCGCGAGTTAGTGTCAGCGTATGGATTAAGATTAGGGGACGGGTGAGGGTCAGGCTTCGGGGAAGGGTTAGGGTTAGGGTTCGGGCTAGGGTTAGGGTTAGGGGACGGGGACGGTTTAGGGTCCAGGTGAGGGTACGACAACGCTTTAGGGGGAGCGTACGTGTGAGGGCGCGGGTTAGTGTCAGCGTACGGGTTGGGATTAGGGGACGGGTGAGGGTCAGGCTTCGGGGAAGGGTTAGGGTTAGGGTTCGGGCTAGGGATAGGGTTAGGGGACGGGGACGGTTTAGGGTCCAGGTGAGGGTACGACAACGCTTTAGGGGGAGCGTACGTGTGAGGGCGCGGGTTAGTGTCAGCGTACGGGTTGGGATTAGGGGACGGGTGAGGGTCAGGCTTCGGGGAAGGTTTAGGGTTAGGGTTCGGGCTAGGGTTAGGGTTAGGGGACGGGGACGGTTTAGGGTCCAGGTGAGGGTACGACAACGCTTTAGGGGGAGCGTACGTGTGAGGGCGCGGGTTAGTGTCAGCGTACGGTTTCGGATTAGGGGACGGGTGAGGGTCAGGCTTCGGGGAAGGGTTAGGGTTAGGGTTCGGGCTAGGGTTAGGGTTAGGGGACGGGGACGGTTTAGGGTCCAGGTGAGGGTACGACAACGCTTTAGGGGGAGCGTACGTGTGAGGGCGCGGGTTAGTGTCAGCGTACGGGTTAGGATTAGGGGACGGGTGAGGGTCAGGCTTCGGGGAAGGGTTAGGGTTAGGGTTCGGGCTAGGGTTAGCGTTAGGGGACGGGGAGGGTTTAGGGTCCAGGTGAGGGTACGACAACGCTTTAGGGGGAGCGTACGTGTGAGGGCGCGGGTTAGTGTCAGCGTACGGGTTAGGATTAGGGGACGGGTGAGGGTCAGGCTTCGGGGAAGGGTTAGGGTTAGGGTTCGGGCTAGGGTTAGGGTTAGGGGACGGGGACGGTTTAGGTTCCAGGTGAGGGTACGACAACGCTTTAGGGGGAGCATACGTGTGAGGGCGCGGGTTAGTTTCAGCATACGGGTTAGGATTAGGGGACGGGTGAGGGTCAGGCTTCGGGGAAGGGTTAGGGTTAGGGTTCGGGCTAGGGTTAGGGTTAGGGGACGGGGACGGTTTAGGGTCCAGGTGATGGTACGACAACGCTTTAGGGGGAGCGTACGTGTGAGGGCGCGGGTTAGTGTCAGCGTACGGGTTGGGATTAGGGGACGGGTGAGGGTCAGGCTTCGGGGAAGGGTTAGGGTTAGGGTTCGGGCTGGGGTTAGGGTTAGGGGACGGGGACGGTTTAGGGTCCAGGTGAGGGTACGACAACGCTTTAGGGGGAGCATAGTTGTGAGGGCGCGGGTTAGTGTCAGCGTATGGATTAGGATTAGGGGACGGGTGAGGGTCAGGCTTCGGGGAAGGGTTAGGGTTAGGGTTCGGGCTAGGGTTAGGGTTAGGGGACGGGGACGGTTTAGGTTCCAGGTGAGGGTACGACAATGCTTTAGGGGGAGCATACGTGTGAGGGCGCAGGTTAGTTTCAGCATACGGGTTAGGATTAGGGGACGGGTGAGGGTCAGGCTTCGGGGAAGGGTTAGGGTTAGGGTTCGGGCTAGGGTTAGGGTTAGGGGACGGGGACGGTTTAGGGTCCAGGTGATGGTACGACAACGCTTTAGGGGGAGCGTACGTGTGAGGGCGCGGGTTAGTGTCAGCGTACGGGTTGGGATTAGGGGACGGGTGAGGGTCAGGCTTCGGGGAAGGGTTAGGGTTAGGGTTCGGGCTGGGGTTAGGGTTAGGGGACGGGGACGGTTTAGGGTCCAGGTGAGGGTACGACAACGCTTTAGGGGGAGCATAGTTGTGAGGGCGCGGGTTAGTGTCAGCGTATGGATTAGGATTAGGGGACGGGTGAGGGTCAGGCTTCGGGGAAGGGTTAGGGTTAGGTTTCGGGCTAGGGTTAGGGTTAGGGGACGGGGACGGTTTAGGGTCCAGGTGAGGGTACGACAACGCTTTAGGTGGAGCGTACGTGTGAGGGCGCGGGTTAGTGTCAGCGTACGGGTTAGGATTAGGGGACGTGTGAGGGTCAGGCTTCGGAGAAGGGTTAGGTTTAGGGTTCGGCCTAGGGTTAGGGTTAGGGGACGGGGACGGTTTAGGGTCCAGGTGAGGGTACGACAACGCTTTAGGGGGAGCGTACGTGTGAGGGCGCGGGTTAGTGTCAGCGTACGGGTTAGGATTAGGGGACGGGTGAGGGTCAGGCTTCGGGGAAGGTTTAGGTTTAGGGTTCGGGCTAGGGTTAGGGTTAGGGGACGGGGACGGTTTAGGGTCCAGGTGATGGTACGACAACGCTTTAGGGGGAGCGTACGTGTGAGGGCGCGGGTTAGTGTCAGCGTACGGGTTAGGATTACGGGACGGGTGAGGGTCAGGCTTCGGAGAAGGGTTAGGGTTAGGGTTCGGGCTGGGGTTAGGGTTAGGGGACGGGGACGGTTTAGGGTCCAGGTGAGGGTACGACAACGCTTTAGGGGGAGCATAGTTGTGAGGGCGCGGGTTAGTGTCAGCGTATGGATTAGGATTAGGGGACGGGTGAGGGTCAGGCTTCGGGGAAGGGTTAGGGTTAGGGTTCGGGCTAGGGTTAGGGTTAGGGGACGGGGACGGTTTAGGGTCCAGGTGAGGGTACGACAACGCTTTAGGGGGAGCGTACGTGTGAGGGCGCGGGTTAGTGTCAGCGTACGGGTTAGGATTAGGGGACGGGTGAGGGTCAGGCTTCGGGGAAGTGTTAGGGTTAGGGTTCGGTCTAGGGTTAGGGTTAGGGGACGGGGACGGTTTAGGGTCCAGGTGAGGGTACGACAACGCTTTAGGGGGAGCGTACGTGTGAGGGCGAGGGTTAGTGTCAGCGTACGGGTTAGGATTAGGGGACGTGTGAGGGTCAGGCTTCGGAGAAGGGTTAGGTTTAGGGTTCGGCCTAGGGTTAGGGTTAGGGGACGGGGACGGTTTAGGGTCCAGGTGAGGGTACGACAACGCTTTAGGGGGAGCGTACGTGTGAGGGCGCGGTTTAGTGTCAGCGTACGGGTTAGGATTAGGGGACGGGTGAGGGTCAGGCTTCGGGGAAGGGTTAGGGTTAGGGTTCGGGCTAGGATTAGGGTTAGGGGACGGGGACGGTTTAGGGTCCAGGTGAGGGTACGACAACGCTTTAGGGGGAGCGTACGTGTGAGGGCGCGGGTTAGTGTCAGCGTACGGGTTAGGATTAGGGGACGGGTGAGGATCAGGCTTCGGGGAAGGGTTAGGGTTAGGGTTCGGGCTAGGGTTAGGGTTAGGGGGCTGGGACGGTTTAGGGTCCAGGTGAGGGTACGACAACGCTTTAGGGGGAGCGTACGTGTGAGGGCGCGGGTTAGTGTCAGCGTACGGGTTAGGATTAGGGGACGGGTGAGGGTGAGGCTTCGGGGAAGGGTTAGGGTTAGGGTTCGGGCTAGGGTTAGGGTTAGGGGACGGGGACGGTTTAGGGTCCAGGTAAGTGTACGACAACGCTTTAGGGGTGCGTACGTGTGAGGGCGCGGGTTAGTGTCAGCGTACGGGTTAGGATTAGGGGACGGATGAGGGTCAGGCTTCGGGGAAGGGTTAGGGTTAGGGTTCGGGCTAGGGTTAGGGTTAGGGGACGGGGACGGTTTAGGGTCCAGGTGAGGGTACGACAACGCTTTAGGGGGAGCGTACGTGTGAGGGCGCGGATTAGTGTCAGCGTACGGGTTAGGATTAGGGGACGGGTGAGGGTCAGGCATCGGGGAAGTGTTAGGGTTAGGGTTCGGGCTAGGGTTAGGGTTAGGGGACGGGGACGGTTTAGGTTCTAGGTGAGGGTACGACAACGCTTTAGGGGGAGCGTACGTGTGAGGGCGCGGGTTAGTGTCAGCGTACGGGTTAGGATTAGGGGACGGTTGAGGGTCAGGCTTCGGGGAAGGGTTAGGGTTAGGGTTCGGGCTAGGGTTAGGGTAAGGGGACGGGGACTGTTTAGGGTCCAGGTGAGGGTACGACAACGCTTTAGGGGGAGCGTACGTGTGAGGGCGTGGGTTAGTGTCAGCGTACGGGTTAGGATTAGGGGCCGGGTGAGGGTCAGGCTTCGGGGAAGGGTTAGGGTTAGGGTTCGGGCTAGGGTTAGGGTTAGGGGACCGGGACGGTTTAGGGTCCAGGTGAGGGTACGACAACGCTTTAGGGGGAGCGTACGTGTGAGGTCGCGGGTTAGTGTCAGCGTACGGGTTAGGATTAGGGGACGGGTGAGTGTCAGGCTTCGGGGAAGGGTTAGGGTTAGGGTTCGGGCTAGGGTTAGGGTTAGGGGACGGGGACGGTTTAGGGTCCAGGTGATGGTACGACAACGCTTTAGGGGGAGCGTACGTGTGAGGACGCGGGTTAGTGTCAGCGTACGGGTTAGGATTAGGGGACGGGTGAGGGTCAGGCTTCGGGGAAGGGTTAGGGTTAGGGTTCGGGCTAGGGTTAGGGTTAGGGGACGGGGACGGTTTAGGGTCCAGATGAGGGTACGACAACGCTTTAGGGGGAGCATAGGTGTGAGGGCGCGAGTTAGTGTCAGCGTATGGATTAGGATTAGGGGACGGGTGAGGGTCAGGCTTCGGGGAAGGGTTAGGGTTAGGGTTCGGGCTAGGGTTAGGGTTACGCGACGGGGAAGGTTTAGGGTCCAGGTGAGGGTACGACAACGCTTTAGGGGGAGCGTACGTGTGAGGGCGCGGGTTAGTGTCAGCGTACGGGTTAGGATTAGGGGACGGGTGAGGGTCAGGCTTCGGGGAAGGGTTAGGGTTAGGGTTCGGGCTAGGGTTAGGGTTAGGGGACGGGGACGGTTTAGGGTCCAGGTGATGGAACGACAACGCTTTAGGGGGAGCGTACGTGTGAGGACGGGGGTTAGTGTCAGCGTACGGGTTAGGATTAGGGGATGGGTGAGAGTCAGGCTACGGGGAAGGGTTAGGGTTAGGGTTCGGGCTAGGGTTAGGGTTAGGGGACGGGGACGGTTTAGGGTCCAGATGAGGGTACGACAACGCTTTAGGGGGAGCATAGGTGTGAGGGCGCGAGTTAGTGTCAGCGTATGGATTAGGATTAGGGGACGGGTGAGGGTCAGGCTTCGGGGAAGGGTTAGGGTTAGGGTTCGGGCTAGGGTTAGGGTTAGGGGACGGGGACGGTTTAGGGTCCAGGTGAGGGTACGACAACGCTTTAGGGGGAGCGTACGTGTGAGGGCGCGGGTTAGTGTCAGCGTACGGGTTGGGATTAGGGGACGGGTGAGGGTCAGGCTTCGGGGAAGGGTTAGGGTTAGGGTTCGGGCTAGGGTTAGGGTTAGGCGACGGGGACGGTTTAGGGTCCAGGTGAGGGTACGACCACGCTTTAGGGGGAGCGTAAGTGTGAGGGCGCGGGTTAGTGTCAGCGTACGGGTTAGGATTAGGGGACGGGTGAGGGTGAGGCTTCGGGGAAGGGTTAGGGTTAGGGTTCGGGCTAGGGTTAGGGTTAGGGGATGGGGACGGTTTAGGGTCCAGGTGAGGGTACGACAACGCTTTAGGGGGAGCGTACGTGTGAGGGCGCGGGTTAGTGTCAGCGTACGGTTTAGGATTAGGGGACGGGTGAGGGTGAGGCTTCAGGGAAGGGTTAGGGTTAGGGTTCGGGCTAGGGTTAGGGTTAGGGGACGGGGACGGTTTAGGGTCCAGGTGAGGGTACGACAACGCTTTAGGGGGAGCGTACGTGTGAGGGCGCGGGTTAGTGTCAGCGTACGGTTTAGGATTAGGGGACGGGTGAGGGTCAGACTTCAGGGAAGGTTTAGGGTTAGGGTTCGGGCTAGGGTTAGGGTTAGGGGACGGGGACGGTTTAGGTTCCAGGTGAGGGTACGACAACGCTTTAGGGGGAGCGTACGTGTGAGGGCGCGGGTTAGTGTCAGCGTACGGTTTAGGATTAGGGGACGGGTGAGGGTCAGGCTTCAGGGAAGGGTTAGGGTTAGGGTTCGGGCTAGGGTTAGGGTTAGGGGACGGGGACGGTTTAGGGTCCAGGTGAGGGTACGACAACGCTTTAGGGGGAGCGTACGTGTGAGGGCGCGGGTTAGTGTCAGCGTACGGGTTAGGATTAGGGGACGGGTGAGGGTCAGGCTTCGGGGAAGTTTTAGGGTTATGGTTCGGGCTAGGGTTAGGGTTAGGGGACGGGGACGGTTTAGGGTCCAGGTGAGGGTACGACAACACTTTACGGGGAGCGTACGTGTGAGGGCGTGGGTTAGTGTCAGCGTACGGGTTAGGATTAGGGGACGGGTGAGGGTCAGGCTTCAGGGAAGGGTTAGGGTTAGGGTTCGGGCTAGGGTTAGGGTTAGGGTACGGGGACGGTTTAGGGTCCAGGTGAGGGTACGACAACGCTTTAGGGGGAGCGTACGTGTGAGGGCGCGGGTTAGTGTCAGCCTACGGGTTAGGATTAGGGGACGGGTGAGGGTCAGGCTTCGGGGAAGGGTTAGGGTTAGGGTTCGGGCTAGGGTTAGGTTTAGGGGACCTGGACGGTTTAGGGTCCAGGTGAGGGTACGACAACGCTTTAGGGGGAGCGTACGTGTGAGGGTGCGGGTTAGTGTCAGCGTACGGGTTAGGATTAGGGGACGGGTGAGGGTCAGGCTTCGGGGAAGGGTTAGGGTTAGGGTTCGGGCTAGGGTTAAGGTTCGTGGACGGGGACGTTTAGGGTCCAGGTGAGGGTACGACAACGCTTTAGGGGGAGCGTACGTGTGAGGGCGCGGGTTAGTGTCAGCGTACGGGTTAGGATTAGGGGACGGGTGAGGGTGAGGCTTCGGGGAAGGGTTAGGGTTAGGGTTCGGGCTAGGGTTAGGGTTAGGGGACGGGGACGGTTTAGGGTCCAGGTAAGGGTACGACAACGCTTTAGGGGTGCGTACGTGTGAGGGCGCGGGTTAGTGTCAGCGTACGGGTTAGGATTAGGGGACGGGTGAGGGTCAGGCTTCGGGGAAGGGTTAGGGTTAGGGTTCGGGCTAGGGTTAGGGTTAGGGGACGGGGACGGTTTAGGGTCCAGGTGAGGGTACGACAACGCTTTAGGGGGAGCGTACGTGTGAGGGCGCGGGTTAGTGTCAGCGTACGGGTTAGGATTAGGGGACGGGTGAGGGTCAGGCTTCGGGGAAGTGTTAGGGTTAGGGTTCGGGCTAGGGTTAGGGTTAGGGGACGGGGACGGTTTAGGGTCCAGGTAAGGGTACGACAACGCTTTAGGGGTGCGTACGTGTGAGGGCGCGGGTTAGTGTCAGCGTACGGGTTAGGATTAGGGGACGGGTGAGGGTCAGGCTTCGGGGAAGGGTTAGGGTTAGGGTTCGGGCTAGGGTTAGGGTTAGGGGACGGGGACGGTTTAGGGTCCAGGTGAGGGTACGACAACGCTTTAGGGGGTGCGTACGTGTGAGGGCGTGGATTAGTGTCAGCGTACGGGTTAGGATTAGGGGACGGGTGAGGGTCAGGCATCGGGGAAGTGTTAGGGTTAGGGTTCGGGCTAGGGTTAGGGTTAGGGGACGGGGACGGTTTAGGTTCTAGGTGAGGGTACGACAACGCTTTAGGGGGAGCGTACGTGTGAGGGCGCGGGTTAGTGTCAGCGTACGGGTTAGGATTAGGGGACGGTTGAGGGTCAGGCTTCGGGGAAGGGTTAGGGTTAGGGTTCGGGCTAGGGTTAGGGTTAGGGGACGGGGACGGTTTAGGGTCCAGGTGAGGGTACGACAACGCTTTAGGGGGAGCGTACGTGTGAGGGCGTGGGTTAGTGTCAGCGTACGGGTTAGGATTAGGGGCCGGGTGAGGGTCAGGCTTCGGGGAAGGGTTAGGGTTAGGGTTCGGGCTAGGGTTAGGGTTAGGGGACGGGGATGGTTTAGGGTCCAGGTGAGGGTACGACAACGCTTTAGGGGGAGCGTACGTGTGAGGGCGTGGGTTAGAGTCAGCGTACGGGTTAGGATTAGGGGCCGGGTGAGGGTCAGGCTTCGGGGAAGGGTTAGGGTTAGGGTTCGGGCTAGGGTTAGGGTTAGGGGACGGGGACGGTTTAGGGTCCAGGTGAGGGTACGACAACGCTTTAGGGGGAGCGTACGTGTGAGGTCGCGGGTTAGTGTCAGCGTACGGGTTAGGATTAGGGGACGGGTGAGGGTCAGGCTTCGGGGAAGGGTTAGGGTTAGGGTTCGGGCTAGGGTTAGGGTTAGGGGACGGGGACGGTTTAGGGTCCAGGTGATGGTACGACAACGCTTTAGGGGGAGCGTACGTGTGAGGACGCGGGTTAGTGTCAGCGTACGGGTTAGGATTAGGGGACGGGTGAGGGTCAGGCTTCGGGGAAGGGTTAGGGTTAGGGTTCGGGCTAGGGTTAGGGTTAGGGGACGGGGACGGTTTAGGGTACAGATGAGGGTACGACAACGCTTTAGGGGGAGCATAGGTGTGAGGGCGCGAGTTAGTGTCAGCGTATGGATTAGGATTAGGGGACGGGTGAGGGTCAGGCTTCGGGGAAGGGTTAGGGTTAGGGTTCGGGCTAGGGTTAGGGTTGCGCGACGGGGACGGTTTAGGGTCCAGGTGAGGGTACGACAACGCTTTAGGGGGAGCGTACGTGTGAGGACGGGGGTTAGTGTCAGCGTACGGGTTAGGATTAGGGGATGGGTGAGAGTCAGGCTTCGGGGAAGGGTTAGGGTTAGGGTTCGGGCTAGGGTTAGGGTTAGGGGACGGAGACGGTTTAGGGTCCAGATGAGGGTACGACAACGCTTTAGGGGGAGCATAGGTGTGAGGGCGCGAGTTAGTGTCAGCGTATGGATTAGGATTAGGGGACGGGTGAGGGTCAGGCTTCGGGGAAGGGTTAGGGTTAGGGTTCGGGCTAGGGTTAGGGTTAGGGGACGGGGACGGTTTAGGGTCCAGGTGAGGGTACGACAACGCTTTAGGGGGAGCGTACGTGTGAGGGCGCGGGTTAGTGTCAGCGTACGGGTTGGGATTAGGGGACGGGTGAGGGTCAGGCTTCGGGGAAGGGTTAGGGTTAGGGTTCGGGCTAGGGTTAGGGTTAGGGGACGGGGACGGTTTAGGGTCCAGGTGAGGGTACGACAACGCTTTAGGGGGAGCGTACGTGTGAGGGCGCGGGTTAGTGTCAGCGTACGGGTTGGGATTAGGGGACGGGTGAGGGTCAGGCTTCGGGGAAGGTTTAGGGTTAGGGTTCGGGCTAGGGTTAGGGTTAGGGGACGGGGACGGTTTAGGGTCCAGGTGAGGGTACGACAACGCTTTAGGGGGAGCGTACGTGTGAGGGCGCGGGTTAGTGTCAGCGTACAGTTTCGGATTAGGGGACGGGTGAGGGTCAGGCTTCGGGGAAGGGTTAGGGTTAGGGTTCGGGCTAGGGTTAGGGTTAGGGGACGGGGACGGTTTAGGGTCCAGGTGAGGGTACGACAACGCTTTAGGGGGAGCGTACGTGTGAGGGCGCGGGTTAGTGTCAGCGTACGGGTTAGGTTTAGGGGACGGGTGAGGGTCAGGCTTCGGGGAAGGGTTAGGGTTAGGGTTCGGGCTAGGGTTAGGGTTAGGGGACGGGGACGGTTTAGGGTCCAGGTGAGGGTACGACAACGCTTTAGGTGGAGCGTACGTGTGAGGGCGCGGGTTAGTGTCAGCGTACGGGTTCGGATTAGGGGACGGTTGAGGGTCAGGCTTCGGGGAAGGGTTAGGGTTAGGATTCGGGCTAGGGTTAGGTTTAGGGGACGGGGACGGTTTAGGGTCCAGGTGAGGGTACGACAACGCTTTAGGGGGAGCGTACGTGTGAGGGCGCGGGTTAGTGTCAGCGTACGGTTTAGGATTAGGGGACGGGTGAGGGTCAGGCTTCAGGGAAGGGTTAGGGTTAGGGTTCGGGCTAGGGTTAGGGTTAGGGGACGGGGACGGTTTAGTGTCCAGGTGAGGGTACGACAACGCTTTAGGGGGAGCGTACGTGTGAGGGCGCGGTTTAGTGTCAGCGTACGGGTTAGTATTAGGGGACGGGTGAGGGTCAGGCTTCGGGGAAGGGTTAAGGTTAGGGTTCGGGCTAGGGTTAGGGTTAGGGGACGGGGACGGTTTAGGGTCCAGGTGATGTTACGACAACGCTTTAGGGGGAGCGTACGTGTGAGGACGCGGGTTAGTGTCAGCGTACGGGTTGGGATTAGGGGACGGGTGAGGGTCAGGCTTCGGGGAAGGGTTAGGGTTAGGGTTCGGGCTGGGGTTAGGGTTAGGGGACGGGGACGGTTTAGGGTCCAGGTGAGGGTACGACAACGCTTTAGGGGGAGCATAGTTGTGAGGGCGCGGGTTAGTGTCAGCGTATGGATTAGGATTAGGGGACGGGTGAGGGTCAGGCTTCGGGGAAGGGTTAGGGTTAGGTTTCGGGCTAGGGTTAGGGTTAGGGGACGGGGACGGTTTAGGGTCCAGGTGAGGGTACGACAGCGCTTTAGGGGGAGCGTACGTGTGAGGGCGCGGGTTAGTGTCAGCGTACGGGTTAGGATTAGGGGACGGGTGAGGGTCAGGCTTCGGGGAAGTGTTAGGGTTAGGGTTCGGGCTAGGGTTAGGGTTAGGGGACGGGGACGGTTTAGGGTCCAGGTGAGGGTACGACAACGCTTTAGGGGGAGCGTACGTGTGAGGGCGCGGGTTAGTGTCAGCGTACGGGTTAGGATTAGGGGACGTGTGAGGGTCAGGCTTCGGAGAAGGGTTAGGTTTAGGGTTCGGCCTAGGGTTAGGGTTAGGGGACGGGGACGGTTTAGGGTCCAGGTGAGGGTACGACAACGCTTTAGGGGGAGCGTACGTGTGAGGGCGCGGGTTAGTGTCAGCGTACGGGTTAGGATTAGGGGACGGTTGAGGGTCAGGCTTCGGGGAAGGGTTAGGGTCAGGGTTCGGGCTAGGGTTAGGGTTAGGGGACGGGGACTGTTTAGGGTCCAGGTGAGGGTACGACAACGCTTTAGGGGGAGCGTACGTGTGAGGGCGCGGGTTAGTGTCAGCGTACGGGTTAGGATTAGGGGCCGGGTGAGGGTCAGGCTTCGGGGAAGGGTTAGGGTTAGGGTTCGGGCCAGGGTTAGGGTTAGGGGACGGGGACGGTTTAGGGTCCAGGTGATGGTACGACAACGCTTTAGGGGGAGCGTACGTGTGAGGGCGCGGGTTAGTGTCAGCGTACGGGTTGGGATTAGGGGACGGGTGAGGGTCAGGCTTCGGGGAAGGGTTAGGGTTAGGGTTCGGGCTGGGGTTAGGGTTAGGGGACGGGGACGGTTTAGGGTCCAGGTGAGGGTACGACAACGCTTTAGGGGGAGCATAGTTGTGATGGCGCGGGTTAGTGTCAGCGTATGGATTAGGATTAGGGGACGGGTGAGGGTCAGGCTTCGGGGAAGGGTTAGGGTTAGGTTTCGGGCTAGGGTTAGGGTTAGGGGACGGGGACGGTTTAGGGTCCAGGTGAGGGTACGACAACGCTTTAGGGGGAGCGTACGTGTGAGGGCGCGGGTTAGTGTCAGCGTACGGGTTAGGATTAGGGGACGGGTGAGGGTCAGGCTTCGGGGAAGGGTTAGGGTTAGGGTTCGGGCTAGGGTTAGGGTTAGGGGACGGGGACGGTTTAGGGTCCAGGTGATGGAACGACAACGCTTTAGGGGGAGCGTACGTGTGAGGACGGGGGTTAGTGTCAGCGTACGGGTTAGGATTAGGGGATGGGTGAGAGTCAGGCTACGGGGAAGGGTTAGGGTTAGGGTTCGGGCTAGGGTTAGGGTTAGGGGACGGGGACGGTTTAGGGTCCAGATGAGGGTACGACAACGCTTTAGGGGGAGCATAGGTGTGAGGGCGCGAGTTAGTGTCAGCGTATGGATTAGGATTAGGGGACGGGTGAGGGTCAGGCTTCGGGGAAGGGTTAGGGTTAGGGTTTGGGCTAGGGTTAGGGTTAGGGGACGGGGACGGTTTAGGGTCCAGGTGAGGGTACGACAACGCTTTAGGGGGAGCGTACGTGTGAGGGCGCGGGTTAGTGTCAGCGTACGGGTTGGGATTAGGGGACGGGTGAGGGTCAGGCTTCGGGGAAGGGTTAGGGTTAGGGTTCGGGCTAGGGTTAGGGTTAGGCGACGGGGACGGTTTAGGGTCCAGGTGAGGGTACGACCACGCTTTAGGGGGAGCATACGTGTGAGGGCGCGGGTTAGTGTCAGCGTACGGGTTAGGATTAGGGGACGGGTGAGGGTCAGGCTTCAGGGAAGGGTTAGGGTTAGGGTTCGGGCTAGGGTTAGGGTTAGGGGACGGGGACGGTTTAGGGTCCAGGTGAGGATACGACAACGCTTTAGGGGGAGCGTAAGTGTGAGGGCGCGGGTTAGTGTCAGCGTACGGGTTAGGATTAGGGGACGGGTGAGGGTGAGGCTTCGGGGAAGGGTTAGGGTTAGGGTTCGGGCTAGGGTTAGGGTTAGGGGATGGGGACGGTTTAGGGTCCAGGTGAGGGTACGACAACGCTTTAGGGGGAGCGTACGTGTGAGGGCGCGGGTTAGTGTCAGCGTACGGTTTAGGATTAGGGGACGGGTGAGGGTGAGGCTTCAGGGAAGGGTTAGGGTTAGGGTTCGGGCTAGGGTTAGGGTTAGGGGACGGGGACGGTTTAGGGTCCAGTTGAGGGTACGACAACGCTTTAGGGGGAGCGTACGTGTGAGGGCGCGGGTTAGTGTCAGCG
Organism: Grampus griseus; assembly: GCF_964374135.1. Lineage (NCBI taxonomy): Eukaryota > Metazoa > Chordata > Mammalia > Artiodactyla > Delphinidae > Grampus > Grampus griseus. The sequence goes on from NW_028133386.1 coordinate 508,879, forward strand.
TACGGTTTAGGATTAGGGGACGGGTGAGGGTCAGGCTTCAGGGAAGGGTTAGGGTTAGGGTTCGGGCTAGGGTTAGGGTTAGGGGACGGGGACGGTTTAGGGTCCAGGTGAGGGTACGACAACGCTTTAGGGGGAGCGTACGTGTGAGGGCGCGGGTTAGTGTCAGCGTACGGTTTAGGATTAGGGGACGGGTGAGGGTCAGGCTTCAGGGAAGGGTTAGGGTTAGGGTTCGGGCTAGGGTTAGGGTTAGGGGACGGGGACGGTTTAGGGTCCAGGTGAGGGTACGACAACGCTTTAGGGGGAGCGTACGTGTGAGGGCGCGGGTTAGTGTCAGCGTACGGGTTAGGATTAGGGGACGGGTGAGGGTCAGGCTTCGGGGAAGTTTTAGGGTTATGGTTCGGGCTAGGGTTAGGGTTAGGGGACGGGGACGGTTTAGGGTCCAGGTGAGGGTACGACAACACTTTACGGGGAGCGTACGTGTGAGGGCGTGGGTTAGTGTCAGCGTACGGGTTAGGATTAGGGGACGGGTGAGGGTCAGGCTTCAGGGAAGGGTTAGGGTTAGGGTTCGGGCTAGGGTTAGGGTTAGGGTACGGGGACGGTTTAGGGTCCAGGTGAGGGTACGACAACGCTTTAGGGGGAGCGTACGTGTGAGGGCGCGGGTTAGTGTCAGCCTACGGGTTAGGATTAGGGGACGGGTGAGGGTCAGGCTTCGGGGAAGGGTTAGGGTTAGGGTTCGGGCTAGGGTTAGGTTTAGGGGACCTGGACGGTTTAGGGTCCAGGTGAGGGTACGACAACGCTTTAGGGGGAGCGTACGTGTGAGGGTGCGGGTTAGTGTCAGCGTACGGGTTAGGATTAGGGGACGGGTGAGGGTCAGGCTTCGGGGAAGGGTTAGGGTTAGGGTTCGGGCTAGGGTTAAGGTTCGTGGACGGGGACGTTTAGGGTCCAGGTGAGGGTACGACAACGCTTTAGGGGGAGCGTACGTGTGAGGGCGCGGGTTAGTGTCAGCGTACGGGTTAGGATTAGGGGACGGGTGAGGGTGAGGCTTCGGGGAAGGGTTAGGGTTAGGGTTCGGGCTAGGGTTAGGGTTAGGGGACGGGGACGGTTTAGGGTCCAGGTAAGGGTACGACAACGCTTTAGGGGTGCGTACGTGTGAGGGCGCGGGTTAGTGTCAGCGTACGGGTTAGGATTAGGGGACGGGTGAGGGTCAGGCTTCGGGGAAGGGTTAGGGTTAGGGTTCGGGCTAGGGTTAGGGTTAGGGGACGGGGACGGTTTAGGGTCCAGGTGAGGGTACGACAACGCTTTAGGGGGAGCGTACGTGTGAGGGCGCGGGTTAGTGTCAGCGTACGGGTTAGGATTAGGGGACGGGTGAGGTCAGGCTTCGGGGAAGTGTTAGGGTTAGGGTTCGGGCTAGGGTTAGGGTTAGGGGACGGGGACGGTTTAGGGTCCAGGTAAGGGTACGACAACGCTTTAGGGGTGCGTACGTGTGAGGGCGCGGGTTAGTGTCAGCGTACGGGTTAGGATTAGGGGACGGGTGAGGGTCAGGCTTCGGGGAAGGGTTAGGGTTAGGGTTCGGGCTAGGGTTAGGGTTAGGGGACGGGGACGGTTTAGGGTCCAGGTGAGGGTACGACAACGCTTTAGGGGGTGCGTACGTGTGAGGGCGCGGATTAGTGTCAGCGTACGGGTTAGGATTAGGGGACGGGTGAGGGTCAGGCATCGGGGAAGTGTTAGGGTTAGGGTTCGGGCTAGGGTTAGGGTTAGGGGACGGGGACGGTTTAGGTTCTAGGTGAGGGTACGACAACGCTTTAGGGGGAGCGTACGTGTGAGGGCGCGGGTTAGTGTCAGCGTACGGGTTAGGATTAGGGGACGGTTGAGGGTCAGGCTTCGGGGAAGGGTTAGGGTTAGGGTTCGGGCTAGGGTTAGGGTTAGGGGACGGGGACGGTTTAGGGTCCAGGTGAGGGTACGACAACGCTTTAGGGGGAGCGTACGTGTGAGGGCGTGGGTTAGTGTCAGCGTACGGGTTAGGATTAGGGGCCGGGTGAGGGTCAGGCTTCGGGGAAGGGTTAGGGTTAGGGTTCGGGCTAGGGTTAGGGTTAGGGGACGGGGATGGTTTAGGGTCCAGGTGAGGGTACGACAACGCTTTAGGGGGAGCGTACGTGTGAGGGCGTGGGTTAGAGTCAGCGTACGGGTTAGGATTAGGGGCCGGGTGAGGGTCAGGCTTCGGGGAAGGGTTAGGGTTAGGGTTCGGGCTAGGGTTAGGGTTAGGGGACGGGGACGGTTTAGGGTCCAGGTGAGGGTACGACAACGCTTTAGGGGGAGCGTACGTGTGAGGTCGCGGGTTAGTGTCAGCGTACGGGTTAGGATTAGGGGACGGGTGAGGGTCAGGCTTCGGGGAAGGGTTAGGGTTAGGGTTCGGGCTAGGGTTAGGGTTAGGGGACGGGGACGGTTTAGGGTCCAGGTGATGGTACGACAACGCTTTAGGGGGAGCGTACGTGTGAGGACGCGGGTTAGTGTCAGCGTACGGGTTAGGATTAGGGGACGGGTGAGGGTCAGGCTTCGGGGAAGGGTTAGGGTTAGGGTTCGGGCTAGGGTTAGGGTTAGGGGACGGGGACGGTTTAGGGTACAGATGAGGGTACGACAACGCTTTAGGGGGAGCATAGGTGTGAGGGCGCGAGTTAGTGTCAGCGTATGGATTAGGATTAGGGGACGGGTGAGGGTCAGGCTTCGGGGAAGGGTTAGGGTTAGGGTTCGGGCTAGGGTTAGGGTTGCGCGACGGGGACGGTTTAGGGTCCAGGTGAGGGTACGACAACGCTTTAGGGGGAGCGTACGTGTGAGGACGGGGGTTAGTGTCAGCGTACGGGTTAGGATTAGGGGATGGGTGAGAGTCAGGCTTCGGGGAAGGGTTAGGGTTAGGGTTCGGGCTAGGGTTAGGGTTAGGGGACGGAGACGGTTTAGGGTCCAGATGAGGGTACGACAACGCTTTAGGGGGAGCATAGGTGTGAGGGCGCGAGTTAGTGTCAGCGTATGGATTAGGATTAGGGGACGGGTGAGGGTCAGGCTTCGGGGAAGGGTTAGGGTTAGGGTTCGGGCTAGGGTTAGGGTTAGGGGACGGGGACGGTTTAGGGTCCAGGTGAGGGTACGACAACGCTTTAGGGGGAGCGTACGTGTGAGGGCGCGGGTTAGTGTCAGCGTACGGGTTGGGATTAGGGGACGGGTGAGGGTCAGGCTTCGGGGAAGGGTTAGGGTTAGGGTTCGGGCTAGGGTTAGGGTTAGGGGACGGGGACGGTTTAGGGTCCAGGTGAGGGTACGACAACGCTTTAGGGGGAGCGTACGTGTGAGGGCGCGGGTTAGTGTCAGCGTACGGGTTGGGATTAGGGGACGGGTGAGGGTCAGGCTTCGGGGAAGGTTTAGGGTTAGGGTTCGGGCTAGGGTTAGGGTTAGGGGACGGGGACGGTTTAGGGTCCAGGTGAGGGTACGACAACGCTTTAGGGGGAGCGTACGTGTGAGGGCGCGGGTTAGTGTCAGCGTACAGTTTCGGATTAGGGGACGGGTGAGGGTCAGGCTTCGGGGAAGGGTTAGGGTTAGGGTTCGGGCTAGGGTTAGGGTTAGGGGACGGGGACGGTTTAGGGTCCAGGTGAGGGTACGACAACGCTTTAGGGGGAGCGTACGTGTGAGGGCGCGGGTTAGTGTCAGCGTACGGGTTAGGTTTAGGGGACGGGTGAGGGTCAGGCTTCGGGGAAGGGTTAGGGTTAGGGTTCGGGCTAGGGTTAGGGTTAGGGGACGGGGACGGTTTAGGGTCCAGGTGAAGGTACGACAACGCTTTAGGTGGAGCGTACGTGTGAGGGCGCGGGTTAGTGTCAGCGTACGGGTTCGGATTAGGGGACGGTTGAGGGTCAGGCTTCGGGGAAGGGTTAGGGTTAGGATTCGGGCTAGGGTTAGGTTTAGGGGACGGGGACGGTTTAGGGTCCAGGTGAGGGTACGACAACGCTTTAGGGGGAGCGTACGTGTGAGGGCGCGGGTTAGTGTCAGCGTACGGTTTAGGATTAGGGGACGGGTGAGGGTCAGGCTTCAGGGAAGGGTTAGGGTTAGGGTTCGGGCTAGGGTTAGGGTTAGGGGACGGGGACGGTTTAGTGTCCAGGTGAGGGTACGACAACGCTTTAGGGGGAGCGTACGTGTGAGGGCGCGGTTTAGTGTCAGCGTACGGGTTAGTATTAGGGGACGGGTGAGGGTCAGGCTTCGGGGAAGGGTTAAGGTTAGGGTTCGGGCTAGGGTTAGGGTTAGGGGACGGGGACGGTTTAGGGTCCAGGTGATGTTACGACAACGCTTTAGGGGGAGCGTACGTGTGAGGACGCGGGTTAGTGTCAGCGTACGGGTTGGGATTAGGGGACGGGTGAGGGTCAGGCTTCGGGGAAGGGTTAGGGTTAGGGTTCGGGCTGGGGTTAGGGTTAGGGGACGGGGACGGTTTAGGGTCCAGGTGAGGGTACGACAACGCTTTAGGGGGAGCATAGTTGTGAGGGCGCGGGTTAGTGTCAGCGTATGGATTAGGATTAGGGGACGGGTGAGGGTCAGGCTTCGGGGAAGGGTTAGGGTTAGGTTTCGGGCTAGGGTTAGGGTTAGGGGACGGGGACGGTTTAGGGTCCAGGTGAGGGTACGACAGCGCTTTAGGGGGAGCGTACGTGTGAGGGCGCGGGTTAGTGTCAGCGTACGGGTTAGGATTAGGGGACGGGTGAGGGTCAGGCTTCGGGGAAGTGTTAGGGTTAGGGTTCGGGCTAGGGTTAGGGTTAGGGGACGGGGACGGTTTAGGGTCCAGGTGAGGGTACGACAACGCTTTAGGGGGAGCGTACGTGTGAGGGCGCGGGTTAGTGTCAGCGTACGGGTTAGGATTAGGGGACGTGTGAGGGTCAGGCTTCGGAGAAGGGTTAGGTTTAGGGTTCGGCCTAGGGTTAGGGTTAGGGGACGGGGACGGTTTAGGGTCCAGGTGAGGATACGACAACGCTTTAGGGGGAGCGTACGTGTGAGGGCGCGGGTTAGTGTCAGCGTACGGGTTAGGATTAGGGGACGGGTGAGGGTCAGGCTTCGGGGAAGGGTTAGGGTTAGGGTTAGGGCTAGAGTTAGGGTTAGGGGACGGGGACGGTTTAGGGTCCAGGTGAGGGTACGACAACGCTTTAGGGGGTGCGTACGTGTGAGGGCGCTGGTTAGTGTCAGCGTACGGGTTAGGATTAGGGGACGGGTGAGGGTCAGGCTTCGGGGAAGTGTTAGGGTTAGGTTTCGGGCTAGGGTTAGGGTTAGGGGACGGGGACGGTTTAGGGTCCAGGTGAGGGTACGACAACGCTTTAGGGGGAGCGTACGTGTGAGGGCGCGGGTTAGTGTCAGCGTACGGGTTAGGATTAGGGGACGGTTGAGGGTCAGGCTTCGGGGAAGGGTTAGGGTCAGGGTTCGGGCTAGGGTTAGGGTTAGGGGACGGGGACTGTTTAGGGTCCAGGTGAGGGTACGACAACGCTTTAGGGGGAGCGTACGTGTGAGGGCGCGGGTTAGTGTCAGCGTACGGGTTAGGATTAGGGGCCGGGTGAGGGTCAGGCTTCGGGGAAGGGTTAGGGTTAGGGTTCGGGCCAGGGTTAGGGTTAGGGGACGGGGACGGTTTAGGGTCCAGGTGATGGTACGACAACGCTTTAGGGGGAGCGTACGTGTGAGGGCGCGGGTTAGTGTCAGCGTACGGGTTGGGATTAGGGGACGGGTGAGGGTCAGGCTTCGGGGAAGGGTTAGGGTTAGGGTTCGGGCTGGGGTTAGGGTTAGGGGACGGGGACGGTTTAGGGTCCAGGTGAGGGTACGACAACGCTTTAGGGGGAGCATAGTTGTGATGGCGCGGGTTAGTGTCAGCGTATGGATTAGGATTAGGGGACGGGTGAGGGTCAGGCTTCGGGGAAGGGTTAGGGTTAGGTTTCGGGCTAGGGTTAGGGTTAGGGGACGGGGACGGTTTAGGGTCCAGGTGAGGGTACGACAACGCTTTAGGGGGAGCGTACGTGTGAGGGCGCGGGTTAGTGTCAGCGTACGGGTTAGGATTAGGGGACGGGTGAGGGTCAGGCTTCGGGGAAGTGTTAGGGTTAGGGTTCGGGCTAGGGTTAGGGTTAGGGGACGGGGACGGTTTAGGGTCCAGGTGAGGGTACGACAACGCTTTAGGGGGAGCGTACGTGTGAGGGCGCGGGTTAGTGTCAGCGTACGGGTCAGGATTAGGGGACGTGTGAGGGTCAGGCTTCGGAGAAGGGTTAGGTTTAGGGTTCGGCCTAGGGTTAGGGTTAGGGGACGGGGACGGTTTAGGGTCCAGGTGAGGGTACGACAACGCTTTAGGGGGAGCGTACGTGTGAGGGCGCGGGTTAGTGTCAGCGTACGGGTTAGGATTAGGGGACGGGTGAGGGTCAGGCTTCGGGGAAGGGTTAGGGTTAGGGTTCGGGCTAGGGTTAGGGTTAGGGGACGGGGACGGTTTAGGGTCCAGGTGATGGTAAGACAACGCTTTAGGGGGAGCATACGTGTGAGGACGCGGTTTAGTGTCAGCGTACGGGTTAGGATTAGGGGACGGGAGAGGGTCAGGCTTCGGGGAAGGGTTAGGGTTAGGGTTCGGGCTAGGGTTAGGGTTAGGGGACGGGGACGGTTTAGGGTCCAGGTGAGGGTACGACAACGCTTTAGGGGGAGCATAGGTGTGAGGGCGCGAGTTAGTGTCAGCGTATGGATTAGGATTAGGGGACGGGTGAGGGTCAGGCTTCGGGGAAGTGTTAGGGTTAGGGTTCGGGCTAGGGTTAGGGTTAGGGGACGGGGACGGTTTAGGGTCCAGATGAGGGTACGACAACGCTTTAGGGGGAGCATAGGTGTGAGGGCGCGAGCTAGTGTCAGCGTATGGATTAGGATTAGGGGACGGGTGAGGGTCACGCTTCGGGGAAGGGTTAGGGTTAGGGTTCGGTCTAGGGTTAGGGTTAGGGGACGGGGACGGTTTAGGGTCCAGGTGAGGGTACGACAACGCTTTAGGGGGAGCGTACGTGTGAGGGCGCGGGTTAGTGTCAGCGTACGGGTTGGGATTAGGGGACGGGTGAGGGTCAGGCTTCGGGGAAGGGTTAGGGTTAGGGTTCGGGCTAGGGTTAGGGTTAGGGGACGGGGACGGTTTAGGGTCCAGGTGAGGGTACGACAACGCTTTAGGGGGAGCGTACGTGTGAGGGCGCGGGTTAGTGTCAGCGTACGGTTTGGGATTAGGGGACGGGTGAGGGTCAGGCTTCGGGGAAGGTTTAGGGTTAGGGTTCGGGCTAGGGTTAGGGTTAGGGGACGGGGACGGTTTAGGGTCCAGGTGAGGGTACGACAACGCTTTAGGGGGAGCGTACGTGTGAGGGCGCGGGTTAGTGTCAGCGTACGGTTTCGGATTAGGGGACGGGTGAGGGTCAGGCTTCGGGGAAGGGTTAGGGTTAGGGTTCGGGCTAGGGTTAGGGTTAGGGGACGGGGACGGTTTAGGGTCCAGGTGAGGGTACGACAACGCTTTAGGGGGAGCGTACGTGTGAGGGCGCGGGTTAGTGTCAGCGTACGGGTTAGGATTAGGGGACGGGTGAGGGTCAGGCTTCGGGGAAGGGTTAGGGTTAGGGTTCGGGCTAGGGTTAGCGTTAGGGGACGGGGACGGTTTAGGGTCCAGGTGAGGGTACGACAACGCTTTAGGGGGAGCGTACGTGTGAGGGCGCAGGTTAGTGTCAGCGTACGGGTTAGGATTAGGGGACGGGTGAGGGTCAGGCTTCGGGGAAGGGTTAGGGTTAGGTTTCGGGCTAGGGTTAGGGTTAGGGGACGGGGACGGTTTAGGGTCCAGGTGAGGGTACGACAACGCTTTAGGGGGAGCGTACGTGTGAGGGCGCGGGTTAGTGTCAGTGTACGGGTTAGGATTAGGGGACGGGTGAGGGTCAGGCTTCGGGGAAGGGTTAGGGTTAGGGTTCGGGCTAGGGTTAGGGTTAGGGGACGGGGACGGTTTAGGGTCCAGATGAGGGTACGACAACGCTTTAGGGGGAGCATAGGTGTGAGGGCGCGAGTTAGTGTCAGCGTATGGATTAGGATTAGGGGACGGGTGAGGGTCAGGCTTCGGGGAAGGGTTAGGGTTAGGGTTCGGGCTAGGGTTAGGGTTAGGGGACGGGGACGGTTTAGGGTCCAGATGAGGGTACGACAACGCATTAGGGGGAGCATAGGTGTGAGGGCGCGAGTTAGTGTCAGCGTATGGATTAAGATTAGGGGACGGGTGAGGGTCAGGCTTCGGGGAAGGGTTAGGTTTAGGGTTCGGGCTAGGGTTAGGGTTAGGGGACGGGGACGGTTTAGGGTCCAGGTGAGGGTACGACAACGCTTTAGGGGGAGCGTACGTGTGAGGGCGCGGGTTAGTGTCAGCGTACGGGTTGGGATTAGGGGACGGGTGAGGGTCAGGCTTCGGGGAAGGGTTAGGGTTAGGGTTCGGGCTAGGGATAGGGTTAGGGGACGGGGACGGTTTAGGGTCCAGGTGAGGGTACGACAACGCTTTAGGGGGAGCGTACGTGTGAGGGCGCGGGTTAGTGTCAGCGTACGGGTTGGGATTAGGGGACGGGTGAGGGTCAGGCTTCGGGGAAGGTTTAGGGTTAGGGTTCGGGCTAGGGTTAGGGTTAGGGGACGGGGACGGTTTAGGGTCCAGGTGAGGGTACGACAACGCTTTAGGGGGAGCGTACGTGTGAGGGCGCGGGTTAGTGTCAGCGTACGGTTTCGGATTAGGGGACGGGTGAGGGTCAGGCTTCGGGGAAGGGTTAGGGTTAGGGTTCGGGCTAGGGTTAGGGTTAGGGGACGGGGACGGTTTAGGGTCCAGGTGAGGGTACGACAACGCTTTAGGGGGAGCGTACGTGTGAGGGCGCGGGTTAGTGTCAGCGTACGGGTTAGGATTAGGGGACGGGTGAGGGTCAGGCTTCGGGGAAGGGTTAGGGTTAGGGTTCGGGCTAGGGTTAGCGTTAGGGGACGGGGACGGTTTAGGGTCCAGGTGAGGGTACGACAACGCTTTAGGGGGAGCGTACGTGTGAGGGCGCGGGTTAGTGTCAGCGTACGGGTTAGGATTAGGGGACGGGTGAGGGTCAGGCTTCGGGGAAGGGTTAGGGTTAGGGTTCGGGCTAGGGTTAGGGTTAGGGGACGGGGACGGTTTAGGTTCCAGGTGAGGGTACGACAACGCTTTAGGGGGAGCATACGTGTGAGGGCGCGGGTTAGTTTCAGCATACGGGTTAGGATTAGGGGACGGGTGAGGGTCAGGCTTCGGGGAAGGGTGAGGGTTAGGGTTCGGGCTAGGGTTAGGGTTAGGGGACGGGGACGGTTTAGGGTCCAGGTGATGGTACGACAACGCTTTAGGGGGAGCGTACGTGTGAGGGCGCGGGTTAGTGTCAGCGTACGGGTTGGGATTAGGGGACGGGTGAGGGTCAGGCTTCGGGGAAGGGTTAGGGTTAGGGTTCGGGCTGGGGTTAGGGTTAGGGGACGGGGACGGTTTAGGGTCCAGGTGAGGGTACGACAACGCTTTAGGGGGAGCATAGTTGTGAGGGCGCGGGTTAGTGTCAGCGTATGGATTAGGATTAGGGGACGGGTGAGGGTCAGGCTTCGGGGAAGGGTTAGGGTTAGGGTTCGGGCTAGGGTTAGGGTTAGGGGACGGGGACGGTTTAGGTTCCAGGTGAGGGTACGACAATGCTTTAGGGGGAGCATACGTGTGAGGGCGCAGGTTAGTTTCAGCATACGGGTTAGGATTAGGGGACGGGTGAGGGTCAGGCTTCGGGGAAGGGTTAGGGTTAGGGTTCGGGCTAGGGTTAGGGTTAGGGGACGGGGACGGTTTAGGGTCCAGGTGAGGGTACGACAACGCTTTAGGGGGAGCGTACGTGTGAGGGCGCGGGTTAGTGTCAGCGTACGGGTTAGGATTAGGGGACGTGTGAGGGTCAGGCTTCGGAGAAGGGTTAGGTTTAGGGTTCGGCCTAGGGTTAGGGTTAGGGGACGGGGACGGTTTAGGGTCCAGGTGAGGGTACGACAACGCTTTAGGGGGAGCGTACGTGTGAGGGCGCGGGTTAGTGTCAGCGTACGGGTTAGGTTTAGGGGACGGGTGAGGGTCAGGCTTCGGGGAAGGGTTAGGGTTAGGGTTCGGGCTAGGGTTAGGGTTAGGGGACGGGGACGGTTTAGGGTCCAGGTGAGGGTACGACAACGCTTTAGGTGGAGCGTACGTGTGAGGGCGCGGGTTAGTGTCAGCGTACGGGTTCGGATTAGGGGACGGTTGAGGGTCAGGCTTCGGGGAAGGGTTAGGGTTAGGATTCGGGCTAGGGTTAGGTTTAGGGGACGGGGACGGTTTAGGGTCCAGGTGAGGGTACGACAACGCTTTAGGGGGAGCGTACGTGTGAGGGCGCGGGTTAGTGTCAGCGTACGGTTTAGGATTAGGGGACGGGTGAGGGTCAGGCTTCAGGGAAGGGTTAGGGTTAGGGTTCGGGCTAGGGTTAGGGTTAGGGGACGGGGACGGTTTAGTGTCCAGGTGAGGGTACGACAACGCTTTAGGGGGAGCGTACGTGTGAGGGCGCGGTTTAGTGTCAGCGTACGGGTTAGTATTAGGGGACGGGTGAGGGTCAGGCTTCGGGGAAGGGTTAAGGTTAGGGTTCGGGCTAGGGTTAGGGTTAGGGGACGGGGACGGTTTAGGGTCCAGGTGATGTTACGACAACGCTTTAGGGGGAGCGTACGTGTGAGGACGCGGGTTAGTGTCAGCGTACGGGTTGGGATTAGGGGACGGGTGAGGGTCAGGCTTCGGGGAAGGGTTAGGGTTAGGGTTCGGGCTGGGGTTAGGGTTAGGGGACGGGGACGGTTTAGGGTCCAGGTGAGGGTACGACAACGCTTTAGGGGGAGCATAGTTGTGAGGGCGCGGGTTAGTGTCAGCGTATGGATTAGGATTAGGGGACGGGTGAGGGTCAGGCTTCGGGGAAGGGTTAGGGTTAGGTTTCGGGCTAGGGTTAGGGTTAGGGGACGGGGACGGTTTAGGGTCCAGGTGAGGGTACGACAGCGCTTTAGGGGGAGCGTACGTGTGAGGGCGCGGGTTAGTGTCAGCGTACGGGTTAGGATTAGGGGACGGGTGAGGGTCAGGCTTCGGGGAAGTGTTAGGGTTAGGGTTCGGGCTAGGGTTAGGGTTAGGGGACGGGGACGGTTTAGGGTCCAGGTGAGGGTACGACAACGCTTTAGGGGGAGCGTACGTGTGAGGGCGCGGGTTAGTGTCAGCGTACGGGTTAGGATTAGGGGACGTGTGAGGGTCAGGCTTCGGAGAAGGGTTAGGTTTAGGGTTCGGCCTAGGGTTAGGGTTAGGGGACGGGGACGGTTTAGGGTCCAGGTGAGGGTACGACAACGCTTTAGGGGGAGCGTACGTGTGAGGGCGCGGGTTAGTGTCAGCGTACGGGTTAGGATTAGGGGACGGGTGAGGGTCAGGCTTCGGGGAAGGGTTAGGGTTAGGGTTAGGGCTAGAGTTAGGGTTAGGGGACGGGGACGGTTTAGGGTCCAGGTGAGGGTACGACAACGCTTTAGGGGGTGCGTACGTGTGAGGGCGCTGGTTAGTGTCAGCGTACGGGTTAGGATTAGGGTACGGGTGAGGGTCAGGCTTCGGGGAAGTGTTAGGGTTAGGTTTCGGGCTAGGGTTAGGGTTAGGGGACGGGGACGGTTTAGGGTCCAGGTGAGGGTACGACAACGCTTTAGGGGGAGCGTACGTGTGAGGGCGCGGGTTAGTGTCAGCGTACGGGTTAGGATTAGGGGACGGTTGAGGGTCAGGCTTCGGGGAAGGGTTAGGGTCAGGGTTCGGGCTAGGGTTAGGGTTAGGGGACGGGGACTGTTTAGGGTCCAGGTGAGGGTACGACAACGCTTTAGGGGGAGCGTACGTGTGAGGGCGCGGGTTAGTGTCAGCGTACGGGTTAGGATTAGGGGCCGGGTGAGGGTCAGGCTTCGGGGAAGGGTTAGGGTTAGGGTTCGGGCCAGGGTTAGGGTTAGGGGACGGGGACGGTTTAGGGTCCAGGTGATGGTACGACAACGCTTTAGGGGGAGCGTACGTGTGAGGGCGTGGGTTAGTGTCAGCGTACGGGTTGGGATTAGGGGACGGGTGAGGGTCAGGCTTCGGGGAAGGGTTAGGGTTAGGGTTCGGGCTGGGGTTAGGGTTAGGGGACGGGGACGGTTTAGGGTCCAGGTGAGGGTACGACAACGCTTTAGGGGGAGCATAGTTGTGATGGCGCGGGTTAGTGTCAGCGTATGGATTAGGATTAGGGGACGGGTGAGGGTCAGGCTTCGGGGAAGGGTTAGGGTTAGGTTTCGGGCTAGGGTTAGGGTTAGGGGACGGGGACGGTTTAGGGTCCAGGTGAGGGTACGACAACGCTTTAGGGGGAGCGTACGTGTGAGGGCGCGGGTTAGTGTCAGCGTACGGGTTAGGATTAGGGGACGGGTGAGGGTCAGGCTTCGGGGAAGTGTTAGGGTTAGGGTTCGGGCTAGGGTTAGGGTTAGGGGACGGGGACGGTTTAGGGTCCAGGTGAGGGTACGACAACGCTTTAGGGGGAGCGTACGTGTGAGGGCGCGGGTTAGTGTCAGCGTACGGGTCAGGATTAGGGGACGTGTGAGGGTCAGGCTTCGGAGAAGGGTTAGGTTTAGGGTTCGGCCTAGGGTTAGGGTTAGGGGACGGGGACGGTTTAGGGTCCAGGTGAGGGTACGACAACGCTTTAGGGGGAGCGTACGTGTGAGGGCGCGGGTTAGTGTCAGCGTACGGGTTAGGATTAGGGGACGGGTGAGGGTCAGGCTTCGGGGAAGTGTTAGGGTTAGGGTTCGGGCTAGGGTTAGGGTTAGGGGACGGGGACGGTTTAGGGTCCAGGTGATGGTAAGACAACGCTTTAGGGGGAGCATACGTGTGAGGACGCGGTTTAGTGTCAGCGTACGGGTTAGGATTAGGGGACGGGTGAGGGTCAGGCTTCGGGGAAGGGTTAGGGTTAGGGTTCGGGCTAGGGTTAGGGTTAGGGGACGGGGACGGTTTAGGGTCCAGGTGAGGGTACGACAACGCTTTAGGGGGAGCATAGGTGTGAGGGCGCGAGTTAGTGTCAGCGTATGGATTAGGATTAGGGGACGGGTGAGGGTCAGGCTTCGGGGAAGTGTTAGGGTTAGGGTTCGGGCTAGGGTTAGGGTTAGGGGACGGGGACGGTTTAGGGTCCAGATGAGGGTACGACAACGCTTTAGGGGGAGCATAGGTGTGAGGGCGCGAGTTAGTGTCAGCGTATGGATTAGGATTAGGGGACGGGTGAGGGTCACGCTTCGGTGAAGGGTTAGGGTTAGGGTTCGGTCTAGGGTTAGGGTTAGGGGACGGGGACGGTTTAGGGTCCAGGTGAGGGTACGACAACGCTTTAGGGGGAGCGTACGTGTGAGGGCGCGGGTTAGTGTCAGCGTACGGGTTGGGATTAGGGGACGGGTGAGGGTCAGGCTTCGGGGAAGGGTTAGGGTTAGGGTTCGGGCTAGGGTTAGGGTTAGGGGACGGGGACGGTTTAGGGTCCAGGTGAGGGTACGACAACGCTTTAGGGGGAGCGTACGTGTGAGGGCGCGGGTTAGTGTCAGCGTACGGTTTGGGATTAGGGGACGGGTGAGGGTCAGGCTTCGGGGAAGGTTTAGGGTTAGGGTTCGGGCTAGGGTTAGGGTTAGGGGACGGGGACGGTTTAGGGTCCAGGTGAGGGTACGACAACGCTTTAGGGGGAGCGTACGTGTGAGGGCGCGGGTTAGTGTCAGCGTACGGTTTCGGATTAGGGGACGGGTGAGGGTCAGGCTTCGGGGAAGGGTTAGGGTTAGGGTTCGGGCTAGGGTTAGGGTTAGGGGACGGGGACGGTTTAGGGTCCAGGTGAGGGTACGACAACGCTTTAGGGGGAGCGTACGTGTGAGGGCGCGGGTTAGTGTCAGCGTACGGGTTAGGATTAGGGGACGGGTGAGGGTCAGGCTTCGGGGAAGGGTTAGGGTTAGGGTTCGGGCTAGGGTTAGCGTTAGGGGACGGGGACGGTTTAGGGTCCAGGTGAGGGTACGACAACGCTTTAGGGGGAGCGTACGTGTGAGGGCGCGGGTTAGTGTCAGCGTACGGGTTAGGATTAGGGGACGGGTGAGGGTCAGGCTTCGGGGAAGGGTTAGGGTTAGGTTTCGGGCTAGGGTTAGGGTTAGGGGACGGGGACGGTTTAGGGTCCAGGTGAGGGTACGACAACGCTTTAGGGGGAGCGTACGTGTGAGGGCGTGGGTTAGTGTCAGTGTACGGGTTAGGATTAGGGGACGGGTGAGGGTCAGGCTTCGGGGAAGGGTTAGGGTTAGGGTTCGGGCTAGGGTTAGGGTTAGGGGACGGGGACGGTTTAGGGTCCAGATGAGGGTACGACAACGCTTTAGGGGGAGCATAGGTGTGAGGGCGCGAGTTAGTGTCAGCGTATGGATTAGGATTAGGGGACGGGTGAGGGTCAGGCTTCGGGGAAGGGTTAGGGTTAGGGTTCGGGCTAGGGTTAGGGTTAGGGGACGGGGACGGTTTAGGGTCCAGATGAGGGTACGACAACGCATTAGGGGGAGCATAGGTGTGAGGGCGCGAGTTAGTGTCAGCGTATGGATTAAGATTAGGGGACGGGTGAGGGTCAGGCTTCGGGGAAGGGTTAGGGTTAGGGTTCGGGCTAGGGTTAGGGTTAGGGGACGGGGACGGTTTAGGGTCCAGGTGAGGGTACGACAACGCTTTAGGGGGAGCGTACGTGTGAGGGCGCGGGTTAGTGTCAGCGTACGGGTTGGGATTAGGGGACGGGTGAGGGTCAGGCTTCGGGGAAGGGTTAGGGTTAGGGTTCGGGCTAGGGATAGGGTTAGGGGACGGGGACGGTTTAGGGTCCAGGTGAGGGTACGACAACGCTTTAGGGGGAGCGTACGTGTGAGGGCGCGGGTTAGTGTCAGCGTACGGGTTGGGATTAGGGGACGGGTGAGGGTCAGGCTTCGGGGAAGGTTTAGGGTTAGGGTTCGGGCTAGGGTTAGGGTTAGGGGACGGGGACGGTTTAGGGTCCAGGTGAGGGTACGACAACGCTTTAGGGGGAGCGTACGTGTGAGGGCGCGGGTTAGTGTCAGCGTACGGTTTCGGATTAGGGGACGGGTGAGGGTCAGGCTTCGGGGAAGGGTTAGGGTTAGGGTTCGGGCTAGGGTTAGGGTTAGGGGACGGGGACGGTTTAGGGTCCAGGTGAGGGTACGACAACGCTTTAGGGGGAGCGTACGTGTGAGGGCGCGGGTTAGTGTCAGCGTACGGGTTAGGATTAGGGGACGGGTGAGGGTCAGGCTTCGGGGAAGGGTTAGGGTTAGGGTTCGGGCTAGGGTTAGCGTTAGGGGACGGGGACGGTTTAGGGTCCAGGTGAGGGTACGACAACGCTTTAGGGGGAGCGTACGTGTGAGGGCGCGGGTTAGTGTCAGCGTACGGGTTAGGATTAGGGGACGGGTGAGGGTCAGGCTTCGGGGAAGGGTTAGGGTTAGGGTTCGGGCTAGGGTTAGGGTTAGGGGACGGGGACGGTTTAGGTTCCAGGTGAGGGTACGACAACGCTTTAGGGGGAGCATACGTGTGAGGGCGCGGGTTAGTTTCAGCATACGGGTTAGGATTAGGGGACGGGTGAGGGTCAGGCTTCGGGGAAGGGTTAGGGTTAGGGTTCGGGCTAGGGTTAGGGTTAGGGGACGGGGACGGGTTAGGGTCCAGGTGATGGTACGACAACGCTTTAGGGGGAGCGTACGTGTGAGGGCGCGGGTTAGTGTCAGCGTACGGGTTGGGATTAGGGGACGGGTGAGGGTCAGGCTTCGGGGAAGGGTTAGGGTTAGGGTTCGGGCTGGGGTTAGGGTTAGGGGACGGGGACGGTTTAGGGTCCAGGTGAGGGTACGACAACGCTTTAGGGGGAGCATAGTTGTGAGGGCGCGGGTTAGTGTCAGCGTATGGATTAGGATTAGGGGACGGGTGAGGGTCAGGCTTCGGGGAAGGGTTAGGGTTAGGGTTCGGGCTAGGGTTAGGGTTAGGGGACGGGGACGGTTTAGGTTCCAGGTGAGGGTACGACAATGCTTTAGGGGGAGCATACGTGTGAGGGCGCAGGTTAGTTTCAGCATACGGGTTAGGATTAGGGGACGGGTGAGGGTCAGGCTTCGGGGAAGGGTTAGGGTTAGGGTTCGGGCTAGGGTTAGGGTTAGGGGACGGGGACGGTTTAGGGTCCAGGTGAGGGTACGACAACGCTTTAGGGGGAGCGTACGTGTGAGGGCGCGGGTTAGTGTCAGCGTACGGGTTAGGATTAGGGGACGTGTGAGGGTCAGGCTTCGGAGAAGGGTTAGGTTTAGGGTTCGGCCTAGGGTTAGGGTTAGGGGACGGGGACGGTTTAGGGTCCAGGTGAGGGTACGACAACGCTTTAGGGGGAGCGTACGTGTGAGGGCGCGGGTTAGTGTCAGCGTACGGGTTAGGATTAGGGGACGGGTGAGGGTCAGGCTTCGGGGAAGGGTTAGGTTTAGGGTTCGGGCTAGGGTTAGGGTTAGGGGACGGGGACGGTTTAGGGTCCAGGTGATGGTACGACAACGCTTTAGGGGGAGCGTACGTGTGAGGGCGCGGGTTAGTGTCAGCGTACGGGTTAGGATTACGGGACGGGTGAGGGTCAGGCTTCGGAGAAGGGTTAGGGTTAGGGTTCGGGCTGGGGTTAGGGTTAGGGGACGGGGACGGTTTAGGGTCCAGGTGAGGGTACGACAACGCTTTAGGGGGAGCATAGTTGTGAGGGCGCGGGTTAGTGTCAGCGTATGCATTAGGATTAGGGGACGGGTGAGGGTCAGGCTTCGGGGAAGGGTTAGGGTTAGGGTTCGGGCTAGGGTTAGGGTTAGGGGACGGGGACGGTTTAGGGTCCAGGTGAGGGTACGACAACGCTTTAGGGGGAGCGTACGTGTGAGGGCGCGGGTTAGTGTCAGCGTACGGGTTAGGATTAGGGGACGGGTGAGGGTCAGGCTTCGGGGAAGTGTTAGGGTTAGGGTTCGGTCTAGGGTTAGGGTTAGGGGACGGGGACGGTTTAGGGTCCAGGTGAGGGTACGACAACGCTTTAGGGGGAGCGTATGTGTGAGGGCGAGGGTTAGTGTCAGCGTACGGGTTAGGATTAGGGGACGTGTGAGGGTCAGGCTTCGGAGAAGGGTTAGGTTTAGGGTTCGGCCTAGGGTTAGGGTTAGGGGACGGGGACGGTTTAGGGTCCAGGTGAGGGTACGACAACGCTTTAGGGGGAGCGTACGTGTGAGGGCGCGGTTTAGTGTCAGCGTACGGGTTAGGATTAGGGGACGGGTGAGGGTCAGGCTTCGGGGAAGGGTTAGGGTTAGGGTTCGGGCTAGGATTAGGGTTAGGGGACGGGGACGGTTTAGGGTCCAGGTGAGGGTACGACAACGCTTTAGGGGGAGCGTACGTGTGAGGGCGCGGGTTAGTGTCAGCGTACGGGTTAGGATTAGGGGACGGGTGAGGATCAGGCTTCGGGGAAGGGTTAGGGTTAGGGGGCTGGGACGGTTTAGGGTCCAGGTGAGGGTACGACAACGCTTTAGGGGGAGCGTACGTGTGAGGGCGCGGGTTAGTGTCAGCGTACGGGTTAGGATTAGGGGACGGGTGAGGGTGAGGCTTCGGGGAAGGGTTAGGGTTAGGGTTCGGGCTAGGGTTAGGGTTAGGGGACGGGGACGGTTTAGGGTCCAGGTAAGTGTACGACAACGCTTTAGGGGTGCGTACGTGTGAGGGCGCGGGTTAGTGTCAGCGTACGGGTTAGGATTAGGGGACGGATGAGGGTCAGGCTTCGGGGAAGGGTTAGGGTTAGGGTTCGGGCTAGGGTTAGGGTTAGGGGACGGGGACGGTTTAGGGTCCAGGTGAGGGTACGACAACGCTTTAGGGGGAGCGTACGTGTGAGGGCGCGGATTAGTGTCAGCGTACGGGTTAGGATTAGGGGACGGGTGAGGGTCAGGCATCGGGGAAGTGTTAGGGTTAGGGTTCGGGCTAGGGTTAGGGTTAGGGGACGGGGACGGTTTAGGTTCTAGGTGAGGGTACGACAACGCTTTAGGGGGAGCGTACGTGTGAGGGCGCGGGTTAGTGTCAGCGTACGGGTTAGGATTAGGGGACGGTTGAGGGTCAGGCTTCGGGGAAGGGTTAGGGTTAGGGTTCGGGCTAGGGTTAGGGTTAGGGGACGGGGACTGTTTAGGGTCCAGGTGAGGGTACGACAACGCTTTAGGGGGAGCGTACGTGTGAGGGCGTGGGTTAGTGTCAGCGTACGGGTTAGGATTAGGGGCCGGGTGAGGGTCAGGCTTCGGGGAAGGGTTAGGGTTAGGGTTCGGGCTAGGGTTAGGGTTAGGGGACGGGGACGGTTTAGGGTCCAGGTGAGGGTACGACAACGCTTTAGGGGGAGCGTACGTGTGAGGTCGCGGGTTAGTGTCAGCGTACGGGTTAGGATTAGGGGACGGGTGAGGGTCAGGCTTCGGGGAAGGGTTAGGGTTAGGGTTCGGGCTAGGGTTAGGGTTAGGGGACGGGGACGGTTTAGGGTCCAGGTGATGGTACGACAACGCTTTAGGGGGAGCGTACGTGTGAGGACGCGGGTTAGTGTCAGCGTACGGGTTAGGATTAGGGGACGGGTGAGGGTCAGGCTTCGGGGAAGGGTTAGGGTTAGGGTTCGGGCTAGGGTTAGGGTTAGGGGACGGGGACGGTTTAGGGTCCAGATGAGGGTACGACAACGCTTTAGGGGGAGCATAGGTGTGAGGGCGCGAGTTAGTGTCAGCGTATGGATTAGGATTAGGGGACGGGTGAGGGTCAGGCTTCGGGGAAGGGTTAGGGTTAGGGTTCGGGCTAGGGTTAGGGTTACGCGACGGGGAAGGTTTAGGGTCCAGGTGAGGGTACGACAACGCTTTAGGGGGAGCGTACGTGTGAGGGCGCGGGTTAGTGTCAGCGTACGGGTTAGGATTAGGGGACGGGTGAGGGTCAGGCTTCGGGGAAGGGTTAGGGTTAGGGTTCGGGCTAGGGTTAGGGTTAGGGGACGGGGACGGTTTAGGGTCCAGGTGATGGAACGACAACGCTTTAGGGGGAGCGTACGTGTGAGGACGGGGGTTAGTGTCAGCGTACGGGTTAGGATTAGGGGATGGGTGAGAGTCAGGCTACGGGGAAGGGTTAGGGTTAGGGTTCGGGCTAGGGTTAGGGTTAGGGGACGGGGACGGTTTAGGGTCCAGATGAGGGTACGACAACGCTTTAGGGGGAGCATAGGTGTGAGGGCGCGAGTTAGTGTCAGCGTATGGATTAGGATTAGGGGACGGGTGAGGGTCAGGCTTCGGGGAAGGGTTAGGGTTAGGGTTCGGGCTAGGGTTAGGGTTAGGGGACGGGGACGGTTTAGGGTCCAGGTGAGGGTACGACAACGCTTTAGGGGGAGCGTACGTGTGAGGGCGCGGGTTAGTGTCAGCGTACGGGTTGGGATTAGGGGACGGGTGAGGGTCAGGCTTCGGGGAAGGGTTAGGGTTAGGGTTCGGGCTAGGGTTAGGGTTAGGGGACGGGGACGGTTTAGGGTCCAGGTGAGGGTACGACAACGCTTTAGGGGGAGCGTACGTGTGAGGGCGCGGGTTAGTGTCAGCGTACGGGTTGGGATTAGGGGACGGGTGAGGGTCAGGCTTCGGGGAAGGTTTAGGGTTAGGGTTCGGGCTAGGGTTAGGGTTAGGGGACGGGGACGGTTTAGGGTCCAGGTGAGGGTACGACAACGCTTTAGGGGGAGCGTACGTGTGAGGGCGCGGGTTAGTGTCAGCGTACGGGTTAGGATTAGGGGACGGGTGAGGGTCAGGCTTCGGGGAAGGGTTAGGGTTAGGGTTCGGGCTAGGGTTAGGGTTAGGGGACGGGGACAGTTTAGGGTCCAGGTGAGGGTACGACAACGCTTTAGGTGGAGCGTACGTGTGAGGGCGCGGGTTAGTGTCAGAGTACGGGTTGGGATTAGGGGACGGGTGAGGGTCAGGCTTCGGGGAAGGGTTAGGGTTAGGGTTCGGGCTGGGGTTAGGGTTAGGGGACGGGGACGGTTTAGGGTCCAGGTGAGGGTACGACAACGCTTTAGGGGGAGCATAGTTGTGAGGGCGCGGGTTAGTGTCAGCGTATGGATTAGGATTAGGGGACGGGTGAGGGTCAGGCTTCGGGGAAGGGTTAGGGTTAGGTTTCGGGCTAGGGTTAGGGTTAGGGGACGGGGACGGTTTAGGGTCCAGGTGAGGGTACGACAGCGCTTTAGGGGGAGCGTACGTGTGAGGGCGCGGGTTACTGTCAGCGTACGGGTTAGGATTAGGGGACGGGTGAGGGTCAGGCTTCGGGGAAGTGTTAGGGTTAGGGTTTGGGCTAGGGTTAGGGTTAGGGGACGGGGACGGTTTAGGGTCCAGGTGAGGGTACGACAACGCTTTAGGGGGAGCGTACGTGTGAGGGCGCGGGTTAGTGTCAGCGTACGGGTTAGGATTAGGGGACGGGTGAGGGTCAGGCTTCGGGGAAGGGTTAGGTTTAGGGTTCGGGCTATGGTTAGGGTTAGGGGACGGGGACGGTTTAGGGTCCAGGTGATGGTACGACAACGCTTTAGGGGGAGCGTACGTGTGAGGGCGCGGGTTA
The DNA here is from genome assembly GCF_964374135.1 of Grampus griseus. Taxonomy (NCBI): domain Eukaryota; kingdom Metazoa; phylum Chordata; class Mammalia; order Artiodactyla; family Delphinidae; genus Grampus; species Grampus griseus. Next base: position 529,505 of record NW_028133386.1, read on the forward strand.
GTGTCAGCGTACGGGTTAGGATTACGGGACGGGTGAGGGTCAGGCTTCGGAGAAGGGTTAGGGTTAGGGTTCGGGCTGGGGTTAGGGTTAGGGGACGGGGACGGTTTAGGGTCCAGGTGAGGGTACGACAACGCTTTAGGGGGAGCATAGTTGTGAGGGCGCGGGTTAGTGTCAGCGTATGGATTAGGATTAGGGGACGGGTGAGGGTCTGGCTTCGGGGAAGGGTTAGGGTTAGGGTTCGGGCTAGGGTTAGGGTTAGGGGACGGGGACGGTTTAGGGTTCAGGTGATGGTAAGACAACGCTTTAGGGGGAGCATACGTGTGAGGACGCGGGTTAGTGTCAGCGTACGGGTTAGGATTAGGGGACGGGTGAGGGTCAGGCTTCGGGGAAGGGTTAGGGTTAGGGTTAGGGCTAGGGTTAGGGTTAGGGGACGGGGACGGTTTAGGGTCCAGATGAGGGTACGACAACGCTTTAGGGGGAGCATAGGTGTGAGGGCGCGAGTTAGTGTCAGCGTATGGATTAGGATTAGGGGACGGGTGAGGGTCAGGCTTCGGGGAAGGGTTAGGGTTAGGGTTCGGGCTAGGGTTAGGGTTAGGGGACGGGGACGGTTTAGGGTCCAGATGAGGGTACGACAACGCATTAGGGGGAGCATAGGTGTGAGGGCGCGAGTTAGTGTCAGCGTATGGATTAGGATTAGGGGACGGGTGAGGGTCAGGCTCGGGGAAGGGTTAGGGTTAGGGTTCGGGCTAGGGTTAGGGTTAGGGGACGAGGACGGTTTAGGGTCCAGGTGAGGGTACGACAACGCTTTAGGGGGAGCGTACGTGTGAGGGCGCGGGTTAGTGTCAGCGTACGGGTTGGGATTAGGGGACGGGTGAGGGTCAGGCTTCGGGGAAGGGTTAGGGTTAGGGTTCGGGCTAGGGATAGGGTTAGGGGACGGGGACGGTTTAGGGTCCAGGTGAGGGTACGACAACGCTTTAGGGGGAGCGTACGTGTGAGGGCGCGGTTTAGTGTCAGCGTACGGGTTAGGATTAGGGGACGGGTGAGGGTCAGGCTTCGGGGAAGGGTTAGGGTTAGGGTTCGGGCTAGGATTAGGGTTAGGGGACGGGGACGGTTTAGGGTCCAGGTGAGGGTACGACAACGCTTTAGGGGGAGCGTACGTGTGAGGGCGCGGGTTAGTGTCAGCGTACGGGTTAGGATTAGGGGACGGGTGAGGATCAGGCTTCGGGGAAGGGTTAGGGTTAGGGGGCTGGGACGGTTTAGGGTCCAGGTGAGGGTACGACAACGCTTTAGGGGGAGCGTACGTGTGAGGGCGCGGGTTAGTGTCAGCGTACGGGTTAGGATTAGGGGACGGGTGAGGGTGAGGCTTCGGGGAAGGGTTAGGGTTAGGGTTCGGGCTAGGGTTAGGGTTAGGGGACGGGGACGGTTTAGGGTCCAGGTAAGTGTACGACAACGCTTTAGGGGTGCGTACGTGTGAGGGCGCGGGTTAGTGTCAGCGTACGGGTTAGGATTAGGGGACGGATGAGGGTCAGGCTTCGGGGAAGGGTTAGGGTTAGGGTTCGGGCTAGGGTTAGGGTTAGGGGACGGGGACGGTTTAGGGTCCAGGTGAGGGTACGACAACGCTTTAGGGGGAGCGTACGTGTGAGGGCGCGGATTAGTGTCAGCGTACGGGTTAGGATTAGGGGACGGGTGAGGGTCAGGCATCGGGGAAGTGTTAGGGTTAGGGTTCGGGCTAGGGTTAGGGTTAGGGGACGGGGACGGTTTAGGTTCTAGGTGAGGGTACGACAACGCTTTAGGGGGAGCGTACGTGTGAGGGCGCGGGTTAGTGTCAGCGTACGGGTTAGGATTAGGGGACGGTTGAGGGTCAGGCTTCGGGGAAGGGTTAGGGTTAGGGTTCGGGCTAGGGTTAGGGTTAGGGGACGGGGACTGTTTAGGGTCCAGGTGAGGGTACGACAACGCTTTAGGGGGAGCGTACGTGTGAGGGCGTGGGTTAGTGTCAGCGTACGGGTTAGGATTAGGGGCCGGGTGAGGGTCAGGCTTCGGGGAAGGGTTAGGGTTAGGGTTCGGGCTAGGGTTAGGGTTAGGGGACGGGGACGGTTTAGGGTCCAGGTGAGGGTACGACAACGCTTTAGGGGGAGCGTACGTGTGAGGTCGTGGGTTAGTGTCAGCGTACGGGTTAGGATTAGGGGACGGGTGAGGGTCAGGCTTCGGGGAAGGGTTAGGGTTAGGGTTCGGGCTAGGGTTAGGGTTAGGGGACGGGGACGGTTTAGGGTCCAGGTGATGGTACGACAACGCTTTAGGGGGAGCGTACGTGTGAGGACGCGGGTTAGTGTCAGCGTACGGGTTAGGATTAGGGGACGGGTGAGGGTCAGGCTTCGGGGAAGGGTTAGGGTTAGGGTTCGGGCTAGGGTTAGGGTTAGGGGACGGGGACGGTTTAGGGTCCAGATGAGGGTACGACAACGCTTTAGGGGGAGCATAGGTGTGAGGGCGCGAGTTAGTGTCAGCGTATGGATTAGGATTAGGGGACGGGTGAGGGTCAGGCTTCGGGGAAGGGTTAGGGTTAGGGTTCGGGCTAGGGTTAGGGTTACGCGACGGGGAAGGTTTAGGGTCCAGGTGAGGGTACGACAACGCTTTAGGGGGAGCGTACGTGTGAGGGCGCGGGTTAGTGTCAGCGTACGGGTTAGGATTAGGGGACGGGTGAGGGTCAGGCTTCGGGGAAGGGTTAGGGTTAGGGTTCGGGCTAGGGTTAGGGTTAGGGGACGGGGACGGTTTAGGGTCCAGGTGATGGAACGACAACGCTTTAGGGGGAGCGTACGTGTGAGGACGGGGGTTAGTGTCAGCGTACGGGTTAGGATTAGGGGATGGGTGAGAGTCAGGCTACGGGGAAGGGTTAGGGTTAGGGTTCGGGCTAGGGTTAGGGTTAGGGGACGGGGACGGTTTAGGGTCCAGATGAGGGTACGACAACGCTTTAGGGGGAGCATAGGTGTGAGGGCGCGAGTTAGTGTCAGCGTATGGATTAGGATTAGGGGACGGGTGAGGGTCAGGCTTCGGGGAAGGGTTAGGGTTAGGGTTCGGGCTAGGGTTAGGGTTAGGGGACGGGGACGGTTTAGGGTCCAGGTGAGGGTACGACAACGCTTTAGGGGGAGCGTACGTGTGAGGGCGCGGGTTAGTGTCAGCGTACGGGTTGGGATTAGGGGACGGGTGAGGGTCAGGCTTCGGGGAAGGGTTAGGGTTAGGGTTCGGGCTAGGGTTAGGGTTAGGGGACGGGGACGGTTTAGGGTCCAGGTGAGGGTACGACAACGCTTTAGGGGGAGCGTACGTGTGAGGGCGCGGGTTAGTGTCAGCGTACGGGTTGGGATTAGGGGACGGGTGAGGGTCAGGCTTCGGGGAAGGTTTAGGGTTAGGGTTCGGGCTAGGGTTAGGGTTAGGGGACGGGGACGGTTTAGGGTCCAGGTGAGGGTACGACAACGCTTTAGGGGGAGCGTACGTGTGAGGGCGCGGGTTAGTGTCAGCGTACGGGTTAGGATTAGGGGACGGGTGAGGGTCAGGCTTCGGGGAAGGGTTAGGGTTAGGGTTCGGGCTAGGGTTAGGGTTAGGGGACGGGGACAGTTTAGGGTCCAGGTGAGGGTACGACAACGCTTTAGGTGGAGCGTACGTGTGAGGGCGCGGGTTAGTGTCAGAGTACGGGTTGGGATTAGGGGACGGGTGAGGGTCAGGCTTCGGGGAAGGGTTAGGGTTAGGGTTCGGGCTGGGGTTAGGGTTAGGGGACGGGGACGGTTTAGGGTCCAGGTGAGGGTACGACAACGCTTTAGGGGGAGCATAGTTGTGAGGGCGCGGGTTAGTGTCAGCGTATGGATTAGGATTAGGGGACGGGTGAGGGTCAGGCTTCGGGGAAGGGTTAGGGTTAGGTTTCGGGCTAGGGTTAGGGTTAGGGGACGGGGACGGTTTAGGGTCCAGGTGAGGGTACGACAGCGCTTTAGGGGGAGCGTACGTGTGAGGGCGCGGGTTACTGTCAGCGTACGGGTTAGGATTAGGGGACGGGTGAGGGTCAGGCTTCGGGGAAGTGTTAGGGTTAGGGTTTGGGCTAGGGTTAGGGTTAGGGGACGGGGACGGTTTAGGGTCCAGGTGAGGGTACGACAACGCTTTAGGGGGAGCGTACGTGTGAGGGCGCGGGTTAGTGTCAGCGTACGGGTTAGGATTAGGGGACGGGTGAGGGTCAGGCTTCGGGGAAGGGTTAGGTTTAGGGTTCGGGCTATGGTTAGGGTTAGGGGACGGGGACGGTTTAGGGTCCAGGTGATGGTACGACAACGCTTTAGGGGGAGCGTACGTGTGAGGGCGCGGGTTAGTGTCAGCGTACGGGTTAGGATTACGGGACGGGTGAGGGTCAGGCTTCGGAGAAGGGTTAGGGTTAGGGTTCGGGCTGGGGTTAGGGTTAGGGGACGGGGACGGTTTAGGGTCCAGGTGAGGGTACGACAACGCTTTAGGGGGAGCATAGTTGTGAGGGCGCGGGTTAGTGTCAGCGTATGGATTAGGATTAGGGGACGGGTGAGGGTCTGGCTTCGGGGAAGGGTTAGGGTTAGGGTTCGGGCTAGGGTTAGGGTTAGGGGACGGGGACGGTTTAGGGTTCAGGTGATGGTAAGACAACGCTTTAGGGGGAGCATACGTGTGAGGACGCGGGTTAGTGTCAGCGTACGGGTTAGGATTAGGGGACGGGTGAGGGTCAGGCTTCGGGGAAGGGTTAGGGTTAGGGTTAGGGCTAGGGTTAGGGTTAGGGGACGGGGACGGTTTAGGGTCCAGATGAGGGTACGACAACGCTTTAGGGGGAGCATAGGTGTGAGGGCGCGAGTTAGTGTCAGCGTATGGATTAGGATTAGGGGACGGGTGAGGGTCAGGCTTCGGGGAAGGGTTAGGGTTAGGGTTCGGGCTAGGGTTAGGGTTAGGGGACGGGGACGGTTTAGGGTCCAGATGAGGGTACGACAACGCATTAGGGGGAGCATAGGTGTGAGGGCGCGAGTTAGTGTCAGCGTATGGATTAGGATTAGGGGACGGGTGAGGGTCAGGCTCGGGGAAGGGTTAGGGTTAGGGTTCGGGCTAGGGTTAGGGTTAGGGGACGAGGACGGTTTAGGGTCCAGGTGAGGGTACGACAACGCTTTAGGGGGAGCGTACGTGTGAGGGCGCGGGTTAGTGTCAGCGTACGGGTTGGGATTAGGGGACGGGTGAGGGTCAGGCTTCGGGGAAGGGTTAGGGTTAGGGTTCGGGCTAGGGATAGGGTTAGGGGACGGGGACGGTTTAGGGTCCAGGTGAGGGTACGACAACGCTTTAGGGGGAGCGTACGTGTGAGGGCGCGGGTTAGTGTCAGCGTACGGGTTGGGATTAGGGGACGGGTGAGGGTCAGGCTTCGGGGAAGGTTTAGGGTTAGGGTTCGGGCTAGGGTTAGGGTTAGGGGACGGGGACGGTTTAGGGTCCAGGTGAGGGTACGACAACGCTTTAGGGGGAGCGTACGTGTGAGGGCGCGGGTTAGTGTCAGCGTACGGTTTCGGATTAGGGGACGGGTGAGGGTCAGGCTTCGGGGAAGGGTTAGGGTTAGGGTTCGGGCTAGGGTTAGGGTTAGGGGACGGGGACGGTTTAGGGTCCAGGTGAGGGTACGACAACGCTTTAGGGGGAGCGTACGTGTGAGGGCGCGGGTTAGTGTCAGCGTACGGGTTAGGATTAGGGGACGGGTGAGGGTCAGGCTTCGGGGAAGGGTTAGGGTTAGGGTTCGGGCTAGGGTTAGCGTTAGGGGACGGGGACGGTTTAGGGTCAAGGTGAGGGTACGACAACGCTTTAGGGGGAGCGTACGTGTGAGGGCGCGGGTTAGTGTCAGCGTACGGGTTAGGATTAGGGGACGGGTGAGGGTCAGGCTTCGGGGAAGGGTTAGGGTTAGGGTTCGGGCTAGGGTTAGGGTTAGGGGACGGGGACGGTTTAGGTTCCAGGTGAGGGTACGACAACGCTTTAGGGGGAGCATACGTGTGAGGGCGCGGGTTAGTTTCAGCATACGGGTTAGGATTAGGGGACGGGTGAGGGTCAGGCTTCGGGGAAGGGTTAGGGTTAGGGTTCGGGCTAGGGTTAGGGTTAGGGGACGGGGACGGTTTAGGGTCCAGGTGATGGTACGACAACGCTTTAGGGGGAGCGTACGTGTGAGGGCGCGGGTTAGTGTCAGCGTACGGGTTGGGATTAGGGGACGGGTGAGGGTCAGGCTTCGGGGAAGGGTTAGGGTTAGGGTTCGGGCTGGGGTTAGGGTTAGGGGACAGGGACGGTTTAGGGTCCAGGTGAGGGTACGACAACGCTTTAGGGGGAGCATAGTTGTGAGGGCGCGGGTTAGTGTCAGCGTATGGATTAGGATTAGGGGACGGGTGAGGGTCAGGCTTCGGGGAAGGGTTAGGGTTAGGTTTCGGGCTAGGGTTAGGGTTAGGGGACGGGGACGGTTTAGGGTCCAGGTGAGGGTACGACAACGCTTTAGGGGGAGCGTACGTGTGAGGGCGCGGGTTAGTGTCAGCGTACGGGTTAGGATTAGGGGACGGGTGAGGGTCAGGCTTCGGGGAAGTGTTAGGGTTAGGGTTCGGGCTAGGGTTAGGGTTAGGGGACGGGGACGGTTTAGGGTCCAGGTGAGGGTACGACAACGCTTTAGGGGGAGCGTACGTGTGAGGGCGCGGGTTAGTGTCAGCGTACGGGTTAGGATTAGGGGACGTGTGAGGGTCAGGCTTCGGAGAAGGGTTAGGTTTAGGGTTCGGCCTAGGGTTACGGTTAGGGGATGGGGACGGTTTAGGGTCCAGGTGAGGGTACGACAACGCTTTAGGGGGAGCGTACGTGTGAGGGCGCGGGTTAGTGTCAGCGTACGGGTTAGGATTAGGGGACGGGTGAGGGTCAGGCTTCGGGGAAGGGTTAGGTTTAGGGTTCGGGCTAGGGTTAGGGTTAGGGGACGGGGACGGTTTAGGGTCCAGGTGATGGTACGACAACGCTTTAGGGGGAGCGTACGTGTGAGGGCGCGGGTTAGTGTCAGCGTACGGGTTAGGATTACGGGACGGGTGAGGGTCAGGCTTCGGAGAAGGGTTAGGGTTAGGGTTCGGGCTGGGGTTAGGGTTAGGGGACGGGGACGGTTTAGGGTCCAGGTGAGGGTACGACAACGCTTTAGGGGGAGCATAGTTGTGAGGGCGCGGGTTAGTGTCAGCGTATGGATTAGGATTAGGGGACGGGTGAGGGTCAGGCTTCGGGGAAGGGTTAGGGTTAGGGTTCGGGCTAGGGTTAGGGTTAGGGGACGGGGACGGTTTAGGGTCCAGGTGAGGGTACGACAACGCTTTAGGGGGAGCGTACGTGTGAGGGCGCGGGTTAGTGTCAGCGTACGGGTTAGGATTAGGGGACGGGTGAGGGTCAGGCTTCGGGGAAGTGTTAGGGTTAGGGTTCGGTCTAGGGTTAGGGTTAGGGGACGGGGACGGTTTAGGGTCCAGGTGAGGGTACGACAACGCTTTAGGGGTGCGTACGTGTGAGGGCGCGGGTTAGTGTCAGCGTACGGGTTAGGATTAGGGGACGGATGAGGGTCAGGCTTCGGGGAAGGGTTAGGGTTAGGGTTCGGGCTAGGGTTAGGGTTAGGGGACGGGGACGGTTTAGGGTCCAGGTGAGGGTACGACAACGCTTTAGGGGGAGCGTACGTGTGAGGGCGCGGATTAGTGTCAGCGTACGGGTTAGGATTAGGGGACGGGTGAGGGTCAGGCATCGGGGAAGTGTTAGGGTTAGGGTTCGGGCTAGGGTTAGGGTTAGGGGACGGGGACGGTTTAGGTTCTAGGTGAAGGTACGACAACGCTTTAGGGGGAGCGTACGTGTGAGGGCGCGGGTTAGTGTCAGCGTACGGGTTAGGATTAGGGGACGGTTGAGGGTCAGGCTTCGGGGAAGGGTTAGGGTTAGGGTTCGGGCTAGGGTTAGGGTTAGGGGACGGGGACTGTTTAGGGTCCAGGTGAGGGTACGACAACGCTTTAGGGGGAGCGTACGTGTGAGGGCGTGGGTTAGTGTCAGCGTACGGGTTAGGATTAGGGGCCGGGTGAGGGTCAGGCTTCGGGGAAGGGTTAGGGTTAGGGTTCGGGCTAGGGTTAGGGTTAGGGGACGGGGACGGTTTAGGGTCCAGGTGAGGGTACGACAACGCTTTAGGGGGAGCGTACGTGTGAGGTCGCGGGTTAGTGTCAGCGTACGGGTTAGGATTAGGGGACGGGTGAGGGTCAGGCTTCGGGGAAGGGTTAGGGTTAGGGTTCGGGCTAGGGTTAGGGTTAGGGGACGGGGACGGTTTAGGGTCCAGGTGATGGTACGACAACGCTTTAGGGGGAGCGTACGTGTGAGGACGCGGGTTAGTGTCAGCGTACGGGTTAGGATTAGGGGCCGGGTGAGGGTCAGGCTTCGGGGAAGGGTTAGGGTTAGGGTTCGGGCTAGGGTTAGGGTTAGGGGACGGGGACGGTTTAGGGTCCAGGTGAGGGTACGACAACGCTTTAGGGGGAGCGTACATGTGAGGTCGCGGGTTAGTGTCAGCGTACGGGTTAGGATTAGGGGACGGGTGAGGGTCAGGCTTCGGGGAAGGGTTAGGGTTAGGGTTCGGGCTAGGGTTAGGGTTAGGGGACGGGGACGGTTTAGGGTCCAGGTGATGGTACGACAACGCTTTAGGGGGAGCGTACGTGTGAGGACGCGGGTTAGTGTCAGCGTACGGGTTAGGATTAGGGGACGGGTGAGGGTCAGGCTTCGGGGAAGGGTTAGGGTTAGGGTTCGGGCTAGGGTTAGGGTTAGGGGACGGGGACGGTTTAGGGTCCAGATGAGGGTACGACAACGCTTTAGGGGGAGCATAGGTGTGAGGGCGCGAGTTAGTGTCAGCGTATGGATTAGGATTAGGGGACGGGTGAGGGTCAGGCTTCGGGGAAGGGTTAGGGTTAGGGTTCGGGCTAGGGTTAGGGTTACGCGACGGGGAAGGTTTAGGGTCCAGGTGAGGGTACGACAACGCTTTAGGGGGAGCGTACGTGTGAGGGCGCGGGTTAGTGTCAGCGTACGGGTTAGGATTAGGGGACGGGTGAGGGTCAGGCTTCGGGGAAGGGTTAGGGTTAGGGTTCGGGCTAGGGTTAGGGTTAGGGGACGGGGACGGTTTAGGGTCCAGGTGATGGAACGACAACGCTTTAGGGGGAGCGTACGTGTGAGGACGGGGGTTAGTGTCAGCGTACGGGTTAGGATTAGGGGATGGGTGAGAGTCAGGCTACGGGGAAGGGTTAGGGTTAGGGTTCGGGCTAGGGTTAGGGTTAGGGGACGGGGACGGTTTAGGGTCCAGATGAGGGTACGACAACGCTTTAGGGGGAGCATAGGTGTGAGGGCGCGAGTTAGTGTCAGCGTATGGATTAGGATTAGGGGACGGGTGAGGGTCAGGCTTCGGGGAAGGGTTAGGGTTAGGGTTCGGGCTAGGGTTAGGGTTAGGGGACGGGGACGGTTTAGGGTCCAGGTGAGGGTACGACAACGCTTTAGGGGGAGCGTACGTGTGAGGGCGCGGGTTAGTGTCAGCGTACGGGTTGGGATTAGGGGACGGGTGAGGGTCAGGCTTCGGGGAAGGTTTAGGGTTAGGGTTCGGGCTAGGGTTAGGGTTAGGGGACGGGGACGGTTTAGGGTCCAGGTGAGGGTACGACAACGCTTTAGGGGGAGCGTACGTGTGAGGGCGCGGGTTAGTGTCAGCGTACGGGTTAGGATTAGGGGACGGGTGAGGGTCAGGCTTCGGGGAAGGGTTAGGGTTAGGGTTCGGGCTAGGGTTAGGGTTAGGGGACGGGGACGGTTTAGGGTCCAGGTGAGGGTACGACAACGCTTTAGGGGGAGCGTACGTGTGAGGGCGCGGGTTAGTGTCAGCGTACGGGTTAGGATTAGGGGACGGGTGAGGGTCAGGCTTCGGGGAAGGGTTAGGGTTAGGGTTCGGGCTAGGGTTAGGGTTAGGGGACGGGGACGGTTTAGGGTCCAGGTGAGGGTACGACAACGCTTTAGGGGGAGCGTACGTGTGAGGGCGCGGGTTAGTGTCAGCGTACGGGTTAGGATTAGGGGACGGGTGAGGGTCAGGCTTCGGGGAAGGGTTAGGGTTAGGGTTCGGGCTAGGGTTAGGGTTAGGGGACGGGGACGGTTTAGGGTCCAGGTGAGGGTACGACAACGCTTTAGGTGGAGCGTACGTGTGAGGGCGCGGGTTAGTGTCAGCGTACGGGTTGGGATTAGGGGACGGGTGAGGGTCAGGCTTCGGGGAAGGGTTAGGGTTAGGGTTCGGGCTGGGGTTAGGGTTAGGGGACGGGGACGGTTTAGGGTCCAGGTGAGGGTACGACAACGCTTTAGGGGGAGCATAGTTGTGAGGGCGCGGGTTAGTGTCAGCGTATGGATTAGGATTAGGGGACGGGTGAGGGTCAGGCTTCGGGGAAGGGTTAGGTTTAGGTTTCGGGCTAGGGTTAGGGTTAGGGGACGGGGACGGTTTAGGGTCCAGGTGAGGGTACGACAGCGCTTTAGGGGGAGCGTACGTGTGAGGGCGCGGGTTACTGTCAGCGTACGGGTTAGGATTAGGGGACGGGTGAGGGTCAGGCTTCGGGGAAGTGTTAGGGTTAGGGTTCGGGCTAGGGTTAGGGTTAGGGGACGGGGACGGTTTAGGGTCCAGGTGAGGGTACGACAACGCTTTAGGGGGAGCGTACGTGTGAGGGCGCGGGTTAGTGTCAGCGTACGGGTTAGGATTAGGGGACGTGTGAGGGTCAGGCTTCGGAGAAGGGTTAGGTTTACGGTTCGGCCTAGGGTTAGGGTTAGGGGACGGGGACGGTTTAGGGTCCAGGTGAGGGTACGACAACGCTTTAGGGGGAGCGTACGTGTGAGGGCGCGGGTTAGTGTCAGCGTACGGGTTAGGATTAGGGGACGGGTGAGGGTCAGGCTTCGGGGAAGGGTTAGGGTTAGGGTTCGGGCTAGGGTTAGGGTTAGGGGACGGGGACGGTTTAGGGTCCAGGTGATGGAACGACAACGCTTTAGGGGGAGCGTACGTGTGAGGACGGGGGTTAGTGTCAGCGTACGGGTTAGGATTAGGGGATGGGTGAGAGTCAGGCTACGGGGAAGGGTTAGGGTTAGGGTTCGGGCTAGGGTTAGGGTTAGGGGACGGGGACGGTTTAGGGTCCAGATGAGGGTACGACAACGCTTTAGGGGGAGCATAGGTGTGAGGGCGCGAGTTAGTGTCAGCGTATGGATTAGGATTAGGGGACGGGTGAGGGTCAGGCTTCGGGGAAGGGTTAGGGTTAGGGTTCGGGCTAGGGTTAGGGTTAGGGGACGGGGACGGTTTAGGGTCCAGGTGAGGGTACGACAACGCTTTAGGGGGAGCGTACGTGTGAGGGCGCGGGTTAGTGTCAGCGTACGGGTTGGGATTAGGGGACGGGTGAGGGTCAGGCTTCGGGGAAGGGTTAGGGTTAGGGTTCGGGCTAGGGTTAGGGTTAGGGGACGGGGACGGTTTAGGGTCCAGGTGAGGGTACGACAACGCTTTAGGGGGAGCGTACGTGTGAGGGCGCGGGTTAGTGTCAGCGTACGGGTTAGGATTAGGGGACGGGTGAGGGTCAGGCTTCGGGGAAGGGTTAGGGTTAGGGTTCGGGCTAGGGTTAGGGTTAGGGGACGGGGACGGTTTAGGGTCCAGGTGAGGGTACGACAACGCTTTAGGGGGAGCGTACGTGTGAGGGCGCGGGTTAGTGTCAGCGTACGGGTTAGGATTAGGGGACGGGTGAGGGTCAGGCTTCGGGGAAGGGTTAGGGTTAGGGTTCGGGCTAGGGTTAGGGTTAGGGGACGGGGACGGTTTAGGGTCCAGGTGAGGGTACGACAACGCTTTAGGGGGAGCGTACGTGTGAGGGCGCGGGTTAGTGTCAGCGTACGGGTTAGGATTAGGGGACGGGTGAGGGTCAGGCTTCGGGGAAGGGTTAGGGTTAGGGTTCGGGCTAGGGTTAGGGTTAGGGGACGGGGACAGTTTAGGGTCCAGGTGAGGGTACGACAACGCTTTAGGTGGAGCGTACGTGTGAGGGCGCGGGTTAGTGTCAGCGTACGGGTTGGGATTAGGGGACGGGTGAGGGTCAGGCTTCGGGGAAGGGTTAGGGTTAGGGTTCGGGCTGGGGTTAGGGTTAGGGGACGGGGACGGTTTAGGGTCCAGGTGAGGGTACGACAACGCTTTAGGGGGAGCATAGTTGTGAGGGCGCGGGTTAGTGTCAGCGTATGGATTAGGATTAGGGGACGGGTGAGGGTCAGGCTTCGGGGAAGGGTTAGGTTTAGGTTTCGGGCTAGGGTTAGGGTTAGGGGACGGGGACGGTTTAGGGTCCAGGTGAGGGTACGACAGCGCTTTAGGGGGAGCGTACGTGTGAGGGCGCGGGTTACTGTCAGCGTACGGGTTAGGATTAGGGGACGGGTGAGGGTCAGGCTTCGGGGAAGTGTTAGGGTTAGGGTTCGGGCTAGGGTTAGGGTTAGGGGACGGGGACGGTTTAGGGTCCAGGTGAGGGTACGACAACGCTTTAGGGGGAGCGTACGTGTGAGGGCGCGGGTTAGTGTCAGCGTACGGGTTAGGATTAGGGGACGTGTGAGGGTCAGGCTTCGGAGAAGGGTTAGGTTTACGGTTCGGCCTAGGGTTAGGGTTAGGGGACGGGGACGGTTTAGGGTCCAGGTGAGGGTACGACAACGCTTTAGGGGGAGCGTACGTGTGAGGGCGCGGGTTAGTGTCAGCGTACGGGTTAGGATTAGGGGACGGGTGAGGGTCAGGCTTCGGGGAAGGGTTAGGGTTAGGGTTCGGGCTAGAGTTAGTGTTAGGGGACGGGGACGGTTTAGGGTCCAGGTGAGGGTACGACAACGCTTTAGGGGGTGCGTACGTGTGAGGGCGCTGGTTAGTGTCAGCGTACGGGTTACGATTAGGGGACGGGTGAGGGTCAGGCTTCGGGGAAGTGTTACGGTTAGGGTTCGGGCTAGGGTTAGGGTTAGGGGACGGGGACGGTTTAGGGTCCAGGTGAGGGTACGACAACGCTTTAGGGGGAGCGTACGTGTGAGGGCGCGGGTTAGTGTCAGCGTACGGGTTAGGATTAGGGGACGGTTGAGGGTCAGGCTTCGGGGAAGGGTTAGGGTTAGGGTTCGGGCTAGGGTTAGGGTTAGGGGACGGGGACTGTTTACGGTCCAGGTGAGGGTACGACAACGCTTTAGGGGGAGCGTACGTGTGAGGGCGCGGGTTAGTGTCAGCGTACGGGTTAGGATTAGGGGACGGGTGAGGGTCAGGCTTCGGGGAAGGGTTAGGGTTAGGGTTCGGGCTAGGGTTAGGGTTAGGGGACGGGGACGGTTTAGGGTCCAGGTAAGGGTACGACAACGCTTTAGGGGTGCGTACGTGTGAGGGCGCGGGTTAGTGTCAGCGTACGGGTTAGGATTAGGGGACGGGTGAGGGTCAGGCTTCGGGGAAGGTTTAGGGTTAGGGTTCGGGCTAGGGTTAGGGTTAGGGGACGGGGACGGTTTAGGGTCCAGGTGAGGGTACGACAACGCTTTAGGGGGAGCGTACGTGTGAGGGCGCGGATTAGTGTCAGCGTACGGGTTAGGATTAGTGGACGGGTGAGGGTCAGGCATCGGGGAAGTGTTAGGGTTAGGGTTCGGGCTAGGGTTAGGGTTAGGGGACGGGGACGGTTTAGGTTCTAGGTGAGGGTACGAGAACGCTTTAGGGGGAGCGTACGTGTGAGGGCGCGGGTTAGTGTCAGCGTACGGGTTAGGATTAGGGGACGGTTGAGGGTCAGGCTTCGGGGAAGGGTTAGGGTTAGGGTTCGGGCTAGGGTTAGGGTTAGGGGACGGGGACGGTTTAAGGTCCAGGTGAGGGTACGACAACGCTTTAGGGGGAGCGTACGTGTGAGGTCGCGGGTTAGTGTCAGCATACGGGTTAGGATTAGGGGACGGGTGAGGGTCAGGCTTCGGGGAAGGGTTAGGGTTAGGGTTCGGGCTAGGGTTAGGGTTAGGGGACGGGGACGGTTTAGGGTCCAGGTGATGGTACGACAACGCTTTAGGGGGAGCGTACGTGTGAGGACGCGGGTTAGTGTCAGCGTACGGGTTAGGATTAGGGGACGGGTGAGGGTCAGGCTTCGGGGAAGGGTTAGGGTTAGGGTTCGGGCTAGGGTTAGGGTTAGGGGACGGGGACGGTTTAGGGTCCAGATGAGGGTACGACAACGCTTTAGGGGGAGCATAGGTGTGAGGGCGCGAGTTAGTGTCAGCGTATGGATTAGGATTAGGGGACGGGTGAGGGTCAGGCTTCGGGGAAGGGTTAGGGTTAGGGTTCGGGCTAGGGTTAGGGTTACGCGACGGGGAAGGTTTAGGGTCCAGGTGAGGGTACGACAACGCTTTAGGGGGAGCGTACGTGTGAGGGCGCGGGTTAGTGTCAGCGTACGGGTTAGGATTAGGGGACGGGTGAGGGTCAGGCTTCGGGGAAGGGTTAGGGTTAGGGTTCGGGCTAGGGTTAGGGTTAGGGGACGGGGACGGTTTAGGGTCCAGGTGATGGTACGACAACGCTTTAGGGGGAGCGTACGTGTGAGGACGGGGGTTAGTGTCAGCGTACGGGTTAGGATTAGGGGATGGGTGAGAATCAGGCTTCCGGGAAGGGTTAGGGTTAGGGTTCGGGCTAGGGTTAGGGTTAGGGGACGGGGACGGTTTAGGGTCCAGATGAGGGTACGACAACGCTTTAGGGGGAGCATAGGTGTGAGGGCGCGAGTTAGTGTCAGCGTATGGATTAGGATTAGGGGACGGGTGAGGGTCAGGCTTCGGGGAAGGGTTAGGGTTAGGGTTCGGGCTAGGGTTAGGGTTAGGGGACGGGGACGGTTTAGGGTCCAGGTGAGGGTACGACAACGCTTTAGGGGGAGCGTACGTGTGAGGGCGCGGGTTAGTGTCAGCGTACGGGTTGGGATTAGGGGACGGGTGAGGGTCAGGCTTCGGGGAAGGGTTAGGGTTAGGGTTCGGGCTAGGGTTAGGGTTAGGGGACGGGGACGGTTTAGGGTCCAGGTGAGGGTACGACAACGCTTTAGGGGGAGCGTACGTGTGAGGGCGCGGGTTAGTGTCAGCGTACAGTTTCGGATTAGGGGACGGGTGAGGGTCAGGCTTCGGGGAAGGGTTAGGGTTAGGGTTCGGGCTAGGGTTAGGGTTAGAGGACGGGGACGGTTTAGGGTCCAGGTGAGGGTACAACAACGCTTTAGGTGGAGCGTACGTGTGAGGGCGCGGGTTAGTGTCAGCGTACGGGTTCGGATTAGGGGACGGTTGAGGGTCAGGCTTCGGGGAAGGGTTAGGGTTAGGATTCGGGCTAGGGTTAGGTTTAGGGGACGGGGACGGATTAGGGTCCAGGTGAGGGTACGACAACGCTTTACGGGGAGCGTACGTGTGAGGGCGCGGGTTAGTGTCAGCGTACGGGTTACGATTAGGGGACGGGTGAGGGTCAGGCTTCGGGGAAGGGTTAGGGTTAGGGTTCGGGCTAGGGTTAGGGTTAGGGGACGGGGACGGTTTAGGGTCCAGGTGAGGGTACGACAACGCTTTAGGGGGAGCATACGTGTGAGGGCGCGGGTTAGTGTCAGCGTACGGGTTAGGATTAGGGGACGGGTGAGGGTCAGGCTTCGGGGAAGGGTTAGGGTTAGGGTTCGGGCTAGGGTTAGGGTTAGGGGACGGGGACGGTTTAGGGTCCAGGTGATGGTACGACAACGCTTTAGGGGGAGCGTACGTGTGAGGGCGCGGGTTAGTGTCAGCGTACGGGTTAGGATTAGGGGACGGGTGAGGGTCAGGCTTCGGGGAAGGGTTAGGGTTAGGGTTCGGGCTGGGGTTAGGGTTAGGGGACGGGGACGGTTTAGGGTCCAGGTGAGGGTACGACAACGCTTTAGGGGGAGCATAGGTGTGAGGGCGCGAGTTAGTGTCAGCGTATGGATTAGGATTAGGGGACGGGTGAGGGTCAGGCTTCGGGGAAGGGTTAGGGTTAGGGTTCGGGCTAGGGTTAGGGTTAGGGGACGGGGACGGTTTAGGGTCCAGGTGAGGGTACGACAACGCTTTAGGGGGAGCGTACGTGTGAGGGCGCGGGTTAGTGTCAGCGTACGGGTTGGGATTAGGGGACGGGTGAGGGTCAGGCTTCGGGGAAGGGTTAGGGTTAGGGTTCGGGCTAGGGTTAGGGTTAGGGGACGGGGACGGTTTAGGGTCCAGGTGAGGGTACGACAACGCTTTAGGGGGAGCGTACGTGTGAGGGCGCGGGTTAGTGTCAGCGTACGGGTTGGGATTAGGGGACGGGTGAGGTCAGGCTTCGGGGAAGGTTTAGGGTTAGGGTTCGGGCTAGGGTTAGGGTTAGGGGACGGGGACGGTTTAGGGTCCAGGTGAGGGTACGACAACGCTTTAGGGGGAGCGTACGTGTGAGGGCGCGGGTTAGTGTCAGCGTACAGTTTCGGATTAGGGGACGGGTGAGGGTCAGGCTTCGGGGAAGGGTTAGGGTTACGGTTCGGGCTAGGGTTAGGGTTAGGGGACGGGGACGGTTTAGGGTCCAGGTGAGGGTACGACAACGCTTTAGGGGGAGCGTACGTGTGAGGGCGCGGGTTAGTGTCAGCGTACGGGTTAGGATTAGGGGACGGGTGAGGGTCAGGCTTCGGGGAAGTGTTAGGGTTAGGGTTCGGGCTAGGGTTAGGGTTAGGGGACGGGGACGGTTTAGGGTCCAGGTGAGGGTACGACAACGCTTTAGGGGGAGCGTACGTGTGAGGGCGCGGTTTAGTGTCAGCGTACGGGTTAGGATTAGGGGACGGGTGAGGGTCAGGCTTCGGGGAAGTGTTAAGGTTAGGGTTCGGGCTAGGGTTAGTGTTAGGGGACAGGGACGGTTTAGGGTCCAGGTGATGGTACGACAACGCTTTAGGGGGAGCGTACGTGTGAGGGCGCGGGTTAGTGTCAGCGTACGGGTTGGGATTAGGGGACGGGTGAGGGTCAGGCTTCGGGGAAGGGTTAGGGTTAGGGTTTGGGCTGGGGTTAGGGTTAGCGGACGGGGACGGTTTAGGGTCCAGGTGAGGGTACGACAACGCTTTAGGGGGAGCATAGTTGTGAGGGCGCGGGTTAGTGTCAGCGTATGGATTAGGATTAGGGGACGGGTGAGGGTCAGGCTTCGGGGAAGGGTTAGGGTTAGGGTTCGGGCTAGGGTTAGGGTTAGGGGACGGGGACGGTTTAGGGTCCAGGTGAGGGTACGACAGCGCTTTAGGGGGAGCGTACGTGTGAGGGCGCGGGTTAGTGTCAGCGTACGGGTTAGGATTAGGGGACGGGTGAGGGTCAGGCTTCGGGGAAGTGTTAGGGTTAGGGTTCGGGCTAGGGTTAGGGTTAGGGGACGGGGACGGTTTAGGGTCCAGGTGAGGGTACGACAACGCTTTAGGGGGAGCGTACGTGTGAGGGCGCGGGTTAGTGTCAGCGTACGGGTTAGGATTAGGGGACGTGTGAGGGTCAGGCTTCGGAGAAGGGTTAGGTTTAGGGTTCGGCCTAGGGTTAGGGTTAGGGGACGGGGACGGTTTAGGGTCCAGGTGAGGGTACGACAACGCTTTAGGGGGAGCGTACGTGTGAGGGCGCGGGTTAGTGTCAGCGTACGGGTTAGGATTAGGGGACGGGTGAGGGTCAGGCTTCGGGGAAGGGTTAGGGTTAGGGTTCGGGCTAGAGTTAGGGTTAGGGGACGGGGACGGTTTAGGGTCCAGGTGAGGGTACGACAACGCTTTAGGGGGTGCGTACGTGTGAGGGCGCTGGTTAGTGTCAGCGTACGGGTTAGGATTAGGGGACGGGTGAGGGTCAGGCTTCGGGGAAGTGTTAGGGTTAGGGTTCGGGCTAGGGTTAGGGTTAGGGGACGGGGACGGTTTAGGGTCCAGGTGAGGGTACGACAACGCTTTAGGGGGAGCGTACGTGTGAGGGCGCGGGTTAGTGTCAGCGTACGGGTTAGGATTAGGGGACGGTTGAGGGTCAGGCTTCGGGGAAGGCTTAGGGTTAGGGTTCGGGCTAGGGTTAGGGTTAGGGGACGGGGACTGTTTAGGGTCCAGGTGAGGGTACGACAACGCTTTAGGGGGAGCGTACGTGTGAGGGCGCGGGTTAGTGTCAGCGTACGGGTTAGGATTAGGGGCCGGGTGAGGGTCAGGCTTCGGGGAAGGGTTAGGGTTAGGGTTCGGGCTAGGGTTAGGGTTAGGGGACGGGGAGGGTTTAGGGTCCAGGTGAGGGTACGACAACGCTTTAGGGGGAGCGTACGTGTGAGGGCGCGGGTTAGTGTCAGCGTACGGGTTAGGATTAGGGGACGGGTGAGGGTCAGGCTTCGGGGAAGGGTTAGGGTTAGGGTTCGGGCTAGGGTTATGGTTAGGGGACGGGGACGGTTTAGGGTCCAGGTGAGGGTACGACAACGCTTTAGGGGGAGCGTACGTGTGAGGGCGCGGGTTAGTGTCAGCGTACGGGTTAGGATTAGGGGACGGGTGAGGGTCAGGCTTCGGGGAAGGGTTAGGGTTAGGGTTCGGGCTAGGGTTAGGGTTAGGGGACGGGGACGGTTTAGGGTCCAGGTGAGGGTACAACAACGCTTTAGGTGGAGCGTACGTGTGAGGGCGCGGGTTAGTGTCAGCGTACGGGTTCGGATTAGGGGACGGTTGAGGGTCAGGCTTCGGGGAAGGGTTAGGGTTAGGATTCGGGCTAGGGTTAGGTTTAGGGCACGGGGACGGATTAGGGTCCAGGTGAGGGTACGACAACGCTTTAGGGGGAGCGTACGTGTGAGGGCGCGGGTTAGTGTCAGCGTACGGGTTAGGATTAGGGGACGGGTGAGGGTCAGGCTTCGGGGAAGGGTTAGGGTTAGGGTTCGGGCTAGGGTTAGTGTTAGGGGACGGGGACGGTTTAGGGTCCAGGTGAGGGTACGACAACGCTTTAGGGGGAGCATACGTGTGAGGGCGCGGGTTAGTGTCAGCATACGGGTTAGGATTAGGGGACGGGTGAGGGTCAGGCTTCGGGGAAGGGTTAGGGTTAGGGTTCGGGCTAGGGTTAGGGTTAGGGGACGGGGACGGTTTAGGGTCCAGGTGATGGTACGACAACGCTTTAGGGGGAGCGTACGTGTGAGGGCGCGTGTTAGTGTCAGCGTACGGGTTGGGATTAGGGGACGGGTGAGGGTCAGGCTTCGGGGAAGGGTTAGGGTTAGGGTTCGGGCTGGGGTTAGGGTTAGGGGACGGGGAAGGTTTAGGGTCCAGGTGAGGGTACGACAACGCTTTAGGGGGAGCATAGTTGTGATGGCGCGGGTTAGTGTCAGCGTATGGATTAGGATTAGGGGAGGGGTGAGGGTCAGGCTTCGGGGAAGGGTTAGGGTTAGGTTTCGGGCTAGGGTTAGGGTTAGGGGACGGGGACGGTTTAGGGTCCAGGTGAGGGTACGACAACGCTTTAGGGGGAGCGTACGTGTGAGGGCGCGGGTTAGTGTCAGCGTACGGGTTAGGATTAGGGGACGGGTGAGGGTCAGGCTTCGGGGAAGTGTTAGGGTTAGGGTTCGGGCTAAGGTTAGGGTTAGGGGACGGGGACGGTTTAGGGTCCAGGTGAGGGTACGACAACGCTTTAGGGGGAGCGTACGTGTGAGGGCGCGGGTTAGTGTCAGCGTACGGGTCAGGATTAGGGGACGTGTGAGCGTCAGGCTTCGGAGAAGGGTTAGGTTTAGGGTTCGGCCTAGGGTTAGGGTTAGGGGACGGGGACGGTTATGGTCCAGGTGAGGGTACGACAACGCTTTAGGGGGAGCGTACGTGTGAGAGCGCGGGTTAGTGTCAGCGTACGGGTTAGGATTAGGGGACGGGTGAGGGTCAGGCTTCGGGGAAGGGTTAGGGTTAGGGTTCGGGCTAGAGTTAGGGTTAGGGGACGGGGACGGTTTAGGGTCCAGGTGAGGGTACGACAACGCTTTAGGGGGTGCGTACGTGTGAGGGCGCTGGTTAGTGTCAGCGTACGGGTTAGGATTAGGGGACGGGTGAGGGTCAGGCTTCGGGGAAGTGTTAGGCTTAGGGTTCGGGCTAGGGTTAGGGTTAGGGGACGGGGACGGTTTAGGGTCCAGGTGAGGGTACGACAACGCTTTAGGGGGAGCGTACGTGTGAGGGCGCGGGTTAGTGTCAGCGTACGGGTTAGGATTAGGGGACGGTTGAGGGTCAGGCTTCGGGGAAGGGTTAGGGTTAGGGTTCGGGCTAGGGTTAGGGTTAGGGGACAGGGACTGTTTAGGGTCCAGGTGAGGGTACGACAACGCTTTAGGGGGAGCGTACGTGTGAGGGCGCGGGTTAGTGTCAGCGTACGGGTTAGGATTAGGGGCCGGGTGAGGGTCAGGCTTCGGGGAAGGGTTAGGGTTAGGGTTCGGGCTAGGGTTAGGGTTAGGGGACGGGGACGGTTTAGGGTGCAGGTGAGGGTACGACAACGCTTTAGGGGGAGCGTACATGTGAGGGCGCGGGTTAGTGTCAGCGTACGGGTTAGGATTAGGGGACGGGTGAGGGTGAGGCTTCGGGGAAGGGTTAGGGTTAGGGTTCTGGCTAGGGTTAGGGTTAGGGGACGGGGACGGTTTAGGGTCCAGGTGATGGTACGACAACGCTTTAGGGGGAGCATACGTGTGAGGACGCGGGTTAGTGTCAGCGTACGGGTTAGGATTAGGGGACGAGTGAGGGTCAGGCTTCGGGGAAGGGTTAGGGTTAGGGTTCGGGCTAGGGTTAGGGTTAGGGGACGGGGACGGTTTAGGGTCCAGATGAGGGTACGACAATGCTTTAGGGGGAGCATAGGTGTGAGGGCGCGAGTTAGTGTCAGCGTATGGATTAGGATTAGGGGACGGGTGAGGGTCAGGCTTCGGGGAAGTGTTAGGGTTAGGGTTCGGGCTAGGGTTAGGGTTAGGCGACGGGGACGGTTTAGGGTCCAGGTGAGGGTACGACAACGCTTTAGGGGGAGCGTACGTGTGAGGGCGCGGGTTAGTGTCAGCGTACGGGTTAGGATTAGGGGACGGGTGAGGGTCAGGCTTCAGGGAAGGGTTAGGGTTAGGGTTCGGGCTAGGGTTAGGGTTAGGGGACGGGGACGGTTTAGGGTCCAGGTGAGGGTACGACAACGCTTTAGGGGGAGCGTACGTGTGAGGGCGCGGGTTAGTGTCAGCGTACGGGTTAGGATTAGGGGACGGGTGAGGGTCAGGCTTCAGGGAAGGGTTAGGGTTAGGGTTCGGGCTAGGGTTAGGGTTAGGGTACGGGGACGG
This sequence comes from Grampus griseus, assembly GCF_964374135.1. Lineage (NCBI taxonomy): Eukaryota > Metazoa > Chordata > Mammalia > Artiodactyla > Delphinidae > Grampus > Grampus griseus. The sequence goes on from NW_028133386.1 coordinate 550,746, forward strand.
TTTAGGTTCCAGGTGAGGGTACGACAACGCTTTAGGGGGAGCGTACGTGTGAGGGCGCGGGTTAGTGTCAGCGTACGGGTTAGGATTAGGGGACGGGTGAGGGTGAGGCTTCGGGGAAGTGTTAGGGTTAGGGTTCGGGCTAGGGTTAGGTTTAGGGGACCTGGACGGTTTAGGGTCCAGGTGAGGGTACGACAACGCTTTAGGGGGAGCGTACGTGTGAGGGCGCGGGTTAGTGTCAGCGTACGGGTTAGGATTAGGGGACGGGTGAGGGTCAGGCTTCGGGGAAGGGTTAGGGTTAGGGTTCGGGCTAGGGTTAAGGTTCGTGGACGGGGACGTTTAGGGTCCAGGTGATGGTACGACAACGCTTTAGGGGGAGCGTACGTGTGAGGGCGCGGGTTAGTGTCAGCGTACGGGTTAGGATTAGGGGACGGGTGAGGGTCAGGCTTCGGGGAAGGGTTAGGGTTAGGGTTTGGGCTAGGGTTAGGGTTAGGGGACGGGGACGGTTTAGGGTCCAGGTGAGGATACGACAACGCTTTAGGGGGAGCGTAAGTGTGAGGGCGCGGGTTAGTGTCAGCGTACGGGTTAGGATTAGGGGACGGGTGAGGGTGAGGCTTCGGGGAAGGGTTAGGGTTAGGGTTCGGGCTAGGGTTAGGGTTAGGGGACGGGGACGGTTTAGGGTCCAGGTAAGGGTACGACAACGCTTTAGGGGTGCGTACGTGTGAGGGCGCGGGTTAGTGTCAGCGTACGGGTTAGGATTAGGGGACGGGTGAGGGTCAGGCTTCGGGGAAGGGTTAGGGTTAGGGTTCGGGCTAGGGTTAGGGTTAGGGGACGGGGACGGTTTAGGGTCCAGGTGAGGGTACGACAACGCTTTAGGGGGAGCGTACGTGTGAGGGCGCGGGTTAGTGTCAGCGTACGGGTTAGGATTAGGGGACGGGTGAGGGTCAGGCTTCGGGGAAGTGTTAGGGTTAGGGTTCGGGCTAGGGTTAGGGTTAGGGGACGGGGACGGTTTAGGTTCTAGGTGAGGGTATGACAACGCTTTAGGGGGAGTGTACGTGTGAGGGCGCGGGTTAGTGTCAGTGTACGGGTTAGGATTAGGGGACGGTTGAGGGTCAGGCTTCGGGGAAGGGTTAGGGTTAGGGTTCGGGCTAGGGTTAGGGTTAGGGGATGGGGACTGTTTAGGGTCCAGGTGAGGGTACGACAACGCTTTAGGGGGAGCGTACGTGTGAGGGCGCGGGTTAGTGTCAGCGTACGGGTTAGGATTAGGGGCCGGGTGAGGGTCAGGCTTCGGGGAAGGGTTAGGGTTAGGGTTCGGGCTAGGGTTAGGGTTAGGGGACGGGGACGGTTTAGGGTCCAGGTGAGGGTACGACAACGCTTTAGGGGGAGCGTACGTGTGAGGGCGCGGGTTAGTGTCAGCGTACGGGTTAGGATTAGGGGACGGGTGAGGGTCAGGCTTCGGGGAAGTGTTAGGGTTAGGGTTCGGGCTAGGGTTAGGGTTAGGGGACGGGGACTGTTTAGGGTCCAGGTGAGGGTACGACAACGCTTTAGGGGGAGCGTACGTGTGAGGACGCGGGTTAGTGTCAGCGTACGGGTTAGGATTAGGGGACGGGTGAGGGTCAGGCTTCGGGGAAGGGTTAGGGTTAGGGTTCGGGCTAGGGTTAGGGTTAGGGGACGGGGACGGTTTAGGGTCCAGGTGAGGGTACGACAACGCTTTAGGGGGAGCGTACGTGTGAGGGCGCGGGTTAGTGTCAGCGTACGGGTTAGGATTAGGGGACGGGTGAGGGTCAGGCTTCGGGGAAGGGTTAGGGTTAGGGTTCGGGCTAGGGTTAGGGTTAGGGGACGGGGACGGTTTAGGGTCCAGGTGATGGTACGACAACGCTTTAGGGGGAGCGTAAGTGTGAGGACGCGGGTTAGTGTCAGCGTACGGGTTAGGATTAGGGGACGGGTGAGGGTCAGGCTTCGGGGAAGGGTTAGGGTTAGGGTTCGGGCTAGGGTTAGGGTTAGGGGACGGGGACGGTTTAGGGTCCAGATGAGGGTACGACAACGCTTTAGGGGGAGCATAGGTGTGAGGGCGCGAGTTAGTGTCAGCGTATGGATTAGGATTAGGGGACGGGTGAGGGTCAGGCTTCGGGGAAGGGTTAGGGTTAGGGTTCGGGCTAGGGTTAGGGTTAGGCGACGGGGACGGTTTAGGGTCCAAGTGAGGGTACGACAACGCTTTAGGGGGAGCGTACGTGTGAGGGCGCGGGTTAGTGTCAGCGTACGGGTTAGGATTAGGGGACGGGTGAGGGTCAGGCTTCAGGGAAGGGTTAGGGTTAGGGTTCGGGCTAGGGTTAGGGTTAGGGGACGGGGACGGTTTAGGGTCCAGGTGAGGGTACGACAACGCTTTAGGGGGAGCGTACGTGTGAGGGCGCGGGTTAGTGTCAGCGTACGGGTTAGGATTAGGGGACGGGTGAGGGTCAGGCTTCGGGGAAGTTTTAGGGTTAGGGTTCGGGCTAGGGTTAGGGTTAGGGGACGGGGACGGTTTAGGGTCCAGGTGAGGGTACGACAACACTTTACGGGGAGCGTACGTGTGAGGGCGTGGGTTAGTGTCAGCGTACGGGTTAGGATTAGGGGACGGGTGAGGGTCAGGCTTCAGGGAAGGGTTAGGGTTAGGGTTCGGGCTAGGGTTAGGGTTAGGGTACGGGGACGGTTTAGGGTCCAGGTGAGGGTACGACAACGCTTTAGGGGGAGCGTACGTGTGAGGGTGCGGGTTAGTGTCAGCGTACTGGTTAGGATTAGGGGACGGGTGAGGGTCAGGCTTCGGGGAAGTGTTAGGGTTAGGGTTCGGGCTACGGTTAGGTTTAGGGGACCTGGACGGTTTAGGGTCCAGGTGAGGGTACGACAACGCTTTAGGGGGAGCGTACGTGTGAGGGTGCGGGTTAGTGTCAGCGTACGGGTTTGGATTAGGGGACGGGTGAGGGTCAGGCTTCGGGGAAGGGTTACGGTTAGGGTTCGGGCTAGGGTTAAGGTTCGTGGACGGGGACGTTTAGGGTCCAGGTGAGGGTACGACAACGCTTTAGGGGGAGCGTACGTGTGAGGGCGCGGGTTAGTGTCAGCGTACGGGTTAGGATTAGTGGCCGGGTGAGGGTCAGGCTTCGGGGAAGGGTTAGGGTTAGGGTTTGGGCTAGGGTTAGGGTTAGGGGACAGGGACGGTTTAGGGTCCAGGTGAGGGTACGACAACGCTTTAGGGGGAGCGTAAGTGTGAGGGCGCGGGTTAGTGTCAGCGTACGGGTTAGGATTAGGGGACGGGTGAGGGTGAGGCTTCGGGGAAGGGTTAGGGTTAGGGTTCGGGCTAGGGTTAGGGTTAGGGGACGGGGACGGTTTAGGGTCCAGGTAAGGGTACGACAACGCTTTAGGGGTGCGTACGTGTGAGGGCGCGGGTTAGTGTCAGCGTACGGGTTAGGATTAGGGGACGGGTGAGGGTCAGGCTTCGGGGAAGGGTTAGGGTTAGGGTTCGGGCTAGGGTTTGGGTTAGGGGACGGGGACGGTTTAGGGTCCAGGTGAGGGTACGACAACGCTTTAGGGGGAGCGTACGTGTGAGGGCGCGGGTTAGTGTCAGCGTACGAGTTAGGATTAGGGGACGGGTGAGGGTCAGGCTTCGGGGAAGTGTTAGGGTTAGGGTTCGGGCTAGGGTTAGGGTTAGGGGACGGGGACGGTTTAGGTTCTAGGTGAGGGTACGACAACGCTTTAGGGGGAGTGTACGTGTGAGGGCGCGGGTTAGTGTCAGCGTACGGGTTAGGATTATGGGACGGGTGAGGGTCAGGCTTCGGGGAAGGGTTAGGGTTAGGGTTCGGGCTAGGGTTAGGGTTAGGGGACGGGGACTGTTTAGGGTCCAGGTGAGGGTACGACAACGCTTTAGGGGGAGCGTACGTGTGAGGGCGCGGGTTAGTGTCAGCGTACGGGTTAGGATTAGGGGCCGGGTGAGGGTCAGGCTTCGGGGAAGGGTTAGGGTTAGGGTTCGGGCTAGGGTTAGGGTTAGGGGACGGGGACGGTTTAGGGTCCAGGTGAGGGTACGACAACGCTTTAGGGGGAGCGTACGTGTGAGGTCGCGGGTTAGTGTCAGCGTACGGGTTAGGATTAGGGGACGGGTGAGGGTCAGGCTTCGGGGAAGGGTTAGGGTTAGGGTTCGGGCTAGGGTTAGGGTTAGGGGACGGGGACGGTTTAGGGTCCAGGTGATGGTACGACAACGCTTTAGGGGGAGCGTACGTGTGAGGACGCGGGTTAGTGTCAGCGTACGGGTTAGGAATAGGGGACGGGTGAGGGTCAGGCTTCGGGGAAGGGTTAGGGTTAGGGTTCGGGCTAGGGTTAGGGTTAGGGGACGGGGACGGTTTAGAGTCCAGATGAGGGTACGACAACGCTTTAGGGGGAGAATAGGTGTGAGGGCGCGAGTTAGTGTCAGCGTATGGATTAGGATTAGGGGAATGGTGAGGGTCAGGCTTTGGGGAAGGGTTAGGGTTAGGGTTCGGGCTAGGGTTAGGGTTACGCGACGGGGACGGTTTAGGGTACAGGTGAGGGTACGACAACGCTTTAGAGGGAGCGTACGTGTGAGGGCGCGGGTTAGTGTCAGCGTACGGGTTAGGATTAGGGTACGGGTGAGGGTCAGGCTTCGGGGAAGGGTTAGGGTTAGGGTTCGGGCTAGGGTTAGGGTTAGGGGACGGGGACGGTTTAGGGTCCAGGTGATGGTACGACAACGCTTTAGGGGGAGCGTACGTGTGAGGACGCGGGTTAGTGTTAGCGTACGGGTTAGGATTACGGGATGGGTGAGGGTCAGGCTTCGGGGAAGGGTTAGGGTTAGGGTTCGGGCTAGGGTTAGGGTTAGGGGACGGGGACGGTTTAGGGTCCAGATGAGGGTACGACAACGCTTTAGGGGGAGCATAGGTGTGAGGGCGCGAGTTAGTGTCAGCGTATGGATTAGGATTAGGGGACGGGTGAGGGTCAGGCTTCGGGGAAGGGTTAGGGTTAGGGTTCGGGCTAGGGTTAGGGTTAGGGGACGGGGACGGTTTAGGGTCCAGGTGAGGGTACAACAACGCTTTAGGGGGAGCGTACGTGTGAGGGCGCGGTTTAGTGTCAGCGTACGGGTTGGGATTAGGGGACGGGTGAGGGTCAGGCTTCGGGGAAGGGTTAGGGTTAGGGTTCGGGCTAGGGTTAGGGTTAGGGGACGGGGACGGTTTAGGGTCCAGGTGAGGGTACGACAACGCTTTAGGGGGAGCGTACGTGTGAGGGCGCGGGTTAGTGTCAGCGTACGGGTTGGGATTAGGGGACGGGTGAGGGTCAGGCTTCGGGGAAGGGTTAGGGTTAGGGTTCGGGCTAGGGTTAGGGTTAGGGGACGGGGACGGTTTAGGGTCCAGGTGAGGGTACGACAACGCTTTAGGGGGAGCGTACGTGTGAGGGCACGGGTTAGTGTCAGCGTACGGTTTCGGATTAGGGGACGGGTGAGGGTCAGGCTTCGGGGAACGGTTAGGGTTAGGGTTCGGGCTAGGGTTAGGGTTAGGGGACGGGGACGGTTTAGGGTCCAGGTGAGGGTACGACAACGCTTTAGGGGGAGCGTACGTGTGAGGGCGCGGGTTAGTGTCAGCGTACGGGTTAGGATTAGGGGACGGGTGAGGGTCAGACTTCGGGGAAGGGTTAGGGTTAGGGTTCGGGCTAGGGTTAGGGTTAGGGGACGGGGACGGTTTAGGGTCCAGGTGAGGGTACGACAACGCTTTAGGGGGAGCGTACGTGTGAGGGCGCGGGTTAGTGTCAGCGTACGGGTTACGATTACGGGACGGGTGAGGGTCAGGCTTCGGGGAAGGGTTAGGGTTAGGGTTCGGGCTAGGGTTAGGGTTAGGGGACGGGGACGGTTTAGGGTCCAGGTGAGGGTACGACAACGCTTTAGGTGGAGCGTACGTGTGAGGGCGCGGGTTAGTGTCAGCGTACGGGTTAGGATTAGGGGACGGTTGAGGGTCAGGCTTCGGGGAAGGGTTAGGGTTAGGATTCGGGCTAGGGTTAGGTTTAGGGGACGGGGACGGTTTAGGGTCCAGGTGAGGGTACGACAACGCTTTAGGGGGAGCATAGTTGTGAGGGCGCGGGTTAGTGTCAGCGTACGGGTTAGGATTAGGGGACGGGTGAGGGTCAGGCTTCGGGGAAGTGTTAGGGTTAGGGTTCGGGCTAGGGTTAGGGTTAGGGGACGGGGACGGTTTAGGGTCCAGGTGAGGGTACGACAACGCTTTAGGGGGAGCGTACGTGTGAGGGCGCGGGTTAGTGTCAGCGTACGGGTTGGGATTAGGGGACGGGTGAGGGTCAGGCTTCGGGGAAGGGTTAGGGTTAGGGTTCGGGCTAGGGTTAGGGTTAGGGGACGGGGACGGTTTAGGGTCCAGGTGAGGGTACGACAACGCTTTAGGGGGAGCGTACGTGTGAGGGCGCGGGTTAGTGTCAGCGTACGGGTTGGGATTAGGGGACGGGTGAGGGTCAGGCTTCGGGGAAGGTTTAGGGTTAGGGTTCGGGCTAGGGTTAGGGTTAGGGGACGGGGACGGTTTAGGGTCCAGGTGAGGGTACGACAACGCTTTAGGGGGAGCGTACGTGTGAGGGCGCGGGTTAGTGTCAGCGTACAGTTTCGGATTAGGGGACGGGTGAGGGTCAGGCTTCGGGGAAGGGTTAGGGTTAGGGTTCGGGCTAGGGTTAGGGTTAGGGGACGGGGACGGTTTAGGGTCCAGGTGAGGGTACGACAACGCTTTAGGGGGAGCGTACGTGTGAGGGCGCGGGTTAGTGTCAGCGTACGGGTTAGGATTAGGGGACGGGTGAGGGTCAGGCTTCGGGGAAGGGTTAGGGTTAGGGTTCGGGCTAGGGTTAGGGTTAGGGGACGGGGACGGTTTAGGGTCCAGGTGAGGGTACGACAACGCTTTAGGGGGAGCGTACGTGTGAGGGCGCGGGTTAGTGTCAGCGTACGGGTTAGGATTAGGGGACGGGTGAGGGTCAGGCTTCGGGGAAGGGTTAGGGTTAGGGTTCGGGCTAGGGTTAGGGTTAGGGGACGGGGACGGTTTAGGGTCCAGGTGAGGGTACGACAACGCTTTAGGTGGAGCGTACGTGTGAGGGCGCGGGTTAGTGTCAGCGTACGGGTTGGGATTAGGGGACGGGTGAGGGTCAGGCTTCGGGGAAGGGTTAGGGTTAGGGTTCGGGCTGGGGTTAGGGTTAGGGGACGGGGACGGTTTAGGGTCCAGGTGAGGGTACGACAACGCTTTAGGGGGAGCATAGTTGTGAGGGCGCGGGTTAGTGTCAGCGTATGGATTAGGATTAGGGGACGGGTGAGGGTCAGGCTTCGGGGAAGGGTTAGGGTTAGGTTTCGGGCTAGGGTTAGGGTTAGGGGATGGGGACGGTTTAGGGTCCAGGTGAGGGTACGACAGCGCTTTAGGGGGAGCGTACGTGTGAGGGCGCGGGTTACTGTCAGCGTACGGGTTAGGATTAGGGGACGGGTGAGGGTCAGGCTTCGGGGAAGTGTTAGGGTTAGGGTTCGGGCTAGGGTTAGGGTTAGGGGACGGGGACGGTTTAGGGTCCAGGTGAGGGTACGACAACGCTTTAGGGGGAGCGTACGTGTGAGGGCGCGGGTTAGTGTCAGCGTACGGGTTAGGATTAGGGGACGTGTGAGGGTCAGGCTTCGGAGAAGGGTTAGGTTTACGGTTCGGCCTAGGGTTAGGGTTAGGGGACGGGGACGGTTTAGGGTCCAGGTGAGGGTACGACAACGCTTTAGGGGGAGCGTACGTGTGAGGGCGCGGGTTAGTGTCAGCGTACGGGTTAGGATTAGGGGACGGGTGAGGGTCAGGCTTCGGGGAAGGGTTAGGGTTAGGGTTCGGGCTAGGGTTAGGGTTAGGGGACGGGGACGGTTTAGGGTCCAGTTGAGGGTACGACAACGCTTTAGGGGGAGCGTACGTGTGAGGGCGCGGATTAGTGTCAGCGTACGGGTTAGGATTAGGGGACGGGTGAGGGTCAGGCTTCGGGGAAGTGTTAGGGTTAGGGTTCGGGCTAGGGTTAGGGTTACGCGACGGGGAAGGTTTAGGGTCCAGGTGAGGGTACGACAACGCTTTAGGGGGAGCGTACGTGTGAGGGCGCGGGTTAGTGTCAGCGTACGGGTTAGGATTAGGGGACGGGTGAGAGTCAGGCTTCGGGGAAGGGTTAGGGTTAGGGTTCGGGCTAGGGTTAGGGTTAGGGGACGGGGACGGTTTAGGGTCCAGGTGATGGTACGACAACGCTTTAGGGGGAGCGTACGTGTGAGGACGGGGGTTAGTGTCAGCGTACGGGTTAGGATTAGGGGATGGGTGAGAGTCAGGCTTCCGGGAAGGGTTAGGGTTAGGGTTCGGGCTAGGGTTAGGGTTAGGGGACGGGGACGGTTTAGGGTCCAGATGAGGGTACGACAACGCTTTAGGGGGAGCATAGGTGTGAGGGCGCGAGTTAGTGTCAGCGTATGGATTAGGATTAGGGGACGGGTGAGGGTCAGGCTTCGGGGAAGGGTTAGGGTTAGGGTTCGGGCTAGGGTTAGGGTTAGGTGACGGGGACGGTTTAGGGTCCAGGTGAGGGTACGACAACGCTTTAGGGGGAGCGTACGTGTGAGGGCGCGGGTTAGTGTCAGCGTACGGGTTGGGATTAGGGGACGGGTGAGGGTCAGGCTTCGGGGAAGGGTTAGGGTTAGGGTTCGGGCTAGGGTTAGGGTTAGGGGACGGGGACGGTTTAGGGTCCAGGTGAGGGTACGACAACGCTTTAGGGGGAGCGTACGTGTGAGGGCGCGGGTTAGTGTCAGCGTACAGTTTCGGATTAGGGGACGGGTGAGGGTCAGGCTTCGGGGAAGGGTTAGGGTTAGGGTTCGGGCTAGGGTTAGGGTTAGGGGACGGGGACGGTTTAGGGTCCAGGTGAGGGTACAACAACGCTTTAGGTGGAGCGTACGTGTGAGGGCGCGGGTTAGTGTCAGCGTACGGGTTCGGATTAGGGGACGGTTGAGGGTCAGGCTTCGGGGAAGGGTTAGGGTTAGGATTCGGGCTAGGGTTAGGTTTAGGGGACGGGGACGGATTAGGGTCCAGGTGAGGGTACGACAACGCTTTAGGGGGAGCGTACGTGTGAGGGCGCGGGTTAGTGTCAGCGTACGGGTTACGATTAGGGGACGGGTGAGGGTCAGGCTTCGGGGAAGGGTTAGGGTTAGGGTTCGGGCTAGGGTTAGGGTTAGGGGACGGGGACGGTTTAGGGTCCAGGTGAGGGTACGACAACGCTTTAGGGGGAGCATACGTGTGAGGGCGCGGGTTAGTGTCAGCATACGGGTTAGGATTAGGGGACGGGTGAGGGTCAGGCTTCGGGGAAGGGTTAGGGTTAGGGTTCGGGCTAGGGTTAGGGTTAGGGGACGGGGACGGTTTAGGGTCCAGGTGATGGTACGACAACGCTTTAGGGGGAGCGTACGTGTGAGGGCGCGGGTTAGTGTCAGCGTACGGGTTAGGATTAGGGGACGGGTGAGGGTCAGGCTTCGGGGAAGGGTTAGGGTTAGGGTTCGGGCTGGGGTTAGGGTTAGGGGACGGGGACGGTTTAGGGTCCAGGTGAGGGTACGACAACGCTTTAGGGGGAGCATAGGTGTGAGGGCGCGAGTTAGTGTCAGCGTATGGATTAGGATTAGGGGACGGGTGAGGGTCAGGCTTCGGGGAAGGGTTAGGGTTAGGGTTCGGGCTAGGGTTAGGGTTAGGGGACGGGGACGGTTTAGGGTCCAGGTGAGGGTACGAGAACGCTTTAGGGGGAGCGTACGTGTGAGGGCGCGGGTTAGTGTCAGCGTACGGGTTGGGATTAGGGGACGGGTGAGGTCAGGCTTCGGGGAAGGTTTAGGGTTAGGGTTCGGGCTAGGGTTAGGGTTAGGGGACGGGGACGGTTTAGGGTCCAGGTGAGGGTACGACAACGCTTTAGGGGGAGCGTACGTGTGAGGGCGCGGGTTAGTGTCAGCGTACAGTTTCGGATTAGGGGACGGGTGAGTGTCAGGCTTCGGGGAAGGGTTAGGGTTAGGGTTCGGGCTAGGGTTAGGGTTAGGGGACGGGGACGGTTTAGGGTCCAGGTGAGGGTACGACAACGCTTTAGGGGGAGCGTACGTGTGAGGGCGCGGGTTAGTGTCAGCGTACGGGTTAGGATTAGGGGACGGGTGAGGGTCAGGCTTCGGGGAAGTGTTAGGGTTAGGGTTCGGGCTAGGGTTAGGGTTAGGGGACGGGGACGGTTTAGGGTCCAGGTGAGGGTACGACAACGCTTTAGGGGGAGCGTACGTGTGAGGGCGCGGTTTAGTGTCAGCGTACGGGTTAGGATTAGGGGACGGGTGAGGGTCAGGCTTCGGGGAAGTGTTAAGGTTAGGGTTCGGGCTAGGGTTAGGGTTAGGGGACGGGGACGGTTTAGGGTCCAGGTGATGGTACGACAACGCTTTAGGGGGAGCGTACGTGTGAGGGCGCGGGTTAGTGTCAGCGTACGGGTTGGGATTAGGGGACGGGTGAGGGTCAGGCTTCGGGGAAGGGTTAGGGTTAGGGTTCGGGCTGGGGTTAGGGTTAGCGGACGGGGACGGTTTAGGGTCCAGGTGAGGGTACGACAACGCTTTAGGGGGAGCATAGTTGTGAGGGCGCGGGTTAGTGTCAGCGTATGGATTAGGATTAGGGGACGGGTGAGGGTCAGGCTTCGGGGAAGGGTTAGGGTTAGGGTTCGGGCTAGGGTTAGGGTTAGGGGACGGGGACGGTTTAGGGTCCAGGTGAGGGTACGACAGCGCTTTAGGGGGAGCGTACGTGTGAGGGCGCGGGTTAGTGTCAGCGTACGGGTTAGGATTAGGGGACGGGTGAGGGTCAGGCTTCGGGGAAGTGTTAGGGTTAGGGTTCGGGCTAGGGTTAGGGTTAGGGGACAGGGACGGTTTAGGGTCCAGGTGAGGGTACGACAACGCTTTAGGGGGAGCGTACGTGTGAGGGCGCGGGTTAGTGTCAGCGTACGGGTTAGGATTAGGGGACGGTTGAGGGTCAGGCTTCGGGGAAGGGTTAGGGTTAGGGTTCGGGCTAGGGTTAGGGTTAGGGGACGGGGACTGTTTAGGGTCCAGGTGAGGGTACGACAACGCTTTAGGGGGAGCGTACGTGTGAGGGCGCGGGTTAGTGTCAGCGTACGGGTTAGGATTAGGGGCCGGGTGAGGGTCAGGCTTCGGGGAAGGGTTAGGGTTAGGGTTCGGGCTAGGGTTAGGGTTAGGGGACGGGGAGGGTTTAGGGTCCAGGTGAGGGTACGACAACGCTTTAGGGGGAGCGTACGTGTGAGGGCGCGGGTTAGTGTCAGCGTACGGGTTAGGATTAGGGGACGGGTGAGGGTCAGGCTTCGGGGAAGGGTTAGGGTTAGGGTTCGGGCTAGGGTTAGGGTTAGGGGACGGGGACGGTTTAGGGTCCAGGTGAGGGTACGACAACGCTTTAGGGGGAGCGTACGTGTGAAGGCGCGGGTTAGTGTCAGCGTACGGGTTAGGATTAGGGGACGGGTGAGGGTCAGGCTTCGGGGAAGGGTTAGGGTTAGGGTTCGGGCTAGGGTTAGGGTTAGGGGACGGGGACGGTTTAGGGTCCAGGTGAGGGTACAACAACGCTTTAGGTGGAGCGTACGTGTGAGGGCGCGGGTTAGTGTCGGCGTACGGGTTCGGATTAGGGGACGGTTCAGGGTCAGGCTTCGGGGAAGGGTTAGGGTTAGGATTCGGGCTAGGGTTAGGTTTAGGGCACGGGGACGGATTAGGGTCCAGGTGAGGGTACGACAACGCTTTAGGGGGAGCGTACGTGTGAGGGCGCGGGTTAGTGTCAGCGTACGGGTTAGGATTAGGGGACGGGTGAGGGTCAGGCTTCGGGGAAGGGTTAGGGTTAGGGTTCGGGCTAGGGTTAGGGTTAGGGGACGGGGACGGTTTAGGGTCCAGGTGATGTTACGACAACGCTTTAGGGGGAGCGTACGTGTGAGGACGCGGGTTAGTGTCAGCGTACGGGTTGGGATTAGGGGACGGGTGAGGGTCAGGCTTCGGGGAAGGGTTAGGGTTAGGGTTCGGGCTAGGGTTAGGGTTAGGGGACGGGGACGGTTTAGGGTCCAGGTGATGGTACGACAACGCTTTAGGGGGAGCGTACGTGTGAGGGCGCGTGTTAGTGTCAGCGTACGGGTTGGGATTAGGGGACGGGTGAGGGTCAGGCTTCGGGGAAGGGTTAGGGTTAGGGTTCGGGCTGGGGTTAGGGTTAGGGGACGGGGACGGTTTAGGGTCCAGGTGAGGGTACGACAACGCTTTAGGGGGAGCATAGTTGTGATGGCGCGGGTTAGTGTCAGCGTATGGATTAGGATTAGGGGAGGGGTGAGGGTCAGGCTTCGGGGAAGGGTTAGGGTTAGGTTTCGGGCTAGGGTTAGGGTTAGGGGACGGGGACGGTTTAGGGTCCAGGTGAGGGTACGACAACGCTTTAGGGGGAGCGTACGTGTGAGGGCGCGGGTTAGTGTCAGCGTACGGGTTAGGATTAGGGGACGGGTGAGGGTCAGGCTTCGGGGAAGTGTTAGGGTTAGGGTTCGGGCTAAGGTTAGGGTTAGGGGACGGAGACGGTTTAGGGTCCAGGTGAGGGTACGACAACGCTTTAGGGGGAGCGTACGTGTGAGGGCGTGGGTTAGTGTCAGCGTACGGGTCAGGATTAGGGGACGTGTGAGCGTCAGGCTTCGGAGAAGGGTTAGGTTTAGGGTTCGGCCTAGGGTTAGGGTTAGGGGACGGGGACGGTTTAGGGTCCAGGTGAGGGTACGACAACGCTTTAGGGGGAGCGTACGTGTGAGGGCGCGGGTTAGTGTCAGCGTACGGGTTAGGATTAGGGGACGGGTGAGGGTCAGGCTTCGGGGAAGGGTTAGGGTTAGGGTTCGGGCTAGAGTTAGGGTTAGGGGACGGGGACGGTTTAGGGTCCAGGTGAGGGTACGACAACGCTTTAGGGGGTGCGTACGTGTGAGGGCGCTGGTTAGTGTCAGCGTACAGGTTAGGATTAGGGGACGGGTGAGGGTCAGACTTCGGGGAAGTGTTAGGCTTAGGGTTCGGGCTAGGGTTAGGGTTAGGGGACGGGGACGGTTTAGGGTCCAGGTGAGGGTACGACAACGCTTTAGGGGGAGCGTACGTGTGAGGGCGCGGGTTAGTGTCAGCGTACGGGTTAGGATTAGGGGACAGTTGAGGGTCAGGCTTCGGGGAAGGGTTAGGGTTAGGGTTCGGGCTAGGGTTAGGGTTAGGGGACAGGGACTGTTTAGGGTCCAGGTGAGGGTACGACAACGCTTTAGGGGGAGCGTACGTGTGAGGGCGCGGGTTAGTGTCAGCGTACGGGTTAGGATTAGGGGCCGGGTGAGGGTCAGGCTTCGGGGAAGGGTTAGGGTTAGGGTTCGGGCTAGGGTTAGGGTTAGGGGACGGGGACGGTTTAGGGTGCAGGTGAGGGTACGACAACGCTTTAGGGGGAGCGTACATGTGAGGGCGCGGGTTAGTGTCAGCGTACGGGTTAGGATTAGGGGACGGGTGAGGGTGAGGCTTCGGGGAAGGGTTAGGGTTAGGGTTCTGGCTAGGGTTAGGGTTAGGGGACGGGGACGGTTTAGGGTCCAGGTGATGGTACGACAACGCTTTAGGGGGAGCATACGTGTGAGGACGCGGGTTAGTGTCAGCGTACGGGTTAGGATTAGGGGACGAGTGAGGGTCAGGCTTCGGGGAAGGGTTAGGGTTAGGGTTCGGGCTAGGGTTAGGGTTAGGGGACGGGGACGGTTTAGGGTCCAGATGAGGGTACGACAATGCTTTAGGGGGAGCATAGGTGTGAGGGCGCGAGTTAGTGTCAGCGTATGGATTAGGATTAGGGGACGGGTGAGGGTCAGGCTTCGGGGAAGGGTTAGGGTTAGGGTTCGGGCTAGGGTTAGGGTTAGGCGACGGGGACGGTTTAGGGTCCAGGTGAGGGTACGACAACGCTTTAGGGGGAGCGTACGTGTGAGGGCGCGGGTTAGTGTCAGCGTACGGGTTAGGATTAGGGGACGGGTGAGGGTCAGGCTTCAGGGAAGGGTTAGGGTTAGGGTTCGGGCTAGGGTTAGGGTTAGGGGACGGTGACGGTTTAGGGTCCAGGTGAGGGTACGACAACGCTTTAGGGGGAGCGTACGTGTGAGGGCGCGGGTTAGTGTCAGCGTACGGGTTAGGATTAGGGGACGGGTGAGGGTCAGGCTTCAGGGAAGGGTTAGGGTTAGGGTTCGGGCTAGGGTTAGGGTTAGGGTACGGGGACGGTTTAGGTTCCAGGTGAGGGTACGACAACGCTTTAGGGGGAGCGTACGTGTGAGGGCGCGGGTTAGTGTCAGCGTACGGGTTAGGATTAGGGGACGGGTGAGGGTGAGGCTTCGGGGAAGTGTTAGGGTTAGGGTTCGGGCTAGGGTTAGGTTTAGGGGACCTGGACGGTTTAGGGTCCAGGTGAGGGTACGACAACGCTTTAGGGGGAGCGTACGTGTGAGGGCGCGGGTTAGTGTCAGCGTACGGGTTAGGATTAGGGGACGGGTGAGGGTCAGGCTTCGGGGAAGGGTTAGGGTTAGGGTTCGGGCTAGGGTTAAGGTTCGTGGACGGGGACGTTTAGGGTCCAGGTGAGGGTACGACAACGCTTTAGGGGGAGCGTACGTGTGAGGGCGCGGGTTAGTGTCAGCGTACGGGTTAGGATTAGGGGACGGGTGAGGGTCAGGCTTCGGGGAAGGGTTAGGGTTAGGGTTTGGGCTAGGGTTAGGGTTAGGGGACGGGGACGGTTTAGGGTCCAGGTGAGGATACGACAACGCTTTAGGGGGAGCGTAAGTGTGAGGGCGCGGTTTAGTGTCAGCGTACGGGTTAGGATTAGGGGACGGGTGAGGGTGAGGCTTCGGGGAAGGGTTAGGGTTAGGGTTCGGGCTAGGGTTAGGGTTAGGGGACGGGGACGGTTTAGGGTCCAGGTAAGGGTACAACAACGCTTTAGGGGTGCGTACGTGTGAGGGCGCGGGTTAGTGTCAGCGTACGGGTTAGGATTAGGGGACGGGTGAGGGTCAGGCTTCGGGGAAGGGTTAGGGTTAGGGTTCGGGCTAGGGTTAGGGTTAGGGGACGGGGACGGTTTAGGGTCCAGGTGAGGGTACGACAACGCTTTAGGGGGAGCGTACGTGTGAGGGCGCGGGTTAGTGTCAGCGTACGGGTTAGGATTAGGGGACGGGTGAGGGTCAGGCTTCGGGGAAGTGTTAGGGTTAGGGTTCGGGCTAGGGTTAGGGTTAGGGGACGGGGACGGTTTAGGTTCTAGGTGAGGGTATGACAACGCTTTAGGGGGAGTGTACGTGTGAGGGCGCGGGTTAGTGTCAGTGTACGGGTTAGGATTAGGGGACGGTTGAGGGTCAGGCTTCGGGGAAGGGTTAGGGTTAGGGTTCGGGCTAGGGTTAGGGTTAGGGGACGGGGACGGTTTAGGGTCCAGGTGAGGGTACGACAACGCTTTAGGGGGAGCATACGTGTGAGGGCGCGGGTTAGTGTCAGCGTACGGGTTAGGATTAGGGGACGGGTGAGGGTCAGGCTTCGGGGAAGGGTTAGGGTTAGGGTTCGGGCTAGGGTTAGGGTTAGGGGACGGGGACGGTTTAGGGTCCAGGTGATGGTACGACAACGCTTTAGGGGGAGCGTACGTGTGAGGGCGCGGGTTAGTGTCAGCGTACGGGTTAGGATTAGGGGACGGGTGAGGGTCAGGCTTCGGGGAAGGGTTAGGGTTAGGGTTCGGGCTGGGGTTAGGGTTAGGGGACGGGGACGGTTTAGGGTCCAGGTGGGGTACGACAACGCTTTAGGGGGAGCATAGGTGTGAGGGCGCGAGTTAGTGTCAGCGTATGGATTAGGATTAGGGGACGGGTGAGGGTCAGGCTTCGGGGAAGGGTTAGGGTTAGGGTTCGGGCTAGGGTTAGGGTTAGGGGACGGGGACGGTTTAGGGTCCAGGTGAGGGTACGACAACGCTTTAGGGGGAGCGTACGTGTGAGGGCGCGGGTTAGTGTCAGCGTACGGGTTGGGATTAGGGGACGGGTGAGGGTCAGGCTTCGGGGAAGGGTTAGGGTTAGGGTTCGGGCTAGGGTTAGGGTTAGGGGACGGGGACGGTTTAGGGTCCAGGTGAGGGTACGACAACGCTTTAGGGGGAGCGTACGTGTGAGGGCGCGGGTTAGTGTCAGCGTACGGGTTGGGATTAGGGGACGGGTGAGGTCAGGCTTCGGGGAAGGTTTAGGGTTAGGGTTCGGGCTAGGGTTAGGGTTACGGGACGGGGACGGTTTAGGGTCCAGGTGAGGGTACGACAACGCTTTAGGGGGAGCGTACGTGTGAGGGCGCGGGTTAGTGTCAGCGTACAGTTTCGGATTAGGGGACGGGTGAGGGTCAGGCTTCGGGGAAGGGTTAGGGTTACGGTTCGGGCTAGGGTTAGGGTTAGGGGACGGGGACGGTTTAGGGTCCAGGTGAGGGTACGACAACGCTTTAGGGGGAGCGTACGTGTGAGGGCGCGGGTTAGTGTCAGCGTACGGGTTAGGATTAGGGGACGGGTGAGGGTCAGGCTTCGGGGAAGTGTTAGGGTTAGGGTTCGGGCTAGGGTTAGGGTTAGGGGACGGGGACGGTTTAGGGTCCAGGTGAGGGTACGACAACGCTTTAGGGGGAGCGTACGTGTGAGGGCGCGGTTTAGTGTCAGCGTACGGGTTAGGATTAGGGGACGGGTGAGGGTCAGGCTTCGGGGAAGTGTTAAGGTTAGGGTTCGGGCTAGGGTTAGGGTTAGGGGACAGGGACGGTTTAGGGTCCAGGTGATGGTACGACAACGCTTTAGGGGGAGCGTACGTGTGAGGGCGCGGGTTAGTGTCAGCGTACGGGTTGGGATTAGGGGACGGGTGAGGGTCAGGCTTCGGGGAAGGGTTAGGGTTAGGGTTCGGGCTGGGGTTAGGGTTAGCGGACGGGGACGGTTTAGGGTCCAGGTGAGGGTACGACAACGCTTTAGGGGGAGCATAGTTGTGAGGGCGCGGGTTAGTGTCAGCGTATGGATTAGGATTAGGGGACGGGTGAGGGTCAGGCTTCGGGGAAGGGTTAGGGTTAGGGTTCGGGCTAGGGTTAGGGTTAGGGGACGGGGACGGTTTAGGGTCCAGGTGAGGGTACGACAGCGCTTTAGGGGGAGCGTACGTGTGAGGGCGCGGGTTAGTGTCAGCGTACGGGTTAGGATTAGGGGACGGGTGAGGGTCAGGCTTCGGGGAAGTGTTAGGGTTAGGGTTCGGGCTAGGGTTAGGGTTAGGGGACGGGGACGGTTTAGGGTCCAGGTGAGGGTACGACAACGCTTTAGGGGGAGCGTACGTGTGAGGGCGCGGGTTAGTGTCAGCGTACGGGTTAGGATTAGGGGACGTGTGAGGGTCAGGCTTCGGAGAAGGGTTAGGTTTAGGGTTCGGCCTAGGGTTAGGGTTAGGGGACGGGGACGGTTTAGGGTCCAGGTGAGGGTACGACAACGCTTTAGGGGGAGCGTACGTGTGAGGGCGCGGGTTAGTGTCAGCGTACGGGTTAGGATTAGGGGACGGGTGAGGGTCAGGCTTCGGGGAAGGGTTAGGGTTAGGGTTCGGGCTAGAGTTAGGGTTAGGGGACGGGGACGGTTTAGGGTCCAGGTGAGGGTACGACAACGCTTTAGGGGGTGCGTACGTGTGAGGGCGCTGGTTAGTGTCAGCGTACGGGTTAGGATTAGGGGACGGGTGAGGGTCAGGCTTCGGGGAAGTGTTAGGGTTAGGGTTCGGGCTAGGGTTAGGGTTAGGGGACGGGGACGGTTTAGGGTCCAGGTGAGGGTACGACAACGCTTTAGGGGGAGCGTACGTGTGAGGGCGCGGGTTAGTGTCAGCGTACGGGTTAGGATTAGGGGACGGTTGAGGGTCAGGCTTCGGGGAAGGGTTAGGGTTAGGGTTCGGGCTAGGGTTAGGGTTAGGGGACGGGGACTGTTTAGGGTCCAGGTGAGGGTACGACAACGCTTTAGGGGGAGAGTACGTGTGAGGGCGCGGGTTAGTGTCAGCGTACGGGTTAGGATTAGGGGCCGGGTGAGGGTCAGGCTTCGGGGAAGGGTTAGGGTTAGGGTTCGGGCTAGGGTTAGGGTTAGGGGACGGGGAGGGTTTAGGGTCCAGGTGAGGGTACGACAACGCTTTAGGGGGAGCGTACGTGTGAGGGCGCGGGTTAGTGTCAGCGTACGGGTTAGGATTAGGGGACGGGTGAGGGTCAGGCTTCGGGGAAGGGTTAGGGTTAGGGTTCGGGCTAGGGTTAGGGTTAGGGGACGGGGACGGTTTAGGGTCCAGGTGAGGGTACGACAACGCTTTAGGGGGAGCGTACGTGTGAGGGCGCGGGTTAGTGTCAGCGTACGGGTTAGGATTAGGGGACGGGTGAGGGTCAGGCTTCGGGGAAGGGTTAGGGTTAGGGTTCGGGCTAGGGTTAGGGTTAGGGGACGGGGACGGTTTAGGGTCCAGGTGAGGGTACGACAACGCTTTAGGGGGAGCGTACGTGTGAGGGCGCGGGTTAGTGTCAGCGTACGGGTTAGGATTAGGGGACGGGTGAGGGTCAGGCTTCGGGGAAGTGTTAGGGTTAGGGTTCGGGCTAAGGTTAGGGTTAGGGGACGGGGACGGTTTAGGGTCCAGGTGAGGGTACGACAACGCTTTAGGGGGAGCGTACGTGTGAGGGCGCGGGTTAGTGTCAGCGTACGGGTCAGGATTAGGGGACGTGTGAGCGTCAGGCTTCGGAGAAGGGTTAGGTTTAGGGTTCGGCCTAGGGTTAGGGTTAGGGGACGGGGACGGTTTAGGGTCCAGGTGAGGGTACGACAACGCTTTAGGGGGAGCGTACGTGTGAGAGCGCGGGTTAGTGTCAGCGTACGGGTTAGGATTAGGGGACGGGTGAGGGTCAGGCTTCGGGGAAGGGTTAGGGTTAGGGTTCGGGCTAGAGTTAGGGTTAGGGGACGGGGACGGTTTAGGGTCCAGGTGAGGGTACGACAACGCTTTAGGGGGTGCGTACGTGTGAGGGCGCTGGTTAGTGTCAGCGTACGGGTTAGGATTAGGGGACGGGTGAGGGTCAGGCTTCGGGGAAGTGTTAGGCTTAGGGTTCGGGCTAGGGTTAGGGTTAGGGGACGGGGACGGTTTAGGGTCCAGGTGAGGGTACGACAACGCTTTAGGGGGAGCGTACGTGTGAGGGCGCGGGTTAGTGTCAGCGTACGGGTTAGGATTAGGGGACGGTTGAGGGTCAGGCTTCGGGGAAGGGTTAGGGTTAGGGTTCGGGCTAGGGTTAGGGTTAGGGGACAGGGACTGTTTAGGGTCCAGGTGAGGGTACGACAACGCTTTAGGGGGAGCGTACGTGTGAGGGCGCGGGTTAGTGTCAGCGTACGGGTTAGGATTAGGGGCCGGGTGAGGGTCAGGCTTCGGGGAAGGGTTAGGGTTAGGGTTCGGGCTAGGGTTAGGGTTAGGGGACGGGGACGGTTTAGGGTGCAGGTGAGGGTACGACAACGCTTTAGGGGGAGCGTACATGTGAGGGCGCGGGTTAGTGTCAGCGTACGGGTTAGGATTAGGGGACGGGTGAGGGTGAGGCTTCGGGGAAGGGTTAGGGTTAGGGTTCTGGCTAGGGTTAGGGTTAGGGGACGGGGACGGTTTAGGGTCCAGGTGATGGTACGACAACGCTTTAGGGGGAGCATACGTGTGAGGACGCGGGTTAGTGTCAGCGTACGGGTTAGGATTAGGGGACGAGTGAGGGTCAGGCTTCGGGGAAGGGTTAGGGTTAGGGTTCGGGCTAGGGTTAGGGTTAGGGGACGGGGACGGTTTAGGGTCCAGATGAGGGTACGACAATGCTTTAGGGGGAGCATAGGTGTGAGGGCGCGAGTTAGTGTCAGCGTATGGATTAGGATTAGGGGACGGGTGAGGGTCAGGCTTCGGGGAAGTGTTAGGGTTAGGGTTTCGGGCTAGGGTTAGGGTTAGGCGACGGGGACGGTTTAGGGTCCAGGTGAGGGTACGACAACGCTTTAGGGGGAGCGTACGTGTGAGGGCGCGGGTTAGTGTCAGCGTACGGGTTAGGATTAGGGGACGGGTGAGTGTCAGGCTTCAGGGAAGGGTTAGGGTTAGGGTTCGGGCTAGGGTTAGGGTTAGGGGACGGGGACGGTTTAGGGTCCAGGTGAGGGTACGACAACGCTTTAGGGGGAGCGTACGTGTGAGGGCGCGGGTTAGTGTCAGCGTACGGGTTAGGATTAGGGGACGGGTGAGGGTCAGGCTTCAGGGAAGGGTTAGGGTTAGGGTTCGGGCTAGGGTTAGGGTTAGGGTACGGGGACGGTTTAGGTTCCAGGTGAGGGTACGACAACGCTTTAGGGGGAGCGTACGTGTGAGGGCGCGGGTTAGTGTCAGCGTACGGGTTAGGATTAGGGGACGGGTGAGGGTGAGGCTTCGGGGAAGTGTTAGGGTTAGGGTTCGGGCTAGGGTTAGGTTTAGGGGACCTGGACGGTTTAGGGTCCAGGTGAGGGTACGACAACGCTTTAGGGGGAGCGTACGTGTGAGGGCGCGGGTTAGTGTCAGCGTACGGGTTAGGATTAGGGGACGGGTGAGGGTCAGGCTTCGGGGAAGGGTTAGGGTTAGGGTTCGGGCTAGGGTTAAGGTTCGTGGACGGTGACGTTTAGGGTCCAGGTGATGGTACGACAACGCTTTAGGGGGAGCGTACGTGTGAGGGCGCGGGTTAGTGTCAGCGTACGGGTTAGGATTAGGGGACGGGTGAGGGTCAGGCTTCGGGGAAGGGTTAGGGTTAGGGTTTGGGCTAGGGTTAGGGTTAGGGGACGGGGACGGTTTAGGGTCCAGGTGAGGATACGACAACGCTTTAGGGGGAGCGTAAGTGTGAGGGCGCGGGTTAGTGTCAGCGTACGGGTTAGGATTAGGGGACGGGTGAGGGTGAGGCTTCGGGGAAGGGTTAGGGTTAGGGTTCGGGCTAGGGTTAGGGTTAGGGGACGGGGACGGTTTAGGGTCCAGGTAAGGGTACGACAACGCTTTAGGGGTGCGTACGTGTGAGGGCGCGGGTTAGTGTCAGCGTACGGGTTAGGATTAGGGGACGGGTGAGGGTCAGGCTTCGGGGAAGGGTTAGGGTTAGGGTTCGGGCTAGGGTTAGGGTTAGGGGACGGGGACGGTTTAGGGTCCAGGTGAGGGTACGACAACGCTTTAGGGGGAGCGTACGTGTGAGGGCGCGGGTTAGTGTCAGCGTACGGGTTAGGATTAGGGGACGGGTGAGGGTCAGGCTTCGGGGAAGTGTTAGGGTTAGGGTTCGGGCTAGGGTTAGGGTTAGGGGACGGGGACGGTTTAGGTTCTAGGTGAGGGTATGACAACGCTTTAGGGGGAGTGTACGTGTGAGGGCGCGGGTTAGTGTCAGTGTACGGGTTAGGATTAGGGGACGGTTGAGGGTCAGGCTTCGGGGAAGGGTTAGGGTTAGGGTTCGGGCTAGGGTTAGTGTTAGGGGACGGGGACGGTTTAGGGTCCAGGTGAGGGTACGACAACGCTTTAGGGGGAGCGTACGTGTGAGGGCGCGGGTTAGTGTCAGCGTACGGGTTAGGATTAGGGGACGGGTGAGGGTCAGGCTTCGGGGAAGGGTTAGGGTTAGGGTTCGGGCTAGGGTTAGGGTTAGGGGACGGGGACGGTTTAGGGTCCAGGTGATGGTACGACAACGCTTTAGGGGGAGCGTACGTGTGAGGACGCGGGTTAGTGTCAGCGTACGGGTTAGGATTAGGGGACGGGTGAGGGTCAGGCTTCGGGGAAGGGTTAGGGTTAGGGTTCGGGCTAGGGTTAGGGTTAGGGGACGGGGACGGTTTAGGGTCCAGATGAGGGTACGACAACGCTTTAGGGGGAGCATAGGTGTGAGGGCGCGAGTTAGTGTCAGCGTATGGATTAGGATTAGGGGACGGGTGAGGGTCAGGCTTCGGGGAAGGGTTAGGGTTAGGGTTCGGGCTAGGGTTAGGGTTAGGCGACGGGGACGGTTTAGGGTCCAGGTGAGGGTACGACAACGCTTTAGGGGGAGCGTACGTGTGAGGGCGCGGGTTAGTGTCAGCGTACGGGTTAGGATTAGGGGACGGGTGAGGGTCAGGCTTCAGGGAAGGGTTAGGGTTAGGGTTCGGGCTAGGGTTACGGTTAGGGGACGGGGACGGTTTAGGGTCCAGGTGAGGGTACGACAACGCTTTAGGGGGAGCGTACGTGTGAGGGCGCGGGTAAGTGTCAGCGTACGGGTTAGGATTAGGGGACGGGTGAGGGTCAGGCTTCGGGGAAGTTTTAGGGTTAGGGTTCGGGCTAGGGTTAGGGTTAGGGGACGGGGACGGTTTAGGGTCCAGGTGAGGGTACGACAACACTTTACGGGGAGCGTACGTGTGAGGGCGTGGGTTAGTGTCAGCGTACGGGTTAGGATTAGGGGACGGGTGAGGGTCAGGCTTCAGGGAAGGGTTAGGGTTAGGGTTCGGGCTAGGGTTAGGGTTAGGGTACGGGGACGGTTTAGGGTCCAGGTGAGGGTACGACAACGCTTTAGGGGGAGCGTACGTGTGAGGGCGCGGGTTAGTGTCAGCGTACTGGTTAGGATTAGGGGACGGGTGAGGGTCAGGCTTCGGGGAAGTGTTAGGGTTAGGGTTCGGGCTACGGTTAGGTTTAGGGGACCTGGACGGTTTAGGGTCCAGGTGAGGGTACGACAACGCTTTAGGGGGAGCGTACGTGTGAGGGTGCGGGTTAGTGTCAGCGTACGGGTTTGGATTAGGGGACGGGTGAGGGTCAGGCTTCGGGGAAGAGTTACGGTTAGGGTTCGGGCTAGGGTTAAGGTTCGTGGACGGGGACGTTTAGGGTCCAGGTGAGGGTACGACAACGCTTTAGGGGGAGCGTACGTGTGAGGGCGCGGGTTAGTGTCAGCGTACGGGTTAGGATTAGTGGCCGGGTGAGGGTCAGGCTTCGGGGAAGGGTTAGGGTTAGGGTTTGGGCTAGGGTTAGGGTTAGGGGACAGGGACGGTTTAGGGTCCAGGTGAGGATACGACAACGCTTTAGGGGGAGCGTAAGTGTGAGGGCGCGGGTTAGTGTCAGCGTACGGGTTAGGATTAGGGGACGGGTGAGGGTGAGGCTTCGGGGAAGGGTTAGGGTTAGGGTTCGGGCTAGGGTTAGGGTTAGGGGACGGGGACGGTTTAGGGTCCAGGTAAGGGTACGACAACGCTTTAGGGGTGCGTACGTGTGAGGGCGCGGGTTAGTGTCAGCGTACGGGTTAGGATTAGGGGACGGGTGAGGGTCAGGCTTCGGGGAAGGGTTAGGGTTAGGGTTCGGGCTAGGGTTAGGGTTAGGGGACGGGGACGGTTTAGGGTCCAGGTGAGGGTACGACAACGCTTTAGGGGGAGCGTACGTGTGAGGGCGCGGGTTAGTGTCAGCGTACGGGTTAGGATTAGGGGACGGGTGAGGGTCAGGCTTCGGGGAAGTGTTAGGGTTAGGGTTCGGGCTAGGGTTAGGGTTAGGGGACGGGGACGGTTTAGGTTCTAGGTGAGGGTACGACAACGCTTTAGGGGGAGTGTACGTGTGAGGGCGCGGGTTAGTGTCAGCGTACGGGTTAGGATTATGGGACGGGTGAGGGTCAGGCTTCGGGGAAGGGTTAGGGTTAGGGTTCGGGCTAGGGTTAGGGTTAGGGGACGGGGACTGTTTAGGGTCCAGGTGAGGGTACGACAACGCTTTAGGGGGAGCGTACGTGTGAGGGCGCGGGTTAGTGTCAGCGTACGGGTTAGGATTAGGGGCCGGGTGAGGGTCAGGCTTCGGGGAAGGGTTAGGGTTAGGGTTCGGGCTAGGGTTAGGGTTAGGGGACGGGGACGGTTTAGGGTCCAGGTGAGGGTACGACAACGCTTTAGGGGGAGCGTACGTGTGAGGTCGCGGGTTAGTGTCAGCGTACGGGTTAGGATTAGGGGACGGGTGAGGGTCAGGCTTCGGGGAAGGGTTAGGGTTAGGGTTCGGGCTAGGGTTAGGGTTAGGGGACGGGGACGGTTTAGGGTCCAGGTGATGGTACGACAACGCTTTAGGGGGAGCGTACGTGTGAGGACGCGGGTTAGTGTCAGCGTACGGGTTAGGAATAGGGGACGGGTGAGGGTCAGGCTTCGGGGAAGGGTTAGGGTTAGGGTTCGGGCTAGGGTTAGGGTTAGGGGACGGTGACGGTTTAGAGTCCAGATGAGGGTACGACAACGCTTTAGGGGGAGAATAGGTGTGAGGGCGCGAGTTAGTGTCAGCGTATGGATTAGGATTAGGGGACGGGTGAGGGTCAGGCTTTGGGGAAGGGTTAGGGTTAGGGTTCGGGCTAGGGTTAGGGTTACGCGACGGGGACGGTTTAGGGTCCAGGTGAGGGTACGACAACGCTTTAGAGGGAGCGTACGTGTGAGGGCGCGGGTTAGTGTCAGCGTACGGGTTAGGATTAGGGTACGGGTGAGGGTCAGGCTTCGGGGAAGGGTTAGGGTTAGGGTTCGGGCTAGGGTTAGGGTTAGGGGACGGGGACGGTTTAGGGTCCAGGTGATGGTACGACAACGCTTTAGGGGGAGCGTACGTGTGAGGACGCGGGTTAGTGTTAGCGTACGGGTTAGGATTAGGGGATGGGTGAGGGTCAGGCTTCGGGGAAGGGTTAGGGTTAGGGTTCGGGCTAGGGTTAGGGTTAGGGGACGGGGACGGTTTAGGGTCCAGATGAGGGTACGACAACGCTTTAGGGGGAGCATAGGTGTGAGGGCGCGAGTTAGTGTCAGCGTATGGATTAGGATTAGGGGACGGGTGAGGGTCAGGCTTCGGGGAAGGGTTAGGGTTAGGGTTCGGGCTAGGGTTAGGGTTAGGGGACGGGGACGGTTTAGGGTCCAGGTGAGGGTACGACAACGCTTTAGGGGGAGCGTACGTGTGAGGGCGCGGTTTAGTGTCAGCGTACGGGTTGGGATTAGGGGACGGGTGAGGGTCAGGCTTCGGGGAAGGGTTAGGGTTAGGGTTCGGGCTAGGGTTAGGGTTAGGGGACGGGGACGGTTTAGGGTCCAGGTGAGGGTACGACAACGCTTTAGGGGGAGCGTACGTGTGAGGGCGCGGGTTAGTGTCAGCGTACGGGTTGGGATTAGGGGACGGGTGAGGGTCAGGCTTCGGGGAAGGTTTAGGGTTAGGGTTCGGGCTAGGGTTAGGGTTAGGGGACGGGGACGGTTTAGGGTCCAGGTGAGGGTACGACAACGCTTTAGGGGGAGCGTACGTGTGAGGGCGCGGGTTAGTGTCAGCGTACAGTTTCGGATTAGGGGACGGGTGAGGGTCAGGCTTCGGGGAAGGGTTAGGGTTAGGGTTCGGGCTAGGGTTAGGGTTAGGGGACGGGGACGGTTTAGGGTCCAGGTGAGGGTACGACAACGCTTTAGGGGGAGCGTACGTGTGAGGGCGCGGGTTAGTGTCAGCGTACGGGTTAGGATTAGGGGACGGGTGAGGGTCAGGCTTCGGGGAAGGGTTAGGGTTAGGGTTCGGGCTAGGGTTAGGGTTAGGGGACGGGGACGGTTTAGGGTCCAGGTGAGGGTACGACAACGCTTTAGGGGGAGCGTACGTGTGAGGGCGCGGGTTAGTGTCAGCGTACGGGTTAGGATTAGGGGACGGGTGAGGGTCAGGCTTCGGGGAAGGGTTAGGGTTAGGGTTCGGGCTAGGGTTAGGGTTAGGGGACGGGGACGGTTTAGGGTCCAGGTGAGGGTACGACAACGCTTTAGGTGGAGCGTACGTGTGAGGGCGCGGGTTAGTGTCAGCGTACGGGTTGGGATTAGGGGACGGGTGAGGGTCAGGCTTCGGGGAAGGGTTAGGGTTAGGGTTCGGGCTGGGGTTAGGGTTAGGGGACGGGGACGGTTTAGGGTCCAGGTGAGGGTACGACAACGCTTTAGGGGGAGCATAGTTGTGAGGGCGCGGGTTAGTGTCAGCGTATGGATTAGGATTAGGGGACGGGTGAGGGTCAGGCTTCGGGGAAGGGTTAGGGTTAGGTTTCGGGCTAGGGTTAGGGTTAGGGGACGGGGACGGTTTAGGGTCCAGGTGAGGGTACGACAGCGCTTTAGGGGGAGCGTACGTGTGAGGGCGCGGGTTACTGTCAGCGTACGGGTTAGGATTAGGGGACGGGTGAGGGTCAGGCTTCGGGGAAGTGTTAGGGTTAGGGTTCGGGCTAGGGTTAGGGTTAGGGGACGGGGACGGTTTAGGGTCCAGGTGAGGGTACGACAACGCTTTAGGGGGAGCGTACGTGTGAGGGGGCGGGTTAGTGTCATCGTACGGGTTAGGATTAGGGGACGTGTGAGGGTCAGGCTTCGGAGAAGGGTTAGGTTTACGGTTCGGCCTAGGGTTAGGGTTAGGGGACGGGGACGGTTTAGGGTCCAGGTGAGGGTACGACAACGCTTTAGGGGGAGCGTACGTGTGAGGGCGCGGGTTAGTGTCAGCGTACGGGTTAGGATTAGGGGACGGGTGAGGGTCAGGCTTCGGGGAAGGGTTAGGGTTAGGGTTCGGGCTAGGGTTAGGGTTAGGGGACGGGGACGGTTTAGGGTCCAGTTGAGGGTACGACAACGCTTTAGGGGGAGCGTACGTGTGAGGGCGCGGATTAGTGTCAGCGTACGGGTTAGGATTAGGGGACGGGTGAGGGTCAGGCTTCGGGGAAGGGTTAGGGTTAGGGTTCGGGCTAGAGTTAGGGTTACGCGACGGGGAAGGTTTAGGGTCCAGGTGAGGGTACGACAACGCTTTAGGGGGAGCGTACGTGTGAGGGCGCGGGTTAGTGTCAGCGTACGGGTTAGGATTAGGGGACGGGTGAGAGTCAGGCTTCGGGGAAGGGTTAGGGTTAGGGTTCGGGCTAGGGTTAGGGTTAGGGGACGGGGACGGTTTAGGGTCCAGGTGATGGTACGACAACGCTTTAGGGGGAGCGTACGTGTGAGGACGGGGGTTAGTGTCAGCGTACGGGTTAGGATTAGGGGATGGGTGAGAGTCAGGCTTCCGGGAAGGGTTAGGGTTAGGGTTCGGGCTAGGGTTAGGGTTAGGGGACGGGGACGGTTTAGGGTCCAGATGAGGGTACGACAACGCTTTAGGGGGAGCATAGGTGTGAGGGCGCGAGTTAGTGTCAGCGTATGGATTAGGATTAGGGGACGGGTGAGGGTCAGGCTTCGGGGAAGGGTTAGGGTTAGGGTTCGGGCTAGGGTTAGGGTTAGGGGACGGGGACGGTTTAGGGTCCAGGTGAGGGTACGACAACGCTTTAGGGGGAGCGTACGTGTGAGGGCGCGGGTTAGTGTCAGCGTACGGGTTGGGATTAGGGGACGGGTGAGGGTCAGGCTTCGGGGAAGGGTTAGGGTTAGGGTTCGGGCTAGGGTTAGGGTTAGGGGACTGGGACGGTTTAGGGTCCAGATGAGGGTACGACAACGCTTTAGGGGGAGCGTACGTGTGAGGGCGCGGGTTAGTGTCAGCGTACAGTTTCGGATTAGGGGACGGGTGAGGGTCAGGCTTCGGGGAAGGGTTAGGGTTAGGGTTCGGGCTAGGGTTAGGGTTAGGGGACGGGGACGGTTTAGGGTCCAGGTGAGGGTACAACAACGCTTTAGGTGGAGCGTACGTGTGAGGGCGCGGGTTAGTGTCAGCGTACGGGTTCGGATTAGGGGACGGTTGAGGGTCAGGCTTCGGGGAAGGGTTAGGGTTAGGATTCGGGCTAGGGTTAGGTTTAGGGGACGGGGACGGATTAGGGTCCAGGTGAGGGTACGACAACGCTTTAGGGGGAGCGTACGTGTGAGGGCGCGGGTTAGTGTCAGCGTACGGGTTACGATTAGGGGACGGGTGAGGGTCAGGCTTCGGGGAAGGGTTAGGGTTAGGGTTCGGGCTAGGGTTAGGTTTAGGGGACGGGGACGGTTTAGGGTCCAGGTGAGGGTACGACAACGCTTTAGGGGGAGCATACGTGTGAGGGCGCGGGTTAGTGTCAGCATACGGGTTAGGATTAGGGGACGGGTGAGGGTCAGGCTTCGGGGAAGGGTTAGGGTTAGGGTTCGGGCTAGGGTTAGGGTTAGGGGACGGGGACGGTTTAGGGTCCAGGTGATGGTACGACAACGCTTTAGGGGGAGCGTACGTGTGAGGGCGCGGGTTAGTGTCAGCGTACGGGTTAGGATTAGGGGACGGGTGAGGGTCAGGCTTCGGGGAAGGGTTAGGGTTAGGGTTCGGGCTGGGGTTAGGGTTAGGGGACGGGGACGGTTTAGGGTCCAGGTGAGGGTACGACAACGCTTTAGGGGGAGCATAGGTGTGAGGGCGCGAGTTAGTGTCAGCGTAAGGATTAGGATTAGGGGACGGGTGAGGGTCAGGCTTCGGGGAAGGGTTAGGGTTAGGGTTCGGGCTAGGGTTAGGGTTAGGGGACGGGGACGGTTTAGGGTCCAGGTGAGGGTACGAGAACGCTTTAGGGGGAGCGTACGTGTGAGGGCGCGGGTTAGTGTCAGCGTACGGGTTGGGATTAGGGGACGGGTGAGGTCAGGCTTCGGGGAAGGTTTAGGGTTAGGGTTCGGGCTAGGGTTAGGGTTACGGGACGGGGACGGTTTAGGGTCCAGGTGAGGGTACGACAACGCTTTAGGGGGAGCGTACGTGTGAGGGCGCGGGTTAGTGTCAGCGTACAGTTTCGGATTAGGGGACGGGTGAGGGTCAGGCTTCGGGGAAGGGTTAGGGTTAGGGTTCGGGCTAGGGTTAGGGTTAGGGGACGGGGACGGTTTAGGGTCCAGGTGAGGGTACGACAACGCTTTAGGGGGAGCGTACGTGTGAGGGCGCGGGTTAGTGTCAGCGTACGGGTTAGGATTAGGGGACGGGTGAGGGTCAGGCTTCGGGGAAGTGTTAGGGTTAGGGTTCGGGCTAGGGTTAGGGTTAGGGGACGGGGACGGTTTAGGGTCCAGGTGAGGGTACGACAACGCTTTAGGGGGAGCGTACGTGTGAGGGCGCGGTTTAGTGTCAGCGTACGGGTTAGGATTAGGGGACGGGTGAGGGTCAGGCTTCGGGGAAGTGTTAAGGTTAGGGTTCGGGCTAGGGTTAGGGTTAGGGGACGGGGACGGTTTAGGGTCCAGGTGATGGTACGACAACGCTTTAGGGGGAGCGTACGTGTGAGGGCGCGGGTTAGTGTCAGCGTACGGGTTGGGATTAGGGGACGGGTGAGGGTCAGGCTTCGGGGAAGGGTTAGGGTTAGGGTTCGGGCTGGGGTTAGGGTTAGCGGACGGGGACGGTTTAGGGTCCAGGTGAGGGTACGACAACGCTTTAGGGGGAGCATAGTTGTGAGGGCGCGGGTTAGTGTCAGCGTATGGATTAGGATTAGGGGACGGGTGAGGGTCAGGCTTCGGGGAAGGGTTAGGGTTAGGGTTCGGGCTAGGGTTAGGGTTAGGGGACGGGGACGGTTTAGGGTCCAGGTGAGGGTACGACAGCGCTTTAGGGGGAGCGTACGTGTGAGGGCGCGGGTTAGTGTCAGCGTACGGGTTAGGATTAGGGGACGGGTGAGGGTCAGGCTTCGGGGAAGTGTTAGGGTTAGGGTTCGGGCTAGGGTTAGGGTTAGGGGACAGGGACGGTTTAGGGTCCAGGTGAGGGTACGACAACGCTTTAGGGGGAGCGTACGTGTGAGGGCGCGGGTTAGTGTCAGCGTACGGGTTAGGATTAGGGGACGTGTGAGGGTCAGGCTTCGGAGAAGGGTTAGGTTTAGGGTTCGGCCTAGGGTTAGGGTTAGGGGACGGGGACGGTTTAGGGTCCAGGTGAGGGTACGACAACGCTTTAGGGGGAGCGTACGTGTGAGGGCGCGGGTTAGTGTCAGCGTACGGGTTAGGATTAGGGGACGGGTGAGGGTCAGGCTTCGGGGAAGGGTTAGGGTTAGGGTTCGGGCTAGAGTTAGGGTTAGGGGACGGGGACGGTTTAGGGTCCAGGTGAGGGTACGACAACGCTTTAGGGGGTGCGTACGTGTGAGGGCGCTGGTTAGTGTCAGCGTACGGGTTAGGATTAGGGGACGGGTGAGGGTCAGGCTTCGGGGAAGTGTTAGGGTTAGGGTTCGGGCTAGGGTTAGGGTTAGGGGACGGGGACGGTTTAGGGTCCAGGTGAGGGTACGACAACGCTTTAGGGGGAGCGTACGTGTGAGGGCGCGGGTTAGTGTCAGCGTACGGGTTAGGATTAGGGGACGGTTGAGGGTCAGGCTTCGGGGAAGGGTTAGGGTTAGGGTTCGGGCTAGGGTTAGGGTTAGGGGACGGGGACTGTTTAGGGTCCAGGTGAGGGTACGACAACGCTTTAGGGGGAGCGTACGTGTGAGGGCGCGGGTTAGTGTCAGCGTACGGGTTAGGATTAGGGGCCGGGTGAGGGTCAGGCTTCGGGGAAGGGTTAGGGTTAGGGTTCGGGCTAGGGTTAGGGTTAGGGGACGGGGAGGGTTTAGGGTCCAGGTGAGGGTACGACAACGCTTTAGGGGGAGCGTACGTGTGAGGGCGCGGGTTAGTGTCAGCGTACGGGTTAGGATTAGGGGACGGGTGAGGGTCAGGCTTCGGGGAAGGGTTAGGGTTAGGGTTCGGGCTAGGGTTAGGGTTAGGGGACGGGGACGGTTTAGGGTCCAGGTGAGGGTACGACAACGCTTTAGGGGGAGCGTACGTGTGAGGGCGCGGGTTAGTGTCAGCGTACGGGTTAGGATTAGGGGACGGGTGAGTGTGAGGCTTCGGGGAAGGGTTAGGGTTAGGGTTCGGGCTAGGGTTAGGGTTAGGGGACGGGGACGGTTTAGGGTCCAGGTAAGGGTACGACAACGCTTTAGGGGTGCGTACGTGTGAGGGCGCGGGTTAGTGTCAGCGTACGGGTTAGGATTAGGGGACGGGTGAGGGTCAGGCTTCGGGGAAGTGTTAGGGTTAGGGTTCGGGCTAGGGTTAGGGTTAGGGGACGGGGACGGTTTAGGGTCCAGGTGAGGGTACGACAACGCTTTAGGGGGAGCGTACGTGTGAGGGCGCGGGTTAGTGTCAGCGTACGGGTTAGGATTAGGGGACGGGTGAGGGTCAGGCTTCGGGGAAGGGTTAGGGTTAGGATTCGGGCTAGGGTTAGTTTTAGGGGACGGGGACGGATTAGGGTCCAGGTGAGGGTACGACAACGCTTTAGGGGGAGCGTACGTGTGAGGGCGCGGGTTAGTGTCAGCGTACGGGTTAGGATTAGGGGACGGGTGAGGGTCAGGCTTCGGGGAAGGGTTAGGGTTAGGGTTCGGGCTAGGGTTAGGGTTAGGGGACGGGGACGGTTTAGGGTCCAGGTGAGGGTACGACAACGCTTTAGGGGGAGCATACGTGTGAGGGCGCGGGTTAGTGTCAGCATACGGGTTAGGATTAGGGGACGGGTGAGGGTCAGGCTTCGGGGAAGGGTTAGGGTTAGGGTTCGGGCTAGGGTTAGGGTTAGGGGACGGGGACGGTTTAGGGTCCAGGTGATGGTACGACAACGCTTTAGGGGGAGCGTACGTGTGAGGGCGCGTGTTAGTGTCAGCGTACGGGTTGGGATTAGGGGACGGGTGAGGGTCAGGCTTCGGGGAAGGGTTAGGGTTAGGGTTCGGGCTGGGGTTAGGGTTAGGGGACGGGGACGGTTTAGGGTCCAGGTGAGGGTACGACAACGCTTTAGGGGGAGCATAGTTGTGATGGCGCGGGTTAGTGTCAGCGTATGGATTAGGATTAGGGGAGGGGTGAGGGTCAGGCTTCGGGGAAGGGTTAGGGTTAGGTTTCGGGCTAGGGTTAGGGTTAGGAGACGGGGACGGTTTAGGGTCCAGGTGAGGGTACGACAACGCTTTAGGGGGAGCGTACGTGTGAGGGCGCGGGTTAGTGTCAGCGTACGGGTTAGGATTAGGGACGGGTGAGGGTCAGGCTTCGGGGAAGTGTTAGGGTTAGGGTTCGGGCTAGGGTTAGGGTTAGGGGACGGGGACGGTTTAGGGTCCAGGTGAGGGTACGACAACGCTTTAGGGGGAGCGTACGTGTGAGGGCGCGGGTTAGTGTCAGCGTACGGGTCAGGATTAGGGGACGTGAGAGGGTCAGGCTTCGGAGAAGGGTTAGGTTTAGGGTTCGGCCTAGGGTTAGGGTTAGGGGACGGGGACGGTTTAGGGTCCATGTGAGGGTACGACAACGCTTTAGGGGGAGCGTACGTGTGAGGGTGCGGGTTAGTGTCAGCGTACGGGTTAGGATTAGGGGCCGGGTGAGGGTCAGGCTTCGGGGAAGGGTTAGGGTTAGGGTTCGGGCTAGGGTTAGGGTTAGGGGACAGGGACTGTTTAGGGTCCAGGTGAGGGTACGACAACGCTTTAGGGGGAGCGTACGTGTGAGGGCGCGGGTTAGTGTCAGCGTACGGGTTAGGATTAGGGGCCGGGTGAGGGTCAGGCTTCGGGGAAGGGTTAGGGTTAGGGTTCGGGCTAGGGTTAGGGTTAGGGGACGGGGACGGTTTAGGGTGCAGGTGAGGGTACGACAACGCTTTAGGGGGAGCGTACATGTGAGGGCGCGGGTTAGTGTCAGCGTACGGGTTAGGATTAGGGGACGGGTGAGGGTGAGGCTTCGGGGAAGGGTTAGGGTTAGGGTTCGGGCTAGGGTTAGGGTTAGGGGACGGGGACGGTTTAGGGTCCAGGTGAGGGTACGAGAACGCTTTAGGGGGAGCGTACGTGTGAGGGCGCGGGTTAGTGTCAGCGTACGGGTTGGGATTAGGGGACGGGTGAGGTCAGGCTTCGGGGAAGGTTTAGGGTTAGGGTTCGGGCTAGGGTTAGGGTTAGGGGACGGGGACGGTTTAGGGTCCAGGTGAGGGTACGACAACGCTTTAGGGGGAGCGTACGTGTGAGGGCGCGGGTTAGTGTCAGCGTACAGTTTCGGATTAGGGGACGGGTGAGGGTCAGGCTTCGGGGAAGGGTTAGGGTTAGGGTTCGGGCTAGGGTTAGGGTTAGGGGACGGGGACGGTTTAGGGTCCAGGTGAGGGTACGACAACGCTTTAGGGGGAGCGTACGTGTGAGGGCGCGGGTTAGTGTCAGCGTACGGGTTAGGATTAGGGGACGGGTGAGGGTCAGGCTTCGGGGAAGTGTTAGGGTTAGGGTTCGGGCTAGGGTTAGGGTTAGGGGACGGGGACGGTTTAGGGTCCAGGTGAGGGTACGACAACGCTTTAGGGGGAGCGTACGTGTGAGGGCGCGGTTTAGTGTCAGCGTACGGGTTAGGATTAGGGGACGGGTGAGGGTCAGGCTTCGGGGAAGTGTTAAGGTTAGGGTTCGGGCTAGGGTTAGGGTTAGGGGACGGGGACGGTTTAGGGTCCAGGTGATGGTACGACAACGCTTTAGGGGGAGCGTACGTGTGAGGGCGCGGGTTAGTGTCAGCGTACGGGTTGGGATTAGGGGACGGGTGAGGGTCAGGCTTCGGGGAAGGGTTAGGGTTAGGGTTCGGGCTGGGGTTAGGGTTAGCGGACGGGGACGGTTTAGGGTCCAGGTGAGGGTACGACAACGCTTTAGGGGGAGCATAGTTGTGAGGGCGCGGGTTAGTGTCAGCGTATGGATTAGGATTAGGGGACGGGTGAGGGTCAGGCTTCGGGGAAGGGTTAGGGTTAGGGTTCGGGCTAGGGTTAGGGTTAGGGGACGGGGACGGTTTAGGGTCCAGGTGAGGGTACGACAGCGCTTTAGGGGGAGCGTACGTGTGAGGGCGCGGGTTAGTGTCAGCGTACGGGTTAGGATTAGGGGACGGGTGAGGGTCAGGCTTCGGGGAAGTGTTAGGGTTAGGGTTCGGGCTAGGGTTAGGGTTAGGGGACAGGGACGGTTTAGGGTCCAGGTGAGGGTACGACAACGCTTTAGGGGGAGCGTACGTGTGAGGGCGCGGGTTAGTGTCAGCGTACGGGTTAGGATTAGGGGACGTGTGAGGGTCAGGCTTCGGAGAAGGGTTAGGTTTAGGGTTCGGCCTAGGGTTAGGGTTAGGGGACGGGGACGGTTTAGGGTCCAGGTGAGGGTACGACAACGCTTTAGGGGGAGCGTACGTGTGAGGGCGCGGGTTAGTGTCAGCGTACGGGTTAGGATTAGGGGACGGGTGAGGGTCAGGCTTCGGGGAAGGGTTAGGGTTAGGGTTCGGGCTAGAGTTAGGGTTAGGGGACGGGGACGGTTTAGGGTCCAGGTGAGGGTACGACAACGCTTTAGGGGGTGCGTACGTGTGAGGGCGCTGGTTAGTGTCAGCGTACGGGTTAGGATTAGGGGACGGGTGAGGGTCAGGCTTTGGGGAAGTGTTAGGGTTAGGGTTCGGGCTAGGGTTAGGGTTAGGGGACGGGGACGGTTTAGGGTCCAGGTGAGGGTACGACAACGCTTTAGGGGGAGCGTACGTGTGAGGGCGCGGGTTAGTGTCAGCGTACGGGTTAGGATTAGGGGACGGTTGAGGGTCAGGCTTCGGGGAAGGGTTAGGGTTAGGGTTCGGGCTAGGGTTAGGGTTAGGGGACGGGGACTGTTTAGGGTCCAGGTGAGGGTACGACAACGCTTTAGGGGGAGCGTACGTGTGAGGGCGCGGGTTAGTGTCAGCGTACGGGTTAGGATTAGGGGACGGGTGAGGGTCAGGCTTCGGGGAAGGGTTAGGGTTAGGGTTCGGGCTAGGGTTAGGGTTAGGGGACGGGGAGGGTTTAGGGTCCAGGTGAGGGTACGACAACGCTTTAGGGGGAGCGTACGTGTGAGGGCGTGGGTTAGTGTCAGCGTACGGGTTAGGATTAGGGGACGGGTGAGGGTCAGGCTTCGGGGAAGGGTTAGGGTTAGGGTTCGGGCTAGGGTTAGGGTTAGGGGACGGGGACGGTTTAGTGTCCAGGTGAGGGTACGACAACGCTTTAGGGGGAGCGTACGTGTGAGGGCGCGGGTTAGTGTCAGCGTACGGGTTAGGATTAGGGGACGGGTGAGTGTGAGGCTTCGGGGAAGGGTTAGGGTTAGGGTTCGGGCTAGGGTTAGGGTTAGGGGACGGGGACGGTTTAGGGTCCAGGTAAGGGTACGACAACGCTTTAGGGGTGCGTACGTGTGAGGGCGCGGGTTAGTGTCAGCGTACGGGTTAGGATTAGGGGACGGGTGAGGGTCAGGCTTCGGGGAAGTGTTAGGGTTAGGGTTCGGGCTAGGGTTAGGGTTAGGGGACGGGGACGGTTTAGGGTCCAGGTGAGGGTACGACAACGCTTTAGGGGGAGCGTACGTGTGAGGGCGCGGGTTAGTGTCAGCGTACGGGTTAGGATTAGGGGACGGGTGAGGGTCAGGCTTCGGGGAAGGGTTAGGGTTAGGATTCGGGCTAGGGTTAGTTTTAGGGGACGGGGACGGATTAGGGTCCAGGTGAGGGTACGACAACGCTTTAGGGGGAGCGTACGTGTGAGGGCGCGGGTTAGTGTCAGCGTACGGGTTAGGATTAGGGGACGGGTGAGGGTCAGGCTTCGGGGAAGGGTTAGGGTTAGGGTTCGGGCTAGGGTTAGGGTTAGGGGACGGGGACGGTTTAGGGTCCAGGTGAGGGTACGACAACGCTTTAGGGGGAGCATACGTGTGAGGGCGCGGGTTAGTGTCAGCATACGGGTTAGGATTAGGGGACGGGTGAGGGTCAGGCTTCGGGGAAGGGTTAGGGTTAGGGTTCGGGCTAGGGTTAGGGTTAGGGGACGGGGACGGTTTAGGGTCCAGGTGATGGTACGACAACGCTTTAGGGGGAGCGTACGTGTGAGGGCGCGTGTTAGTGTCAGCGTACGGGTTGGGATTAGGGGACGGGTGAGGGTCAGGCTTCGGGGAAGGGTTAGGGTTAGGGTTCGGGCTGGGGTTAGGGTTAGGGGACGGGGACGGTTTAGGGTCCAGGTGAGGGTACGACAACGCTTTAGGGGGAGCATAGTTGTGATGGCGCGGGTTAGTGTCAGCGTATGGATTAGGATTAGGGGAGGGGTGAGGGTCAGGCTTCGGGGAAGGGTTAGGGTTAGGGTTCGGGCTAGGGTTAGGGTTAGGCGACGGGGACGGTTTAGGGTCCAGGTGAGGGTACGACAACGCTTTAGGGGGAGCGTACGTGTGAGGGCGCGGGTTAGTGTCAGCGTACGGGTTAGGATTAGGGGACGGGTGAGGGTCAGGCTTCAGGGAAGGGTTAGGGTTAGGGTTCGGGCTTGGGTTAGGGTTAGGGGACGGGGACGGTTTAGGGTCCAGGTGAGGGTACGACAACGCTTTAGGGGGAGCGTACGTGTGAGGGCGCGGGTTAGTGTCAGCGTACGGGTTAGGATTAGGGGACGGGTGAGGGTCAGGCTTCAGGGAAGGGTTAGGGTTAGGGTTCGGGCTAGGGTTAGGGTTAGGGTACGGGGACGGTTTAGGTTCCAGGTGAGGGTACGACAACGCTTTAGGGGGAGCGTACGTGTGAGGGCGCGGGTTAGTGTCAGCGTACGGGTTAGGATTAGGGGACGGGTGAGGGTGAGGCTTCGGGGAAGTGTTAGGGTTAGGGTTCGGGCTAGGGTTAGGTTTAGGGGACCTGGACGGTTTAGGGTCCAGGTGAGGGTACGACAACGCTTTAGGGGGAGCGTACGTGTGAGGGCGCGGGTTAGTGTCAGCGTACGGGTTAGGATTAGGGGACGGGTGAGGGTCAGGCTTCGGGGAAGGGTTAGGGTTAGGGTTCGGGCTAGGGTTAAGGTTCGTGGACGGGGACGTTTAGGGTCCAGGTGAGGGTACGACAACGCTTTAGGGGGAGCGTACGTGTGAGGGCGCGGGTTAGTGTCAGCGTACGGGTTAGGATTAGGGGACGGGTGAGGGTCAGGCTTCGGGGAAGGGTTAGGGTTAGGGTTTGGGCTAGGGTTAGGGTTAGGGGACGGGGACGGTTTAGGGTCCAGGTGAGGATACGACAACGCTTTAGGGGGAGCGTAAGTGTGAGGGCGCGGGTTAGTGTCAGCGTACGGGTTAGGATTAGGGGACGGGTGAGGGTGAGGCTTCGGGGAAGGGTTAGGGTTAGGGTTCGGGCTAGGGTTAGGGTTAGGGGACGGGGACGGTTTAGGGTCCAGGTAAGGGTACAACAACGCTTTAGGGGTGCGTACGTGTGAGGGCGCGGGTTAGTGTCAGCGTACGGGTTAGGATTAGGGGACGGGTGAGGGTCAGGCTTCGGGGAAGGGTTAGGGTTAGGGTTCGGGCTAGGGTTAGGGTTAGGGGACGGGGACGGTTTAGGGTCCAGGTGAGGGTACGACAACGCTTTAGGGGGAGCGTACGTGTGAGGGCGCGGGTTAGTGTCAGCGTACGGGTTAGGATTAGGGGACGGGTGAGGGTCAGGCTTCGGGGAAGTGTTAGGGTTAGGGTTCGGGCTAGGGTTAGGGTTAGGGGACGGGGACGGTTTAGGTTCTAGGTGAGGGTATGACAACGCTTTAGGGGGAGTGTACGTGTGAGGGCGCGGGTTAGTGTCAGTGTACGGGTTAGGATTAGGGGACGGTTGAGGGTCAGGCTTCGGGGAAGGGTTAGGGTTAGGGTTCGGGCTAGGGTTAGGGTTAGGGGACGGGGACTGTTTAGGGTCCAGGTGAGGGTACGACAACGCTTTAGGGGGAGCGTACGTGTGAGGGCGCGGGTTAGTGTCAGCGTACGGGTTAGGATTAGGGGCCGGGTGAGGGTCAGGCTTCGGGGAAGGGTTAGGGTTAGGGTTCGGGCTAGGGTTAGGGTTAGGGGACGGGGACGGTTTAGGGTCCAGGTGAGGGTACGACAACGCTTTAGGGGGAGCGTACGTGTGAGGGCGCGGGTTAGTGTCAGCGTACGGGTTAGGATTAGGGGACGGGTGAGGGTCAGGCTTCGGGGAAGTGTTAGGGTTAGGGTTCGGGCTAGGGTTAGGGTTAGGGGACGGGGACTGTTTAGGGTCCAGGTGAGGGTACGACAACGCTTTAGGGGGAGCGTACGTGTGAGGACGCGGGTTAGTGTCAGCGTACGGGTTAGGATTAGGGGACGGGTGAGGGTCAGGCTTCGGGGAAGGGTTAGGGTTAGGGTTCGGGCTAGGGTTAGGGTTAGGGGACGGGGACGGTTTAGGGTCCAGGTGAGGGTACGACAACGCTTTAGGGGGAGCGTACGTGTGAGGGCGCGGGTTAGTGTCAGCGTACGGGTTAGGATTAGGGGACGGGTGAGGGTCAGGCTTCGGGGAAGGGTTAGGGTTAGGGTTCGGGCTAGGGTTAGGGTTAGGGGACGGGGACGGTTTAGGGTCCAGGTGATGGTACGACAACGCTTTAGGGGGAGCGTACGTGTGAGGACGCGGGTTAGTGTCAGCGTACGGGTTAGGATTAGGGGACGGGTGAGGGTCAGGCTTCGGGGAAGGGTTAGGGTTAGGGTTCGGGCTAGGGTTAGGGTTAGGGGACGGGGACGGTTTAGGGTCCAGATGAGGGTACGACAACGCTTTAGGGGGAGCATAGGTGTGAGGGCGTGAGTTAGTGTCAGCGTATGGATTAGGATTAGGGGACGGGTGAGGGTCAGGCTTCGGGGAAGGGTTAGGGTTAGGGTTCGGGCTAGGGTTAGGGTTAGGCGACGGGGACGGTTTAGGGTCCAGGTGAGGGTACGACAACGCTTTAGGGGGAGCGTACGTGTGAGGGCGCGGGTTAGTGTCAGCGTACGGGTTAGGATTAGGGGACGGGTGAGGGTCAGGCTTCAGGGAAGGGTTAGGGTTAGGGTTCGGGCTAGGGTTAGGGTTAGGGGACGGGGACGGTTTAGGGTCCAGGTGAGGGTACGACAACGCTTTAGGGGGAGCGTACGTGTGAGGGCGCGGGTTAGTGTCAGCGTACGGGTTAGGATTAGGGGACGGGTGAGGGTCAGGCTTCGGGAAATTTTAGGGTTAGGGTTCGGGCTAGGGTTAGGGTTAGGGGACGGGGACGGTTTAGGGTCCAGGTGAGGGTACGACAACACTTTACGGGGAGCGTACGTGTGAGGGCGTCGGTTAGTGTCAGCGTACGGGTTAGGATTAGGGGACGGGTGAGGGTCAGGCTTCAGGGAAGGGTTAGGGTTAGGGTTCGGGCTAGGGTTAGGGTTAGGGTACGGGGACGGTTTAGGGTCCAGGTGAGGGTACGACAACGCTTTAGGGGGAGCGTACGTGTGAGGGCGCGGGTTAGTGTCAGCGTACGGGTTAGGATTAGGGGACGGGTGAGGGTCAGGCTTCGGGGAAGGGTTAGGGTTAGGGTTCGGGCTAGGGTTAGGTTTAGGGGACCTGGACGGTTTAGGGTCCAGGTGAGGGTACGACAACGCTTTAGGGGGAGCGTACGTGTGAGGGCGCGGGTTAGTGTCAGCGTACAGTTTCGGATTAGGGGACGGGTGAGGGTCAGGCTTCGGGGAAGGGTTAGGGTTAGGGTTCGGGCTAGGGTTAGGGTTAGGGGACGGGGACGGTTTAGGGTCCAGGTGAGGGTACGACAACGCTTTAGGGGGAGCGTACGTGTGAGGGCGCGGGTTAGTGTCAGCGTACGGGTTAGGATTAGGGGACGGGTGAGGGTCAGGCTTCGGGGAAGTGTTAGGGTTAGGGTTCGGGCTAGGGTTAGGGTTAGGGGACGGGGACGGTTTAGGGTCCAGGTGAGGGTACGACAACGCTTTAGGGGGAGCGTACGTGTGAGGGCGCGGTTTAGTGTCAGCGTACGGGTTAGGATTAGGGGACGGGTGAGGGTCAGGCTTCGGGGAAGTGTTAAGGTTAGGGTTCGGTCTAGGGTTAGGGTTAGGGGACGGGGACGGTTTAGGGTCCAGGTGATGGTACGACAACGCTTTAGGGGGAGCGTACGTGTGAGGGCGCGGGTTAGTGTCAGCGTACGGGTTGGGATTAGGGGACGGGTGAGGGTCAGGCTTCGGGGAAGGGTTAGGGTTAGGGTTCGGGCTGGGGTTAGGGTTAGCGGACGGGGACGGTTTAGGGTCCAGGTGAGGGTACGACAACGCTTTAGGGGGAGCATAGTTGTGAGGGCGCGGGTTAGTGTCAGCGTATGGATTAGGATTAGGGGACGGGTGAGGGTCAGGCTTCGGGGAAGGGTTAGGGTTAGGGTTCGGGCTAGGGTTAGGGTTAGGGGACGGGGACGGTTTAGGGTCCAGGTGAGGGTACGACAGCGCTTTAGGGGGAGCGTACGTGTGAGGGCGCGGGTTAGTGTCAGCGTACGGGTTAGGATTAGGGGACGGGTGAGGGTCAGGCTTCGGGGAAGTGTTAGGGTTAGGGTTCGGGCTAGGGTTAGGGTTAGGGGACAGGGACGGTTTAGGGTCCAGGTGAGGGTACGACAACGCTTTAGGGGGAGCGTACGTGTGAGGGCGCGGGTTAGTGTCAGCGTACGGGTTAGGATTAGGGGACGTGTGAGGGTCAGGCTTCGGAGAAGGGTTAGGTTTAGGGTTCGGCCTAGGGTTAGGGTTAGGGGACGGGGACGGTTTAGGGTCCAGGTGAGGGTACGACAACGCTTTAGGGGGAGCGTACGTGTGAGGGCGCGGGTTAGTGTCAGCGTACGGGTTAGGATTAGGGGACGGGTGAGGGTCAGGCTTCGGGGAAGGGTTAGGGTTAGGGTTCGGGCTAGAGTTAGGGTTAGGGGACGGGGACGGTTTAGGGTCCAGGTGAGGGTACGACAACGCTTTAGGGGGAGCGTACGTGTGAGGGCGCGGGTTAGTGTCAGCGTACGGGTTAGGATTAGGGGACGGTTGAGGGTCAGGCTTCGGGGAAGGGTTAGGGTTAGGGTTCGGGCTAGGGTTAGGGTTAGGGGACGGGGACTGTTTAGGGTCCAGGTGAGGGTACGACAACGCTTTAGGGGGAGCGTACGTGTGAGGGCGCGGGTTAGTGTCAGCGTACGGGTTAGGATTAGGGGCCGGGTGAGGGTCAGGCTTCGGGGAAGGGTTAGGGTTAGGGTTCGGGCTAGGGTTAGGGTTAGGGGACGGGGAGGGTTTAGGGTCCAGGTGAGGGTACGACAACGCTTTAGGGGGAGCGTACGTGTGAGGGCGCGGGTTAGTGTCAGCGTACGGGTTAGGATTAGGGGACGGGTGAGGGTCAGGCTTCGGGGAAGGGTTAGGGTTAGGGTTCGGGCTAGGGTTAGGGTTAGGGGACGGGGACGGTTTAGGGTCCAGGTGAGGGTACGACAACGCTTTAGGGGGAGCGTACGTGTGAGGGCGCGGGTTAGTGTCAGCGTACGGGTTAGGATTAGGGGACGGGTGAGTGTGAGGCTTCGGGGAAGGGTTAGGGTTAGGGTTCGGGCTAGGGTTAGGGTTAGGGGACGGGGACGGTTTAGGGTCCAGGTAAGGGTACGACAACGCTTTAGGGGTGCGTACGTGTGAGGGCGCGGGTTAGTGTCAGCGTACGGGTTAGGATTAGGGGACGGGTGAGGGTCAGGCTTCGGGGAAGTGTTAGGGTTAGGGTTCGGGCTAGGGTTAGGGTTAGGGGACGGGGACGGTTTAGGGTCCAGGTGAGGGTACGACAACGCTTTAGGGGGAGCGTACGTGTGAGGGCGCGGGTTAGTGTCAGCGTACGGGTTAGGATTAGGGGACGGGTGAGGGTCAGGCTTCGGGGAAGGGTTAGGGTTAGGATTCGGGCTAGGGTTAGTTTTAGGGGACGGGGACGGATTAGGGTCCAGGTGAGGGTACGACAACGCTTTAGGGGGAGCGTACGTGTGAGGGCGCGGGTTAGTGTCAGCGTACGGGTTAGGATTAGGGGACGGGTGAGGGTCAGGCTTCGGGGAAGGGTTAGGGTTAGGGTTCGGGCTAGGGTTAGGGTTAGGGGACGGGGACGGTTTAGGGTCCAGGTGAGGGTACGACAACGCTTTAGGGGGAGCATACGTGTGAGGGCGCGGGTTAGTGTCAGCATACGGGTTAGGATTAGGGGACGGGTGAGGGTCAGGCTTCGGGGAAGGGTTAGGGTTAGGGTTCGGGCTAGGGTTAGGGTTAGGGGACGGGGACGGTTTAGGGTCCAGGTGATGGTACGACAACGCTTTAGGGGGAGCGTACGTGTGAGGGCGCGTGTTAGTGTCAGCGTACGGGTTGGGATTAGGGGACGGGTGAGGGTCAGGCTTCGGGGAAGGGTTAGGGTTAGGGTTCGGGCTGGGGTTAGGGTTAGGGGACGGGGACGGTTTAGGGTCCAGGTGAGGGTACGACAACGCTTTAGGGGGAGCATAGTTGTGATGGCGCGGGTTAGTGTCAGCGTATGGATTAGGATTAGGGGAGGGGTGAGGGTCAGGCTTCGGGGAAGGGTTAGGGTTAGGGTTCGGGCTAGGGTTAAGGTTCGTGGACGGGGACGTTTAGGGTCCAGGTGAGGGTACGACAACGCTTTAGGGGGAGCGTACGTGTGAGGGCGCGGGTTAGTGTCAGCGTACGGGTTAGGATTAGGGGACGGGTGAGGGTCAGGCTTCGGGGAAGGGTTAGGGTTAGGGTTTGGGCTAGGGTTAGGGTTAGGGGACGGGGACGGTTTAGGGTCCAGGTGAGGATACGACAACGCTTTAGGGGGAGCGTAAGTGTGAGGGCGCGGGTTAGTGTCAGCGTACGGGTTAGGATTAGGGGACGGGTGAGGGTGAGGCTTCGGGGAAGGGTTAGGGTTAGGGTTCGGGCTAGGGTTAGGGTTAGGGGACGGGGACGGTTTAGGGTCCAGATGAGGGTACGACAATGCTTTAGGGGGAGCATAGGTGTGAGGGCGCGAGTTAGTGTCAGCGTATGGATTAGGATTAGGGGACGGGTGAGGGTCAGGCTTCGGGGAAGGGTTAGGGTTAGGGTTCGGGCTAGGGTTAGGGTTAGGCG
Organism: Grampus griseus; assembly: GCF_964374135.1. Classification (NCBI taxonomy): domain Eukaryota; kingdom Metazoa; phylum Chordata; class Mammalia; order Artiodactyla; family Delphinidae; genus Grampus; species Grampus griseus. The sequence continues at coordinate 593,386 of NW_028133386.1, forward strand.
ACGGGGACGGTTTAGGGTCCAGGTGAGGGTACGACAACGCTTTAGGGGGAGCGTACGTGTGAGGGCGCGGGTTAGTGTCAGCGTACGGGTTAGGATTAGGGGACGGGTGAGGGTCAGGCTTCAGGGAAGGGTTAGGGTTAGGGTTCGGGCTAGGGTTAGGGTTAGGGGACGGGGACGGTTTAGGGTCCAGGTGAGGGTACGACAACGCTTTAGGGGGAGCGTACGTGTGAGGGCACGGGTTAGTGTCAGCGTACGGGTTAGGATTAGGGGACGGGTGAGGGTCAGGCTTCAGGGAAGGGTTAGGGTTAGGGTTCGGGCTAGGGTTAGGGTTAGGGGACGGGGACGGTTTAGGGTCCAGGTAAGGGTACAACAACGCTTTAGGGGGAGCGTACGTGTGAGGGCGCGGGTTAGTGTCAGCGTACGGGTTAGGATTAGGGGACGGGTGAGGGTCAGGCTTCGGGGAAGTGTTAGGGTTAGGGTTCGGGCTAGGGTTAGGTTTAGGGGACCTGGACGGTTTAGGGTCCAGGTGAGGGTACGACAACGCTTTAGGGGGAGCGTACGTGTGAGGGCGCGGGTTAGTGTCAGCGTACGGGTTAGGATTAGGGGACGGGTGAGGGTCAGGCTTCGGGGAAGGGTTAGGGTTAGGGTTCGGGCTAGGGTTAAGGTTCGTGGATGGGGACGTTTAGGGTCCAGGTGAGGGTACGACAACGCTTTAGGGGGAGCGTACGTGTGAGGGCGCGGGTTAGTGTCAGCGTACGGGTTAGGATTAGGGGACGGGTGAGGGTCAGGCTTCGGGGAAGGGTTAGGGTTAGGGTTTGGGCTAGGGTTAGGGTTAGGGGACGGGGACGGTTTAGGGTCCAGGTGAGGATACGACAACGCTTTAGGGGGAGCGTAAGTGTGAGGGCGCGGGTTAGTGTCAGCGTACGGGTTAGGATTAGGGGACGGGTGAGGGTGAGGCTTCGGGGAAGGGTTAGGGTTAGGGTTCGGGCTAGGGTTAGGGTTAGGGGACGGGGACGGTTTAGGGTCCAGGTAAGGGTACAACAACGCTTTAGGGGTGCGTACGTGTGAGGGCGCGGGTTAGTGTCAGCGTACGGGTTAGGATTAGGGGACGGGTGAGGGTCAGGCTTCGGGGAAGGGTTAGGGTTAGGGTTCGGGCTAGGGTTAGGGTTAGGGGACGGGGACGGTTTAGGGTCCAGGTGAGGGTACGACAACGCTTTAGGGGGAGCGTACGTGTGAGGGCGCGGGTTAGTGTCAGCGTACGGGTTAGGATTAGGGGACGGGTGAGGGTCAGGCTTCGGGGAAGTGTTAGGGTTAGGGTTCGGGCTAGGGTTAGGGTTAGGGGACGGGGACGGTTTAGGTTCTAGGTGAGGGTATGACAACGCTTTAGGGGGAGTGTACGTGTGAGGGCGCGGGTTAGTGTCAGTGTACGGGTTAGGATTAGGGGACGGTTGAGGGTCAGGCTTCGGGGAAGGGTTAGGGTTAGGGTTCGGGCTAGGGTTAGGGTTAGGGGACGGGGACTGTTTAGGGTCCAGGTGAGGGTACGACAACGCTTTAGGGGGAGCGTACGTGTGAGGGCGCGGGTTAGTGTCAGCGTACGGGTTAGGATTAGGGGCCGGGTGAGGGTCAGGCTTCGGGGAAGGGTTAGGGTTAGGGTTCGGGCTAGGGTTAGGGTTAGGGGACGGGGACGGTTTAGGGTCCAGGTGAGGGTACGACAACGCTTTAGGGGGAGCGTACGTGTGAGGGCGCGGGTTAGTGTCAGCGTACGGGTTAGGATTAGGGGACGGGTGAGGGTCAGGCTTCGGGGAAGTGTTAGGGTTAGGGTTCGGGCTAGGGTTAGGGTTAGGGGACGGGGACTGTTTAGGGTCCAGGTGAGGGTACGACAACGCTTTAGGGGGAGCGTACGTGTGAGGACGCGGGTTAGTGTCAGCGTACGGGTTAGGATTAGGGGACGGGTGAGGGTCAGGCTTCGGGGAAGGGTTAGGGTTAGGGTTCGGGCTAGGGTTAGGGTTAGGGGACGGGGACGGTTTAGGGTCCAGGTGAGGGTACGACAACGCTTTAGGGGGAGCGTACGTGTGAGGGCGCGGGTTAGTGTCAGCGTACGGGTTACGATTAGGGGACGGGTGAGGGTCAGGCTTCGGGGAAGGGTTAGGGTTAGGGTTCGGGCTAGGGTTAGGGTTAGGGGACGGGGACGGTTTAGGGTCCAGGTGATGGTACGACAACGCTTTAGGGGGAGCGTACGTGTGAGGACGCGGGTTAGTGTCAGCGTACGGGTTAGGATTAGGGGACGGGTGAGGGTCAGGCTTCGGGGAAGGGTTAGGGTTAGGGTTCGGGCTAGGGTTAGGGTTAGGGGACGGGGACGGTTTAGGGTCCAGATGAGGGTACGACAACGCTTTAGGGGGAGCATAGGTGTGAGGGCGTGAGTTAGTGTCAGCGTATGGATTAGGATTAGGGGACGGGTGAGGGTCAGGCTTCGGGGAAGGGTTAGGGTTAGGGTTCGGGCTAGGGTTAGGGTTAGGCGACAGGGACGGTTTAGGGTCCAGGTGAGGGTACGACAACGCTTTAGGGGGAGCGTACGTGTGAGGGCGCGGGTTAGTGTCAGCGTACGGGTTAGGATTAGGGGACGGGTGAGGGTCAGGCTTCAGGGAAGGGTTAGGGTTAGGGTTCGGGCTAGGGTTAGGGTTAGGGGACGGGGACGGTTTAGGGTCCAGGTGAGGGTACGACAACGCTTTAGGGGGAGCGTACGTGTGAGGGCGCGGGTTAGTGTCAGCGTACGGGTTAGGATTAGGGGACGGGTGAGGGTCAGGCTTCGGGAAATTTTAGGGTTAGGGTTCGGGCTAGGGTTAGGGTTAGGGGACGGGGACGGTTTAGGGTCCAGGTGAGGGTACGACAACACTTTACGGGGAGCGTACGTGTGAGGGCGTCGGTTAGTGTCAGCGTACGGGTTAGGATTAGGGGACGGGTGAGGGTCAGGCTTCAGGGAAGGGTTAGGGTTAGGGTTCGGGCTAGGGTTAGGGTTAGGGTACGGGGACGGTTTAGGGTCCAGGTGAGGGTACGACAACGCTTTAGGGGGAGCGTACGTGTGAGGGCGCGGGTTAGTGTCAGCGTACGGGTTAGGATTAGGGGACGGGTGAGGGTCAGGCTTCGGGGAAGGGTTAGGGTTAGGGTTCGGGCTAGGGTTAGGTTTAGGGGACCTGGACGGTTTAGGGTCCAGGTGAGGGTACGACAACGCTTTAGGGGGAGCGTACGTGTGAGGGTGCGGGTTAGTGTCAGCGTACGGGTTAGGATTAGGGGACGGGTGAGGGTCAGGCTTCGGGGAAGGGTTACGGTTAGGGTTCGGGCTAGGGTTAAGGTTCGTGGACGGGGACGTTTAGGGTCCAGGTGAGTGTACGACAACGCTTTAGGGGGAGCGTACGTGTGAGGGCGCGGGTTAGTGTCAGCGTACGGGTTAGGATTAGGGGCCGGGTGAGGGTCAGGCTTCGGGGAAGGGTTAGGGTTAGGGTTTGGGCTAGGGTTAGGGTTAGGGGACAGGGACGGTTTAGGGTCCAGGTGAGGATACGACAACGCTTTAGGGGGAGCGTAAGTGTGAGGGCGCGGGTTAGTGTCAGCGTACGGGTTAGGATTAGGGGACGGGTGAGTGTGAGGCTTCGGGGAAGGGTTAGGGTTAGGGTTCGGGCTAGGGTTAGGGTTAGGGGACGGGGACGGTTTAGGGTCCAGGTAAGGGTACGACAACGCTTTAGGGGTGCGTACGTGTGAGGGCGCGGGTTAGTGTCAGCGTACGGGTTAGGATTATGGGACGGGTGAGGGTCAGGCTTCGGGGAAGTGTTAGGGTTAGGGTTCGGGCTAGGGTTAGGGTTAGGGGACGGGGACGGTTTAGGGTCCAGGTGAGGGTACGACAACGCTTTAGGGGGAGCGTACGTGTGAGGGCGCGGGTTAGTGTCAGCGTACGGGTTAGGATTAGGGGACGGGTGAGGGTCAGGCTTCGGGGAAGTGTTAGTGTTAGGGTTCGGGCTAGGGTTAGGGTTAGGGGACGGGGACGGTTTAGGTTCTAGGTGAGGGTACGACAACGCTTTAGGGGGAGTGTACGTGTGAGGGCGCGTGTTAGTGTCAGCGTACGGGTTAGGATTATGGGACGGGTGAGGGTCAGGCTTCGGGGAAGGGTTAGGGTTAGGGTTCGGGCTAGGGTTAGGGTTAGGGGACGGGGACTGTTTAGGGTCCAGGTGAGGGTACGACAACGCTTTAGGGGGAGCGTACGTGTGAGGGCGCGGGTTAGTGTCAGCGTACGGGTTAGGATTAGGGGCCGGGTGAGGGTCAGGCTTCGGGGAAGGGTTAGGGTTAGGGTTCGGGCTAGGGTTAGGGTTAGGGGACGGGGACGGTTTAGGGTCCAGGTGAGGGTACGACAACGCTTTAGGGGGAGCGTACGTGTGAGGTCGCAGGTTAGTGTCAGCGTACGGGTTAGGATTAGGGGACGGGTGAGGGTCAGGCTTCGGGGAAGGGTTAGGGTTAGGGTTCGGGCTAGGGTTAGGGTTAGGGGACGGGGACGGTTTAGGGTCCAGGTGATGGTACGACAACGCTTTAGGGGGAGCGTACGTGTGAGGACGCGGGTTAGTGTCAGCGTACGGGTTAGGAATAGGGGACGGGTGAGGGTCAGGCTTCGGGGAAGGGTTAGGGTTAGGGTTCGGGCTAGGGTTAGGGTTAGGGGACGGGGACGGTTTAGGGTCCAGGTGAGGGTACGACAACGCTTTAGAGGGAGCGTACGTGTGAGGGCGCGGGTTAGTGTCAGCGTACGGGTTAGGATTAGGGTACGGGTGAGGGTCAGGCTTCGGGGAAGGGTTAGGGTTAGGGTTCGGGCTAGGGTTAGGGTTAGGGGACGGGGACGGTTTAGGGTCCAGGTGATGGTACGACAACGCTTTAGGGGGAGCGTACGTGTGAGGACGCGGGTTAGTGTTAGCGTACGGGTTAGGATTAGGGGATGGGTGAGGGTCAGGCTTCGGGGAAGGGTTAGGGTTAGGGTTCGGGCTAGGGTTAGGGTTAGGGGACGGGGACGGTTTAGGGTCCAGGTGAGGGTACGACAACGCTTTAGGGGGAGCGTACGTGTGAGGGCGCGGGTTAGTGTCAGCGTACGGGTTGGGATTAGGGGACGGGTGAGGGTCAGGCTTCGGGGAAGGTTTAGGGTTAGGGTTCGGGCTAGGGTTAGGGTTAGGGGACGGGGACGGTTTAGGGTCCAGGTGAGGGTACGACAACGCTTTAGGGGGAGCGTACGTGTGAGGGCACGGGTTAGTGTCAGCGTACGGTTTCGGATTAGGGGACGGGTGAGGGTCAGGCTTCGGGGAAGGGTTAGGGTTAGGGTTCGGGCTAGGGTTAGGGTTAGGGGACGGGGACGGTTTAGGGTCCAGGTGAGGGTACGACAACGCTTTAGGGGGAGCGTACGTTGTGAGGGCGCGGGTTAGTGTCAGCGTACGGGTTAGGATTAGGGGACGGGTGAGGGTCAGACTTCGGGGAAGGGTTAGGGTTAGGGTTCGGGCTAGGGTTAGGGTTAGGGGACGGGGACGGTTTAGGGTCCAGGTGAGGGTACGACAACGCTTTAGGGGGAGCGTACGTGTGAGGGCGCGGGTTAGTGTCAGCGTACGGGTTACGATTACGGGACGGGTGAGGGTCATGCTTCGGGGAAGGGTTAGGGTTAGGGTTCGGGCTAGGGTTAGGGTTAGGGGACGGGGAGGGTTTAGGGTCCAGGTGAGGGTACGACAACGCTTTAGGGGGAGCGTACGTGTGAGGGCGCGGGTTAGTGTCAGCGTACGGGTTAGGATTAGGGGACGGGTGAGGGTCAGGCTTCGGGGAAGGGTTAGGGTTAGGGTTCGGGCTAGGGTTAGGGTTAGCGGACGGGGACGGTTTAGGGTCCAGGTGAGGGTACGACAACGCTTTAGGGGGAGCGTACGTGTGAGGGCGCGGGTTAGTGTCAGCGTACGGGTTAGGATTAGGGGACGGGTGAGGGTCAGGCTTCGGGGAAGGGTTAGGGTTAGGGTTCGGGCTAGGGTTAGGGTTAGGGGACGGGGACGGTTTAGGGTCCAGGTGAGGGTACAACAACGCTTTAGGTGGAGCGTACGTGTGAGGGCGCGGGTTAGTGTCAGCGTACGGGTTCGGATTAGGGGACGGTTGAGGGTCAGGCTTCGGGGAAGGGTTAGGGTTAGGATTCGGGCTAGGGTTAGTTTTAGGGGACGGGGACGGATTAGGGTCCAGGTGAGGGTACGACAACGCTTTAGGGGGAGCGTACGTGTGAGGGCGCGGGTTAGTGTCAGCGTACGGGTTAGGATTAGGGGACGGGTGAGGGTCAGGCTTCGGGGAAGGGTTAGGGTTAGGGTTCGGGCTAGGGTTAGGGTTAGGGGACGGGGACGGTTTAGGGTCCAGGTGAGGGTACGACAACGCTTTAGGGGGAGCATACGTGTGAGGGCGCGGGTTAGTGTCAGCATACGGGTTAGGATTAGGGGACGGGTGAGGGTCAGGCTTCGGGGAAGGGTTAGGGTTAGGGTTCGGGCTAGGGTTAGGGTTAGGGGACGGGGACGGTTTAGGGTCCAGGTGATGGTACGACAACGCTTTAGGGGGAGCGTACGTGTGAGGGCG